>NW_027362980.1:1200000-1877500 GCF_046119375.1 Phyllobates terribilis
CATATAAATGGCCCATCCTGTATATTACTGCACAATGTTGCTCTACTGTGTCCTGTTTGGTTTTTACACCTTCCACCAATTATTCTAGTTTCAATTTATGTGAGACCCCCTATACTCGCTTATTTTCATATACAGGTGCATCTCAGTAAATTAGAATATCATCAAAAAGTTAATTTATTTCAGTTCAATACAAAAAGTGAAACTCATATATTACATAGAGTCATTACAAACAGAGTGATCTATTTCAAGTGTTTATTTCTATTACTGTTGATAATTATGGCTTACAGCCAATGAAAACACAGAAGTCATTATCTCAGTAAATTAGAATACTTTATAACAACAGCTTGAAAAATGTTTTTAAATCCAAAATGTTGGCCTTCTGAAATGTATGTTCAGTAAATGCACTCAATACTTGGTAGGGGCTCCTTTTGCATCAATTTTTGATGATAATCTAATTTTAATCCATGATGGTGCAGTGTGTTACTAATGGTAATGTTTGAGACTGTGGTCCCAGCTCTCTTCAAGTCATTGACCAGGTCCTCCTGTGCAGTTCTCGGCTGATTCCTGACCTTTCTCAGAATCATCCTTACCCCATGATGCGAGATCATGCAATGTGATTTACTGGTTTTTATTTTCAGATTTTGTCTCTCACAGGTGAAGTGTACCTACGATAAAATTACAGTCCTCTCCCTTCTTTGTAGGTGGGAAAACGTGCAAAATCTGCAATGTATCAATTACTTATTTTCCCCACTGTATGCCAGGAAGGGGGGCCATATATACCATGATGAGGATCATATATACCAGAATGGGGGCCACATATATACCTGGATGGGAATCATATATATCTGCATTTATAAATGACACACTTTATGATATTCAATGCATTAATTATATTATATTTTTATTTTATTAAATTACACTGTGTTCCAAATTATTACGCAAATAATATTTTCTCAGATTTTCCCAAATTACCTATATGAATTGCAGTCATTGTAATTTTCCAGTCAAATAACTATTAGAGTACAATTGAAAGGTTTTTGTACAAACTGTCTATGATAACAGTATTTTTTTAAAAAAATAAAAAACTCAAACTGCACTCAAAATGCATGTTCCAAATTATTATGCACAGCAGAGTTTTCAGCCTTTTCATTTTAATTAAGAACAAAAAAATGGTCATTTTTGAAATTATAAGCATTAGCAGGTTATTACAAACTGAAATCAAACAGTTTTCAACTCAAAACTTTATTCTAGGTGATGTTACATTTGCGTATAGGACCCCTTGTTCGAAAGGAGCTTCTGAACTCTCTCGTCCATTGAATTTGTCAGGTTTTGGATGGTTTCTGCTTTAATTGTTTTGCATGAGGACAGAATACCCTCCCAGAGCTGTTGCTTAGATGTGAACTGCCTCCCGCCATCATAGACACTCCTTTTTATGATGCTCCAGAGGTTCTCAATGGGGTTGAGGTCAGGGGAGCATGGGTGCCACACCATAAGCTTGTCCCCTTTTATGCCCATATCAGCCAGAGATGCAGATGTGTTATGTGCAGCATGAGACGGGGCATTATCATGCATGAAAATGATCTTGCTGCAGAATGCACGGTTCTTCTTCTTGAACCATGGAAGGAAGTGCTGTTTGAGAAACTCAACATACATTATGGAGTTCATCTTTACCCCTTCAGGGATCCTAAAAGGGCCGACAATCTCTCTCTCCATGATTCCAGCCCAAAACATTACTCCACCTCCTCCTTGTTAGCGCCGTAGCCGTGTTTGCATGGGGTGTCCATCAACCAGCCCTCCTCCACTCCATCCATCTGGACCATCGAGATCATTTCATGCATGATAATGCCCCGTCTCATGCTGCACATAACACATCTGCGTCTCTGGCTGCTATGGGCATAAAAGGGGACAAACTTATGGTGTGGCACCCATGCTCCCCTGACCTCAACCCCATTGAGAACCTCTGGAGCATCATCAAAAGGAGTGTATGATGGCGGGAGGCAGTTCACATCTAAGCAACAGCTCTGGGAGGGTATTCTGTCCTCATGCAAAACAATTAAAGCAGAAACCATCCAAAACCTGACAAATTCAATGGACGAGAGAATTCAGAAGCTCCTTTCGATCAAGGAGTCCTATGTGCAAATGTATAAAGTTTTGAGTTGAAAACTGTTTGATTTCAGTTTGTAATAACCTGCTAATGCTTATAATTTAAAAAATGACCATTTTTTTGTTCTTTATTAAAATGAAAAGGTTGAAAACTCTGCTGTGCATAATAATTTGGAACATGCATTTTGAGTTTTTTATTTTTTTAAAAATATACTGTTATCATATAGGCAGTTTGTACAAAAACCTTTCAATTGTACTCTAATAGTTATTTGACTGGAAAATTACAATGACTGCAATTCATATAGGTAATTTGGGAAAATCTGAGAAAATATTATTTGCATAATAATTTGGAACATAGTGTATTTTCCATTTCATATTGTCTTTCTGTATTTGTCACTATAGATATTATCATTAAAGGGAATCTGTCACCCCCTGGGACTTTTCAGACCTCTACTATGGGCATACAGGTTATAGAACAGAAAATCTATACATACCTATATGGCCCATAGTAGAGGTCTGATTGCAGAGAAAAGTGTTTTATTCAGTTCTGTTTTCCACAGGCTTGGCGTCCAGGGGATGCCAAGAATTCGCGGCCTATCTCTTTATTATTCCCCGAAGTCCCCGATTATATGCTTAGTTATCATATTCCCCCCTCCCCTGCATGTCACAGGGCCCTGTTACGTGCACTGCGCTCCCTGACTTCCCGGGCATGCGCAAAGCACTGCTCACATAGGGTGCTTTGCTCCCTCCTGGACCCGTCTCTCCGTGCACTGCGCTGAACGGTTCTATTGTGCATGCCCCGGGGAGTCACTGTCACTTCCCGGCGCCTGCGTAGTAGAACCGTGCGGCGCAGAGCACACAGATGGGGCGGGGAAGAAGCAAAGCGCACTTTAAGTGAGAGGCGCTTTGCGCATGCCCGGGAAGTCAAGGAGCACAGTGCACATCACAGGGCCCTGTAACGTGTAGGGGAGGTGGGAATATGATAACTAAGCATATAGGCGGGGACTTAGGGCAATAATAAAGTGATAGGCGGGATTTCTTCGCGTCCCCCGGACACCAAGCCTGTGCAAACCATAATTGAATAAAACACTTTTCTCTGCAATCAGACCTCTACTATGGGCCATATAGGTATGTACAGATTTACTTTTCTATAACCTCTATGCCCATAGTAGAGGTCTGAAAAGTCCCAGGGGGGTGACAGATTCCCTTTAATATGTATTTTATTTATGGCAATATTCAGGGTCAGACTGGCCTGGCGGGATATTGGGGAAATCCCCGGTGGGCCCCGATGAGAGAGTGAGATAATTAGTTACAGGGGCCCTTTATAAGTGCGGGCCCTTTAAAAGCACGGCTGAAGATGTAGCGTCACGTGCACATTACATTCAGCGGTGACAGCAAGCCCGCTGGAGTGACGCGCATACTTATATGATCTGGACAGGAGGAGGACGCAAGTTACTGTTCTTTGTGGGCGGTGATACGCACCTCTCTCTGCTTTCCCTCTGCCTCAGCTGCCTGTATTGCTGGCTGGCAGTGGTGTGGTGTCAGTGGACAAGCCGATGATGCTCTCTGCTCTCCCCTGCTCCCAGGCCGGCTTCTGACACCGACCGTGCTCTCCTGTCCCGGCTCCTGCTTTTGGCCTTGTAAGTTGTAATGACTCGCCCAGGGGGATATGGGAGAACTCGGTACCCGGGCCTTTACCTTCGTCGTAGGATGTCACGGCAGTAGGCTCCCGGGCCGGTACTCTGGGGTCTCTCTTGAAAAGGGGGCTTTGTCACTTGATAGAACGGTTAGCAGTTTTGTCTCGTGACGCCACCTGTAGTTTCTGGTAATATGTACCAGTGCTGCTGCAGACCTCTGGGGCAGTTGATAAAGCAGCTGGGTTGGAATGGTTCCCCACAGGTGGAGCGGGCCCCAAGGCAGTGTGGATGAAAGGGATGCAGGTGAGAGGGGGCCAGGTCAGATCAGGGGGAATGACGGACACGCACACAGGAGATTCACTTCAGTACCTTTACTGGTGTGGATAACAGGTACGGTCAAGGGTACTCGGTAGGAAGGGTGCACTTCTGGACTCTCCCCAGTGAGCGGGTATAAGGCCTCCTGGTCCGTTTCTTCCTCTCTCTAAGCTCCTGGTCAGCCTGCAACTGGGCCTAGCTTCTATGCTGTTTCACTCTCTCACCTGTCGGCTTGGTAGTAGGACTTTCTTCTGGCTACCACCATCCCTGGACGCTGGGGCCTTCGTGGTTCCTAGTCCTGTAAATGGATTTAGCTTCAGGTCGACCAGGGACTTGTAGTCCTCCTGGCATGCCGGTAATCTCTATTGGGTGTAGAGGACCCTGTAGGCGCGGACCCGGTGTCCGGTTTGTATTCTGGGGTGAGCCTATGATGCTCCTCTGCCCCCTAGTCACTTCTCTCTTCTTTGCCTCCAGCAACACTCGGGGACCCCTCAGGCTTCAGCACGTGCTGTAGGCCTTGACTTGCCTCAGCACAGTGACGCGCCCAGGGGATGGGGATGACTCGACGCCCGGGCCTTGTTGTTGCCTCACCTTGGGGGATGTCGCGGTGGTCGGCTCCCGGGCCTGTACCCTGGGGTCACTCTTAAAAGAAAGGGTGGAAGTTGTATGGGATAGGGAATGTTTGTGACGCCACCCATGGTGTCTGGTGAGGATCACCAGCGCTGCGACAGTCCTCTGAGGCTGGTGTTTAGGCAGCTTAGTTGGTACGGCTCCCCACAGGTGGAGCGGGGCCTCAGGGCAGCGTAAGTGTAGGGATACAGGACAGAGGGGACCCAGCCGGGTCAGAGGAAGGATAGGCACACACAACAGTTCACTTCAGTACCTTTACTGGTGGTGTTTCTGGCACGGTCCAGGGTACTTCAGGGTGAAGAGTGCATATCAGGACTCTCCCTAGTGAGCGGGTGTGGGGCCTCCTGTTCCTTGCCTTTCCTTGATAAGTTTCTGACATACTTGAAGCTAGGCCTAACTTGGTCTCTGTCTTGCACCTGCTGACCTGGTGGTAGGGCCTTCTGTTGGAATTCACACTCCCTGGTCTCTGGGGCCTCCGTGACTCCTGACCCTGGTATAACAGTCAGCTTCTGGTGAACCTGGGACATATAGTTCTCCAGGGGTTCCGGTTATTCCTGCTGGGGATATAGGCCCCCCGTAGGCGCGGACCCGGTGTCCGATAAATGGTTTTGGGGTGAGCTGGTTAAGCTCCTCTGCCCCCCTATGTTGCTTGCTTACTCCACTCACCTTTGGCCACGCTCGGGGCCCTCACTAGGCTTCACACGGGCAGTAGGCCTCGCTACTCTTCACCGCTCTTTTGGCTTCGGCACGCCCTTGGCTCACTAATCTGAGCTCTCTGAGTCTGGACTGAACTGACTGAGCTCCACTGCAGGCTAAGCTCTGCAGGAGTTCCTCTCCACAGACTGAACTTCTCACAGACTACAGACTATAGACTGACTGCCTAACTCCACCCTCCCTTATATATATCCCTATCCGGGCTCTCTCTGGTGGTCTGAGGTGGTAGGGTGGAGGTGTGTGAATGCTATGAGGGCCTCTTGTGGAGAAATCCATCCATGCACCCCTCTGGGATTTGTGGCACCAATGCGCAGCAGGGTGCCACATTCCCCCCTAGCAAAGCTCAGTACTCCCAGATTGAAGTAATTTGTATAACAGGTAACAACAATAACTCTTCCCTTTATGGGAGGTACTTTGCTTGAACGTTGCATAATAAAACATTATAAATAATAAATATATACTGTACATACATACAATAAGCAACCTCAGAATTTAAGTCTGTTCCGGTGAGGTCCCCTGACAGGGTGTCCATCTCATGGGTAAAGTACAAGGTAGCTTGAGGGACCTGTCCAAAGCAAACCCTCAACGTAGGCCCTGGGGTGGCTGCAGGGCATGGCGATCCTGAGTTGTACCTCCACCCAGACAGCTTTTTGTTCTGAGGTCACCTAAAGGGGCACTCCAGGGAGTGCAATTATTTACAGCAAACAGTTTTTGGGCTGCACACAGTCCTCAGCCACAAAGTTCTTTATGTACCCTAACGGGTAACTAGAGATAACAAGGGAAGTGTCCATATCACTTAAATTGTCCATTAGTAAGGCAAAGCACATATCAAGATACACATACATGAAAATACACAAGACAATACCCCAGGGGCAATTATCTACACTGTCAGAGTTTCCTTTTTACTCTCTGTATTTGACAGGGTTCTGACCTAGCGTGCTACGTGTTGACCTACGTAGTACTGGGATGCGTGTGGTACTGGTGTTTGTACTACCTCCCATACTGTCAGTTCTAAGCGTTGGGGGACTGCAGGGTTGCCTTAACCTCTCTACGGGACTGGCAAGTATACCACTGGCTGGGCCTTCTTGCTCTGCTCCAACCGGGGATCCTTCTTCCGGGGATTCTTCTTGAGCAGGCTCTTCTGCAGCACTTACAGGTTCTACTTGCTGTGGAGGGTCTTCTGGCTGTTGAAAGAAGTGGATCACAGGTATTATTACTGCTCCTCCTAGCTGAGGCCAATCTGCCGGGAAATCTCCTAAGTCAGTATGGAGTACTGCTTCTTTAGGCTCCTCCGGTACGGCGAGAGGCACTTCTTCTTGGGGCTTTAGCAGGTCTGGACACAACTTCAGTTGGTCTCTAGATACCGTTGCAGTCGTTATTCCTCCGTGTTTGCTAATCAAACAGGTCTTCTTGTTATCAAATCTCGAATTTAACACAGTGTAGGGTTCTCTCTCCCACTGGTCATCAAGTTTGTGGTTTCTCCTTTTCCTCTTTAATACCACTTCTCCTGGTGTGAAGGTTTCCGCAGGCGTACTTTTATTGTAGTGGGCTTGCTGCTTGTCCCTTACCCGAGTGAGACTGTCTTCGACACAGGCCTGTACTCTTCTGTACTGCTCCTGTCTGGTCATGTCCCAGTCCTCAGTGGACTTATCTGCTTCTGGTTCTACTACACCAAGCTCCAGGTCCATGGGCAACTTCCCGGGTCTTGCTCGCATGAGATATGCTGGAGTACAATTGGTGGAACAATTGGTGGAACTCACAGGTATGTAGTTGCACAGATCTACCAGGTCAGGTAGTAGGTCTGGCCACTGATTTCTCTCCTCTAGTGGTAAGGTCTTCAGCAGGTCGATGACGATGTTATTCATCTTTTCACAGAGACCGTTGGTTTGGGGGTGGTACAGTGTAGTCCAGATCTTTTTACACCCGTACAGATGGCAGAACTCCTTGAACAATTCGGCTTCAAAGGCTGAGCCTTGATCTGTCAGCACCTGCTCCGGGTATCCATGGGGCCTGCAGAAGTACGCCTGAAACGTCTTTGCCACCGTTTCTGCCTTCAGATCCTTGATGGGGGCGACCACTAGGAACCGGGAGTAGTGATCCACCATGGTCAGGGCATAAGAATATCCTGACCTGCTGGGTGACAGCTTGACATGATCCAGGGCCACGATCTCCAAAGGTCGAGTTGTCTTGATGGGTTGCAGGGGTGTCTTCTGGCTGCTGTAGTCTTTTCTTCTGAGGCTACAGGGTCCACAATTCCAGCACCACCTCTCAGTGGAACTGCGCATTCCTACCCAATAAAACCGACACTTCAGCATGGTTTCTAACTTCTGCCAGCCAAAGTGCCCTGCTTGATCGTGGTAGGCCTCCAACACCATCTGGATGTCCTTCCTGGGCACTACGATCTGTCATACCATCTCATGGGTTTTGGGGTTGACGTACCTCCGGCACAGCTTCTCTCTATAGACGAACAGCCGGCTTCTCTCATTCCACAGCTGCTTGGCTTGTAGAGACGCGTCCTTCTCCAGGGAGGAACCTTCCTGGGTTATCAGCTCTTTGATACAGCTGACAACTGGGTCGCTGTCCTGGGTCTCCTTCCAGCTGTGGTTAGGCAGGGGGTTTAATGTCTTACCGCGATGCCTCCTGGAGGCTCGTTGCTCGTGGACCATCCCATTCCAATGAAAGGCAGGTAGTTCAATCTCCTCCAGGTCATCCACTTCTTCTTCAGTGTCCGACTGGTGAGGCATCCTGGACAGGGCATCCGAGGTGGCGTTCTTGCGGCCCGCCCGGTACGTAATATTGAATTGGTAGTTTGACAACCGAGCCATCCATCGTTGTTCCATGGATCCTAGCTTGGCTGTTTCCAGATGAGTCAAGGGGTTATTATCAGTGTAGGCAGTGAACTTACTGGAGGCTAGGTAGTGCTTGAACTGCTTGGTGATGGCCCAGACCAGGGCCAGGAACTCTAACTTGAAGCTGCTGTAGTTCTCTGGGTTCCTCTCGGTCGGGCGGAGCTTCCTGCTTGCATAGGCGATCACCTTCTCCCGGCCATTCTGCTTCTGACTTAACACAGCTCCTAATCCCTCATTGCTGGCATCAGTGTACAGCAGGAATGGTTGGCTGTAGTCAGGGTAGGCTAGGATCTCTTCGCCAGTCAGGATCTCCTTCATCACCTTAAAGGATTCAGCTTGCTCCTTACCCCACTGGAACGGGGGGTTTCTGCCTCTCCTGAACTGTCCTACCAGGAGATCTTGCAAAGGCGCCGCTTTCTTGGTATAGTCCTTCACAAACCTCCGGTAATACCCGACTAGTCCCAGGAACTGACGTACCTCCTTGAGGCTCTTCGGCTCAGGCCATTTCTGCATGGCAGTGACCTTCTCCAGGTCCGGTGCTACTCCTTCTGGACTGACGATGCGCCCCAGTTCCTGTACCTTTCGCTTGAGCAGGTGGCACTTGGTGGGCTTCAGCTTCATCCCATACAGGGACAGCGACTCAAATACCTCTGCCAGGTGCTTCAAATGGTCCTCGTACGTTTTGGAGTACACTATCACGTCATCCAGATATAGCAGTATGTTCTCGAAGTTGCGGTGTCCCAGGCAGCACTCCATCAATCTCTGGAACGTTCCGGGGGCGTTGCAGAGTCCAAACGGCGTACTGTTGAACTCGCAGAGTCCCATCAGGGTGGTGAAGGCCGTCTTCTCCCGATCCTCCTCAGCAACAGCTACTTGCCAGTACCCACTAGTGAGGTCAAGGGTGGAGAAGTAATTTGCAGACTTTAAGGCAGCCAGGGATTCCTCTATACGTGGTAAAGGGTATGCATCTTTATGTGTAATGTGATTTACTTGTCTGTAATCTACACACATTCTCATGCTTCCGTCCTTTTTCCTGATTAGAACTAGGGGAGCTGCCCAGGGACTACAACTATCCCTTACTACCCCTGCCTTCTTCATGTCGTGCAACATCTCCTTCGCCTTCTGGTAGTGTGCTGGTGGTATGGGCCTGTAACATTCTTTGATGGGTGGATGGTTACCTGTGGGTATATGGTGTTGTACCCGTTTAATCCTCCCAAAGTCAAGTGGGTTCTTACTGAATACCTGCTCGTATTCCTGAACCACCCGGTGTACACCCTGTTTCTGATGAGCAGGAGTGGTGTCTGTCCCAACATGGAGCTGTTGACACCAATCCTCCACCTGGGTTCCCAGGTTATTATCCTCCACTTCGTCTGGTGAGGTTAAGGACTTCACCGTGTGTATGGAGTTGTTATCTACTGTGTACAGTTTGGCAACAGTGGCGTAGCATGGTAATCTAATCTCGTCCTCCCAATAGTTTAGGAGGCGTACGGGCACCCTCCCATTGCGTACATCCACTACCCCTCTGGCAGTCAAGAGTGTAGGTCTATGTTCCGAGCTAAGGGGCTCTACTACCGCCTGGTAGCTCCGTCCTTTGAGACCTATTGCTGCTCTACACCAAATCAGCATTTCACTCATCGGGGGGATCACAATGGGTACCGGGTCTGTCACCCGTACATTACCAATTTCACCACCTGTTAGCTTTACCAGTTGCTGGTACATAAGGGCTCGGATCTCATTCTGGAGTACACTTCTCTGCCCTGGTCTGGCAGTGTCAGCTATCTGTTGGAGCAAGAACACCACTTCTCCCAAACAGTTACTAACAATATTTGTGCCAAGTACCATATACAAGTTTGTATCATCAGGATTAGTCTCTACTACAATTAGTCCCTGGTCCTTCAGTTACACTCTTACCACCTTCACTGCCACATCCTTAACCCCGACTAGGTTAAGGGGGAGGCCGTTTGGGGCATACACGGAAAGATTTGGATCTGGCGGGTGAAGTTCATCTATGAACTTTTGTAGAGGACATCAGGCATGATGGTTACCTGAGATCCTGTGTCCAGCAGTGCGGGTGTCGCAATGCCGTCCAGCACAATGGACAGGAAAGGTCTTCCTCCAACGAACCTGCGGTACCAGCTTGATGGGCCTGAGGGGTCTACTCCTGGGTGTCAGCCCTTGGCCCCAGGGTTTGCTCGTTTAAAGGACAGCTCTGGACGGCGTGACCTGTCTTGTGGCAGCGCTGGCAGACAGGGTCCTTCGGTGGACGGCGTTGGTCGCTGGTCCTCCCAGGGGGTGGCGTTGTCCTCCTCCTCCTTCTCATCCAGGGGACATCCTAAGGGCTGTTGGCTAGCAGGATCCTTCCTTCTGCCTCGGGCTCCATCCGCAGCTGCAAGGCACTCAGTTCAGAGCGCAGGCTGTCCAGCTCACTAGGGGACGTTGCTGGAACCTTGGCTTCAGCAGCCGCCGGGGAAAAGGTGGACTCTGCAGGCACTGGGGTGGCCCCAACCGGGTAATGTTGGATAGCAGTTTTTGCAGGGGCTGCAGTCCTTTTATAGCCATGTCGTTAAGGGTGTCAAAGGTGGCATCTGCATGCGTATGTGTAGGGATGCAGGACAGAGGGGACCCAGCCGGGTCAGAGGTAGGATAGGCACACACACAGCAGTTCACTTCAGTACCTTTACTGGTGGTGTTTCTGGCACGGTCCAGGGTACTTCAGGGTGAAGGGTGCATATCAGGACTCTCCCCAGTGAGCTGGTGTGGGGTCTCCTGTTCCTTGCCTTTCCTTGATAAGTTTCTGACCTGCTTGAAGCTAGGCCTAACTTGGTCTCTGTCTTGCACCTGCTGACCTGGTGGTAGGGCCTTCTGTTGAAGTTCACACTCCCTGGTCTCTGGGGCCTCCGTGACTCCTGACCCTGGTATAACAGTCAGCTTCTGGTGAACCTGGGACATATAGTTCTCCAGGGGTTCCAGTTATTCCTGCTGGGGATATAGACCCCCCGTAGGCGCGGACCCGGTGTCCGGTAAATGGTTTTGGGGTGAGCTGGTTAAGCTCCTCTGCCCCCCTATGTTGCTTGCTTACTCCACTCGCCTTCGGGCACGCTCGGGGCCCTCACTAGGCTTCACACGGGCAGTAGGCCTCGCTACTCTTCACCGCTCTTTTGGCGTCGGCATGCCCTTGGCTCACTAATCTGAGCTCTCTGGGTCTGGACTGAAGTGACTGAGCTCCACTGCAGTCTAACCTCTGCAGGAGTTCCTCTCCACAGACTGAACTTCTCACAGACTACAGACTATAGACTGACTGCCTAACTCCACCCTCCCTTATATATATCCCTATCCGGGCTTCCTCTAGTGGTCTGAGGTGGTAGGGTGGAGGTGTGTGAATGCTATGAGGGCCTCTTGTGGAGAAATCCATCCATGCACCCCTCTGGGATTTGTGGCACCAATGCGCAGCAGGGCGCCACAACAGCAGCCAGTGTGCTGCTTCTTCACTGATCTCCTAGCGTCAGCACACTCTGACAACCTAATTCCACCTTCCAGTATATATATATCCCTAGCAGGGCTCCCTCTGGTGGTATGAGGTGGAAGGGCGGAGGTGTCAGTATGTAGTGAGAGCCCCTTGTGGAAAAGTCCGTCCATGCACCCTTTTGGGTCATGTGGTACCTGTGAACAGCAGGGAGCCACAGTAACACCGGCGGCGGCATTTGCGCACCATTCTCTTCTCTTCTGCTCTCGGCCTTGTTGTAACACCGGCTCCCAGCTGGGTATGTGGACACAGGCACGGCGCACCACCCTCTTCTCTCCTGCTCTCGGCCTTGTAATGCCAGCTCCCGGTATGTGGTGATCCGCACTCTGCGCTTGACTCTAACCCAGGCTGGAAACAAGGCTGAAGGCAGGCCTAGGCTACGGCTCTCCCTTTTCAAGTGCAGTTTTTCTGAGTGACTGTTCCCAGCCAGCATTGGCCAACAAACAATAATATCATTAATACATTATGCATTGCACTCTAGGCTTCTTATATGAAATATAGATCACACTCTTGGCCTCTCATATGACATACACAGTCTCTATATGTCATATAGGAGGCCAAGAGTGCGGTATATGTCATATATGAGGCCTAGAGTGCGGGCAGCGAGTCTACATGATGTATATGTGTCACCCTGGCCTGGATGCCACAAAATGTAATAAAGCTGTGTCTGAGAGCAAGGGGGAGGTTCTCTAGTCAGGGGAACATTAGCATGCAGTACCTCCTGTCTCAGGCCAGTAGGGGGAGCAGGCTGCCCCTATAAAAGCTGGTACTGGGGGCAGGGTTAGAGAGAACATGGATGACCTGTCTCAGCACTGAGACGTGTCCCGGAGCAGAGCAGGGACAGAAAGTTGTATTGCACCTAAGAGGAAGTGTGGCAGGAGGAGAGCCACAAGCCAGAGACAAGAGGCGAAGAGAGCCTGTCTTGGCAGATAGCGGACTTAATTTACCAGACTTTGGTGTCTGAGGCTGGGAGGATTCCACATCCCCCAGCAGATAACTAGTCCGCAGGGGACTGTATATTCCTTGGCCTAAGAAGCCTGGAGGCCCTGCCACAACAGAAGGGACCAGCAAAGCCGTTCAAGGCTGGGAGCAGAAAGGAACCCACGTCGCAGGTCATACAGGCGAGAATACACGGAGTGCTCGGAAACGTGGGCTGTTACCCTATAAGGAGGAGATAGCCAGAAGGAGCACAGAAAGCACGGTAGGCCTACACCCTCACCCTGACCAGGGCCAATTTCCCCATTGCTCTCAGACATCCAGGTCCCCTGCTAGCCGGGACTGTTTGTGGGTCAATTTACCTGTTCTAGTAAAGACCCTGGACAGCAACCTGTTGTCTGTGTGCTCCTTGCTCCTCCAGCACTATCAGCACTGGGACTCTCACTACCATCACTCCCAACATCCACTACACTGCCCTGGGGCCGCACTCTTCCCGTGGGGAGTCACACCATCCCAGCTGCATACATCATCAGCCCCAGCGGTCTGCCTTGCAGCGACGGTTCCTAATGACCGCAAATTCACGGGTGGCGTAGTCGGATATAATCATCAGCACATAACGGACTACCACTGGCCTGACCACCCTGTGCCACGGAACCGGGTTGCCACTACTACTCCCACCGTTCCCCTATTGCCCGGATCCGAGTGCCCCACGGCACTCGGATCAGTCAGCTTTGGCGTAGTCGGCAGGATTGAAACCAGCCCGCCACAAACGGGTATTGCGTGCCTAGAAAAGACTTTGCACTTACCTGAAAAGAGGTTTACCGCCATTCGGAGCCGTTTCCCGCCATTTCCAGCCGTCTCCCGCCATCTTCCATCGGTTCCCGCCATCTCCAGCCGTTTTCTCGCCATCGGACGCCATCTTCAGGACGCCGCGCGGGAAGAAGAGGGGCGTGGACATCCAAACCGCGCGAGATCCGAAGCTCTGCCCCACGCACTGACGCTGCGCAAGGTCCTGGAAGGGAGAGAGAGCGACGCTGATGTCATCAGGACGCGACACAAGGTCCTCGTCCGGAGCAGCATCAGCGGAGCCGCGACCTACAGAAGAGGATCGTCGGAAGGTAGGCCACGCTTAACTAGGGGGGAGGAAGATGTCGGACACAGAGGCGCCCACTACCACCAACGCAGCTGCGGCAGCGGTGATGCCCTTTTCCCTGCCCTACATGCCTGGAGCGGCCTGGCTGCCCAAGTACTCAGGGGAGCCCCATGCCCTAACTGACTTTAAGGAAAGGCTGTACAGTTTGTTCCAAGTCTACCCCCTGACAGAGGAACAGAAGGTCAGCATACTAACAGGGCAGTTAACTGGCGCAGCCCAAAGGGAGGTAAAATCATGGCCCACTGAGGAGAAAAGGACTGTGAAGGGTATTCTGGCCCGGCTGCGGGGTACCTTTGACACACGTACCTCCGCTGAGATTAAAATGAGGTTCTATGGATGTAAGCAGCGGGCACAGGACAGCATCAGAGACTATGCCCTAAATCTGCAGGAAGCCTTGAGGGCTATTCAACAAACTGACCCTGGCAGTGTGCAGGAAAAGGATAAGCTGCTAACAGAACAATTCATAAAAGGTCTGCTGTCTAGTGCCCACAGGGCCCAAATGTGCCTCATGTTCTTTCAGAACCCCGACCTGACCTTTTCCCAATTTAAGGACAGGGCCATAAGGGTGCTCCGTGAATCTGCAACCAGTGGCGCTATAAACCCCCGGCGTCCTGCTCTCACCTACCACCAGGAGGCTGCGCCCTCCTCTATGGACCCCGTGGGGGCTTATGCACAGGCCCTGAACCAAGCGCCGTCGAAAGACCTGCACCACCAAGTCCAGGAGCTGACCAGGAGCGTTGCGGCGTTGACCAGGACCGTCCAGGCGTTGCAAGTGGACCCGTCAAGACCCATCGAGTTGGCTTCAAGTCTGGAGGATGTCCCGTGGCGTCAACAGAGGAGGATCCCGTCGTTCCGAGGGAGGCCCACAGACCGCTACGCAGAGGATGGACAGCCCATTTGCCGTCGATGCAACCAGCCCGGACACATTTCCAGGTACTGTAATTTAAACGGGTCCAACCTGGGGCAGAGGGCCAACCCACAGGCATAAGATCACCAGTCCCTTATAATTGGCGTGATAAGTACGTTGGGGGGCGCCCGATTTTACCCGTGGTGCTGAACGGTATCCCCATGAGCGCCTTGCTGGATACTGGGTCACAAGTAACCACTATCCCTTATGTACTTTTTAAGCAGTATTGGACTGATGCTGATATCACACGGTATCCAGACAGTAACTTGAGCATCATCGCCAGTAATGGCTTACCCGTGCCGCAGATGGGGCTCAAGGAGATGACCATTAAAATTGGTAAAGTTGAACTACCGGCACAGGGAGTAATTATTGTGGACATTGACAGTCGTGAAAGTCACCCTAAAATAACTGTGGGTACTAACGTAATTGAAAATTGTCTTTCAGAGGTAATTGTAATTCTACAACAGGTGGCGGTGAATGCTAGCTCCAGCCAACAGAGAGTCCTCAACAAGGAGATAAAATCCCTGATGAGACGGCAGCAGGTAGAACTGTCTGGTGGTGAGATCGGTAGCGTAAGACTGAGTGACCCATTCCCCATTTCCATGCCTCCCAAAAGTGAAATGATGATCTGGTGTCGGACTGCAATCGGGTTGGGAGGTAGAGACTACCAAGCCATGGTAGAACCCGTATACTCAGACAGCAGGCCCACCATTTTGACAGCACGGGGGGTGGTTGATGTCCGTCATGGGAGGGTGGCCGTCCGCATTCTCAACATTGGGGAGAGGGAAGTACACTTACCCAGGTACGCTACACTCGCCAAACTGTTTGTTGTCGAACACAAAGCTATCAGGGCCGTGGAACCCTTGCCTCCATCTCCACAGGCGGAGGGTAATGGCTCCCAGAAACAAAAGGAGGACTGGTGCCAGAAACTCCACGTGGGTGCTGACTCCACACCCCTGCACCAAAAACAAGGAGTCTACCGGGTGGTACAGGAGTACGAGAAAGTCTTTAGTAAGCATCCGCTAGACTTCGGCAGAGTAAAAGGGATAGAACACCACATCCCCACAGGGAGCCACCCACCAATAAAAGAGAGGCACAGACCTGTACCCCCTGCACATTATCAGAACGCAAAGGGCATGCTAAGAGAGATGAAAGAAGCTGGGGTCATTAGAGACAGCTTTAGCCCCTGGGCAGCCCCCTTGGTTCTGGTCAAAAAGAAAGACGGCACCATGAGAATGTGCATGGACTATAGACAAATCAACCGTATCACCCACAAAGACGCATATCCGCTGCCTAAAATAGAGGAGTCTTTAGCCGCACTAAAATCAGCTAACTTCTTTTCTACTTTGGACCTTACTAGCGGGTACTGGCAGGTTCCTGTGGCAGAGGCTAACAAGGAGAAGACCGCCTTCACCACCCCGATGGGACTGAGCGAGTTCAAATGTATGCCTTTTGGGCTCTGCAACACACCAGGGACCTTCCAGCGGCTGATGGAATGCTGTCTAGGGCACCGAAACTTCGAGACGGTCCTCCTTTACCTGGACGACGTTATCGTCTATTCGAAAACCTACGAGGACCATCTAAAGCACCTGGCCGAGGTGTTCGAAGCCCTGGCAGGCTATGGCCTGAAGGTGAAACTATCGAAGTGTCCCTGTTGAAACCAAAGGTCCTGTACCTAGGGCACGTGGTAAGCGCGGAAGGAGTGGCCCCCGACCCTGACAAGGTCACGGCAATCAAGAGCTGGCCAAGCCCCTCGAACATCAAAGAGGTGAGACAGTTTCTCGGATTGGTAGGCTACTACCGAAGGTTCATCCCCGGGTTCACTAAGATGGCAGCTCCTATGCAGGACCTCCTGATCGGACAGTCTAAGTCCAGGAGCCAAAAGCCGCCCTTCAAGTGGGATAAACCGGAAGAGGAGTCCTTCCGGCAGCTAAAGATGGCCCTCACGGGGGATGAGATCCTGGCCTACCCTGATTATGGCCAGCCTTTTATTCTCCACACGGACGCCAGTATTGTGGGACTGGGAGCCGTACTGTCCCAAAACCAACAGGGCAGAGAAAGGGTGATTGTGTACGCCAGCCGGAAGCTGAGGCCCACCGAGAGGAACCCGGAGAATTACAGCTCCTTCAAGCTAGAATTCTTGGCAGTGGTGTGGGCCGTAACGGAACGCTTCAAGCATTACCTGGCCTCCGCAAAGTTCACCGTGTACACGGACAACAACCCGTTGACACACCTGGACAATGCGAGACTGGGTGCCCTGGAACAGCGGTGGATGGCCCGTCTCTCCAACTATGACTTCGTGATCAAATACCAGGCAGGCAAAACCAATGCCAACGCTGATGCCCTATCGAGGATGCCTCACTTACCTGAAGGTGACGAAGACCCAGAAGAGCTGGAGGAGGTAGAACTCCCCGCGTTTCACCGGTATGGAGCCGCTCAATACTCTCACCATGTGAAGGAGGAGGATCTAACAACTGTGATGATCAATCCCCTACCTCACCACAGCTGGGCCGAGACCCAAGATAGTGACCCTGCAGTCCTCCTGGTGAAAGATCTGCTGACCTGGGAAGACGCCCCCTTAGATCCAGATGCCCCAGAGGAAGCCAAGCAGCTATGGAAGGAGAAGAGCAAGCTGTTCCTCTACGAAGGCAAGTTGTGCAGAAGGATTGTTAACCACCGGACGCACGAGCTGACCTGGCAAGTCGTGGTCCCAAGGCGGGATGCAGCTATGGTCCTGGGGGTTACCATGACAGAGCAGGGCACTTCGGTTGGAAGAAACTGGAGTTCCTGCTAAGAGGAAGGTTCTTTTGGGTCGGCATGAGAGGAGCTGTAGAAAAATGGTGCAGAGACTGTGGCCCTTGTCACCTAAGGAGGAAGGACCGCACCAGCCAGTAGACACCCTTGAGGCCCATCGTCACCACGCAGCCTCTTGAGCTGGTAGCTCTAGACCACGTCAAGTTGGCTCCAAGCCGGTCAGGGTACATCTACGCCCTGACAATCGTGGACCACTATTCTTGTTTTCTCGTGGTGGTCCCGGTAAAGGACTTGACAGCCCAAACAGCGGCCAGAGCCTTCCAGCAATACTTCTGCCGTCCACACGGGTATCCGGAACAGGTCCTGACAGACCAGGGCCCAGCGTTCGAAGCTGAAATCTTCCAAGAGTTCTGCAACCTCTATGGCTGTAAGAAGATTCGTACAACGCCTTACCACCCCCAAACCAACGGGATGTGTGAGAAGATGAACAATATAGTCATTTATCTCCTGAAGACGTTGCCCCTGGAGGAACGCAGCCTGTGGCCAGAAAAACTGCCGGACCTAATAGACCTATACAACAATATCCCGGTGAATGCTACAAACTGCACCCCGGCTTACCTGATGCGAGCCAGACCAGGTAAGCTGCCCGTAGACCTGGAGATGGGAGTCCTAACGCCTGAGGACACCTCCCCGGATGCAGACTGGGATACGGAAAGGCAACTGCAGTACAAGAAGGTACAGGAGAGTGTGGAGAGGAGCCTGGCCCAGGTGAGAGAAAGGCAAGAAAGAATCTTCAACCAACATGCCCCTGCTGGTCCCCTAGAACCTGGTGAGCAGGTCCTGAAGCGGAAGAGAAGGCTACATAAGTTGGACGACCAGTGGGAAAGGGAACCCTACACTGTACTGCAGTCTGACCACGACAACCCAAAGGTGTGCGTAATCACCAAGGACGGAGGAGAAACCACGAGTGTCGTCTCCAGGGACCACTTCAAAAGATGCCCCGAGCAACTCCGTAGTGCAGAAGAGGATCAGAGTGACGTTGAACCCGCAGAGGACAAGGAAGAAATGATCAGCACCGTTCTCGGAGAGTTCCCTCAGTCCTGGACTCGCATAAATGATGCCATAGTGGTACCCGTCCTGCATTTCCTGCAACCGGCACAGCAACAACCAACACCAGAGCCGGAAGGTAAAGAGGAGCAAGCAGTTCCAGAGGCAGAAGAGCCTGTACCCGCAGCCCAGGAGAGTCAACCCTCTCCTGACAGTGAGCCTGCCATGCCTGCGGTAAGCCAAAGGACCCAGAGACAGCTACCTGCCCTACCTGTACACCCAGCTGGTAGCTGGACCCCTAACGGTAGTGGGGAAAGCCAAGTCAGTCCACCACAAGACAGTGGGTTAAGGAGATCAACCAGGAGCACAAAAGGGCAGATACCCGCTCGCTGGAAAATATAGAGTGTACTAAACTTGTAAATAACCTTGTTGCCAAATGTTGAATTGTTTGCCAAGTTACATGTATGTTTATTAATAGTGTGTTTCAGTTTCTTGCAGCTACCGTAAGGACTCAAAGGTTATGGACTTTTTATAACCGGGACATTGTATGAACTGCGTTCGGAGCCTAACCCAGGAATGAACTAAGACTGTGAAGGACTTGGGGTAAGACAGACCCCTGCCTGGTTAAGGCTCCCCGTTGTGCTGGTGATATGGACACCCGGTCACAGGCCACACTGTGACCTTAAAAACTCAGCCTGTGCGTCGTTTGTCTACTAATGTTTTGTGGTTATGCATATTGTTCTTGTTTACTGTTTAGTCCGGAGAACTAAATTTCACTAGGGGGGAATGTGTCACCCTGGCCTGGATGCCACAAAATGTAATAAAGCTGTGTCTGAGAGCAAGGGGGAGGTTCTCTAGTCAGGGGAACATTAGCATGCAGTACCTCCTGTCTCAGGCCAGTAGGGGGAGCAGGCTGCCCCTATAAAAGCTGGTACTGGGGGCAGGGTTAGAGAGAACCGGATGACCTGTCTCAGCACTGAGACGTGTCCCGGAGCAGAGCAGGGACAGAAAGTTGTATTGCACCTAAGAGGAAGTGTGGCAGGAGGAGAGCCACAAGCCAGAGACAAGAGGCGAAGAGAGCCTGTCTTGGCAGATAGCGGACTTAATTTACCAGACTTTGGTGTCTGAGGCTGGGAGGATTCCACATCCCCCAGCAGATAACCAGTCCACAGGGGACTGTATATTCCTTGGCCTAAGAAGCCTGGAGGCCCTGCCACAACAGAAGGGACCAGCAAAGCCGTTCAAGGCTGGGAGCAGAAAGGAACCCACGTCGCAGGTCATACAGGCGAGAATACACGGAGAGCTCGGAAACGTGGGCTGTTACCCTATAAGGAGGAGATAGACAGAAGGAGCACAGAATGCACGGTAGGCCTACACCCTCACCCTGACCAGGGCCAATTTCCCCATTGCTCTCAGACATCCAGGTCCCCTCCTAGCCGGGACTGTTTGTGGGTCAATTTACCTGTTCTAGTAAAGACCCTGGACTGCAACCTGTTGTCTGTGTGCTCCTTGCTCCTCCAGCACTATCAGCACTGGGACTCTCACTCCCATCACTCCCAACATCCACTACACTGCCCTGGGGCCGCACTCTTCCCGTGGGGAGTCACACCATCCCAGCTGCATACATAATCAGCCCCAGCGGTCTGCCTTTCAGCGGCGGTTCCTAATGACCGCAAATTCACGGGTGGCGTAGTCGGACATAATCATCAGCACATAACGGACTGCCACTGGCCTGACCACCCTGAGCCAAGGAACCGGGTTGCTACTACTACTCCCACCGTTCCCCTATTGCCCGGATCCGAGTGCCCCACGGCCCAGGGGGCGAGTCAGCTACAACACACTTAGCCTCCTCTATAAAGTATAGACTATAGGAGGCTGAGAGGCGGTATACGTCATATATGAGGCATAGAGTGCGGACGGGCCTACTTAATGTATATAACGTACTCGGCCTCCTATATAAAGTATATACTATAGGAGGCTGAGAGTGCGGTAAAAGTTATATATGAGGCTTAGAGTGGGAACGGGTCTACACGATGTATACAACACACTCAGCCTCCTATATAAAGTATATATTATAGGAGGCTGAGAGTGCGGTATACATCATATATGAGGCCTAGAGTGTGGGCGGCGGGTCTATATGATGTACACAACACACTCAGCATCCTATATAAAGTATAGACTATAGGAGGCTGAGAGTGCGGTATATGTCATATATGAGGCCTAGAGTGCGGGCAGCGGGTCTATATGATGTATACAACACAATCAGCCTCCCATATAAAGTATAGACTTTAGGAGGCTGAGAGTGCGGTATACGTCATATATGAGGCCTAGAGTGCGGGCGGCGGGTCTATATGATGTATACAACACACTCAGCCTCCTATATAAAGTATAGACTATAGGAGGCTGAGAGTGCGGTATACGTCATATATGAGGCTTAGAGTGTGGACTGGCCTACATGATGTATATGACTCGCCCCCTGGGCCGTAGGGCACTCGGATCCGGGCAATAGGGAAACGGTGGGAGTAGTAGTGGCAACCCGGTTCCGTGGCTCAGGGTGGTCAGGCCAGTGGTAGTCCGTTATGTGCTGATGATTATGTCCGACTACGCCACCGGTGGATTTGCGGTCATTAGGAACCGCCGCTGCAAGGCAGACCACTGGGGCTGATGATGTATGCAGCTGGGGTGGTGTGACTCCCCACAAGAAGAGTGCGGCCCCAGGGCAGTGTAGTGGATGGTGGGAGTGATGGTAGTAAGAGTCCCAGTGCTGATAGTGCTGGAGGAGCAAGGAGCACACAGACAACAGGTTGCAGTCCAGGGTCTTTACTAGAACAGGTAAACTGACCCACAAACAGTCCCGGCTAGGAGGGGACCTGGATGTCTGAGAGCAATGGGGAAATTGACCCTGGTCAGGGTTGGGGTGTAGGCCTACCGTGCTTTCTGCGCTCCTTCTGGCTATCTCCTTCTTAAAGGGTAACAGCCCACGTTTCCGAGCTCTCCGTGTATTCTCGCCTGTATGGCCTGCGACGTGGGTTCCTTTCTGCTCCCGGCCTGATACGGCTTTGCTGGTCCCTTCTGTTGTGGCAGGGCCTCCAGGCTTCTTAGGCCAAGGAATATACAGTCCCCTGCGGACTGGTTATCTGCTGTAGGATGTGGAATCCTTCCAGCCTCAGACACCAAAGTCTGGTAAATTAAGTCCTCTATCTGCCAAGACAGGCTCACTTCGCCTCTTGTCTCTGGCTTGTGGCTCTCCTCCTGCCACACTTCCTCTTAGGTGCAATACAACTTTCTGTCCCTGCTCTGCTCCGGGACACGTCTCAGTGCTGAGACAGGTCATCCAGTTCTCCCTAACCCTGCCCCCAGTACCAGCTTTTATAGGGGCAGCCAGCTCCCCCTACTGGCCTGAGACAGGAGGCATTGCATGCTAATGTTCCCCTGACTAGAGAACCTCCCCCTTGCTCTCAGACACAGCTTTATTTACACTTGTGGCATCCAGGCCAGGGTGACACATTCCCCCCTAGTAAAATTTAGTACTCCGGGACTAAACAATAAAGAAAGACAATATGCATAACCATAAAACATTAACAGACAGACGACGCACAGATTGAGTTCTTAAGGTCACAGTGTGGCCTGTGACAGGGTGTCCATATCACCAACACAACGGGGAGCCTTAACCAGATGGGGGTCTGTCCTACCCCAAGTCCTTTACAGTCTTAGTTCATTCCTTGGTCAGGCTCCAAACGCAGTCCATACAAGGTCCCGGTTATAAAAAAAGTCCATAACCTTTGAGTCCTTACGGTGGCTGCAAGAAACTGAAACACACTATTAATAATCACGCATGTAACTTGGCAAACAATTCAACATTTGGCAACAGGGTTATTTACAATTTTAGTGCGCCCTATATTTTCCAGCGAGCGGGTATCTGCCCCTTTGTGCTCCTGGTTGACCTTCTTAACCAACTGTCTGGTGGTGGACCGACCTGGCTTTCCCCACTAGCGTTAGGGGTCCAGCTACCAGCTGGGTGTACAGGTAGGGCAGGTAGCTGTCTCTGGGTCCTTTGGCTTACCGCAGGCATGGCAGGCTCACTGTCAGCAGAGGGTTGACTCTCCTGGGCTGCGGGTACAGGCTCTTCTGCCTCTGGAACTGCTTGCTCCTCTTTACCTTCCGGCTCTGGTGTTGGTTGTTGCTGTGCCGGTTGCAGGAAATGCAGGACGGGTACCACTATGGCATCATTTATGCGAGTCCAGGACTGAGGGAACTCTCTGAGAACGGTGCTGATCATTTCTTCCTTGTCCTCTGCGGGTTCAAGGTCACTCTGATCCTCTTCTGCACTACGGAGTTGCTCGGGGCATCTTTTGAGGTGGTCCCTGGAGACGAAACTCGTGGTTTCTCCTCCGTCCTTGGTGATTACGCACACCTTTGGATTGTCGTGGTCAGACTGCAGTACGGTGTAGGGTTCCCTTTCCCACTGGTCATCCAACTTATGTAGCCTTCTCTTCCGCTTCAGGACCTGCTCACCAGGTTCTAGGGGACCAGCAGGGGCATGTTGGTTGAAGAGTCTTTCTTGCCTTTCTCTCACCTGGGCCAGGCTCCTCTCCACACTCTCCTGTACCTTCTTGTACTGCAGTTGCCTTTCCGTATCCCAGTCTGCATCCGGGGAGGTGTCCTCAGGCGTTAGGACTCCCATCTCCAGGTCTACGGGCAGCTTACCTGGTCTGGCTCGCATCAGGTAAGCCGGGGTGCAGTTTGTAGCATTCACCGGGATATGGTTGTATAGGTCTATTAGGTCCGGCAGTTTTTCTGGCCACAGGCTGCGTTCCTCCAGGGGCAATGTCTTCAGGAGATCAATGATTATATTGTTCATCTTCTCACACATCCCGTTGGTTTGGGGGTGGTAAGGCGTTGTACGAATCTTTTTACAGCCATAGAGCTTGCAGAACTCTTGGAAAATTTCAGCCTCGAACGCTGGACCCTGGTCTGTCAGGACCTGTTCCGGATACCCGTGTGGACGACAGAAGTATTGCTGGAAGGCTCTGGCCGCTGTTTGGGCTGTCAAATTCTTTTACCGGGACCACCATGAGAAAACGGGAATAGTTGTCCACGATTGTCAGGGCGTAGATGTACCCTGACCGGCTTGGAGCCAACTTGACATGGTCTAGAGCTACCAGCTCAAGAGGCTGCGTAGTGACGATGGGCCTCAAGGGTGTCTTCTGGCTGGTGCGGTCCTTCCTCCTTAGGTGACAAGGGCCACAGTCTCTGCACCACTTTTCTACAGCCCCTCTCATGCCGACCCAAAAGAACCGTCCGCTTAGCAGGAACTCCAGTTTCTTCCAACCGAAGTGCCCCGCTCTGTCATGGTAAGCCCCCAGGACCATAGCTGCATCCCGCCTTGGTACCACGACTTGCCAGGTCAGCTCATGGGTCCGGTGGTTGACAATCCTTCTACACAGCTTGCCTTGTAGAGGAACAGCTTGCTCTTCTCCTTCCACAGCTGCTTGGCTTCCTCTAGAGCATCCGGATCCATGCGGGCGTCTTCCTGGGTCAGCAGATCTTTCACCAGGTGGATGGCAGGGTCACTATCTTGGGTCTCGGCCCATCTGTGGTGAGGTAGGGGATTGATCATCACTGTTGTTAGATCCTCCTCCTTCACGCAGTGGGAGTATTGAGCGGCTCCATACCGGTGAAACGCGGGGAGTTCTACCTCCTCCAGCTCTTCTGGGTCTTCGTCACCTTCAGGTAAGTGAGGCATCCTCGATAGGGCGTCAGCATTGGCATTGGTTTTGCCGGCCCGGTACTTGATCACGAAGTCATAGTTGGAGAGATGGGCCATCCACCGCTGTTCTAGGGCACCCAGTCTTGCATTGTCCAGGTGTGTCAACGGGTTGTTGTCCGTGTACACGGTGAACTTTGCGGAGGCCAGGTAATGCTTGAAACGTTCCGTCACGGCCCACACCACCGCCAAGAATTCTAGCTTGAAGGAGCTGTAATTCTCCGGGTTCCTCTCGGTGGGCCTCAGCTTCCGGCTGGCGTACGCGATCACCCTTTCTCTGCCCTGTTGGTTTTGGGACAGTACGGCTCCCAGTCCCACATTACTGGAGTCCGTGTGGAGAATAAAAGGCTGACAATAATCAGGGTAGGCCAGGATCTCATCCCGCGTGAGGGCCATCTTCAACTGGCGGAAGGACTCCTCTTCCAGTTTATCCCACTTGAAGGGCGGCTTTTGGCTCCTGGACTTAGACTGTCCGATTAGGAGGTCCTGCATAGGAGCTGCCATCTTAGTGAACCCGGGGATGAACCTTCGGTAGTAGCCTACCAATCCGAGAAACTGTCTCACCTCTTTGATGTTCGAGGGGCTTGGCCAGCTCTTGATTGCCGTGACCTTGTCAGGGTCGGGGGCCACTCCTTCTGTGCTTACCACGTGCCCTAGGTACTGGACCTTTGGTTTCAGCAGGTGACACTTTGATGGTTTCACCTTCAGGCCATATCCTGCCAGGGCTTCGAACACCTCGGCCAGGTGCTTTAGATGGTCCTCGTAAGTTTTCGAATAGACGATCACTTCGTCCAGGTAAAGGAGGACCGTCTCGAAGTTTCGGTGCCCTAGACAGCATTCCATCAGCCGCTGGAAGGTCCCTGGTGTGTTGCAGAGCCCGAAAGGAATACAGTTGAACTCTCTCAGTCCCATCGGGGTGGTGAAGGCGGTCTTCTCCTTGTTAGCCTCTGCCACAGGAACCTGCCAGTACCCGCTAGTAAGGTCCAAAGTAGAAAAGAAGTTAGCTGATTTTAGTGCGGCTAAAGACTCCTCTATTCTAGGCAGCGGGTATGCGTCTTTGTGGGTGATATGGTTGATTTGTCTATAGTCTACGCACATTCTCATGGTGCCGTCTTTCTTTTTGACCAGAACCAAGGGGGCTGCCCAGGGGCTACAGCTGTCTCTAATGACCCCAGATCCTTTCATCTCTCTTAGCATGCCCTTTGCGTTCTGATAATGTGCAGGGGGTACAGGTCTGTGCCTCTCTTTTATTGGTGGGTGGCTCCCTGTGGGGATGTGGTGTTCTATCCCTTTTACTCTGCCGAAGTTAGTAAAGACTCTCTCGTACTCCTGTACCACCTGGTAGACTCCTTGTTTTTGGTGCAGGGGAGTGGAGTCAGCACCCACATGGAGTTCTGGCACCAGTCCTCCTTTTGTTTCTGGGAGCCATTACCCTCCGCCTGTGGAGATGGAGGCAAGGGTTCCACGGCCCTGATAGCTTTGTGCTCGACAACAAACAGTTTGGCGAGTGTAGCGTACCTGGGTAAGTGTACTTCCCTCTCCCCAATGTTGAGGATGCGGACGGCCACCCTCCCATGACGGACATCAACCACCCCCCGTGCTGTCAAAATGGTGGGCCTGCTGTCGGAGTACACGGGTTCTACCATGGCTTGGTAGTCTCTACCTCTCAACCCGATTGCAGTCCGACACCAGATCATCATTTCACTTTTTGGAGGCATGGAAATGGGGAATGAGTCACTCAGTCTTACGCTACTGATCTCACCACCAGACAGTTCTACCTGCTGCCGTCTCATCAGGGCTTTTATCTCCTTGTTAAGGACTCTCTGTTGGCTGGAACTAGCATTCACCGCCACCTGTTGTAGAATTACAATTACCTCTGAAAGACAATTTTCAATCACGTTAGTACCCACAGTTATTTTAGGGTGACTTTCACGACGGTCAATGTCCACAATAATCACTCCCTGTGCCGACAGTTCAACTTTACCAATTTTAATGGTCATCTCCTTGAACCCCATCTGCGGCATGGGTAAGCCATTACTGGCGATGATGCTCAAGTTACTGTCTGGTTCCCGTGTGATATCAGCATCAGTCCAATACTGCTTAAAAAGTACATAAGGGATAGTGGTTACTTGTGACCCAGTATCCAGCAAGGCGCTCATGGGGATACCGTCCAGCACCACGGGTAAAACCGGGCGCCCCCCAACGTACTTATCACACCAATTATAAGGGCCTGGTGATCTTATGCCTGGGGGTTGGCCCTCTGCCCCAGGTCGGACCCGTTTAAATTACAGTATCTGGAAATGTGTCTGGGCTGGTTGCATCGACGCAAATGGGCTGTCCATCCTCTGTGTAGCGGTCTGTGGGCCTCGCTCGGAACGACGGGATCCTCCTCTGTCGACGCCACGGGACATCCTCCGGACTTGAAGCCAACTCGATGGGTCTTGACGGGTCCACTTGCAACGCCTGGACGGTCCTGGTCAATGCCGCGACGCTCTTGGTCAGCTCCTGGACTTGGTGGTGCAGATCTTTCGACGGGGCTTGGTTCACGGCCTGTCCATCAGCCCCCACGGAGTCCATAGAGGAGCGCGCCGCCTCCTGGTGGTAGGTAAGAGCAGGGCGCCGGGGGTTTATAGCGCCACTGGTTGAGGGTTCACGGAGCACCCTTATGGTCCTGTACTTAAATTGGGCAAAGGTCAGATCAGGGTTCTGAAAGAACATGAGGCGCAGTTGGGCCCTGTGGGCGCTAGACAGCAGACCTTCTATGAATTGTTCTGTTAGCAGCTTATCTGTTTCCTGCACGCTGCCAGGGTCAGTTTGTGGGATAGCCCTCAAGGCTTCCTGCAGATTTAGGGCATAGTCTCTGATGCTGTCCTGTGCCCGCTGCTTACATCCATAGAACCTCATTTTAATCTCAGCGGAGGTACGTGTGTCACAGGTACCCCGCAGCCGGGCCAGAATACCCTTTACAGTTCTTTTCTCCTCAGCGGGCCATGACTTTACCTCCCGCTGGGCTGCGCCAGTTAACTGCCCTGTCAATATGCTGACCTTCTGTTCCTCTCAGGGGGTAAACCTGGAACAAACTGTACAGCCTTTCCTTAAAGTCAGTTAGGGCATGGGGCTCCCCTGAGTACTTGGGCAGCCAGGCCGCTCCAGGGATGTAGGGCAGAGAAAAGGGCATCACCGCTGCTGCAGCTGCGTTGGTGGTAGTGGGCGCCTCCGTGTCCGACATCTTCCTCTCCCCTAGTTAAGCGTGGTCTACCTTCCGATGATCCTCTTCTGTAGGCCGCGGCTCCGCTGCTGCTGCTCTGGACGAGGACCTTGGTTGCCTCCTGATGACGTCAGCGTCGCTCTCTCTCCCTTCCAGGACCTTGCGCAGCGTCGGTGCGTGGGGCAGAGCTTCGGATCACACGCGGTTTGGACGTCCACGCCCCTCTTCTTCCCGCACGGCATCCTGAAGATGACGTCCGATGGCGGGAAAACGGCTGAAGATTGCGGGAACGAACGGAAGATGGCGGGAGATGGCGTGGAAATGGCGGGAAACGGCTCCGGATGGCGGGAAACCTCTTTTCAGGTAAGTGCAAAGTGTTTTTCAGGCACGCAATACCCGTTTGTGGTGGGTTGTTTGCAATCCTGCCGACTACGCCAAAGCAGACTCGCCCCTTGGGCCGTGGGGCACTCGGATCCGGGCAATAGGGAAACGGTGGGAGTAGTAGTGGCAACCCGGTTCCATGGCTCAGGGTGGTCAGGCCAGTGGTAGTTCGTTATGTGCTGATGATTATGTCCGACTACGCCACCCGTGCATTTGCGGTCATTAGGAACCGCCGCTGCAAGGCAGACCGCTGGGGCTGATGATGTATGCAGCTGGGGTGGTGTGACTCCCCACGGGAAGAGTGCGGCCCCAGGGCAGTGTAGTGGATGGTGGGAGTGATGGTAGTGAGAGTCCCAGTGCTGATAGTGCTGGAGGAGCAAGGAGCACACAGACAACAGGTTGCAGTCCAGGGTCTTTACTAGAACAGGTAAACTGACCCACAAACAGTCCCGGCTAGCAGGGGACCTGGATGTCTGAGAGCAATGGGGAAATTGGCCCTGGTCAGGGTGAGGGTGTAGGCCTACCGTGCTTTCTGCGCTCCTTCTGGCTATCTCCTTCTTATAGGGTAACAGCCCACGTTTCCGAGCTCTCCGTGTATTCTCGCCTGTATGGCCTGCGACGTGGGTTCCTTTCTGCTCCCAGCCTGATACGGCTTTGCTGGTCCCTTCTGTTGTGGCAGGGCCTCCAGGCTTCTTAGGCCAAGGAATATACAGTCCCCTGTGGACTGGTTATCTGCTGTAGGATGTGGAATCCTCCCAGCCTCAGACACCAAAGTCTGGTAAATTAAGTCCTCTATCTGCCAAGACAGGCTCACTTCGCCTCTTGTCTCTGGCTTGTGGCTCTCCTCCTGCCACACTTCCTCTTAGGTGCAATACAACTTTCTGTCCCTGCTCTGCTCCAGGACACGTCTCAGTGCTGAGACAGGTCATCCAGTTCTCCCTAACCCTGCCCCCAGTACCAGCTTTTATAGGGGCAGCCAGCTCCCCCTACTGGCCTGAGACAGGAGGCATTGCATGCTAATATTCCCCTGACTAGAGAACCTCCCCCTTGCTCTCAGACACAGCTTTATTTACACTTGTGGCATCCAGGCCAGGGTGACACATATACAACGCACTCGGCCTCCTATATAAAGTATATACTATAGGAGGCTGAAAGTGCGGTATACGTCATATATGAGGCCTAGAGTGCAGGCGGCAGGTCTACATGATTTATACAACACACTCAGCCTCCTATATAAAGTATAGACTATAGGAGGCTGAGAGTGCGGTATACGTCATATATGAGGCCTAGAGTGCAGGCGGCGGGTCTACATGATGTATACAACGCACTCAACCTCCTATATAAAGTATATACTACAGGAGGCTGAGAGTGCGGTAAAAGTTATATATGAGCCTTAGAGTGCGAGCGGCGGGTCTACATGATGTATACAACACATTCAGCCTCCTATATAAAGTATATACTATAGGAGGCTGAGAGTGTGGTATACGTCATATCTGAGGCTTAGAGTGCGGGTGGCGGGTCTATATGATGTATACAACGCACTCAGCCTCCTATATAAAGTATAGACTATAGGAGTCTGAGAGTGCGGTAAAAGTTATATAAGAGCCTTAGAGTGCGAGCGGCGGGTCTACATGATGTATACAACACATTCAGCCTCCTATATAAGTTATAGACTATAGGAAGCTGAGAGTGCGGTATACTTCATATATGGGGCTTAGAGTGCGGGCGGCGGGTCTACATGATGTATAGAACGCACTCAGCCTCCTATATAAAGTATAGACTATAGGAGGCTGAGAGTGCGGTAAAAGTTATATATGAGGCCGAAAGTGCGGACAGCGGGTCTACATGATGTATATAATGCACTCGGCCCCCTATATAAAGTATATACTATAGGAGGCTGAAAGTGCGGTATACGTCATATATGAGGTCTAGAGTGCGGGCGGCGGGTCTATATGATGTATACAACACACTCAGCCTCCTATATAAAGTATAGACTATAGGAAGCTGAGAGTGAGAGTGTGGTATATGTCATATATGAGGCCTAGAGTGCGGGCGGCGGGTCTACATGATGTATACAACGCACTCAGCCTCCTATATAAAGTATATACTATAGGAGGCTGAAAATGCGGTACACCTCATATATGGGGCCTAGAGTGCGGGCGGCGGGTCTACGTGATGTATACAATACGCTCAGCCTCCTATATAAAGTACACTGTGTGCCAAATTATTAGGCAAGTTGTATTTTAGAGGATTAATTTTATTATTGATCAACAACTCCAGTACAGACCAAAAGTTTGGACACACCTTCTTATTTAAAGATTTTTCTGCATTTTCATGACTATGAGAATGCCAAGAGTGTGCAAAGTAGTGATCAAAACAAAAGGTGGCTACTTTGAAGAACCTAGAATATAAGACATATTTTCAGTTGTTTCACATTTTTTTGTTATGTATATAATTCCACATGTGTTAATTCATAGTTTTGATGCCTTCAGTGTGAATGTACAATTTTCATAGTCATGAAAATACAGAAAAATCTTTAAATGAGAAGGTGTGTCCAAACTTTTGGTTTGTACTGTATGTTCTTGATCAACCCAAAAGACTCATAAATATCCAAGCTTAATATTTTTGGAAGTTGGAGTTGGGTTTTTTTTAGATTTGGCTATCTTAGGAGGATATCTGTATGTGCAGGTAACTATTACTGAGCCGAATTATTAGGCAACTTAATAAAAAACAAATATAATCCCATCTCACTTGTTTCTTTTCACCAGGTAAACCAATATCAGTGCACAAAATTTAGAAATAAACATTTCTGACATGCAAAAACAAAAGCCCCAAAAATTAGTGATTAATATGGCCACCTTTCTTTACGATGACACTCAACAGCCTTCCATCCATAGATTCTGTCAGTTGCTTGATATGTTTTCGATCAACATTGCGTGCAGCAGCCTCCACAGCCTCCCAGACACTGTTCCGAGAGGTGTACTGTTTTCCCTCCCTGTAGATCTCACATTTTAAGATGGACCACAGGTTCTCTATGGGGTTGAGATCAGGTGATCAAGGGGGTCATGTCATTATTTTTTCTTCTTTTAGACCTTTACTGGCCAGCCACGCTGTGGAGTAGTTGGATGCATGTGGTGGAGCATTGTCCTGCATGAAAATCATGTTTTTCTTGAACGATACTGACTTCTTCCTGTACCACTGCTTGAAGAAGTTGTCTTCCAGAAACTGGCAGTAGGTCTGGGAGTTGAGCTTCACTCCACCTTCAACCCGAAAAGGTCCCACAAGTTCATCTTTGATGATACCAGCCCATACCAGTACCCCACCTGCACCATGCTGGCGTCTGAGTCGGAGTGGAGCTCTCTACCCTTTACTGATCCAGCCTCTGGCCCATCCATCTGGCATATCAAGAGTCACTCTCATTTCATCAGTCCATAAAACCTTTGAAAAATCAGTCTTAAGATATTTCTTGATTGTTCGGTGATCACGCTTCAAAAGTTTGGAAATTTCAAGACTGCTGCATCCCTCTGCAAGACATCTCACAATTTTGGACTTTTCAGAGTCGGACAAATCTCTCTTCTGACCCATTTTGCCAAAGGAAAGGAAGTTACCTAATAATTAAGCACACCTTATAAAGGGTGTTGATATCAATAGTCAACACCCCTCCTCATTACAGAGATGCACATCACCAGATTTACTTAATTAGTAGTTAGCTCTCAAGCCTATGCAGCTTGAAGTAGGATAACATGTATAAAAAGTATCATGTGATCAAAATACTCATTAGCCTAATAATTCGGCACACAGTGTATAGACTATAGGAGGCTGAGAGTGCGGTATACGTCATATATGAGGCCTAGAGTGTGGGTGGCGGGTCTAGATGATGTATATAACACACTCAGCCTCCTATATAAAGTATAGACTATAGGAGGCTGAGAGTGCGGCATACGTCATATATGAAACTTAGAGTGCGGACGGGCCTACTTGATGTATATAACGCACTCGGCCTCCTATATAAAGAATATACTATAGGAGGCTGAGAGTGCGGTAAAAGTTATATATGAGGCTTAGAGTGCGGACGGGTCTACATGATGTATGCAACACACTCAGCCTCCTATATAAAGTATATACTATAGGAGGCTGAGAGTGCGGTATATGTCATATATGAGGCCTAGAGAGCGGGCGGCGGGTCTGCATGATGTATACAATGCACTCAGCCTCCTATATAAAGTATAGACTATAGGAGGCTGAGAGTGCGGTAAAAGTTATGTATGAGGCTTAGAGTGCGGGCGGGGGTCTACATGATGTATACAACACATTCAGCCTCCTATATAAAGTATAGATTATAGGAGGCTGAGAGTGCGGTATACGTCATATATGAGGCTTAGAGTGCGGGCGGCGGGTCTACATGATGTATAGAACGCATTCAGCCTCCTATATAAAGTATAGACTATAGGAGGCTGAGAGTGCGGTAAAAGTTATATATGAGGCTTAGAGTGCGGGCGGCGGGTCTACATGATGTATACAACGCACTCAGCCTCCTATATAAAGTATAGACTATAGGAGGCTGAGAGTGCGGTAAAAGTTATATATGAGGCTTAGAGTGCGGGCGGCTGGTCTACTGTACATGACGTATAGAACGCACTCAGCCTCCTATATAAAGTATAGACTATAGGAGGCTGAGAGTGCGGTATACGTCATATATGAGGCCTATAGACAGCGGGTCTACATGATGCATATAACGCACTCAGCCTCCTATATAAAGGCGGCAATATCGGTGATTGGTTGCGGGTGACTGCCGCGACCAATCAGCGAACTGTGTTAGTAAGGACTGGAGAGCTTGTTTAAATTTGGCGATAAAATCGCTGATTAGTCGCGACCGCGACCACTCAGCAAAACGGTGTTTAAATTTGGCGTCAATATCGCTGATTGGTCGCGGCCGGCGGTCGCAACCAATCAGCAGAGCGGGGTTTAAATTTGGCGCCAATGTCGCTGATTGGTCGCGGCCGGCGGTCGCAACCAATCAGCAGAGCGGGGTTTAAATTTGGCGTCAATATCGCTGATTGGTTGCGGACGGCGTTCGCAACCAATCAGCAGAGCGGGGTATAAATTTGGCACCAACGTCGCTGATTGGTTGCGGCCGGCGGTTGCACATTTTTAGATTCATGCTTTACATGCTATTCATTTTATTGTGCACTTCATAACAAACATAGCTTTTTTATGATACTGTGTTTTCACATAGTCATATGCACATCACCATAGGTTTTAATTTCAAACTGCACTTTATAATACACCATATTTAATGTACCGGTCGGCCTTTATATGTACAGAGCACAATTTTAGATTTATGCTCTACATGCCATTTATTTCAATGTGCACTTTATAATAAACATACCTCTTTATGATACTAGGTATTCACATAGTCCTATGCACATCACCATAATTTTTAAACTTCAATTTGTATGATAGTCTATGGTGATCCATCATCTATACACTCTCTTTAACCCCTTAATAACATCTGACGTACTAATACGCGTCTGTGCCCTGGGACTTAAGAGCCAGACCCGTATTAGTACGTCATCGCGATCGCGCGCGCACACAGGCTGTGCGGGCGCGATCGCCGCCGGGTGTCAGCTGATTGTCACAGCTGACACCCGGTACTATGTGCAGGGAGCGGTCCTGCACCGTTCCCAGCACATTAACCCCCGCGATGCTGTGATCGAAGTCGATCGCGGCATTGCGGGGGCAAGGGGAGGTGATCGGCGATACTCACCTCCTCTTCCGGCTTCCAGCGCAGTCTGCAAAGGCTTCCCTTGTGTTGCCATGACGACCCGATGTCGTCATGACAACATCCGGGTCACCAGAGAGCAGGAAGATTGCTTGGACATGCGCAGTGCATCTCCAAGCAATCTTCACACTGTGCACTTCTGACAGCCTGCATGGCATAGGGATGGTGCTCCATTCCTGTGCCATGCAGGCGATCAGAAAAAAAAAAGTGAAAGTCCCAGAGTGGGACAAAGTAATAAAGTGTATAAACTGTGTGAAAGTGGAAAAAAAAAAAAAAAAAACTGTGCAAAAATATTATAAAAAAATAAAAAAAATAATACACCAAAAATAAAAATATAATGTACCCATCAATAAATATTATTATAAAAAAATAAAAAAAAAACAATAAAAGTACACATATTTAGTATCGCCGCGTCCGGAACAACCTGACCTATAAAACTGTCCCACTAGTTAACCCCTTCTGTGAACACGGTAAAAAAAAAACAAAAAAAAAAAACAATGCTTTATCACCATACCGCCAAACAAAAAGTGGAATAACACGCGATCAAAAAGACGCATATAAATAAAAATGATACCGCTGAAAACGTCATCTTGTCCCGCAAAAAACAAGCCACCATACAGCTCCATCAGCCGAAAAATAAAAAAGTTATAGCTCTCAGAATAAAGCGATACAAAAAAATATTTTTTTCTATAAAATAGCTTTTATTGTGTATAAGCGCCAAAACATAGAAAAATGATACAAATGTGGTACCGCTGTAAACGTACTGACCCAAAGAATAAAGCTACCTCATCAATTTTACCACACGCGGAACAGAATAAAAAAAAAAAAAAAAACAATTCCTGAATTGTTGGTTTTTGTTTATTCTGCCTCCCAAAAATCGGAATAGAAAGCGATCAAAAAATGTCACGTGCCTGAAAATGGCACCAATAACAACATCAACTCATCCCGCAAAAAACGAGCCATCACATGACTGTCTGCCAAAATCTGGAAAATTATAGCTCTCAAAATATGGCGATGCAAAAACTAGATTTTACAAAAAATGCGTCTTTTAGTGTGTGACAGCTGTCAGTCATAAAAACCCCATATGATTCTGGCATTGCTGTAATCACACCGACCCGAAGAATAAAGTCGTCTAATCACTTATACCGCACAAGGAACGGCGTCAAAAATAAACTCTTGGGTTAGGATTGGGCTAGGGTTAGGGCTGGGTTTGGGGCTAGGGTTGTGCTGGGGCTAGGGTTGTGCTGGGGCTAGGGTTGTGCTAGGGTTAGGGCTGGGTGCCCAAACATTGGAGCTCCCCCACAAGTGACCCCATTTTGGAAACTAGACCCCCCAAGGCACCTATCTAGATGCATAGTGAGCACTTGGAACCCCCAGGTGCTTCACAAATTGATTCGTAAAAATGAAAAAGTGTTGTTTTTTTTCACTTTTTCATTATTACGAATCAATTTGTGAAGCACCTGGGGGTTCCAAGTGCTCACTATGCATCTAGAAAGGTGCCTTGGGGGGTCTAGTTTCCAAAATGGGGTCACTTGTGGGGGAGCTCCAAAGTTTGGGCACAGAGGGGCTCTCCAAACGCAATGTGGTGTCCGCTAACAATTTGAGCCGATTTTCCATTCAATTTGTTAGCAGATACCATGTTGCATTTAGAGAGTCCCTGTGTGCCCAAACATTGGAGCTCCCCCACAAGTGACCCCATTTTGGAAACTAGACCCCCCAAGGCACCTATCTAGATGCATAGTGAGCACTTGGAACCCCTAGGTGCTTCACAAATTCATTTGTAAAAATGAAAAAGTGTTTTTTTTTTCACTTTTTCATTATTACGAATCAATTTGTGAAGCACCTGGGGGTTCCAAGTGCTCACTATGCATCTAGAAAGGTGCCTTGGGGGGTCTAGTTTCCAAAATGGGGTCACTTGTGGGGGAGCTCCAAAGTTTGGGCACAGAGGGGCTCTCCAAACGCAATGTGGTGTCCGCTAACAATTTGAGCCGATTTTCCATTCAATTTGTTAGCAGATACCATGTTGCATTTAGAGAGTCCCTGTGTGCCCAAACATTGGAGCTCCCCCACAAGTGACCCCATTTTGGAAACTAGACCCCCCAAGGCACCTATCTAGATGCATAGTGAGCACTTGGAACCCCTAGGTGCTTCACAAATTGATTCGTAACAATGAAAAAGTGTTTTTTTTTTCACTTTTTCATTTTTACGAATCAATTTGTGAAGCACCTGGGGGTTGCAAGTGCTCACTATGCATCTAGATAGGTGCCTTGGGGGGTCTAGTTTCCAAAATGGGGTCACTTGTGGGGGAGGTCCAATGTTTGGGCACACAGGGGCTCTCTAAACGCAACATGGTGTCCGCTAATTATTCAAGCAAATTTTACAATCAAAAAGTCAAATGGCGCTCCTTCCCTTCCGAGCCCTACAGTGCGCCCAAACAGTGTTTTTTCCCCAAATATTGGGTATCTGCGTGCCCAGGGGAAATTGCACAACAAATTTTGGGGTCCATTTTTTCTTGTTACCCCTGTGAAAATAAAAATAATTGGGTCTAAAGTAACATTTTTGTGAAAAAAGTTAAATGTTCATTTTTTTCTTCCACATTCAAAAAATTCCTGTGAAGCACCTGAAGGGTTAATAAAGTTCTTGAATGTGGTTTTGAGCACCTCGAGGGGTGTAGTTTTTAGAATAGTGTCACTTTTGGGTATTTTCTGTCATAAAGACCTCTCAAAGTGACTTCAAATGTGATGTGGTCCCTAAAAAAATGGTTTTGTAAATTTTGTTGGAAAAATGAGAAATCGCTGGTCAACTTTTAACCCTTATAGCTCCCTAACAAAAAAAAATTTTGGTTCCAAAATTGTGCTGATGTAAAGTAGACATGTGGGAAATGTTATTTATTAACTCTTTTGTGTGACATATCGCTCTGATTTCAGGGCTTAAAAATTCAAATTTTGAAAATTGCAAAATTTTCAAAATTTTCACCAAATTTCCGTTTTTTTCACAAATAAACGCAAGTGATATCGAAGAAATTTTTCCACAATCATGAAGTACAATATGTCACGAAAAAACAATCTCAGAATCAGGGGGATCCGTTGAAGCGTTCCAGAGTAATTACCTCATAAAGTGACAGTGGTCAGAATTGTAAAAATTGGCCCGGTCATTAACGTGCAAACCACCCGCGGGGCTTAAGGGGTTAACCACTAGTCACTAACACTTCAACTCTTTTCACTTTTTTTACAAATCGGTTATGACACAGGGATATATTTTCCAGATTCTACATGTCCCTAAAGGGTTTAATTCTGTGTTCTGGTCCTATGTAGAATTCATAATACATATTGAATACTTGTTATCACGCCAAAGAGTCCTATGTGGGACCCTTACTGCATATTTAATAGTTGGTATCATCACAATACATTATCTTTTTCTCCATCCCCCTCAAACTCCGCTTCTACTATACGGGGATCACCGCAATACATTACCTCTTTCTCCATCCCTTTTACACTCCTCTCCTGCTATATGGGGATCCTGAAACAGAGAGTGCGCATGCGCGGGAACGGACTCGTTTGACTTCCAGTCATGCGCAATAGACATGTCATGCGTTCCATCATATGCGTGTCAGACGCTTGACTGCGGAAGTCACTTTTTGCAAACGGAAATTCCAGGTACCCACGCATGCGCCAATTAACTCTGAATATTCAGGTGACCCCAAACAGCTGATCATATGTGAGTACATATAAAACCGGACACTATGCACACACAATACACGCCCCCATTGAGGAAGCATCGGCGAAACGGCGTCGTCGGAGTTTATTCCTATGCTGAATACCTGTTTACTTGTAAGTACTATCCCTTTAGTGGGCCCTGCACTATGCTCTGATACTTTGTTTTTGATATATTATTGTGGCTAATTATCTGACCGTATTTTACAACTTGGATATAGTCCTATCAATTGGGTCTGTATTGACATTTATATTACTTGTTATTTATGGTTTTTTATAATTGTAGTTACCCTTCATAATATTTTGACAGCGGGTCTACATGATGCATATAACGCACTCAGCCTCCTATATAAAGGCGGCAATATCGGTGATTGGTTGCGGGTGACGGCCGCGACCAATCAGCGAACTGTGTTAGTAAGGACTGGAGAGCTTGTTTAAATTTGGCGATAAAATCGCTGATTAGTCGCGACCGCGACCACTCAGCAAAACGGTGTTTAAATTTGGCGTCAATATCGCTGATTGGTCGCGGCCGGCGGTCGCAACCAATCAGCAGAGCGGGGTTTAAATTTGGCGCCAATGTCGCTGATTGGTCGCGGCCGGCGGTCGCAACCAATCAGCAGAGCGGGGTTTAAATTTGGCGTCAATATCGCTGATTGGTCGCGGACGGCGTTCGCAACCAATCAGCAGAGCGGGGTATAAATTTGGCACCAACGTCGCTGATTGGTTGCGGCCGGCGGTTGCACATTTTTAGATTCATGCTTTACATGCTATTCATTTTATTGTGCACTTCATAACAAACATAGCTTTTTTATGATACTGTGTTTTCACATAGTCATATGCACATCACCATAGGTTTTAATTTCAAACTGCACTTTATAATACACCATATTTAATGTACCGGTCGGCCTTTATATGTACAGAGCACAATTTTAGATTTATGCTCTACATGCCATTTATTTCAATGTGCACTTTATAATAAACATACCTCTTTATGATACTAGGTATTCACATAGTCCTATGCACATCACCATAATTTTTAAACTTCAATTTGTATGATAGTCTATGGTGATCCATCATCTATACACTCTCTTTAACCCCTTAATAACATCTGACGTACTAATACGCGTCTGTGCCCTGGGACTTAAGAGCCAGACCCGTATTAGTACGTCATCGCGATCGCGCGCGCACACAGGCTGTGCGGGCGCGATCGCCGCCGGGTGTCAGCTGATTGTCACAGCTGACACCCGGTACTATGTGCAGGGAGCGGTCCTGCACCGTTCCCAGCACATTAACCCCCGCGATGCTGTGATCGAAGTCGATCGCGGCATTGCGGGGGCAAGGGGAGGTGATCGGCGATACTCACCTCCTCTTCCGGCTTCCAGCGCAGTCTGCAAAGGCTTCCCTTGTGTTGCCATGACGACCCGATGTCGTCATGACAACATCCGGGTCACCAGAGAGCAGGAAGATTGCTTGGACATGCGCAGTGCATCTCCAAGCAATCTTCACACTGTGCACTTCTGACAGCCTGCATGGCATAGGGATGGTGCTCCATTCCTGTGCCATGCAGGCGATCAGAAAAAAAAAAGTGAAAGTCCCAGAGTGGGACAAAGTAATAAAGTGTATAAACTGTGTGAAAGTGGAAAAAAAAAAAAAAAAAACTGTGCAAAAATATTATAAAAAAATAAAAAAAATAATACACCAAAAATAAAAATATAATGTACCCATCAATAAATATTATTATAAAAAAATTAAAAAAAAACAATAAAAGTACACATATTTGGTATCGCCGCGTCCGGAACAACCTGACCTATAAAACTGTCCCACTAGTTAACCCCTTCAGTGAACACGGTAAAAAAAAACAAAAAAAAAAAAAACAATGCTTTATCACCATACCGCCAAACAAAAAGTGGAATAACACGCGATCAAAAAGACGCATGTAAATAAAAATGATACCGCTGAAAACGTAATCTTGTCCCGCAAAAAACAAGCCGCCATACAGCTCCATCAGCCGAAAAATAAAAAAGTTATAGCTCTCAGAATAAAGCGATACAAAAAAATATTTTTTTCTATAAAATAGCTTTTATTGTGTATAAGCGCCAAAACATAGAAAAATGATACAAATGTGGTACCGCTGTAAACGTACTGACCCAAAGAATAAAGCTACCTCATCAATTTTACCACACGCGGAACAGAATAAAAAAAAAAAAAAAAAACAATTCCTGAATTGTTGGTTTTTGTTTATTCTGCCTCCCAAAAATCGGAATAGAAAGCGATCAAAAAATGTCACGTGCCTTAAAATGGCACCAATAACAACATCAACTCATCCCGCAAAAAACGAGCCGTCACATGACTGTCTGCCAAAATCTGGAAAATTATAGCTCTCAAAATATGGCGATGCAAAAACTAGATTTTACAAAAAATGCGTCTTTTAGTGTGTGACAGCTGTCAGTCATAAAAACCCCATATGATTCTGGCATTGCTGTAATCACACCGACCCGAAGAATAAAGTCGTCTAATCACTTATACCGCACAAGGAACGGCGTCAAAAATAAACTCTTGGGTTAGGATTGGGCTAGGGTTAGGGCTGGGTTTGGGGCTAGGGATGTGCTGGGGCTAGGGTTGTGCTGGGGCTAGGGTTGTGCTAGGGTTAGGGCTGGGTGCCCAAACATTGGAGCTCCCCCACAAGTGACCCCATTTTGGAAACTAGACCCCCCAAGGCACCTATCTAGATGCATAGTGAGCACTTGGAACCCCTAGGTGCTTCACAAATTGATTCGTAAAAATGAAAAAGTGTTTTTTTTTTCACTTTTTCATTATTACGAATCAATTTGTGAAGCACCTGGGGGTTCCAAGTGCTCACTATGCATCTAGAAAGGTGCCTTGGGGGGTCTAGTTTCCAAAATGGGGTCACTTGTGGGGGAGCTCCAAAGTTTGGGCACAGAGGGGCTCTCCAAACGCAATGTGGTGTCCGCTAACAATTTGAGCCGATTTTCCATTCAATTTGTTAGCAGATACCATGTTGCATTTAGAGAGTCCCTGTGTGCCCAAACATTGGAGCTCCCCCACAAGTGACCCCATTTTGGAAACTAGACCCCCCAAGGCACCTATCTAGATGCATAGTGAGCACTTGGAACCCCTAGGTGCTTCACAAATTGATTCGTAAAAATGAAAAAGTGTTTTTTTTTTCACTTTTTCATTATTACGAATCAATTTGTGAAGCACCTGGGGGTTCCAAGTGCTCACTATGCATCTAGAAAGGTGCCTTGGGGGGTCTAGTTTCCAAAATGGGGTCACTTGTGGGGGAGCTCCAAAGTTTGGGCACAGAGGGGCTCTCCAAACGCAATGTGGTGTCCGCTAACAATTTGAGCCGATTTTCCATTCAATTTGTTAGCAGATACCATGTTGCATTTAGAGAGTCCCTGTGTGCCCAAACATTGGAGCTCCCCCACAAGTGACCCCATTTTGGAAACTAGACCCCCCAAGGCACCTATCTAGATGCATAGTGAGCACTTGGAACCCCTAGGTGCTTCACAAATTCATTTGTAAAAATGAAAAAGTGTTTTTTTTTTCACTTTTTCATTATTACGAATCAATTTGTGAAGCACCTGGGGGTTCCAAGTGCTCACTATGAATCTAGAAAGGTGCCTTGGGGGGTCTAGTTTCCAAAATGGGGTCACTTGTGGGGGAGCTCCAAAGTTTGGGCACAGAGGGGCTCTCCAAACGCAATGTGGTGTCCGCTAACAATTTGAGCCGATTTTCCATTCAATTTGTTAGCGGATACCATGTTGCGTTTAGAGAGTCCCTGTGTGCCCAAACATTGGAGCTCCCCCACAAGTGACCCCATTTTGGAAACTAGACCCCCCAAGGCACCTATCAAGATGCATAGTGAGCACTTGGAACCCCTAGGTGCTTCACAAATTGATTCGTAACAATGAAAAAGTGTTTTTTTTTTCACTTTTTCATTTTTACGAATCAATTTGTGAAGCACCTGGGGGTTGCAAGTGCTCACTATGCATCTAGATAGGTGCCTTGGGGGGTCTAGTTTCCAAAATGGGGTCACTTGTGGGGGAGGTCCAATGTTTGGGCACACAGGGGCTCTCTAAACGCAACATGGTGTCCGCTAATTATTCAAGCAAATTTTACAATCAAAAAGTCAAATGGCGCTCCTTCCCTTCCGAGCCCTACAGTGCGCCCAAACAGTGTTTTTTCCCCAAATATTGGGTATCTGCGTGCCCAGGGGAAATTGCACAACAAATTTTGGGGTCCATTTTTTCTTGTTACCCCTGTGAAAATAAAAATAATTGGGTCTAAAGTAACATTTTTGTGAAAAAAGTTAAATGTTCATTTTTTTCTTCCACATTCAAAAAATTCCTGTGAAGCACCTGAAGGGTTAATAAAGTTCTTGAATGTGGTTTTGAGCACCTCGAGGGGTGCAGTTTTTAGAATAGTGTCACTTTTGGGTATTTTCTGTCATAAAGACCTCTCAAAGTGACTTCAAATGTGATGTGGTCCCTAAAAAAATGGTTTTGTAAATTTTGTTGGAAAAATGAGAAATCGCTGGTCAACTTTTAACCCTTATAGCTCCCTAACAAAAAAAAATTTTGGTTCCAAAATTGTGCTGATGTAAAGTAGACATGTGGGAAATGTTATTTATTAACTCTTTTGTGTGACATATCGCTCTGATTTCAGGGCTTAAAAATTCAAATTTTGAAAATTGCAAAATTTTCAAAATTTTCGCCAAATTTCCGTTTTTTTCACAAATAAACGCAAGTGATATCGAAGAAATTTTTCCACAATCATGAAGTACAATATGTCACGAAAAAACAATCTCAGAATCAGGGGGATCTGTTGAAGCGTTCCAGAGTAATTACCTCATAAAGTGACAGTGGTCAGAATTGTAAAAATTGGCCCGGTCATTAACGTGCAAACCACCCGCGGGGCTTAAGGGGTTAACCACTAGTCACTAACACTTCAACTCTTTTCACTTTTTTTACAAATCGGTTATGACACAGGGATATATTTTCCAGATTCTACATGTCCCTAAAGGGTTTAATTCTGTGTTCTGGTCCTATGTAGAATTCATAATACATATTGAATACTTGTTATCACGCCAAAGAGTCCTATGTGGGACCCTTACTGCATATTTAATAGTTGGTATCATCACAATACATTATCTTTTTCTCCATCCCCCTCAAACTCCGCTTCTACTATACGGGGATCACCGCAATACATTACCTCTTTCTCCATCCCTTTTACACTCCTCTCCTGCTATATGGGGATCCTGAAACAGAGAGTGCGCATGCGCGGGAACGGACTCGTTTGACTTCCAGTCATGCGCAATAGACATGTCATGCGTTCCATCATATGCGTGTCAGACGCTTGACTGCGGAAGTCACTTTTTGCAAACGGAAATTCCAGGTACCCACGCATGCGCCAATTAACTCTGAATATTCAGGTGACCCCAAACAGCTGATCATATGTGAGTACATATAAAACCGGACACTATGCACACACAATACACGCCCCCATTGAGGAAGCATCGGCGAAACGGCGTCGTCGGAGTTTATTCCTATGCTGAATACCTGTTTACTTGTAAGTACTATCCCTTTAGTGGGCCCTGCACTATGCTCTGATACTTTGTTTTTGATATATTATTGTGGCTAATTATCTGACCGTATTTTACAACTTGGATATAGTCCTATCAATTGGGTCTGTATTGACATTTATATTACTTGTTATTTATGGTTTTTTATAATTGTAGTTACCCTTCATAATATTTTGATAAGGATTATTCTTATATTTATCAAATTGGTCTCTAGCCTAATATCAAATATACGGGCCGCTTTTTTCAGGGTACTTGCCATTGATACTTATGTGGGTTATTTATACCTAAGGTTTCAGTAATTGGAAACGGAAGGTTTCTGTTTTTTAATATTGTTTTTATATTATGATATTCTTTTAAACTGCTCTAATAAAAATCTATTTTTTAAGATGTATCTTCCATGAGCTTGAGTTTATTTGGCTCTAGTCTCTGTGTGTTATGCTCCTATATAAAGTGTAGACTATAGGAAGCTAAGAGTGCAGTATACGTCATATATGAGGCTTAGAGTGCGGACGGGTCTACATGATGTATACAATGCACTCGGCCTCCTATATAAAGTATATACTATAGGAGGCTGAGAGTGCGGTATATGTCATATATGAGGCCTAGAGTGCGGGCAGCGGGTCTACATGATGTATACAATGCACTCGGCCTCCTATATAAAGTATATACTATAGGAGGCTGAGAGTGCGGTATATGTCATATATGAGGCCTAGAGTGCGGGCAGCGGGTCTACATGATGTATACAATGCACTCGGCCTCCTATATAAAGTATATACTATAGGAGGCTGAGAGTGCGGTATATGTCATATATGAGGCCTAGAGTGCGGGCAGTGGGTCTACATGATGTACAGCATATAACGCACTCGGCCTCCTATATAAAGTATAGACTATAGGAGGCTGAGAGTGCGGTATACATCATACATGAGGCTTTGAGTGCGGACGGGCCTACATGATGTATACAATGCACTCGGCCTCCTATATAAAGTGTAGACTATAGGAGGCTGAGAGTGCGGTATACGTCATATATGAGGCTTAGAGTGCGGACGGGTCTACATGATGTTTACAATTCACTCGGCCTCCTATGTAAAGTATATACTATAGAAGACTGAGAGTGCGGTATACGTCATACATGAGGCTTAGAGTGTGGATGGGCCTACATGATGTATACAACACACTCGGCCTCCTATATAAAGTATAGACTATAGGAGGCTGAGAGTGCGGTATACGTCATATATGAGGCCTAAAGTGCGGGCGGCGGGTCTACATAATGTATACAACACACTCAGCCTCCTATATAAAGTATAGACTATAGGAAGCTAAGAGTGCAGTATACAGTACGTCATATATGAGGCTTAGAGTGCGGACGGGTCTACATGATGTATACAGTGCACTCGGCCTCCTATATAAAGTATAGACTATAGGAGGCTGAGAGTGCGGTATACGTCATACATGAGGCTTCGAGTGCGGACGGGCCTACATGATGTATACAACGCACTCGGCCTCCTATATAAAGTATAGACTATAGGAGGCTGAGAGTGCGGTAAATGTTATATATGAGGCTTAGGGTGCGGACGGGCCTACATGATGTATTTGATGCACTCGGCCTCCTATATAAAGTGTAGACTATAGGAGGTGTAAGGCAGCGCTAGTCATCATACTGGGGGTTACTCGCTTCGCTGTGTCAATCAATGTACACGTGCAATGTCTTTACGTTTTTTCTCACAATGCTGCAGTTTATTACTTCATAAGCCACAGTTCACCGGGTCCAACTCCGTGGCACGCCGACACACATAAACACAATGTTCATGAGCCAAGTGGCACACCGGCCCACTTGTTCCAGGTTACAGCTTACGGCAAGGTAATAAAATAGCAATGTTCATATCACAATGTCCATATAGCACAGGGTATTACCTTTGCCGGGTTTAACTGCGGCAGTCCATTACGCTTGCCACCACTGTGGCTTTGTGGCTTCCCAGGTAGGGGTCTCTAGCCGTCGTCCTCTCGTAGGCTACTGGTATGTCATCCACACCTGACATCCAGCCTGCGCCTTTCAGGGTTCCTCAACAAGCCGGCTCTCCCTCAAAGGCCACTGGCATCCACGCACAGGATCCGGGCTCGACCTTTCAGGCTGCCAGGCTTCACTCTCGGCCTCACTAGGCCTCTCACAAACGGTGTCCCACACACACGGAGCTCAGGCCTCACGCCTCACACCGAACACACCTGTCTCAAATCACCAGGGTTTATATATCCTGTGCACAGACACCCACATACTGACAGGACCTTGCTGATGTCACAGTCATGTGATCAGTCAGCTGTGTGTATAGGTCCTGTGTGCTGTCCCAGTCATGTGTACAGACCTTTACTGTGCATACAGGACCTGTGTGATGTCACAGTCATGTGACAAGTCAGTTAAAGGGGAAGGTACATGGTCAGGTAAAACACATCCTGGACCATTTACAGTAATGCTAGCAAGCTGCTGCATTACATATCCCCCCCTCTGTTCAAACTTGTGGGGTTGAACACATAATATACACAATAACATTATAACCCCCAGCTCACATAGAGACCATGTACTTTACAATTGTGCTACTCAGCCCCTGGAACCTTAGTCAACGACATTAGCCCATTTCTTAGGGACCTACCATTTGTCACTGTCACTGACTTCGTCAGGTCACCTTTCCGGGTCATAACCTTGTCAGGTCTCCCCCGCTCCCAGCGGTCAGTCGTAACCTTGTCAGGTCTCCCCCGCTCCCAGCGGTCAGTCATACAGCGGTGTGACTCACATGCCCTGGTATCTAAGGACCGGTTCGACTCCGTACTGTCCCATCCTCTATGGGGTCGTTTGTATGGGCTGCTCAAACCTGAGTTACTGGAGGTCTCACTACCTCTAAACCCACGCCCACTACTCTCAGGACATCTTGAAAGGTCCCTAACTCCAGCTGTAGCAGTTCTGTTATTTAGGGGGCCCTTTCTCTGTCGGGTCTCACTATTTCTAGACGGCTTCCATCTTCTGCTGCTCAGATGATGCTGTCTATCTACTCGCAGTCTAGCGAGATTCAATTGTTCTACCTCCTGCAGTTAGGTCACTCGGTACTCAGCATGCCTATATATTCTAGGCTTTCTTCTGTTCCTACAGCGGAGAAGGACACCATGCCGTCTTCGTCTGGTATCCAGTCCTGATGATCATGGGGACTGCTTACTTTCACCACACCAGACTTCTTGACCATCATCTGCATGGCTCGACCGCTTCTCCCAATGAGCTTTCTCACCAGAACATGAGGCACCCGGATGACCTCTTCACGCAGACTGTGAGCTTTCCTCATCAGCTCCAGTTGTCTAACGGCTTGTTCCGTCTTTAACCGGAGAAACCGCTTCGTGCGAATACATCGCCAGTGCATGTCACTTAGGATCGCCACCCTCTTCACTGTGACTTCGGTCATGGACAGAACCACCAGCTGTTTAGCTTCGGAGGTCAAGTACACCTTACAGGCTCCCACGGCCTTCTTAAACTCCTCATGCACGGACTCACGGGTGCATTCTTCCCTCAAATCCTCAGGTACATCTACGAGGCACTTGTACCGAGACGTTTCGGTCTCACCAGTGGTTTCCAGATGATCAACCAGCTCAGGTTTCAGGGACAACTGACCTCCAGCTTCTTCACCCTGTATGCTTCTCCTGAGCTGACTCACAGCTACAAATTCACGAATTTTCGTCTTGACAACTTCCACCTCATATTTATCTGTGGTTAACACTCTCTTAGCTCTCCTCAAGTCCACCCTCTTATGGTATAAGGGAGTGAGTGCAACGTATTCGCCCTTTTCCTTCTCCAAGAAGGCCTCGTTCACTGAGTGATACTTTGTCAGGCGACTTTTGAGCCCGGAAACTTCTTCCTCTAGCTCCGTTACTCGCCTCTCAGCGGCCCGTCTCTGTAGCTCTTCCTGCTTCAACTGCTCTTCCAGCAGCAGAGCTCTCTCAGACCTCTCCGTCTCCAATGCGCTCACTCGGCTCTCAATAGCCAGTCTCTCACGCTTCTCTTGCGTCCACTGGGTTTGTAGCAACTCCTTGAGCCGCTTTATCTCGGCTCTGACATCCTCCGAACCCTCAGAGCCTACATCACTCGAGGAGGTATCTGCTTCATACCTCCCATCATCAGCGGTCGACTTCTGGCCCTGGTCTGTGATTTTTCCGATGGACTCCTCCATCCTCTCTCGCTCAGCTTCCATCTTGCTGACTGTTTCCTTAAGGTACGTCTCCGCCTACTGGAGAGCATCACAGGACATCTGTAGCTCCTTCAACTGAGCTCCCAGATCTAGGGTCTTTCCCCGGAGACCATCATTCTCCTCACGGGTGTCTTGCAGAGTGGTCTCAACCACTTGGCGCACTTGCTCTGCACCCGCTTTATCCTCCTCTAGTTTTTCTTTCACCTTGAGGAGATCCTCATAATCTCTCTTACTCTGTTGCAGTTCCCTACTGCGTTCACCACACTCCTTCTTGGAGTCACACAGCTCCTGGCTGAGCTGTTTGCGCAGTCGTTCTAGGATTTGTTCACGTCCAGAAACACCATCCTGCCGCGCCTCCTTCTCAAGCTTCAACTGCAAAACCTCTTCCTTGATTTTGCGGCGGTCCTCCTTAATTGCGTAGAACATTTCCTTCCAATGGTTAATTTCAGCGTTGCTTCCCTCCACGTCTCGCTGCCAGTTCCTCATAACCTGGTATATTTTCTGCTGTTTAGACTCCAGGTTCAGCTGGTCTGAGGACACGTTCCCCAGGTTTTCCCTTATCTGCTGCACGTCACTCTGACACTGTTGCCTGATAGGCTCCAGCTCTTGGTCATGACTGGCCACCTTCTCTTTCAATGCTGTCAGATCCTGATCCTTCTGTCTCAGTACCGTACCGGAGGTTGCTACTGGCAATGTCATCTCCTCTTCTACCTCTAAAGGAGGATCCACACTTGAAGCAAAGGCACACAGTACTATATTCTCTTTATTTTCATTTTCAGCGAGGACTACCGGAGCAACCTTTTTGTGGCCCTTGCGCCGTCGACGACGAGAGGGGGACTCTCTCCCCTCGTCTAGCCCCTCCTGACTGAACTCACTTTTTACTTTCATAGTGTCACAGTCAGCTACGGGGTCTGTGTCACTCCCCATGGTGTTGTGGACTAACAGGTCACCTCCCACTTTGACGTCACCCCCTTCTACTGGAGTTACCCCGTTATCAATGGTCACATTGTCATTTTTAGGAGGTACCAACCCACAACCAGTAACAATTTTCAGTTTTCTACACTCCACACTCTTGTGAAAATCCGCCCCTTTTTAGACTCCGCCCCCTTTTTAACAACCACACCGGCAGGGTAATTTTTACACAAAAAATCAGCAGTAGTCTTAGGACTCAGTTCACAACATCTCTTACCACCTCCCCGGGCACTCTGGGACAACACTGGCGCCCCCGGAGAGTCCATAGAATGGTCCACTGCCGCCATTCCATATGGTGCCCACAGCTCCTGCGGTTCCTGCACCATGTCCAGTAAAAGTTTCCCAAATACCTGCTCCGGTCCCAACCGGCCCTTCAACCGCTCAATAGCTCCAGACAGATCTGCTGCTTTGCTCACAGCCATCGCAGTAGGCTGTTCACACTAGCACTTCACCGCTCTCCCGGAAAAAATATTCGTGGCCCCGCCGAGCCACCGCAATCCAGGTTTGAGTGCGACGATAATCTTCGCAACCCCGCCGAGATGCCGCAAGATGCTTTAAACTTCGTGAGCCCCGCCGAGCCACAGCAAACCAGGTTTGAGTGCGACGCCAATCTTCGCAACCCCGCCGAGTTGCCGCAAGATGCTTTATCCACACTCGTCGTCCTGTGCCGTTGACGCTAGCAACCGGGTTGTCGTTGCCGCTAGCAACCAGGCTGCCATTGCCGCTACCTCTCGCACCATATGTAAGGCAGCGCTAGTCATCATACTGGGGGTTACTCGCTTCGCTGCATCAATCAATGCACACGTGCAATGTCTTTACGTTTTTTCTCACAATGCTGCAGTTTATTACTTCATAAGCCACAGTTCACCGGGTCCAACTCCGTGGCACGCCGACACACATAAACACAATGTTCATGAGCCAAGTGGCACACCGGCCCACTTGTTCCAGGTTACAGTTTACGGCAAGGTAATAAAATAGCAATGTTCATATCACAATGTCCATATAGCACAGGGTATTACCTTTGCCGGGTTTAACTGCGGCAGTCCATTACGCTTGCCACCACTGTGGCTTTGTGGCTTCCCAGGTAGGGGTCTCTAGCCGTCGTCCCCTCGTAGGCTACTGGTATGTCTTCCACACCTGACATCCAGCCTGCGCCTTTCAGGGTTCCTCAACAAGCCGGCTCTCCCTCAAAGGCCACTGGCATCCACGCACAGGATCCGGGCTCGGCCTTTCAGGCTGCCAGGCTTCACTCTCGGCCTCACTAGGCCTCTCACAAACGGTGTCCCACACACACGGAGCACAGGCCTCACGCCTCACACCGAACACACCTGTCTCAAATCACCAGGGTTTATATATCCTGTGCACAGACACCCACATACTGACAGGACCTTGCTGATGTCACAGTCATGTGATCAGTCAGCTGTGTGTATAGGTCCTGTGTGCTGTCCCAGTCATGTATACAGACCTTTACTGTGCATACAGGACCTGTGTGATGTTACAGTCATGTGACCAGTCAGTTAAAGGGGAAGGTACATGGTCAGGTAAAACACATCCTGGACCATTTACAGTAATGCTAGCAAGCTGCTGCATTACAGAGGCTGAGAGTGAGGTATATGTCATATATGAGGCCTAGAGTGCGGGCGGCGGGTCTACATGATGTATACAACAAACTCGGCCTTCTATATAAAGTATATACTATAGAAGGCAAAGAGTGCGGTATACGTCATATATGAGGCCTAGAGTGCGGGCGGTGGCTCTACATGATGTATATATCACACTCAGCCTCCTATATAAAGTATAGACTATAGGAGGCTGAGAGTTTGGTATACGTCATATATGAGGCTTAGAGTGCGGACAGGCCTACTTGATGTATATAACGCACTCGGTCTCCTATATAAAGTATATACTATAGGAGGCTGAGAGTGCGGTAAAAGTTATATATGAGGCTTAGAGTGCGGACGGGTCTACATGATGTATACAACACACTCAGCCTCCTATATAAAGTATATACTATAGGAGGCTGAGAGTGCGGTATACGTCATATATGAGGCCTAGAGTGCGGGCAGCGGGTCTATATGATGTATAAAACTCACTCAGCCTCCTATATAAAGCATAGACTATAGGAGGCTGAGAGTGCTGTAAAAGTTATATATGAGGCTTAGAGTGCGGGCGGGGGTCTACATAATGTATACAACACATTCAGCCTCCTATATAAAGTATAGATTATACGAGGCTAAGAGTGTGGTAAAAGTTATATATGAGGCTTAGAGTGCGGGCGGCGGGTCTACATAATGTATACAACACATTCAGCCTCCTATATAAAGTTTAGACTATAGGAGGCTGAGAGTGCGGTATACGTTATATATGAGGCTTAGAGTGCGGGCGGCGGGTCTACATGATGTATAGAACGCACTCAGCCTCCTATATAAAGTATAGACTATAGGAGGCTGAGAGTGCGGTATGCGTCATATATGGGGCTTAGAGTGCGGGCGGCGGGTCTACATGATGTATACAACACACTCAGACTCCTATATAAAGTACTAGCTTTTACCCGCGGCTTCGCTCGCGTGGAATTTGATCTGCCACATTAAGTTTCGTGACAGATCATTTTAATATTAAAAAAAAATAATCTTAATAGTAAAAAAAAATAATCTTATTTAGTTACTCGTACATCCAAAATTTCAGATGTCTAACTTCAAAACTGACGGATTCCATACAATCTTTGAACCCCTATAATATTAAGAGGGAAACTCTTGAGGGTGGGATTATCAAAATTCCTTTCTTAGTGCTCATTTAAGCTATAATAGAACCTATCTGCAAATTTCAAGATGCTAAGTTCAGTGGTTTCGGCTGTGCGTTGACCGCTAGGTGTGTCAGTCAATCAGGTTTACAGTTTTATATAATCTTCGCCTGTATGGTGTGTTCATAAAAAGTAGCCCTATGTCCTTCCCCAGGCTTGAAATTATCCATATCAAATTTCATCACAAACGGATTACTAAACACTGATTAATAAACAGGACGGACTGAAGTTACTTGCGTTTAATATTGTTCTTGTTAGTAAAGAATTAGTATGTAATTGGAATAATGGACATAATCTATGGTCATTGCTTCTATTTTTATAAGCTTGTGAGTTTCATAATCAAGAGTCTCGTCATACTCAAATGCAGCTTTATTAAACAATATCCATGTATTTCTTGTAAATGTTTGACGTCGCTGTGCTGCCCTTTCAGCAACAGTGCGTCTGCGAGATTCGGCCATTTCATAAGTTTCAGTGGCTCTTTGGGACGCCATGTAAGTCGCTTGCTGCTGACATCGAGCTTGGGACTGTTCTGGAGTTTCGGCAGCCCGTTGAGACGCCAGATACTCCGCATGCTGTTCACGTCGGGTTTGCGACTGTTCTGGAGTTTCAGCAGCCCGTTGAGACGCCAGATACTCCGCATGCTGTTCACGTCGGGCTTGCGACTGTTCTGGAGTTTCAGCAGCCCATTGAAACGCCAGATACTCCGCATGCTGTTCACGTCGGGCTTGCGACTGTTCTGGAGTTTCAGCAGCCCGTTGAGATGCCAGATACTCCGCATGCTGTTCACGTCGGGCTTGCGACTGTTCTGGAGTTTCAGCAGCCCGTTGAGACGCCAGAAACTCCGCATTCTGTTCACGTCGGGCTTGCGACTGTTCTGGAGTTTCAGCAGCCCGTTGAGACGCCAGATACTCCGCATGCTGTTCACGTCGGGCTTGCGACTGTTCTGGAGTTTCAGCAGCCCGTTGAGACGCCAGATACTCCGCATGCTGTTCACGTCGGGCTTGCGACTGTTCTGGAGTTTCAGCAGCCCGTTGAGACGCCAGATACTCCGCATGCTGTTCACGTCGGGCTTGCGACTGTTCTGGAGTTTCAGCAGCCCATTGAGACGCCAGATACTCCGCATGCTGTTCTCGTCGGGCTTGCGACTGTTCTGGAGTTTCAGCAGCCCGTTGAGACGCCAGATACTCCGCATGCTGTTCACGTCGGGCTTGCGACTGTTCTGGAGTTTCAGCAGCCCGTTGAGACGCCAGATACTCCGCATGCTGTTCACGTCGGGCTTGCGACTGTCCTGGAGTTTCAGCAGCCCGTTGAGACGCCAGAAACTCCGCATTCTGTTCACGTCGGGCTTGGGATTGTTCTGGAGTCTCTGCAGCTCTATGTGCCGCACAATGCACCGCCTGCTCAAGCCTTCGTTGCTCGGCTTGTTGAGACGTCTCATCACGTCTAATTATTTTCATAGCTCGGGCTTTATTAGAGCTTTGCGAAATGTTAGACTTACGCTTTCGTGGCATTTTTATAAGTACTAATTACAAAATAGGTACTTAGTAAAGTTCAAACAAAATACTAAAACAATCTAATTAGTTATATTACGATCGCTGTACAGACGATATCAGTTGTATATGACTGGTCTATGAGGAGCAGCTGTGGCGCGGTTACCCATAGCAACCATTCCCAGTGCTCTGTGGGAGCTGAGAGCAGCCTGCTGGTGCTGTGGGTGACATGCTGCGCTGCACACACACAGAGCTGTGCTGCACACAGGAGGGGAGGACGCCATTTGTGTAGCGCTGCTGCCGGTGCTGTCAGGCTGCAGTGTGTGCATCCTCCATGGAGCCGCGCTCAGGTTACTGCCCCTCCCCATGTGTGAGTCACTTCCCCTCCGCCCAGGTGAGGCGCTCGGAACTTTCCCGGCTGCAGCAGCTGGCGCAGGTGAGTGCATGTTTTATTATACGGTGTTATGTGGAGGGACAATGGCGGCGGGGACCCCCTGTGTGAGGACAATGACGGCCCGGTGCCCCCGGGCAACCTGCAGGAGGAAGCCTCACACTCCCCCCGGGCTGTGGGCGCGGGCAGGCCGTGCTGGGACGTGTAGTTCCCTAGTAACCTGTTCCTGACATATGGGCTGTTTTCTGGGCTATTTTTTTTTTTTTTTTTAAGTCTGAGAAAGTGTCATAAATTATCCTTCTCCCTTCAGCTGTTTCCAGAGTGTAATGTATCAGGGTGAGCTCATGACTGACAGCTGCCAAAGTTTCTAGGAAATGTCAGTCCCTGGGGGTCGTGTGTGAACCCCCTGTGCCACACTTGTACCTGGCCACGGTATATGATCACCCCTGTATTCTGACTGTGGACAGGCGGCAACTGTGACCTCACTATTCAATGATCCACTATGGGCAAATTATTGTATTATCAATCTCCTCTGACTGCTGTAAATCAGCCATTTAAATATCACCTGTGTATGTGTGTATATAAGAGTTTGATAAATATACTAAAAAGTTTGATAAATATACTAAAATGTGCATTGTAAAATAGTATCTAATTTAATTAAATTTATGGTTCACAATTTTGATCATAGTGGCTTCCACATAAAAGGTAGATATATGCTATCGAGGACTTTTATTTAGAACTATTCAAGACAAACAATTCTACGGTACATCATCTTTGTGTAACTCCAACGGTTTAGGCAGCGTACGCCAAGGTAGCTCTCAGAGGCCAGATTTTTTTTCCGACTTAATTGACATGTATCGTTATATTACGACCAAAATTACATAAAATCATTACAAATTGTAGCCTATATGTTATTCCGATGTATAATCTATATTACTGTAAAGTTTCATGCAAATCCGTCCAGTAGTTTTTTCGTGAAAGAGTAACAAACATACATACTCACAAACTTTCGCATTTATAATATTAGTAGGACTATAAGACTATATGAGGCCGAGAGTGCGGGCGGCGGGTCTACATGATATATATAACGCACTCGGCATCCTATATCAAGTATATACTATAGGAGGCTGAGAGTGCGCTAAAAGTTATATATGAAGCCGAGAGTGCGGGCGGCGGGTCCTAAACGATGTATAGAATGCACTTAGGCCCCTATATAAAGTACAGACTATAGGAGGCTGAGAGTGTGGTAAAAGTTATATATGAGGCTGAGAGTGCGGGCGGCGGGTCTACATGATGTATATAACGCACTCGGCCTCCTATATAAAGTATATACTATGGGAGGCTGAAAGTGCAGTATACGTCATATATGAGGCCTAGAGTGCGGGCGGCGGGTCTACATGATGTATACAACACACTCAGCCTCCTATATAAAGTATAGACTATAGGAATTGAGAGTGCGGTATATTTCATATATGAGGCCTAGAGTGCGGGCGGCGGGTCTATATGATGTATACAACACACTCAGCCTCCTATATAAAGTATAGACTATAGGAGATTGAGAGTGCGGTATACGTCATATATGAGTCCTAGAGTGCGGACAGCGGGTCTACATGATGTATATAATGCACTCAGCCACCTATATAAAGTATAGACTATAGGAAGCTAAGAGTGCAGTATATGTCATATATAAGGCTTAGAGTGCGGGCGGCGGGTCTACATGATATATACAACACATTCAGCCTCCTATGTAAAGTATAAACTATAGGAGGCTGAGATTGCGGTATACGTCATATATGAGGCTTAGAGTGCGGACGGGCCTACATGATGTATGCAACACACTCAGCCTCCTATATAAAGTATATGCTATAAGAGGCTGAAAGTGCGGTATACGTCATATATGGGGCCTAGAGTGCAGGCGGGGGGTCTAAATGATGTATGCAACACACTCAGCCTCCTATATAAAGTATAGACTATAGGAGGCTGAGAGTGCGGTATACGTCATATATGAGGCCTAGAGTGCGGGCGGAGGGTCTACATGATGAATATAACACACTCAGCCTCCTATATAAAGTATAGACTATAGGAGGCTGAGAGTGCGATATACGTCATATATGAGGCTTAGAGTGTGGGCGGCTGGTCTACATGATGTATACAACACATTCAGCCTCCTATGTAAAGTATAGACTATGGGAGGCTGAGAGTGCGGTATACGTCATATATGAGGCTTAGAGTGCGGGCGGCGGGTCTACATGATGTATAGAACGCACTCAGCCTCCCATATAAAGTATAGACTATAGGAAGCTGAGAGTGCGGTATATGTCATATATGGGGCTTAGAGGACGGGCGGCGGGTCTACATGATGTATAGAACACACTCAGGCTCCTATATAAAGTATAGACTATAGGAGGCTGAGAGTGTGGTAAAAGTTATATATGAGGCCGAGAGTGCGGGCGGCGGGTCTACATGATGTACAGTATATAACGCACTCGGCCTCCTAAATAAAGAATATACTATAGGAGGCTGAGAGTGCGGTATACTTCATATATGAGGCCTAGAGTGCGGGCTGCGGGTCTACATGATGTATACAACACACTCAGCCTCCTATATAAAGTAAAGACTATAGGAAGCTGAGTGCGATATACGTCATATATGGAGCTTAGAGTGCGGGAGGCGGGTCTACATGATGTATAGAATGCAGTCAGCCTCCTATATAAAGTATAAACTATAGGAGGCTGCGAGTGCGGTAAAAGTTATATATGAGGCCGAGAGTGCGGGCGGCCGGTCTACATGATGTATAGAACGCACTCAGCCTCCTATATAAATTATAGACTATAGGAGGCTGAGTGTGCGGTAAAAGTTATATATGAGGCCGAGAGTGCGGGCAGCGGGTCTACATGATGTATAGAACGCACTCAGCCTCCTATATAAAGTATAGACTATAGGAGGCTGAGAGTGCGGGCGGCGGGTCTACATGATGTATATAACGCTCTCGGCCTCCTATATAAAGTATATACTATAGGAGGCTGAAAGTGCGGTATATGTCATATATGAGGACTAGAGTGCGGGCGGTGGGTCTACATGATGTATGTACTGCACTCATCCTCGTATATAAAGTATATACTATAGGAGGCTGAAAGTGCGGTATACGTCGTATATGAGGCCTAGAGTGCGGGCAGCGGGTCTATATGATGTATACAACACACTCAGCCTCCTATATAAAGTATAGACTATAGGAGGCTGAGAGTGCGGTATACGTCATATATGAGGCCTAGAGTGCGGGCTGCGGGTCTATATGATGTATACAACACTCTCAGCCTCCTTTATAAAGTATAGACTATAGGAGGCTGTGTGGTGCCCCTGGGGGTTCGATCGCCACAGGGATACTGCACCTCTTTAATGGGGTGTGGTATCTCTCCTTCGAGGTAAGGATGGTGCAACTGTCAAGACCCCACCTCTACATCCAACACCACACTTCTCCCACCTGTAGGGGGAGCTAATAGGCACCAGTGTGCTGCCCCAGCCGGGATAAGAGGAGATTGGGGAACCAAAAGCTAGGGGGAACCATGTAGCGGGTGAGGGTGGAGGACGCACATGTAGGTTACACTTAATAATTCATATTTAATAGCCAGCCATCTTGGGCTTATGGTCTTTTGATTGTGATCTTCATCACTGAACGTGGCTTTCTGTCTGAACCTGCAGTTGATGGGGACACGGTCCTCTTACTCTGGCCTTGAGTCGAGGGGCGGGTTAGAGTTATCGGCTGTCTCTACCCGGTCAAGGTCCCTACCCAAGAAGGCCTGGAGCGAGGAGTCTAGCTCCACCACAAAAGGATCCCAGGGGGATGCAGACGGAGTGGTATACGCCACCTGGCCTCGCTATTCTGGCCTAGTCAGAGGGATTCCGGCTGCAAGAGGGGTACCGGCCCCCAATACCTGACTTTGCTACTCTACGTCCTAGTCAGGAAAGCCCGGAAGGCTCAGTGTATCCCACCGGGTAACGGACGGAGTGGAGTTGCCACCCGTACCCTTGTTCTGTGCATAGTCCAGAGGGAGACTCAGCCTTTCTACGCACACGGACAGGAGAGGACTTAGTTTGGAGTCTAGGAACACTCTGGTGCGGGGTCCTGACCAAGGCACCTGAACTACTCGGAGGTTGTCGGACCCCCGGTCATGGTGGCCGCAGAGCCCCATGAGGAGCAGCGAGAAGCCTTGCAGCTGCGTGCTCTACCATGAATAAAAACCCTGGAAGTCTACCCCTATGGCCTCCAGTCTCTTTATTTCTGCACCTCACCGCACAGCACCAGAACTCCTCCACTACAACTCTCTCCATCCGCTTCTCTGCCCTGAGGCCCTGCTCCACCTGTGGGGAGTAGCACCAACAATGGCTGCCACTACATCCTGCCTCAGAGGACTGCTGCAGCGCTGGTGGCCATCACCAGGTACCACAGGTGGCGTAGTCGATAGCAACCACTCAACACTGTGGTTGTGCCGAAAGGACAGTTTCCTAGCACCTCCTATCATGGGCCAGGCTCCCCCATGGCGCCAAAAGAGCAGACCGCCCCTTCCATTAGAGACTATCCACGGGGTAGTGCCCGTCAAAATGGATGGGATGTCAGAAGGTGAGCTTGTCAGCCTACTGCCCTGGAGCCGCCCCGAAAAGAGGAGGGAATGGGAAAAACAACAAGGTGTGGCCATAACAGTCCGAGACTTACCATCCTCAGGAGCGGACATGGACTCTGCCGAGGGAAGTTTACTGGAGCCTTCCGAACCCAGCTCAGGTCCTTCTCCCGTCGGTGAGGAGGGTGGCATGTCCCTGACCTCGGGAGACATAGAGTTTCTCTGCCAAGAAACCCCGGACCTTGCTCGAAGGGTAGTTGAAGCCCAGCGAGCGGCGTCCGCCGCATGGCGGGAAGAAATGCTGCAACGGATCCGGGCCCGCCGCCAAGGAGCAGCAACTCAGGAGGAAGCAGCAACAGAGGTCGCGTGCAGCCCATGATCGGGTGAGTGCGATACCCCGGTCCCGGCTGCTGAGCCCACCGTGCCCCTCCTGGACCTCATGACTGAGTACCTGCTACCTGGCGCGGTAACCTGGGAGCAGGTCTTTGCCCCGGAGCTAGAGGCCTCCGCCATCGGCGGGGACCTGCATTGCCTCCTGTCTCGGAGGAACCTGTGTCTGCTGGGGTATCCACCGACCCCAACCCGGACTGGTCCGCACTTCCTGAGGACCTGCAGCAGCCCCTGCTGTCACCGCTGCCCTCACCTACAGTTACCTGGCCGGCAGCTGAAGAGTGGGCCTGGGATAAACAGGGGGGGGACCTGATGGGCTTCCCCTGGGAGACCTGGGCTGAAGCGCGGAGGAGGAGCGAGTGGTGTCGGCAGCAAATCCTCCAGCTCGATCGGGAGCAACGGCAGAGGGAGGTCAGCTGCGAGCGCCTCGAGGTGCGTGCCAAGGCTGCAAAGTCTAGGGCCCACCAGGAGGAGGCGGCCCGTCCAAGCCCCCGTGAGGAAGGGCAAGTTGTCCGCTTTCACCATGAGGCGGGATGGGGCTTCATCAGGAGTCCCCAGTTTGAGCAAGACGTCTTCGTCAGCCGGCGGGACGTCGAGCCGTGGCTGAAGAAGGGACACCCTGGCCGGAACCTCTTCCCGGGTGACTTTGTGTCGTACACCCACCACCACGGGGTGCGGGGATGGTACGCCCTGGATGTTCATAAAGAGTCCAGGAGTGACGGCCCCTCGCGCTCGATAGTGGAGGACCGGGCTGCCTCCGTTGGGAGGAATGAGCCTTTTCGCCGGTGGGGATCCGTGGATTAAGCAGCCCCGGCGGCTGTAACCTGTTTGCAGTTATGTTGTTATGTTTTCAGTTAACCATGTTTTCCTCCCGAATTCTGGAGACATGTGTCCCTGCGGACTTGCAGTAGACAGACTCTTCTATTGTATATAGTTTGCATCTCTTTAGGTGCTCCCTATTGGTTTTATGTAAAACCGCGTATACTTCTACCTCAGACCTTGGAAGAAAAACATGTCTGGCATGGCTCTCCTGGAGGTCCAACTCGGGATCTTCATGCCCTGCAGTCACCCCAGGGCCTACGTTGAGGGTTTGGGACAGGTCCCTGGCGCTTCTGAATTGACTCTTCCTCATTGCACTTTAACCCATCTGTCTATGCATAATGTCTTTTAATGGTTTTATATTTTTATACTTTTATAATATTTACAGTTTGTAACATTAAAGGAATATATGATGTCTATATGATGTATACAACACACTCAGCCTCTTATATAAAGTATAGACTATAGGAGGCTGAGAGCGCGGTATACGTCATATATGAGGCCTAGAGTGCGGGCGGCGGGTCTATATGATGTATACAACACACTCAGCTTCCTATATAAAGTATAGACTATAGTAGGCTGAGAGTGTGGCATACGTCATATATGAGGCATAGAGTGCAGGCAGCGGGTCTACATGATGTACACAACACACTCAGCCTCCTATATAAAGTATAGACTATAGGAGGCTGAGAGCGTGGTATGCGTCATATATGAGGCCTAGAGTGCGGGTCTAAATGATGTATACAACACACTCAGCCTCCTATATAAAGTATAGACTATAGGAGGCTGAGAGCGCGGTATACGTCATATATGAGGCCTAGAGTGCGGGCGGCGGGTCTATATGATGTATACAACACACTCAGCTTCCTATATAAAGTATAGACTATAGGAGGCTGAGAGCGCGGTATACGTCATATATGAGGCATAGAGTGCGGGCAGCGGGTCTACATTATGTACACAACACACTCAGCCTCCTATATAAAGTATAGACTATAGAAGGCTGAGAGTGCGGTATACGTTATATATGAGGCCTAGAGTGCGGGCAGCGGGTCTATTTGATGTATACAACACCCTCAGCCTCCTATATAAAGTATAGACTATAGGAGGTTGAGAGTGCGGTATACGTCATATATGAGGCCTAGAGTGCGGGTGGCGGGTCTATATGATGTATACAACACACTTAGCCTCCTATATAAAGTATAGACTATAGGAGGCTGAGAGTGCGGTATACGTCATATATGGGGCCGCCGCCTATATGATGTATAGATCGCGCTCTCTACCTCCTATATGAAATATAGATCACACTCTTGGCCTCTTATACCACATATACAATCTATAAGGCCTCTTTCACACATCAGTGTTTCCAGTATGTGTGGTGACAGTTTCCACACGTATCAGAGACACTGACACACGTAGACATATTCAGATGAATGGGTCTGTGCACATGTCAGTGCGTTTCCACAGACCGTGTGTTCATGGGAAAAGCACGCTGACAAAAAAATCACAGAAAGCAGGACTGAAAAAACTTCAAGTATAGTTAAATTCTTGGTTATATTCTTTAAAACCCAAGAATCAGGCCAAATTTGAGATGACGAATGAGAAGAAAATATTATCCCATAACCCATGGTTTGATCAATTGAGAAAAACGAAGATAAAGAATCAGAAGAAACAAAAGAGCATTGCCAACATGACTTACCATTGAAATCCATTAACAACTCACGCCATATTTGAAGATCATTTTTTATATCAGCTCCCAATCTAATATGAGATCCAGGCGCACTAAAGCCTTTTGTGGCATCATACAAGCGCCTTGAGAAAACTCTTGCCATTTATATGATCCTTAGAGCAAAATTTAACATACCTGATAAAGATTGAAGCTCCTTTAAAGTAACTTTATCTCTGGAAAGAAAATTGAGAATTGTCTTACACATACCCGAGATTTTTTCAGGAGGAAGGCTGCATTCCATGTTTGCAGAATCTATTTTTATACCAAGGAATTCCAAGGATAAAGAAGGATAAACTGTTTTCTCATACGCGATAGGAACGCCAAAATTATCACAAATAGAAATAAACTTGTTAAGTAAATCTAAGCAAACCTGAGATTCTGGGGGACCAATAAATAGAAAATCATCCAGGTAGTGTAGGACACCTCCCTCTTTATATTCGTATTCCACTACCCATTGTAAAAAAGAAGAAAATGATTCAAAGTAAAAACAAGAAAGGGAAAAACCCATGGGCAAGCATTTGTCAAAAAAGAACTTATTATCAAAATAAAAACCCAAAGAATTAAAACCAGAAGGGTTAACAGGAAGCAATCGAAAAGCAGATTTCATGTCAGATTTTGCCATTAAGGCATTCTGACCAAATTTTTTAAGAACCTCCACCGCCATATCAAAAGAAGTATAATTTGACAGAGGCTACAGATTTATCAACCTCATCATTTAGAGAAGAGCCCTGAGGGTATGATAAATGGTGTATGAGTCTAAAGGAACCAGATTCCTTTTTAGGGACAATTCCTAGAGGGGAAATTCGAAACTTTTCAAATGGAGTGAAATCAAAAGGACCAGCAATACGGTCTAATTCTAATTCCTTACTTAATTTTAATCTTACCACATCTTTAAAGGTAAGAAACAAATTGGATCATAAATAACTGTTTTTAGGGTATCCTAGGGGTGATTTAAGACACGGGTCAAAACCGACCCGTTAACATAAGAAAGAGTAACAGAAAGCTAACACAAGAGGAAGGTTGATAGAAGGTAAATTATGAACTATAATGCAACCTGAACCCAAAAAAGGGGGGATATAAAACCCATTGAGAAAGCCTTGGTATAACAAAACCTTACTCTCCAGGCCTGGGTATATTTCTAGCCACGGTAACATTCTTTCCAGATTCACTGGAGTCATCGATTTTAAAATTATTTTCTTTTCCAGAATTCTGCCGAGACTGAGACTGTTTTCTGAAACATTTAGACATGGGATGTGCTCCTCCACAGAAGGAGCATTCATGCTGAAACCTGCAATTTTGAAGCCACTTGGAAGATGTCTCATTGAATGCAAAGCAAACTCCTTTTTTATTTAGATTATTAGCAGTTTACCTAGAGAAAGAATGTCTTTGAGGGAGCATCGGCTTGAGCTAGAGCCCTGCGTCTTTAGTCCCCCATTTGAGATTTGGGTATACAGCCAGCTTCTGCCTGAAAGCTTCATCATAACTAAGCCAGGCTGAGCCGCCAAAATTACGGAAGGCTTCCTGTATTATATCCACGTGTTGGAATAACCCACTACAGAGATGGGGAAACTTTTCCCCAAGAACAGCAGAATAAATCGAAAAAGCTTGTAACCAGTTGTTAATAGATTTTGACAAGCTGACATGTTTCTTATCCTCAGGGTTGGCTTTATCCTCCTTCCTTTCAAATTTATTCGGCTGTTCTTTTGAATTAGGGAGCAAAGAAAATAAATCTACATACTCCCTTTTCCAAATTAAATCCTTTCACAGACGCACTTAAATGGAATCCCAAAGGGGATAATTCACACATAAGTGCCTCTTTCAAATGTGACTCAGGCAAACCAGGCCTGATATTGACAGCAGAATGACCAGGAGATAAAAGTTGCTGAGAGGGTTTAGACAAGCCAGATTTATCTGATCTGCCTAACACCTCTACCAACACATTTCTAATTAGATCTTTTAAGTCATTATGGAAGACAGACAAGGGCACATGGAAAATCTCACCCCCTCTGTTTAAAGCCGGGTCTGCGGCCATATCTTCTGTGCTGCCAGCGCTCAAGCCCTGCCTGGAGGGCAAGCGCGGCTGCACTGTTAGCTGCTCCGCTTGATCCTCATCCTCTTCAGCTCCCTGGTCAGGGTTTCTCCAGGAGAGCGATGCGGCTAATTCAACAGACGGTCCTCTTCTCAGGGGGAGGGACCGGGCATTTGATGAAGCCAGTAATGAATCCTGGGCCACCGCAGCGCTATTACGGCCGCGGTAGGTAAATACGTCACCGGCGCCCCTTGATGACGATGCCGCCTCTATGACATCCCGACGGACTTCATCTCGCGGCGGACTGCGCGACTTCCGGGAGGGCGGGCAATGATGGTGCTTGCGCACTTCCTGTGCGCACCCAGCAGTCCTCGGTGCTGGCGCCGGTGGGGAATAAGCCACACGAGCCCTGGGATTCAGGCGTAGGCTGTGGCTTCTTCTATCCCGCGGTGAGGAGACAGAGGCAGACCGGAGAAGTACTGGAGATTCAGGAGGTAAGGAGGAAACCTCAGGAGCTGCCATGGAAGGTTTTATAGCCAGGCAGCTCTGGACCCACTCTGCTCCATCTTCTTCACCAGCCCGGGTAATCAGCTGCTGTAATAAGCTCTCCATTCTCAGTCTTCAGTTTTTCAGTCTTCGCTCTTTTGACAGGATAATGAAGAGACCCCAGACATGCTGTTCTATTTATACATTTGAAATTCTCGCACTTTCTTGAAACAACCAATCAGGAGGTCAAAAAATAAGACCAAGAATAACTGGCTCAAACTGGTTAGAACCTGCTTGTGGACACCAGAGCCCACAGCATAACCTTTGACCCCAAAAAGCCATACACGGGCAATTATTAAACTGTACTGAGAAACATAAACTGCTAAAATTAATTCAATCAAGTATCCATGTTCCCATGAGACCCCCCTTTTATTGGGGTATAGGGGGGGGCTACCATTCCTTGTGTTCTTTAGTCTCTTCTGCTTGTTGCCTGTCCTTAGCAGTGGTTTCCTAACAGCTATTTTACCATGAAGGCCTGTTGCACAAAGTCTCCTCTTAACAGTTGTTGAAGAGATGTGTCTGCTGCTAGAACTCTGTGTGGCATTGACCTGGTCTCTTATCTGAGCTGCTGTTAACCTGTGATTTCTGAGGCTGGTGACTCGGATAAACTTATCCTCAGAAGCAGAGGTGACTCTTGGTCTTCCTTTCCTGGGGCGGTCCTCATGTGAGCCAGTTTCTTTGTAGCGCTTGATGGTTTTTGCAACTGCACTTGGGGACACTTTCAAAGTTTTCCCAATTTTTCGGACTGACTGACCTTCATTTCTTAAAGTAATAATGGTCACTCGTTTTTCATAGAATCATAGAATCATAGAATGGTAGAGTTGGAAGGGACCTCCTGGGTCATCTGGTCCAACCCCCTGCTCAAAGCAGGATTCACTAGATCATCTCAGACAGATGTCTGTCCAGCCTCTGTTTGAAGACGTCCATTGAAGGGGAACTCACCACCTCTCGTGGCAGCCTGTTCCACTCATTAATCACCCTAACTGTCAAAAAGTTTTTTCTAATATCTAATCTGTGTCTCCTCCCATTTAGTTTCATCCCATTGCTTCTAGTCTTTCCTTGTGCAAATGAGAATAAAGATGATCCTTCTACAATGTGACAGCCCTTGACATATTTGTAGACAGCTATTAAGTCTCCTCTCAGTCTTCTTTTTTGCAAGCTAAACATTCCCAAATCCTGCAACCGTTCCTCATAGGACATGGTTTGCAGACCAGTCACCATTCTGGTCGCTCTTCTCTGAACTTGCTCCAGTTTGTCGATGTCTTTTTTAAAATGTGGTGCCCAAAACTGTACACAGTTTTTCTTTACTTAGCTGCTTTTTTCTTACCATAATACAAATTCTAACAGTCTATTCAGTAGGACTATCAGTTGTGTATCCACCAGACTTCTGCGCAACACAACTGATGGTCCCAACCCAATTTATAAGGCAAGAAATCCCACTTATTAAACCTTACAGGGCACACCTGTGAAGTGAAAACCATTTCCGGTGACTACCTCTTGAAGCTCATCAAGAGAATGCCAAGAGTGTGCAAAGCACTCATCAAAGCAGAAAGGTGGCTACTTTGAAGAACCTAGAATATAAGACGAATTTTCAGTTGTTTCACACTTTTTTGTTAAGTATATAATTCCACATGTGTTAATTCATAGTTTTGACGCCTTCAGTGTGAATGTACAATTTTCATAGTCATGAAAATACAGAAAAATCTTTCAATGAGAAGGTCTGTCCAAACTTTTGGCCTGTACTGTATATATATATATATATATATATACACACAGCTCTGACTTGTATACCATATATCTATATATACAGCTCTGCACTGTATGCCATATTTGGGGCGCAACACTTTCTAGCCTTTTGCACTCCGGGCCGGGCCAGACTTCCTCTGACTAATGGGTAAGGTCATTCACTTATGAGCTTATGAGCTTATGAGCATCCCAGGATTATTTGGGGAGAAATTTTCATAACTAGTTAAAAGATAAACTACTTATATCTAGTACATAAATTTTTACTCGTGTCATTTTGCTCCCTATCTCAGATTTGCTGGTCATCTGATGACCAAACTTTTGGTCATTTAGGCTTGTACCCAGAATGTTTATTGTATCATCATTCTGTTCATCATGTTTATTTCTATGTGGTTTTTAAATTAATTTTTTCAATAAAAACGTGTATACTTTTTAAAAAAAGAGATACTCTTTTATTTCTCCTGTTTGATATACAATTCTCTGTTGGAGTATATAGTTATTTACCTTATGCAGTAATGATCTTCAAGGATCCTACTTAGACTAATTAATTATGCCCATGGGATTTTCTCTAATCACAAATGTGCATGTGTCTGCACAAACAGTTAGAAACCAACTCCATGAGGGTGGTATGAGGGCCCGACGTCCACAGATGGGGGTTGTGCTCACAGCCCAACACCATGCAGGACGCTTGGCATTTGCCACAGAACACCAGGATTGGCAAAGTCGCCACTGGTGCCCTGTGCTCTTCATAGATGAAAGCAGGTTCACACTGAGCACATGTGACAGACGTGACAGTCTGGAGAGGCTGTGGAGAGCGATTTGCTGCCTGCAACATCCTTCAGCATGACCAATGTGGCAGTGGGTCAGTAATGGTCTGGGGCGGCATTTCTTTGGAGGGGCGCACAGCCCTCCATATGCTTGCCAGAGGTAGCCTGACTGCCATTAGGTACTGAGATGAGATCCTCAGACCCCTTGTGAGACCATATGCTGGTGCGGTTGGCCCTGGGTTCCTCCTAATGCAGGACAATGCCAGACCTCATGTGGCTGGAGTGTGTCAGAAATTCCTGCAAGATGAAGGCATTGAAGCTATTGACTGGCCCGCCCGTTCCCCAGACCTGAATCCGATTGAGCACATCTGAGACATCATGTCTCCCTCCATCCACCAACGTCACGTTGCACCACAGACTGTCCAGGAGTTGGCGGATGATTTAGTCCAGGTCTGGGAGGAGATCCCACAGGAGACCATCCGCAACCTCATCAGGAGCATGCCCAGGCGTTGTAGGGAGGTCATACAGGCACGTGAAGGCCACACACAATACTGAGCCTCATTTTGACTTATACATATGCACTTTGTTATTTGCTTGAGAAAGGTCCCCACTGTGGACCAAAACGTCACCATATGGGCCATTAATTTCAACTTTTTTCACTGGACTAGAGTGCTGCTTCTATAATTTTGGATATATTGTGGACTGGTATGTGCCTGGGGAGCTTTGCACCAATTTTTTTTTTTTTTGCTGGTGCTGTTCATTATCTTCTTTTTCCAGATTACCTTTTGAACGTGCACAGCATTTTTCTTATTTGAAATATGGCCACATCTAGTGCCAGTTTGGATATGCCTGAAGCATTTTTTTATACCATGTAGGATGAGGAGAGGATCCTTGGAGGGACTGAGGGTGATGTCACATTCTTGAGTACACCGTCTTCGCTTGATCTCAAACGCAAGTATGGTTTTGCAACAAAACGTTTATTGACATTTCAACTTCACCTAATGACCTTGAAGGAATATTTCATGAAAAAAAGAATCCCAAGGGGACTAAAATCTAATATTCGTCCGAATCTTTTCTTGAATAACAGTGTTTTTTGTGACCGATTTTTTTCTTTGTCTAATAAATATGCAATGGACATTTTATTATTGAATATAGAGTTTCTACAAGGAGAGATTACAACTCTCAATACGAATATTCTGGACATTGAGAGGAATTTAAAAGAACTTTTGGATACTGTAACATGGGATAAGTTTAAAGAATCAGTGGATAATCATCTCCAAAAAGTTAAAAGTGAATTAGAGGCAAACAAGAGGCAAAAGTGGAACAGAGATGGTGAGGACTACAGAGTGGGCAATATACAGTGCTGGCCAAAAGTATTGGCACCCCTGCAATTCTGTCAGATAATACTCAGTTTCTTCCTGAAAATGATTGCAATCACAAATTCTTTGGTATTATTCTCTTCATTTAATTTGTCTTCAATGAAAAAACACAAAAAGAATTGTCCTAAAGCCAAATTGGATATAATTCCAAACCAAACTTAAAAAAGGGGGTGGACAAAAGTATTGGCACCCTTTGAAAAATCATGTGATGCTTCTCTAATTCGTGTAATTAACAGCACCTGTAACTTACCTGTGGCACCTAACAGGTGTTGGCAATAACTAAATCACACTTGCAGCCAGTTAACATGGATTAAAGTTGACTTAACCTCTGTCCTGTGTCCTTGTGTGTACCACATTGAGCATGGAGAAAAGAAAGAAGACCAAAGAATTGTCTGAGGACTTGAGAAACTAAATTGTGAGGAAGCATGAGCAATCTCAAGGCTACAAGTCCATCTCCAAAGACCTAAATGTCCCTGTGTCTTCTGTGTGCAGTGTCATCAAGAAGTTTAAAGCCCATGGCACTGTGGCTAACCTCCCTAGATGTGGACGGAAAAGAAAAATTGACGAGAGATTTTAACGCAAGATTGTGCGGATGGTGGATAAAGAACCTCGACTAACATCCAAACAAGTTCAAGCTGCCCTGCAGTCCGAGGGTACAACAGTGTCAACCTGTACTATCCGTCGACGTCTGAATGAAAAGGGACTGTATGGTAGGATACCCAGGAAGACCCCACTTCTTACCCCGAGACATAAAAAAGCCAGGCTGGAGTTTGCCAAAACTTACCTGAGAAAGCCTAAAACGTTTTGGAAGAATGTTCTCTGGTCAGATGAGACAAAAGTAGAACTTTTTGGGAAAAAGCATCAATATAGAGTGTGCAGGAAAAAAAAAGAGGCATTCAAAGAATAGAACACGGTCCCTACAGTCAAACATGGTGGAGGTTCCCTGATGTTTTGGGGTTGCTTTGCTGCCTCTGGCACTGGACTGCTTGACCGTGTGCATGGCATTATGAAGTCTGAAGACTACCAACAAATCTTGCAGCATAATGTAGGGCCAAGTGTGAGAAAGCTGGGTCTCCTTCAGAGGTCATGGGTCTTCCAGCAGGACAATGACCCAAAACACACTTCCAAAAGCACTATAAAATGGTTTTAGAGAAAGCACTGGAGACTTCTAAGGTGGCCAGCAATGAGTCCAGACCTAAATCCCATAGAAAATCTGAGGAGAGATCTCAAAATGGCAGTTTGGAGAATGCACTCTTCAAATATCAGGGACCTGGAGCAGTTTGCCAAAGAAGAATGGTCTACAATTCCAGCAGATCATTGTAAGAAACTCATTGATGGTTACCGGAAGCGGTTGTTCGCAGTTATTTTGGCTAAAGGTTGTGCAACCAAGTATTAGGCTGAGGATGCCAATACTTTTGTCCGGCCCTTTTTTGGAGTTTTGTGTGAAATGATCAATGATTTGATTTTTGCTTCATTCTCTTTTGTGTTTTTTCCTTGCAAGCAAATTAAATGAAGAGAATAATACCAAAGAATTTGTGATTGCAATCATTTTCAGGAAGAAACTGAGTATTATCTGACAGAATTGCAGGGGTGCCAATACTTTTGGCCAGCACTGTATATGGTTGGCAGAGAAATGGAGACAGGGCTCTGAAAGATAGATCTGTTTATAAATCAGGTGGTTGTTGGCATAAGGTTAATAATGTTGATGTTTTGCATGATCTTACGTCCTCTTCACATACTATTTCTAGAAGGATTAATGCCAGAAGTGGAAGGAGATCACAAAGAAATTGGAGAGGACGGAAGCAGAGAAAAAAGATTAACGGCAAAGGAATCGGGTGAACCCGGCGAGACAAAATATCAGAGAAAAGGAAGGATCAAGTTTGGTAGTTAATTTATCTTCTAGAAATTTAACTGATGATAAAGTTAAAGTACTGGCTAAGGGACTTTCATATAGCTTTCGTACACATATAAATTGGTTTAAATTGGAAGTAGTATTATTCAGATTTTTCAGATCCATTAAACTTAAGTATTGGTATGGTAAGAGCAATATTGAACAGTCCATTGGGACTTCAACTGTGGTTCCAACTGGGATTGCCTTTGAATTAAAAAATTTTGGTCTTAGTAATAAGAGTGATTTTGTACCTATCACAAATGTTCCAGCTATCGAAGCCTGTATAACAGCAGTGAATAAGGATATAAAGGTATTGAAGGATTCCTGTACTAGGGATCGCTTGAAATTTCCAAATGTTACTAGTGCTGAAAACTTGGCTCTGCAGTCATTGGTCAATGACAGCGGTCTCACAGTGAAACCAGCTGGCAAGGGTGGTGCGGTCATTGTCATGGACAATGTGGACTACATGGCAGAGATTGACCGTCAGTTGTCAGATACTGAGGTGTATGAAAATATCAATGGGGATTCTAAGTTCACAATTATGAAAAAAATTTTAATTATCTTGGATAGGGCTGTTTGTGAAAATTTAATTGATGAAAAATTGCACAAATATTTGATGGTGGACAATCTGGTTACACCGGTTATTTATACATTACCCAAGATACATAAATCTTTTCTGAATCCACCGGGATGGCCCATTGTAACAGGGAGTGATTCCTTCTTAGCCATATTGGCATATTTTTGGATAAAATATTGGGCCCAATAGTGAAAGGAGCGATGTCATATATATTGGATACTACCGATTTTTTGCAAAAATTGGAAATAGTCACTTTGGAGGGTAAGATCATGCTGGCGTCTTTTGACATTGTATCTTTATACGCATCTATTAGCCATGAAGTGGGACTTACTGCAGTAAATAAGAAGCTTTGTGACTTGAAATATGGGAGTAAGGAGAGGGAATTTGTCCTGGAGTTATTGGAGATTGTTCTAAGGAATAACTATTTCATATTTGGTGATAAGTAGTGTTGAGCAAGCACTAAAATGCTCAGGTGCTTGAAGCTTGGGCCGAGCTCGCCGTGATACTCGGGTGCTTGACCCGAGCAGCGAGCCCAATGTTAGTCTATGGGAGACCCGAGCATTTTTGCGGCGGCACCCCCGGCAGTCTGTAGAAAGCCTAAAAAGTGCCCAAAACGATAGTGACAGTGCTCAAAAGACATGGGGACAGCATGGGGATCGTCCCAGGAAGCATTTCTGACCCCCAGGTCACTGCTGTCAACAATGTGTTCACAGGTATTAAGCCACTTTTACGGGCTCACAAGAAAACATTCAAAAACGAAACTGAAAGTGCTTTCCTGTGAAATATGTTAAGGAACTTCCTTTCCAGGGTAAAGACTTGTGTATAAGGTAAAATAAATAACCAAAAAGAAAAATACTCCTCCACACCTTGGGTTATGTTCACAAGTAGCATTTTTTATGCGTTTTTGCAATTTTGTATTGCTTTCAACTGTGACAAATGCATTCAACGGGAAATGTCATTTTAACATTTTACAACCTTATCTGGCCATGTGCTGTGTGACATATGCATACAGTACTGAAAAGACATGGGAACTGCATGGGGAAGACCCGTGGAAGCATCTCTGACACCCAGGTCACTGCCTAAAAGTGTGCCCATCAGAAGTGATCCTTGCCGCATCAGAAGATGCAGACTTGCAACTATCCCCGTGCAAGTCCATGTCCCAGGGCAGTGTTCAATTGTACCTCCCCCTTTCCTTGCAATGCAAGTGCAAGTATGCATCCTGCCACCCACCCACACCAAGGCTGCAATACCATACTGCTAGCTTGCACTTGAAATGGGGCCTTTTAGTTTGGAGGAGGCCGAAGCTGGCCACTACCTCATGGCTGCTTTGGCAGTGAGGTATCCATACTCAGTCCCCAGCCGCCCGGCGGCTGTGTGTCCACGCTCGGTCCCCAGCCGCCTGTGGGCGGCCGGGTGTCCATAAACGGTCCCCAGCCGCCCCGATTTCTCTGCAGAACATCCCCCACACACTTTTCTTAGCCCGGCCTGCTTTAGGGCAGCATTGGATGAGCCCACCAGAGAACCAGACTCCTCCAGTGGGCCCTGGCTTTTCCATCAGGGGAGTTGAGAGTGCCAAGATGAGGAGCATGATGATGATGATAGAAGTTAGCATCTGCTTTGTTTTCTTGGAATGCAGCGAGGTATCCATACTGAGTCCCCAGCCGCCCGGCGGCCGGGTGTCCACGATCGGTCCCCAGCCGCCCCGCGGCCGGGTGTGCATGCAAGTGTGACGCCTCTTCTCGGAAAAAGCCCTTTAGTTTACCCTGGGTGATGGGGGACTCGGTGTCGGGTCCTGTGATGGAGAGATGGGGTGCAGCCGTGGCCCAGACCCGACTCGCGCTCAGGGCCGTCACATTAAAAGAGATGGTGAGGGCTTATCTGGGTTGAGTGGCTGATTAACGACTATGCCACCTGTGGTACCTGGTGAAGGGCCACCAGCGCCACTGCAGCCCGCTGAGGCATGGTGTTATGGCGGCCAAAGTTATTGCTACTCCCCACAGGCAGAACAGGGCCTCAGGGCAGAGGGACAGGATGGAGGGGGTAGTAGTAGAGGAGAACGGATGCCACGTCGCACGGTGTGGCGCAGAATGAACAGTCCGGAGGCCATAGGGCTGAACTTCCAAGGCTTTACTCACTTTAGAGATGGCAGAAGGAAGGCGACTCCCTGCTCCCCTCGGAGTCCTGCGGTCACCAGGGACGGGGGTCCGACAACCTCCGAGTAAGTCCAGCATTCAGTCGGGACCCTACACCAGAGTGTTCCTGAACTACAGACCGAATCCTTTCCTGTCCGTGTGTGTGCGAATAGGCCGGATCTCCCTCTGAGCTCCTCTCAGAACAAGGGCACGGGTGGCAGCTCTGCTCCGTCCGATACCCGGTGGGATCCGCAGGGCCTACCGGGCTTTCCTGACCAGGACATAGAGTAACAAGGTCGGGTGTCGGGGGCCGGTACCCCTCTTACAGCCGGACTCCCTCTGAATATATCAGCTTGGCGAGGACAGGTGGCGTACACCGCTCCGTCTGCATCCTGCCTGGGATCCATTTGCTGTGGAGCCACACTCTTAAGCTCCGGGCCTTCTTGGTCGTGGTCCTTGACCGGGTTAAGACATTCCTTGTCTACAACCTCCCCCTCGTCCCAAGGCCGAGGTACGAGGGCTGTGTCTCCATCCGATGCAGACCCACACAGGATCCGCGTTAGGGTGGGAGATCACAGTACCCTCAGTAATTGACAGCATAAAGACAGTCTAAGAGCTAGGCTAATGACGATCAAAGAACCAAGACCAAAGATGGCTTTCTATTAAATATGAAATTTTAAAGTGTAACTACTTGTAAGTCCTCCACCCTCACCCACTAACTGGTTCCCCTAACTCTTGGTTCCCCAATCTCCCTGTAACCAGGGGAGCAGCACCTAGTGCATACTAGCTCCCTCTGGTGGAGAAGTGTGGTGTTGGATACAAAGGTTGTGTCATGACTATCACACTGTTCTTACCTCAGAGGAGGAACACTACACTCCATTAGAGAAGTGCAGCATTCCTGTGGCGGTCGAACCCTCAGGGGTGCCACATTCCCCCCTGGTAAAACACAGCACGTCCACAGGCTGCAAAAGAAGTAACACCCAGGAAATTTTCTTTTTAATATAAACATGAACTATCTTCCCTTTATGGGAGGCACATCTTCTTAAACGTTGCATAACAGGTTATACAGTATAAAAGTACAAAAGTATAAAATTATAAAAGTGCTAGCATTTTTCCAGAGACATTAATGCAAACAGATGGGTTAAGGTGCAGTTCAGAAGTGTGAGGGACCTGTCCGAAACCCTCTACGTGGGCCCTGGGGTGGCTGCAGGGCATGAAGATCCCAAGTTGGACCTCCCGGAGAGCCACCCTGACAGGTTTTCATGAGGTAGAAAATATCCGCGGTTTTTGTATAAAACCAATATGGAGCACCTAAAAAGATGCAAACTATATACAAAGGAAAGAGTCTGTCTGCTGCCAGGACGCATGTCTCTAGAAACCGGGGATTATAAAGCAAAAATAGAAAAGTCAACACTCATAACTTGTAAACGAAAATTACAACAGCCGGGGCTGCCTTAAACCTCGGGTTCCCTCCTGGAAAAAGGCTCGTTCCTCCCGACAGAGGCTAACCGGTCCCCTGAGACTGGGTGCGGGGTGGCGTCGCTCCCAGACACTTTGTGCACATCCAGGGCGTACCACTCTCGCTCCCCCTGGTGGTGAGAAAAAGTTACTGTATCGCCCGGGAAGAGCTTTCGGCCAGGATGTCCCTTCTTTAGACGCGGCTCGACGTCCTGCCGGCTGAAGAAGACGTCCTGGTACTGGGGACATCGAATGAACCCCCACCCCACTTCATGGTGGAAGCGAACGACTTGGCCTTCCACTCGGGGACTGGGACGGGTGGCCTCCTCCTGACGAGCCCGGGATTTGGCAGCTTTGGCCTGTACCTCCAGACGTTCACAGCGGAGCTCCCGTTGACGTTGCTCCCGAGCGAGTTGGAAGATCTGGTCACTGTACCACTGGCTCCTCCTCCGCGCGTCAGCCCGGGTCTCCCGGGGGAAGCTCATTAAGTCCTCCCCCTGGTTGTCCCCGGCCCACTCCTTAGACTCGGGCCAGGTTACTGCTGGTGCGGGTAGCGGGGCCATGACGGGTTGCTGCGGGTCCTCTACAGGCGCGGACCAGTCCGGGTTGGAGCCGGTGGATTCCTCCGCAGTTTCAGGCACCTCCGTTTCAGGGTTAGGGTGGCATCGCAGGTCCCCACCTATAGCTGCCGCTTGCAGCTCCGGAGCCAAAGCCTGCTCCCAGGTGGCCGCGTGGGGTATTAAATACTCCGACATGAGGTCCAGGATCGTCACGGTAGGCTATGCAGCCGGGGCAGGGGTTGCGCACTCACCCGCCGCTGGGCGCTCTCGACCTCTGTCACCGCATCCCCTTGTCCTGGGACCTCAACTCCTTGGTGGCGGTGCCGGACACATAGCAGCATCTCCTCCCGCCACGCAGCCGTCGCCGCCTCCTGGGCCTCTCTCTATTTTTGCAAGAGACCTGGAGCTTCCTGCCGGAGAAATTCAAAATCTCCCGATGTGAGGATACTGCTGCCCCGCTCTCCGCCGGGTCAAGGGCCTGAACCGGGTTCAGAAGGTGCATGGTTTTGCTCCCCAGAAGCGTCCATGTCTGCCTCTGAAGAATGCCAAGCTCCGACTGCAATGGCCGCACCTTGTTACTTTTCTTCTTCCTCCTCTTTCGGGGTGGTTCCTGGGCGGCATGTTGACAGGCCCGCCTTCGTTCGGCCCATCCGATTTGACGGGCATTACCCCGCGGACAGTCTCTGATGGAAGGGGCAGTCCACATTTTTTGGCGCCAAGCGGGAGCCCAGCCCACGATGGGAGGTGTTCAAAGACAGTCTTTTCACAGCATTATGGCGCCTGTTCTTCTTGGGCAGGCGCCATTTTAAGTGTAAAACGACAGTTCAAGGTGTAAGGCACACAGTACCCGGTAGCAATGGGTACTTCTTCCTTTGCTGCGGGCACGCGATCCTGCCGACTACGCCAGGTTTGTGACGCCTCTTCTCGGAAAAAGCCCTTTAGTTTACCTGGGTGATGGGGGACTCGGTGTCGGGTCCTGTGATGGAGAGATGGGGTGCAGCCGTGGCCCGGACCTGACCCGTACTCAGGGCCTTCACATTAAAAGAGATGGTGAGGGCTTATCTGGGTTGAGTGGCTGATTAACGACTATACCACCTGTGGTACCTGGTGAAGGGCCGCTGCAGTCCGCTGAGGCATGGTGTTATGGTGGCCAAAGTTATTGCTACTCCCCACAGGCGGAGCAGGGCCTCAGGGCAGAGGGACAGGATGGAGGGGGTAGTAGTAGAGGAGAACGGATGCCACGTCGCGCGGTGTGGCACAGAATGAACAGTCCGGAGGCCATAGGGGTGAACTTCCAAGGCTTTACTCACTTTAGAGATGGCAGAAGGAAGGCAACTCCCTGCTCCCCGCGGAGTCCTGCGGTCACCAGGGACGGGGGTCCAACAACCTCCGAGTAAGTCCAGCATTCAGTCGGGACCCTACACCAGAGTGTTCCTGAACTACAGACCGAATCCTTTCCTGTCCATGTGTGTGTGAATAGGCCGGGTCTCCCTCTGAGCTCCTCTCAGAACAAGGGCACGGGTGGCAGCTCCGCTCCGTCCGATACCCGGTGGGATCCACAGGGCCTACCGGGCTTTCCTGACCAGAACATAAAGTAACAAGGTCGGGTGTTGGGGGCCGGTACCCCTCTTGCAGCCGGACTCCCTCTGAATATATCAGCTTGGCGAGGACAGGTGGCATACACCGCTCCGTCTGCATCCTGCCTGGGATCCATTTGCTGTAGAGCCACACTCTTAAGCTCCGGGCCTTCTTGGTCGTGGTCCTTGACCGGGTTGAGACATTCCTTGTCTACAACCTCCCCCTTGTCCCAAGGCCGAGGCACGAGGCCCACACAGGATCCGCGTTAGGGTGGGAGACCACAGTACCCTCAGCAATTGACAGCATAAAGACAGTCAAAGAGCTAGGCTAATAACGATCAAAGAACCAAGACCAAAGATGACTTTCTATCAAATATGAAATTTTAAAGTGTAACTACTTGTAAGTCCTCCACCCTCACCCACTAACTGGTTCCCCTAACTCTTGGCTCCCCAGTCTCCCTGTAACCAGGGGAGCAGCACCTAGTGCATACTAGCCACCTCTGGTGGAGAAGTGTGGTGTTGGATGCAAAGGTTGGGTCACGACTATCACACTGTTCTTACCTCAGAGGAGGAACACTACACTCCATTAGAGAAGTGCAGCATCCCTGTGGCGGTTGAACACTCAGGGGCGCCACATAAGGTCCCCAGCCACCTGGAGGCAGCCGGGTGTTAATAAACGGTCCCCAGCCACCCCGATTTCTCCGCGGAACATCCCCCACACACTTTTCTTAGCCCGGCCTGCTTTAGGGCAGCATTGGATGAGCCCACCAGAGAACCAGACTCCTCTGGTGGGCCCTGGCTTTTCCATCAGGGGAGTTGAGAGTGCCAAAGTGAGGAGCATGATGATGATGATAGAAGTTAGCATCTGCTTTGTTTTCTTGGAATGCAAGCGTAAGTGTGCAACCTGCCACCCACTCACCCCCAGGCTGCAATACCATACTGCTAGCTTGCACTTGAAATGGGGCCTTTTAGTTTGGAGGAGGCCAAAGCTGGCCACTACCTCATGGCTGCTTCGGCAGTGAGGTATCCATACTCAGTCCCCAGCCACCCGGTGGCTGGGTGTCCATGCTCGATGCTCAGCCGCCATGGGGCGGACGGGTGTCCATTCTCGGTCCCCAGCCGCCCCGCGGCCGGTTGCCCACGCTCGGTCCCCAGCCGCCTGGGGGCGGCCAGGTGTCCATAAACGGTCCCCAGCCGCCCCTGCGATAACCCTTCACGGTTGACTGAGTGAGTGTCAAATTATTATGTTGATTGCGCAATCCACAGAAAACCAAACGGAGGCAATGTATGCTCTGTATTGGGAGGATTCAAAGAATCTCTGATCCCGTTTATTTTGCTTAGCATTTTATATTGTTTTGAGTATTTTAATAGCCAACCAACTCTGCAGCCATACTACAGTACTATAGGCTAACCAATGTTAGTACAATTATTACGGAAACACATACAGTTATATGAAAAAGTTTAGGCACCCTTATTAATCTTAAGCTTAATGTTTTATAAAAATTGGTGTTTTTGCAACAGCTATTTCAGTTTGATATATGTAATAACTGTTGGATACAGAAATGTTTCTGCCTTGAAATGAGGTTTATTGTACTAACAGAAAATGTGCAATCTGCATTCAAACAAAATTTGACAGGTGCATAAGTGTGGGCACCCTTATCATTTTCTTGTTTTAAATACTCCTACCTACTTTTTACTGACTTACTAAAGCACTTTTTTTGGTTTTGTAACCTCATTGAGCTTTGAACTTCATAGCCAGGTGTATGCAATCATGAGAAAAGCTACTTAAAGTGGCCACTTGCAAGTTGTTCTCCTGTTTGAATCTCCTCTGAAGAGTGGCATCATGGGCTCCTCAAAACAACTGTCAAATGATCTGAAAACAAAGATTATTCAACATAGTTGTTCAGGGGATGGATAGAAAAAGCTGTCTCAGAGATTTAACCTGTCAGTTTCCACTGTGAGGAACATAGTAAGGAAATGGAAGAACACAGGGACAGTTCTTGTTAAGGCCAGAAGTGGCAGGCCAAGAAAAACATCAGAAAGGCAGAGAAGAAGAATGGTGAGATCAGTCAAAGACAATCCTCAGACCACCTCCAGAGAGCTGCAGCATCAACTTGCTGCAGATGGTGTCACTGTGCATCGGTCAACTATACAACGCACTTTGCACAAGGAGAAGCTGTATGGGAGAGTGATGCAAAAGAAGCCGTTTCTGCAAGCACGCCACAAACAGAGTCGGCTGAGGTATGCAAAAGCACATTTGGAGAAGCCAATTTCTTTTTGGAAGAAGGTCCTATGGACTGATGAAACCAAGATTGAGTTGTTTGGTCATACAAAAAGGTGATATGCATGGCGGCAAAAAAACACAGCATTCCAAGAAAAACACTTGCTACCCACAGTAAAATTTGGTGGAGGTTCCATCATGCTTTGGGGCTGTGTGGCCAATGCCGGCACCGGGAATCTTGTTAAAGTTGAGGGACGCATGGATTCCACTCAGTATCATCAGATTCTTGACAATAATGTTCAAGAATCAGTGACAAAGTTGAAGTTACGCAGGGGATGGATCTTTCAGCAAGACAATGATCCAAAACTCCGCTACAAATCTATTCAGGCATTCATGCAGAGGAACAATTACAATGTTCTGGAATGGCCATCCCAGTCCCCAGACCTGAATATCATTGAACATCTGTGGGATCATTTGAAGAGGGCTGTCCATGCTCGGCGACCATCAAACTTAACTGAACTGGAATTGTTTTGTAAAGAGGAATGGTCAAAAATACCTTCATCCAGGATCCAGGAAATCATTAAAAGCTACAGGAAGCGACTAGAGGCTGTTATTTTTGCAAAAGGAGGATCTACTAAATATTAATGTCATTTTTCTGGTGAGGTGCCCATACTTATGCACCTGTCAAATTTTGTTTGAATGCAGATTGCACATTTCCTGTTAGTACAATAAACCTCATTTCACGGCAGAAGCATTACTGTGTCCAACAGTTATTACATATATCAAACTGAAATAGCTGTTGCAAAAACACCAATTTTTATAAAACATTAAGCTTAAGATTAATAGGGGTGCCCAAACTTTTTCATATAACTGTATATGGTCATATTATCATTGAAAGTTCGAAGCACTATGGAAATTTCACAAGGTCAATCCTGGCCTAGACTAGTTAGATAACAGGAGCGGAGTGTCTGACAAAATACAAAATGTTCTTGTGAGAAAAAGTTTGTGGGAAAGATCCATGGGAAGAGAAAGAAAGAAGTATGTTATGCAAGGACTGATAATAACATGATTTTAAAGCAAGCAGACAAAATGGAGTTGCTCTAGCATGAGTAGCAATATGTCCTTTACATTCCCCCCTAAAAATTATGTTATTATCAACAATAGAGGTGCTTTCCCAGGGTCATGCTTTGAGCCTGAGGGACATTGGTCTTCACCCAATTAGTGCCCTTGTTACCAATTGAGGCTGTCGCGGCATGTCCATCCCCCCTTGTTAGTTGATATAATCATAAAGCTCAGATCTTCAGACGTGAGGTTGTTTGGGGAAAGCGGGTAAAGGTCATCATTCCCTTGTCATCCAGGTCCTCAATGCTGGTTACATCTGGGAGGTCCGTGTACAGTAGAACTGGATGTCGGTTAACAGCATCCTCCTTGCTCTCTGATGACAGACAGGTTTTCCACATGCAAAATGGGATACAATAAAAGACTAGGTTTAGTAAGACATATATTAACAAGATGCAAGCAGCAATATGCAACACTCCTTGTAATATTCCAGCAATCCACCCACCAATCCCTTTAAACCAATTAGCAGGATTTAAAAAGGAAAATGTATCAGACTACCAACTGTCTTTGGTCAATTCATTATGTTTGTTATATTCTTCCCTGAGTTTCCTAATATCTGCCAATTAAGTCTTTAACCGTATGGTAGAGTCGGGGTCAATATAGTGACAACAGGCTGGGCCTATAACCTGACACATCCCTCCTTGAGCTACTGTCAAATAGTCCAGCACTCCAGCACTAAAGTATGTTGATTGGCCACTATAAAAAGTTGATTCTGCACCGCAACAGTAGTATTAATTACTTCCAAAATATTCCAAATCTGGTCATCTAAGTAATCAGTGACTTCCACTGATTTGTCCCACATTTGTGTTACCATAGGGTAGAGGAAGACAGTACTGACTATCTTATTGGGTATACTCATTTGTACTAAATGAGGTCTTCCTGATGGGCTTGGGGTGTTGTCCTTAGCATGTTTATAAATGTTATGAAGAGGGATGGTTCTCATATCTACTTTACTATGGGGAATAAGATAAGTGGCTGGAGTTAGCTGGGCCAACGTACAAGTCCACCCTACTCCGACTGGGAGCCATTTATACGCATTATTCCCACAGACCCAATATGTGGCTGATGGCAGGTCCCATAAAGCAGAGTGCTGTAATACTAAGTTATGTACCAAATCGATAAAAACTGTGTTATTTGATAACATACACCATGAATGCATTTGTCCCAGGGGGCTACAATATCCAACATCCGGATTACCACATGTTAGATCACTAGACTTCTATTCAGAAAATTCATGTTTTACTGCTGTTGGGTTTGTCAGGAGCACTTGGTATGGTCCATCATACAATGGTTCTAGTCCGTGTTTCTGAACAAGCTTCTTCACATACACATAATCTCCAGGTTTGAGGGTATGACAACCTTCTGCATCAGCTGGATCTGGAATAGAAGATGATACTAGCGCATGGGTGTTAGTTAGGGCTTTGGCAAGCTGAATCACATATTGTACAAAATGATCTGTTTTTTCTGATAATTGTTGTGGGGTAAATCTAGCTATAGCTGGTTGTGACCTAAATAGTATCTCATAGGGTGACAGTTTGTGTTTCCCTATGGGGGTCGTGCGTATGTGATATAGTGCAATGGGAAGGAGCTCGGGCCACTGGGCCGTAGTCTCCTGCATCATTTTGCTTAATTGCCCTTTTAGTGTGCCATTCAATCTCTCCACCTTGCCACTTGACTGTGGATGGTAAGGAGTATGTAACGTCACTGTTGATCCGATCATGGTAAGTATTTCTTGATATACGCATGAGGAAAAGGCTGGTCCTGATCACTTTTGATAACTTCTGGGACTCCATACCAGCAAACAACTTCAGAGATCAGCTTCTTAGCGGTAGTCTTGGCAGTCATGTTTGGAACGGCGAATGCTTCAGGCCAACTGGAAAACATATCCACTACCACTAAGCAGTATTCATATCGTCTTGCTTTAGGGAGAGTGATGTGATCAACTTACAATCGTTGGAAAGGATACTCTGGTTTGGCAAGGTGTTTTGTCGGTACATTCTGTAATCTGCCTGGGTTGTAGGTTTGGCATATTGTGCAACCTTTGTTCTGTGCACTCAACACGGTGGAAATTCCTGGAGCCCAATAGAGTTTCTGTATCAGTAGCAAAGCTTGATTCTTCCCTCGATGTACCGGTCCATGGGCCCAGGCCGCAACGGCTGGATACAGGAGTCGAGGCAAACAGTACAGTTGTTTCTTCTTCCATAGCCCATCTATCAACTTAGCACCCACCTCCTTCCACGACTGGCATTCTTCTTTAGAGACTTTTTGCTGTGTGGAGCGTAGCTTTGTGATTGGAGGGACCGGTTGATGCTCTTCTGCAGGTTGATCCTGGGTTGGCACGGAATTTAGCTGTTTGGCCTGTTGCCGCGTAAGAGCCATGGACTTGGATGTCGGAAGAAGAGCTGCTCGCTTAGCATGGAGATCAGCAAGTGCATTACTTCTTGCTTCAGGGGCATCTGGTCAGGTATGAGCTTTTACCTTTACGACAGCCAACTGTCTTGGTAGTTGCACTGCTTCCATCAATTGTCTGACGCTTTCAGCATTTTTCACTGTAGAACCTGCAGTCGTGACAAAGCCTCTCCTTGCTCAGATTTCCCCAAAATCATGTGCAATCCCGAATACGTATCTCGAGTCAGTAAATATATTCACACGTTTTCCCGTTTTCCTTTGGCCTGTATCTTCAACTGTATCTTCAGTTGTGACAGCATATCCAGTATGAAACCTGCCAGAGGTGTTAACATATCTGGATCCATCGGTATATAACGTAAGTTCTGGGTCATCCAAGGGTACTTCCCCCACTAGAACAAGTGGAGTTGACTCCGCAGTAATTTGTTCCAGACAATCATGCGGTGGAGCCTCTTTCCCCTCTCCTTCAGGTGCTGGTAGCAGGGTGGCTGGATTGATGGTGGTGCAAAATCAACGAACACTACAGCCGCAGGTGTCTCTGTGTAGACAGATGCTTAGGTTGCTGTGTGGCGTGAACCGCTCGTAGACAGCTGGGGGAGGCTACTGGGTCCAGATGCGCTGAGTAATACCCGACTGGGCGCTGCTTTGTACAGTGTCTCTGCTTGAGTACTCCGGCTGCATGCCCTCCCATCTCAGAGACATACAAATGGAAAGGTTGAGCATAGTCCGGATTTCCAAGGGCAGGGGCTGTCATTATCCATGACTTTAGTTGCTCAAAGGCTTGTTGCAGCTGTTCTTGGTGGTCCTTGTTGTTTAAATCAGCCAGAGTGTCTTCTTTTAGTGCATCATATAAGGGCTGCATCAGACGTGAAGCGTCTGGGATCCATTGTCTGCAATATGTACATAGTCCGAGGAACCGTTGCAGTTCTATGCGATCTTTTGGGAACGGTAGTGCGTAGATGACCATCTTCCTTTCTTCTGTGAGATGTCTGGCACCCTGAGTAAGGCAATGGCCTAAGAAGACCACTTGACCAAGGCAAAACTGAAGCTTCGAGGCTGAGACTCGACAATTCAGTTTTGCTAGATGCTTGAGGAGGCTAACACTGGCCCTGATGGACATTTGCTCTGTGGGGGCACGAAAAAAAGATCATCCATGTATTGTAAAAGTACTACCTCAGAGTTGTCCAGCTGCCACGGCAGCAGACAGCTAGACATGTTCTTTGCAAACTGATTAGGGCTATTCTGCGCACCCTGCGGCATCACCGTCCAAGTCATTTGCCTGCCCTGCTATGTAAATGCAAACAGAAACTGACAGTCTTTGTGTAGTGGAATGCTAATAAAGAAAACAAAAAACGTTTGCTAAATCAATTACTGTAAACCAGACAATGTGTATGTGCATCTATTAGAAACTTAAGGATATATGACCATCTAGAAAATTCGTTTACATCACCATATTTTAGCCAAAGTGGACATAAATATGTGCTGTTGAGGATAGTGGATTGATTAGCCAACTTATCCTGAGCCCATATTTTAAGGGCTTGACAGAAGTCAACCCCACTCTCATATGTATTGGCATCTAATGCTCTGTCACACACTCATCATGATCTTCCTCATACACATTCTGGGTGTAGTGTGTATTGCTGCCTGTATTTCGGGTGTGCCAAGATGGCCGCCACCAGAAGGAAGCATACTACAGGAAGGGTGCACCAAGATGGCCACCACCAAAGGGACATCTGGTCAGAGGCCGGAGGTGATGCAATGGGTGTAGCAACATGGCTGCTGCAGGAAGGGTTGGAACTTTGGGCGGACATAGGTATAACAGATGAGGATGGGGCACTAGGAGTGGCTTGGGTAGTGGCAAGCCGTGGGTCTCCTGGACGGGGGGGGGCACGTGACATGCAACACAATAATCTGCTGACAATGGATTCTGCTGGCCACAATTAGAACATTCCCAACAATTCATTACTCCGCCATTATCGGAGAGCAGTATATTTGTAATACACATAACATAGCGTCTTTCCCTTATTGTCTGTATTTTGTTCCTCCATTCACCCTTTTTTTTTTTTGACAAATTCTCTGCTGTTCCGTATCAAGCCAAGGCCATTTTGCTATGCTAGCAGCTGTAACTGGGCGCTTATCTCGCAGCGCGCACATTTCAGTTAACCATTTAAGTTCCTCCACATATCCACATACTTTTTCCTTCTGTCAACAAACTCAGCGCAACCTTTTTTTTTTCACATGCATTCACTTTATTTTTCAACATTCCATTATCTCTTCCTTGCTGCATTTAACATCTTGTACTGTAATCTTACACAATGACATTACTCTTTTTGGTTTTCTCTACATGTATAACAAACTGACATGATTGCTGTCCTGTAGTGTTGAGCGAGCACTAAAATGCTCGGGTGCTCGAAGCTCGGGCCAAGCTCACCGTGATACTCGGGTGCTCGACCCGAGCAACGAGCCCAATGTTAGTCTATGGGAGACCCGAACATTTTTGCGGCGGCACCCCCAGCAGTCTGTAGAAAGCCTAAAAAGTGCCCAAAACGATAGTGACAGTGCTCAAATGACATGGGGACAGCATGGGGATCTCCCCTGGAAGCATTTCTGACCCCCAGGTCACTGCTGTCAACAACGTGGTCAGAGGTATTAAGCCACTTTTACAGGCTCACAATAAAACGTTCAAAAACGAAAGTGAAAGTGCTTTCCTGTGAAATATGTTAACCCCTTAACGACCATGGGTCTTTCTGTTTTTGTGTTTTCCTTTTTTGCTCCCCTTCTTCCCAGAGCCAGAACTATTTTAATTTTTGTTCAATATGGCCATGTGAGGGCTTATTTTTTGCGGAACGAGTTGTACTTTTAAATACCATCACTGGTTTTACCATATCATGTGCTGGAAAATGGGAAAAAAATTCCAAGTGCAGTGAAACTGCAAAAAAAATGCAATTCCACAGTTGTTTTTTGGGTCCTTTTTTACCACGTTCACAGATTGCTAAAACTGACCTGCCATCATTATTTTCCAGGTCGTTAGGAGTTCATAGACACCAAACATGTATAGGTTCTTTTTTATTTAAGTGGTGAAAAAAAATCCGAAGCTTGCTAAAAAAAACAAAAAAAATGGCGCCATTTTCCGAGACCCTTAGCTTCTCCATTTTTCGTGATCTGGGGCCAGGTGAGTGCTTATTTTTTGCGTGCCGGGCTGACGTTTTTATTGATACCATTTTGGGGTAGATCCGATGTTTTGATCGCCCGTTATTGCATTTTATTGCAAAGTTGTAGCGACCAAAAAAACTTAATTCTGGCGTTTAAAATTTTTTTCTCGTTACGCCGTTTACTGATTGTATTAATTCTTCTTTTATATTGATAGATCGGGCGATTCTGAACGCGGCGATACCAAATATGTGTATGTGGTTTTTTTTTTATATATATATATTTTATTTTGAATGGGGCGAAAGGGGGGTGACTTAAACTTTTATATATTTTTTATTTTTTTTATTTTTTTAAAAACTTTTATTTTACACTTTCTGCTTGCTTCTATAGTCTCCAGAGGAGACTAGAAGAAGCAGTTGTCTGATTGCTTCTACGGCATACAAGCGATGAGCAGATCGCTTGTATGCAGGAGAAATGCTCGCTTGCTATGAGTGCTGACCACTAGGTGGCGCTCATAGCAATTGAGACATGACAACCACAGGCGTCTGCTGCAGACCCTGAGTTGTCATGCCCACCCATTGGTGACCCGCGATCACTCACGGGGTCACTGATGGGCGGGGCTTAGGACTCCCGGAAGCGCGAGTTAAATGCCACCGTCAGAGATTTAACATGTTAACAGCCGCGGGTGGATTGCGATTCCAATAATCAGCTGACATGTGCTCGCTTCAGTGCGGGCTCACCCCCGGAGCCCCCGCTGAACCGGCCTTCCCGACCTGGTGCGTACTATTACTGACCATGTCGGAAAGGGGTTAAGGAACATCCTTTCCAGGGTAAAGACTTGTGTATAAGGTAAAATAAATAACCAAAAGCAAAAATACTCCTCGACACCTTGGGCTATGTTCACAAGTAGCATTTTTTATGCGTTTTTGCACTTTTGTATTGCTTTCAACCGTGACAAATGCATTCACCGGGAAATGTCATTTTAACATTTTACAACCTTATCTGGCCATGTGCTGTGTGACACATGCATACAGTGCTAAAAAGACATGGGAACAGCATGGGGAAGACCCCTGGAAGCATCTCTGACACCCAGGTCACTGCCTAAAAGTGTGCCCATCAGAAGTGATCCTTGCCGCATCAGAAGATGCAGACTTGCAACTATCCCTGTGCAAGTCCTTGTCCCAGGGCAGTGTTCAATTGTACCTCCCCCATAACTTGCAATACAAGCGCAAGTATGCAGCCTTCCACCCACCCACCCCCAGGCTGCAATACCATACTGCTAGCTTGCTTGCACTTGAAATTGGGCCTTTTAGGCATGTGGAGGTGGAATCTGGCCACCACGTCATGGCTGCGTCGGTAGCCTGGTATTCATACTCAGTCCCCAGCCGCCCGGCGGCCGGGTGTCCACGCTTGGTGCCCAGTCGCCAGGGGGCGGCCGGGTGTCCATACTCAGTCCCCAGCCGCCCCGCGGCCGGGTGCCCACACACAGTCCCCAGCCGCGTGGGGGTGGCCGGGTGTCCATAAACGGTCCCCAGCCGCCCCTATTTGTCCCGGTGCGCCTTATACACAAGCGCGCATACCAAAACATTACCTGTGCCCTCCCCAGTGCATTTAGTGGGAAGGACAGCCTAACCACAAACACGTGGACAAGTGAATGTGGCCAGGAATGGTCCATCTCACTGAAACCTTCACACTGGGTTAATATTGTGGAAGCCGGGACACAGTTGGACACTGGGATGCAACACGTCCTCCAGACATAGAGGATTGCGGGTCCTGGGTCAATCAGGCTTCAACACAAAGTTCAGAAGGTAGACAGCAGCAGTGGTCGGCCTCCTACACAACGAGTAAATTATTCATGATCATGAGGCCATCCACCTCCTTAGCTTTCTGTTCCTTGGAATGCAAGCGCATGTATGTAGTAGCAGCTAGGCCTGAGGTGGTCAGCGTTTTGGCGCATATTCAACCTCCTTCGAGGATTGCTGGATGTTTTCCTGCTACTATCCCAGTTCTATGACTCCCGTTAAAACAAAGCTTCAGGTGATGAATGATGGATGAGGTGGTGGCAAAGGAGAAATAGCAGGAGGAACAGGGACCATTCACATCAATATCAGGCCAGCCAACCACACATGTCTTGTAGGATATGTTTCTGTACCAAAAGGAGCGGTTCAGCTACACAGTTATAAGGCATACAGTGAATGCAATGCTTACCAAAAATTTTGAGGCACTCCAATGCCCCTTGGAAGTGACATGGAGGTCAGAGGGCCTTAACTAAACCGTTTTTTCCATTTATAGCAACTGGGTCTCCTGTACACTGTTGGCGTAAGCAGGGAATGGAAGGCTTTCCAAAAATTATTAGGCACTGCAATGCCCCTTGAAACAGACGTGGATTACAGCGTATTAAAAACCTTCTACCCATTATTGGGGAGTGGGTCTCCCTTAGTGTTCGCCTATGCATTGAAAAGCAAAAGCTGACAAAAATTAGGAGGAAATGCAATGCCCGTTGCAAGAGTCGTGGAGGTTAGAGGTAATTAAAAACAACATGTCAATGCCCCTTAGAAGAGCTGTGGAGTTCAGAGTGGTTTAACAAGACGGTTTTAATGCCCCTTAGAAGAGACGTGGAGTTCAGAGTGGTTTAACAAGACAGTTTTAATGCCCCTTGGAAGAGATGTGGAGGTCAGAGTAGCTTAACAAGATGGTTTTAATGCCCCTTGGAAGAGACGTGGAGTTCAGAGTGGTTTAACAAGACAGTTTTAATGCCCCTTGGAAGAGTGGTGGAGGTTACAGTGGAATAAAAAGACAATATCAATGCCCCGTGGAAGAGACGTGGAGGTCACAGTAGCTTAACAAGACGGTTTTAATGCCCCTTGGAAGAGTGGTGGAGGTCGCAGTGGAATAAAAAGACAATATCAATGCCCCTTGGAAGAGTGGTGGAGGTTACAGTGGAATAAAAAGACAATATCAACGCCCTGTGGAAGAGACGTGGAGGTCACAGTAACTTAACAAGACGCTTTTAATGCCCCTTGGAAGAGTGGTGGAGGTCGCAGTGGAATAAAAAGACAATATTAACGACCCTTGGAAGAGATGTGGAGGTCACAGTAGCTTAACAAGACGATTTTAATGCCCCTTACAAGAGCCATGCAGTACAGCATATTAAAAACATTATTCCCATTATTGGGGAGTGGGTCTCCCATAGTCTTTGCATATGCCTTCCAAGCAAAAGCTGCCAAAAATTAGGAAGGGGGAACTTGCAATGTCCCTTACAAGAGCCATGCAGTACAGCATATTAAAAACATTATTCCCATTATTGGGGAGTGGGTCTCCCATAGTCTTTGCCTATGCCTTCCAAGCAAAAGCTGATAAAAATTAGGACAGAGGAACTTGCAATGCTGGCAACATGGACCACGGTCACCCTGGTGGTATAGTGGTCGTGGAGGCTGAGGATAAGGAGAAGAGCAAAAAACAGCTGAAATGAGGAAGCGTATACCCATGTGTGGGTGTGAAGCGATGCATGGGAATACACCTCCCGAAATAACACAGTGAATTTGACTTTATGTTACTCTGCTGTCATTTGGTGGTGATGAGAAGTCTGGCCCAATCCAGCCCTTGTTCATTTTGATAAGGGTCAGCTTGTCAGCATTGTCAGTTGACAGGCGAGTGCGCTTATCAGTTATAATTCACCCAGCGGCACTAAAAACACGCTCCGATAACACGCTAGCGGCAGGGCAGGCCAGGACCTCCAAGGCATACAGAGTGAATTCATTCCAAGTGTCCAGCTTGGATACCCAATAATTAAAAGGCACAGAGGAATCACGGAGGACACTGGTACTCCCTCACCATCTTTTTGGGGCTACTGCCCCATTTTTGTAGACCTCTCCAACTCAGGAATAAGAGAGTGAAAGTTCTCCTTGTAGAGGGGGTCTAAAAGTGTCATCAACCAGTAATGACTGTCACCCAACATTTTGACAATGCGAGGGTCACGGTTAAGGCAGCGGAATATAAAGTCAGCCATGGGTGCCAGACTGGTAACGGGCAAGACTTCCGTGTCCTTACCAAGATGACGACTGATAGTGTTGAGCGATCACTAAAATGCTCGGGTGCTCGAAGCTCGGGCCGAGCTTACCGTGATACTCGGGTGCTCGACCCGAGCAATGAGCCCAATGTTAGTCTATGAGAGACCCGAGCATTTTTGCGGCAGCACCCCGGGCAGTTTGTAGAAAGCCTAAAAAGTGCCCAAAACGATAGTGACAGTGCTCAAAAGACATGGGGGCAGCACGCGGATCGCCCCTGGAAGCATTTCTGACCCCCAGGTCACTGCTGTCAACAACGTGGTCAGAGGTATTAAGCCACTTTTGAGGGCTCACAATAAAACGTTCAAAAACGAAACTGAAACGGTTTTCCTGTGAAATATGTTAAGGAATTTCTATTCCAGGGTAAAAACTTGTGTATAAGGTAAAATAAATAACCAAAAACAAAAATACTCCTCCACACCTTGGGCTATGTTCACAAGTAGCATTTTTCATGCATTTTTGCACTTTTGTATTGCTTTCAACCGTGACAAATGGGTTCACCAGGAAATGTCATTTTAACATTTTACAACCTTATCTGGCCATGTGCTGTGTGACACATGCATACAGTGCTGAAAAGACAAGGGATCAGCATGGGGAAGACCCCTGAAAGCATCTCTGACCCCCAGGTCACTGTCTAAAAGTGTGCCCATCAGAAGTGATCCTTGCCGCATCAGAAGATGCAGACTTGCAACTATCCCCGTGCAAGTCCTTGTCCCAGGGCAGTGTTCAATTGTACCTCCCCCATTCCTTGCAATGCAAGCGAAAATAAGCAGCCAACCACCCACCCACCCGCAGGCTGCAATACCATACTGCTAGCTTTCACTTGAAATGGGGCCTTTTAGTTTGGAGGAGGCCGAAGCTGGCCACTACCTCATGGCCGCTTCGGCAGCGAGGTATCCATACTCTGTCCCCAGCCGCCCGGCGGCCGGGTGTCCACGCTCGGTCCCCAGCCGCCAGGTGGCGGCCAGGTGTCCATACTCGGTCCCCAGCCGCCCTGATTTCTCCTGTCACCTTCCCCCACACTTTTCTTAGCCTGGCCTGCTTTAGGGCAGCATTGGATGAGCCCACCAGAGAACCAGACTCCTCCGGTGGGCCCTGGCTTCTCCATCAGGGGAGTTGAGAGTGCCTAGGTGAGGAGCATGATGATGATGATAGAAGTTAGCATCTGCTTTGTTTTCTTGGAATGCAAGAGCATGTATGTAGTAGCGGCTAGGCCTGAGGTGGTCCGTGTTTTGGCGCATATCCTACCTCCTCCGAGGATTGCTGGATGTTTTCTTGCTACTATCCCAGTTCTATGACTCCCGTTAAAACAAAGCTTCAGGTGATAAATGATGGATGAGGTGGTGGCAAAGGAGAAAGAGCAGGAGGAACAGGGACCATTCACATCAATATCAGGCCAGTCAACCAGATATGTCTTGTAGGATATGTTTCTGTAACAAAAGGAGCGGTTCGGCTACACAGTTATAGGGCATACAGTGAGTGCAATGCCTACCAAAAATTTCGAGCCACTCCAATGCCCCTTGGAAATGACATGGAGGTCAGAGGGCGTTAACTAAACCTTTTTTTCGATTTATAGCAACTGGGTCTCCCGTGCACTGTTGGCCTAAGCAGTGAATGGAAGGCTTTCCAAAAATTATGAGTGGCACTCCAGGGGTCTGGTCACCACAGTAATAGAGATATTACGTCGGAGAGCAAGTGGGAGGTTTCCTGGTCAGGTTCCTGGTCAGGTTCCCTTAAACATGCAACATCCTCCTGCCCCAGTCCTGGGAGGGGAGAATTCTGCCCTTATAAACTGGATCTGGAGCGGGGTTGAGTGAGTCAGAGAACAGTCAGAGTCAGAGTGAGAGCAAGGGAAAGTAACAGCAAGGAGCTCTGTAGGACCTAGGAGCTAAAGACCAGGGGCTGGAAGCTGAGCAGAGCTCACCCTGGCAGAAGACAATAGGAACCGGACACAGGAGTCCGAAGCTGTGAGGACTTATATATCCAGCAGCAGAAACCAGCCGGCAGGGGATTTCAGGTCCTCTGGCCATAGAAGCCCGGAGGCTCAGTCACAAGCAAGGGACCAGCACCGCCGTCGTGGAGCGGAGGCTAACAGAAGGCCCCAAGTCACCAGCCATACGGGTGAGCACTACACGGTACACTCAGGGACGTGGGCTACTTCTACCCGCTTACAGCAAGGTAGCCAGGAAGAGTGCAGACAGACGGGGAGGCCTACAACTCCACCTGGCCAGGGGAACTCCTGCTTGCTCACAGACTGACCAGGTCTCTTATGCTAGCCAGTACTCCTGGGAGGGTCTACCTTATAATCATCAGTAAAGACCCTGAACTGCACTGCAAAGACTCTGAGTCGTTCCTGCTGCGCTCGTGCACCATCACCCCCATCATCCACACTCACTGCCCTGAGGCTATACTCCTCCCGAGGGGAGTTATCCCATTCTATGCTGCACACACAACACCAGCCTCAGCGGTCTGCCTCGCAGCGGTGGTACTCCCTGACCGCAATCCACGGGTGGCGCAGTCGGACAATTAACCTCAAAACCTAAGAAAGACTGCCACTGGTTTGACCAGCCTGAGCCACGGGACCGGGTCACCGCCACGGAGACTACAGACCCCAGAGACCCGGCACCGGGTATCCCACACACGTGTACACACGGCCCAGGGGGCGCGTCACATGCAGTACAGCATATTACAAACATAAGTCCCATTATTGGGGAGTGGGTGTCCCATAGTATTTGCTTATGCCTTGCAAGCAAAAGCTGCCAAAAATTAGGATGGAGCAACTTGCAGTGCCCCTTACAAGAGCCATGCAGTACAGCATATTACAAACATAAGTCCCATTATTGGGGAGTGGGTCTCCCATAGTATTTGCTTATGCTTTCCCAGCAAAAGCTGCCAAAAATTAGGACGGAGCAACTTGCAATGCCCCTTACAAGAGCCATGCAGTACAGCATATTACAAACATAAGTCCCATTATTGGGGAGTGGGTGTCCCATGGTATTTGCTTATGCTTTCCCAGCAAAAGCTGCCAAAAATTAGGACGGAGCAACTTGCAATGCCCCTTACAAGAGCCATGCAGTGCAGCATATTACAAACATAAGTCCCATTATTGGGGAGTGGGTCTCCCATAGTATTTGCTTATGCTTTCCCAGCACAAGCTGCCAAAAATTAGGACAGAGCAACTTGCAATGCCCCTTACAAGAGCCATGCAGTACAGCATATTACAAACATAAGTCCCATTATTGGGGAGTGGGTGTCCCATGGTATTTGCTTATGCTTTCCCAGCAAAAGCTGCCAAAAATTAGGACGGAGGAACTTGCAATGCTGGCACCCTGGTGGTATAGTGGTGGTGGAGGCTGAGGATAAGGAGAAGAAGATTAAACAGCCGAAACGAGGAAGCGTATACCCATGTGTGGGTGTGAAGCGGTGCATGTGAATACACCTCCCGAAATAACACAGTGGATTTGACTTTATGTTACTCTGCTGTCATTTGGTGGTGATGAGAAGTCTGGCCCAATCCAGCCCTTGTTCATTTTGATAAGGGTCAGCTTGTCAGCATTGTCAGTTGACAGGCGAGTGCGCTTATCAGTTATAATTCCCCCAGCGGCACTAAAAACACGCTCCGATAACACGCTAGCGGCAGGGCAGGCCAGGACCTCCAAGGCGTACAGAGCGAGTTCATTCCAAGTGTCCAGCTTGGATACCAAATAATTAAAAGGCACAGAGGAATCACGGAGGACGCTGGTACGATCGGCAAGGTACTCCCTCACCATCTTTTGAAACTTTTCACTCCTTGTGAGAGTACCCCGCGCCTCATGGCCTGTAAGCTGGGCAGGTCTCAGAAAACTGTCCTAGAACATTGATAGTGTTCCCCTGCCTCTGCTGGATTGGAGTTGCGTCTCTCTAGCCTGTATGCCTTAGTTGGGCAGCGAACTGTGACCTCTGCCGCTACCGTGTTCAGATGGGAATTTTTTTAATAGTTCTGCAGCAAGGGCCTTCTGGTATTGCCCCATTTTTGTAGACCTCTCCACCTCAGGAAAAAGAGAGTGAAAGTTCTCCTTGTAGCGGGGGTCTACAAGTGTCACCAACCAGTAATGACTGTCACCCAACATTTTGACAACGCGAGGGTCACGGTTAAGGCAGCGTAACATAAAATCAGCCATGCGTGCCAGACTGGTAACGGGCAAGATTTCTGTGTCCTCACCAAGATGACGACTGACCATGCTCTCCTCCTCCTCTTCCTCCTCCCCCCTGTCCTCAGGCCACCCACGCTGAACCGACGGTATGACACTTGTACGGGTACTACCGTCTACAATGCATGATAGCAGCTCCTGTTCTTCCTCCTCCTCCTCCTCCTCCTCTCCCTCATTGTCCCCCAATGCACGTTGGGATGAGATGAGGCTGGGCTGTATGTAATCGCCCGCTACGGCTTCTTGATCCATCTCAACATATCCTGGCTGCAATGCCTCCTCTTTAATTCTCTGCAGAGAGCGTTGCAAAAGACAGACAAGTGGGATGCTGACACTAATGATGGCGTCATCGCCACTCACCACCTTGGTGGCCTCTTCAAAGTTTGTCAGGATGGTACATATGTCAGACATCCAGGTCCACTCCTGAGGTCTTATGTGTGGAGTCTGACCTGAATATCGACAGCCTTGTTGCAGCTGGTACTCCACAACTGCTCTCTTCTGCTCACAAATCCTTTGCAACATGTGGAGAGTAGAGATCCAACGTGTGGGGACATCACACACCAGTCGGTGTGCCGGAAGCTGCAAACGCTGCTGCAACACAGCAAGGGCGGCAGAAGCTGTAGCCGACTTGCGAAAATGAGCTGACAGGCGGCGTACTTTCACGAGCAGATCTGGCAACTCGGGGTACGATTTAAGAAACCGCTGAACCACGAGGTTAAGCACATGAGCCAGGCATGGTACGTGTGTAATCTCACCTCGCCTCAGAGCCGCCACCAGGTTACGGCCATTGTCACACACGACCATGCCGGGATGTAGGTTCAGCGGTCTCAGCCACAGATCTGCCTGCTCTTTCACAGCTGTCCACAACTCACAAGCAGTGTGAGGTTTATCACCTAAGCTTATGAGTTTCAGCACAGCCTGTTGCCGCTTGGCAGAGGCAGTACTGCAACGCTTCCAGCTTGTAACTGATGTGGTGATATCTGAGATGGAGGCTGAACATGAGGAGGAGGAGGAGGAGGATGCGCAGGAGCTGTACACTGTGGGGGCAACTCTGACTGACATAGGGCCCGCAATCCTCGGTGTGGGGAGGATGTGATCCGTCCCAAGGTCCGACTGGGTCCCGGCTTCCACTATCTTTACCCAGTGTGCCGTCAGAGAGATGTACCGTCCCTGGCCCTCTCCCAGTAACTGCGTTGTTGAAGGCACGGCAGATGCTTTGGGACACGTGCTTGTGTAGTGCGGGGATGGCACACCGGGCAAAATAGTGTCGGCTGGGGACCGAGTACCGAGGGACGGCCACCGCCATAAGATTGCGGAAGGATTCCGTCTCCACCAGCCTAAAAGGCAGCATTTCCAATGCAAGCAGTCGTGAAATGTGCGAATTTAGGACTGTGGCCTGTGGGGCATTAGCTGCGAATTTCCGCTTTCTTTCAAAGGTCTGGGATATGGACAATTGAACGCTGCGGTGGGACGTGGACGTGGACATTGATGCTGTTTCTTGAGAAACTGCCATAACAAGTGAAGACTGAGAGGAGGGGGCGTCTTTACATGCAGTATGGACAGGGGATTGCCTTGCACACACAACAGGGGGTTCTATTGCACGCACAACAGTGGAAGAAGCAGTGGTGACTCCCGCTGACACAGGTCGTGGACCCTGAGTTTCGCCCCACAAAGTCGGGTGCTTTGCTGCCATGTGCCTGATCATGCTGGTGGTGGTCAGGCTGGTAGTTTTGTCACCCCTGCTGATGCTGGCATGGCAGGTGGAACATATGGCCTTTTTGGGGTTATCAGCAGAGTCTTTAAAAAAATTCCAGACTCTGGAAGACCTACCGCTTGTACTGGCAACGTCCCTCGTGTTGGTGTTACGGGGAACGGTTGCCTGCCTTCTGTCTGCAGCCACCACACTGCTTCTTCCTGCCTGTTGGGGTACTCTGCCTCACTCCCCCTGTGTGCTGCTGGCCTCACTCTGCATGTCTTCCTTCCACGTTGGGTCACTTACTAGATCATCCACCACCTCCTCCTCTTCCACTTGCGCACCACGATCCTCCTCCTTACTTCCTGGCAATTGTGTCTCGTCATCGTCCACCTCTTGTGACAGATTGCCAACGTCGACTTCCTGTGGCCGTGGCTGTTCAAATATTTGGGCATCGCAACATGGGATCTCCTCTTCCACCACTTCAAGCGTTTCAGGGGAGGGGCCCAAATATGGAAATGGACCAGTGAACAGCTCTTCAGAGTGTCCAAGTGTGGAATCACTTGCTGTCTGACGACACTCGGCATGGTGGGAGGAAGGAGCATCAGGGTGAGGAGGAGTATGCGGTCGAGACTCATGGCTACTAAGAGTTGACCGTGTGGAAGACAGACCGGAGGTGGTGGTGCCCAGGTAACTGGAAGAATTGTCTGCTATCCAATTAATAACCTGTTCACACTGATCAGTTCTCAATACTGGTGTTGTTCTGTGCTTCCCTAGTAATTCGGTCAAGAAGTGGGAGCGAGAAGATGTGGCTGTTGGTTGTGGCACATTTTCACCTTGGCCACGGCCCCGTCCTCTGCACAAACCATCACCAGAACGTCCACTTCCACGTCCCTTGCCACGCTCTTTGACCATTGTAAATGAAGTAAAATAGCTTACACTTGCACTATCAATGGAAAAAGGGTAAAAAAGAGTAGATTAGAACCGTGGAAGAGGAAAACCACAGTTATTGTTTACTGGGGTATACCACACTTTTTTAAATAGAGATATTTGCGGCTGAACAGTGAGCGACACACTCAAACTGCTTTTTTTTTAGATACCAAAGGCCAAAAACTGGATAGTACAGCGATTTGACCCGTGGAACTGCGAAACCACACTGGGATGTCGGGCCTACACAAGACTATTTTCAACAGATATATTTTTGTGTCACAACAGTCAGGAGACACTACTGTGTTTCTTTACGGAAAAAACTACCAAAACCTGAATAATAGAGATTTCTTACCGTGGAACAGCAAAACCACAGTTGTAATTTACTGGTGTATACCAGGCTTTTTAAAATATATATATATTTGCGGCTGAACAGTGAGCGACACACTCAAACTGTTTTTTTTAGATACAAATGGCCCAAAAGTGGATAATACAGAGGTTTGTACCGTGGAACTGCAAAACCACACTTGTATTTCTCGGGCCTACACCAGACTATTTTCAACAGATATATTTGTGTCTGAAAAATCAGGGAGACACTATTTTTTTTTATTACAGCAAAAAATGCAAAAAGCAGGATAATAGAGATTTTTTACCGTGGAACAGCAAAAGCACACTTCTGTCTCTCTGGCCTACACCAGACTATTTTCAACAGATATATTTGTGTCTGAAAAATCAGGGAGACGCTATTATTATTTTTATACAGCAAAAAATGCCAAAAACAGGATAATAGAGATGTTTTACCGTGGAACATCAAAACCACAGTAATAATTTACTGGTGTATACCAGGCTTTTTAAAATATATATATATTTGCGGCTGAACAGTGAGCGACACACTCAAACTGTTTTTTTAGATACAAATGGCCCAAAAGTGGATAATACAGAGGTTTGTACCGTGAAACTGCAAAACCACACTTGTATTTCTCGGGCCTACACCAGACTATTTTCAACAGATATATTTGTGTCTGAAAAATCAGGGAGACACTATTTTTTTTTTTTACAGCAAAAAAATGCAAAAAGCAGGATAATAGAGATTTCTTACCGTGGAACAGCAAAAGCACACTTCTGTCTCTCTGGCCTACACCAGACTATTTTCAACAGATATATTTGTGTCTGAAAAATCAGGGAGACACTATTATTATTTTTATACAGCAAAAAATGCCAAAAACAGGATAATAGAGATGTATTACCGTGGAACATCAAAACCACAGTAATAATTTACTGGTGTATACCAGGCTTTTTAAAATATATATATACTTGCGGCTGAACAGTGAGCGACACACTCAAACTGGTTTTTTTAGATACAAATGGCCCAAAAGTGGATAATACAGAGGTTTGTACCGTGGAACTGCAAAACCACACTTGTATTTCTCGGGCCTACACCAGACTATTTTCAACAGATATATTTGTGTCTGAAAAATCAGGGAGACACTATTTTTTTTTTTTACAGCAAAAAATGAAAAAAGCAGGATAATAGAGATTTTTTACCGTGGAACAGCAAAAGCACACTTCTGTCTCTCTGGCCTACACCAGACTATTTTCAACAGATATATTTGTGTCTGAAAAATAAGGGAGACACTATTATTATTTTTATACAGCAAAAAATGCCAAAAACAGGATAATAGAGATGTTTTACCGTGGAACATCAAAACCACAGTAATAATTTACTGGTGTATACCAGGCTTTTTAAAATATATATATATTTGCGGCTGAACAGTGAGCGACACACTCAAACTGTTTTTTTTAGATACAAATGGCCCAAAAGTCGATAATACAGAGGTTTGTACCGTGGAACTGCAAAACCACACTTATATTTCTCGGGCCTACACCAGACTATTTTCAACAGATATATTTGTGTCTGAAAAATCAGGGAGACACTATTTTTTTTTTTTACAGCAAAAAATGCAAAAAGCAGGATAATAGAGATTTTTTACCGTGGAACAGCAAAAGCACACTTCTGTCTCTCTGGCCTACACCAGACTATTTTCAACAGATATATTTGTGTCTGAAAAATCAGGGAGACACTATTATTATTTTTATACAGCAAAAAATGCCAAAAACAGGATAATAGAGATGTTTTACCGTGGAACATCAAAACCACAGTAATAATTTACTGGTGTATACCAGGCTTTTTAAAATATATATATATTTGCGGCTGAACAGTGAGCGACACACTTAAACTGATTTTTTTAGATACAAATGGCCCAAAAGTGGATAATACAGAGGTTTGTACCGTGGAACTGCAAAACCACACTTGTATTTCTCGGGCCTACACCAGACTATTTTCAACAGATATATTTGTGTCTGAAAAATCAGGGAGACACTATTTTTTTTTTTTTACAGAAAAAAATGCAAAAAGCAGGATAATAGAGATTTTTTACCGTGGAACAGCAAAAGCACTCTTCTGTCTCTCTGGCCTACACCAGACTATTTTCAACAGATATATTTGTGTCTGAAAAATCAGGGAGACACTATTATTATTTTTATACAGCAAAAAATGCCAAAAACAGGATAATAGAGATGTTTTACCGTGGAACATCAAAACCACAGTAATAATTTACTGGTGTATACCAGGCTTTTTAAAATATATATATATTTGCGGCTGAACAGTGAGCGACACACTCAAACTGTTTTTTTTAGATACAAATGGCCCAAAAGTCGATAATACAGAGGTTTGTACCGTGGAACTGCAAAACCACACTTATATTTCTCGGGCCTACACCAGACTATTTTCAACAGATATATTTGTGTCTGAAAAATCAGGGAGACACTATTTTTTTTTTTTACAGCAAAAAATGCAAAAAGCAGGATAATAGAGATTTTTTACCGTGGAACAGCAAAAGCACACTTCTGTCTCTCTGGCCTACACCAGACTATTTTCAACAGATATATTTGTGTCTGAAAAATCAGGGAGACACTATTATTATTTTTATACAGCAAAAAATGCCAAAAACAGGATAATAGAGATGTTTTACCGTGGAACATCAAAACCACAGTAATAATTTACTGGTGTATACCAGGCTTTTTAAAATATATATATATTTGCGGCTGAACAGTGAGCGACACACTTAAACTGATTTTTTTAGATACAAATGGCCCAAAAGTGGATAATACAGAGGTTTGTACCGTGGAACTGCAAAACCACACTTGTATTTCTCGGGCCTACACCAGACTATTTTCAACAGATATATTTGTGTCTGAAAAATCAGGGAGACACTATTTTTTTTTTTTTACAGAAAAAAATGCAAAAAGCAGGATAATAGAGATTTTTTACCGTGGAACAGCAAAAGCACTCTTCTGTCTCTCTGGCCTACACCAGACTATTTTCAACAGATATATTTGTGTCTGAAAAATCAGGGAGACACTATTATTATTTTTATACAGCAAAAAATGCCAAAAACAGGATAATAGAGATGTTTTACCGTGGAACATCAAAACCACAGTAATAATTTGCTGGTGTATACCAGGCTTTTTAAAATATATATATATTTGCGGCTGAACAGTGAGCGACACACTCAAACTGTTTTTTTTAGATACAAATGGCCCAAAAGTGGATAATACAGAGGTTTGTACCGTGGAACTGCAAAACCACACTTGTATTTCTCGGGCCTACACCAGACTATTTTCAACAGATATATTTGTGTCTGAAAAATCAGGGAGACACTATTTTTTTTTTTTTTACAGCAAAAAATGCAAACAGCAGGATAATAGAGATTTTTTACCGTGGAACAGCAAAAGCACACTTCTGTCTCTCTGGCCTACACCAGACTATTTTCAACAGATATATTTGTGTCCGAAAAATCAGGGAGACACTATATTTTTTTTTTTTTACAGCAAAAAATGCAAAAAGCAGGATAATAGAGATTTTTTACCGTGGAACAGCAAAACCACACTTCTGTCTCTCTGGCCTACACCAGACTATTTTCAACAGATATATTTGTGTCTGAAAAATCAGGGAGACGCTATTATTATTTTTATACAGCAAAAAATGCCAAAAACAGGATATTAGAGATGTTTTACCATGGAACATCAAAACCACAGTAATAATTTACTGGTGTATACCAGGCTTTTTAAAATATATATATATTTGCGGCTGAACAGTGAGCGACACACTCAAACTGTTTTTTTAGATACAAATGGCCCAAAAGTGGATAATACAGAGGTTTGTACCGTGAAACTGCAAAACCACACTTGTATTTCTCGGGCCTACACCAGACTATTTTCAACAGATATATTTGTGTCTGAAAAATCAGGGAGACACTATTATTATTTTTATACAGCAAAAAATGCCAAAAACAGGATAATAGAGATGTTTTACCGTGGAACATCAAAACCACAGTAATAATTTGCTGGTGTATACCAGGCTTTTTAAAATATATATATATTTGCGGCTGAACAGTGAGCGACACACTCAAACTGTTTTTTTTAGATACAAATGGCCCAAAAGTGGATAATACAGAGGTTTGTACCGTGGAACTGCAAAACCACACTTGTATTTCTCGGGCCTAAACCAGACTATTTTCAACAGATATATTTGTGTCTGAAAAATCAGGGAGACACTATTTTTTTTTTTTTTACAGCAAAAAATGCAAACAGCAGGATAATAGAGATTTTTTACCGTGGAACAGCAAAAGCACACTTCTGTCTCTCTGGCCTACACCAGACTATTTTCAACAGATATATTTGTGTCCGAAAAATCAGGGAGACACTATATTTTTTTTTTTTTCAGCAAAAAATGCAAAAAGCAGGATAATAGAGATTTTTTACCGTGGAACAGCAAAACCACACTTCTGTCCCTCTGGCCTACACCAGACTATTTTGAACAGATATATTTGTGTCTGAAAAATCAGGGAGACGCTATTATTATTTTTATACAGCAAAAAATGCCAAAAACAGGATATTAGAGATGTTTTACCGTGGAACATCAAAACCACAGTAATAATTTACTGGTGTATACCAGGCTTTTTAAAATATATATATATTTGCGGCTGAACAGTGAGCGACACACTCAAACTGTTTTTTTAGATACAAATGGCCCAAAAGTGGATAATACAGAGGTTTGTACCGTGAAACTGCAAAACCACACTTGTATTTCTCGGGCCTACACCAGACTATTTTCAACAGATATATTTGTGTCTGAAAAATCAGGGAGACACTATTTTTTTTTTTTTACAGCAAAAAAATGCAAAAAGCAGGATAATAGAGATTTCTTACCGTGGAACAGCAAAAGCACACTTCTGTCTCTCTGGCCTACACCAGACTATTTTCAACAGATATATTTGTGTCTGAAAAATCAGGGAGACACTATTATTATTTTTATACAGCAAAAAATGCCAAAAACAGGATAATAGAGATGTATTACCGTGGAACATCAAAACCACAGTAATAATTTACTGGTGTATACCAGGCTTTTTAAAATATATATATACTTGCGGCTGAACAGTGAGCGACACACTCAAACTGGTTTTTTTAGATACAAATGGCCCAAAAGTGGATAATACAGAGGTTTGTACCGTGGAACTGCAAAACCACACTTGTATTTCTCGGGCCTACACCAGACTATTTTCAACAGATATATTTGTGTCTGAAAAATCAGGGAGACACTATTTTTTTTTTTTTACAGCAAAAAAATGCAAAAAGCAGGATAATAGAGATTTTTTACCGTGGAACAGCAAAAGCACACTTCTGTCTCTCTGGCCTACACCAGACTATTTTCAACAGATATATTTGTGTCTGAAAAATAAGGGAGACACTATTATTATTTTTATACAGCAAAAAATGCCAAAAACAGGATAATAGAGATGTTTTACCGTGGAACATCAAAACCACAGTAATAATTTACTGGTGTATACCAGGCTTTTTAAAATATATATATATTTGCGGCTGAACAGTGAGCGACACACTCAAACTGTTTTTTTTAGATACAAATGGCCCAAAAGTCGATAATACAGAGGTTTGTACCGTGGAACTGCAAAACCACACTTATATTTCTCGGGCCTACACCAGACTATTTTCAACAGATATATTTGTGTCTGAAAAATCAGGGAGACACTATTTTTTTTTTTTACAGCAAAAAATGCAAAAAGCAGGATAATAGAGATTTTTTACCGTGGAACAGCAAAAGCACACTTCTGTCTCTCTGGCCTACACCAGACTATTTTCAACAGATATATTTGTGTCTGAAAAATCAGGGAGACACTATTATTATTTTTATACAGCAAAAAATGCCAAAAACAGGATAATAGAGATGTTTTACCGTGGAACATCAAAACCACAGTAATAATTTACTGGTGTATACCAGGCTTTTTAAAATATATATATATTTGCGGCTGAACAGTGAGCGACACACTTAAACTGATTTTTTTAGATAGAAATGGCCCAAAAGTGGATAATACAGAGGTTTGTACCGTGGAACTGCAAAACCACACTTGTATTTCTCGGGCCTACACCAGACTATTTTCAACAGATATATTTGTGTCTGAAAAATCAGGGAGACACTATTTTTTTTTTTTTACAGAAAAAAATGCAAAAAGCAGGATAATAGAGATTTTTTACCGTGGAACAGCAAAACCACTCTTCTGTCTCTCTGGCCTACACCAGACTATTTTCAACAGATATATTTGTGTCTGAAAAATCAGGGAGACACTATTATTATTTTTATACAGCAAAAAATGCCAAAAACAGGATAATAGAGATGTTTTACCGTGGAACATCAAAACCACAGTAATAATTTGTTGGTGTATACCAGGCTTTTTAAAATATATATATATTTGCGGCTGAACAGTGAGCGACACACTCAAACTGTTTTTTTTAGATACAAATGGCCCAAAAGTGGATAATACAGAGGTTTGTACCGTGGAACTGCAAAACCACACTTGTATTTCTCGGGCCTACACCAGACTATTTTCAACAGATATATTTGTGTCTGAAAAATCAGGGAGACACTATTTTTTTTTTTTTACAGCAAAAAATGCAAACAGCAGGATAATAGAGATTTTTTACCGTGGAACAGCAAAAGCACACTTCTGTCTCTCTGGCCTACACCAGACTATTTTCAACAGATATATTTGTGTCCGAAAAATCAGGGAGACACTATATTTTTTTTTTTTTACAGCAAAAAATGCAAAAAGCAGGATAATAGAGATTTTTTACCGTGGAACATCAAAACCACAGTAATAATTTACTGGTGTATACCAGGCTTTTTCAAATATATATATATTTGCGGCTGAACAGTGAGCGACACACTCAAACTGTTTTTTTAGATACAAATGGCCCAAAAGTGGATAATACAGAGGTTTGTACCGTGGAACTGCAAAACCACACTTGTATTTCTCGGGCCTACACCAGACTATTTTCAACAGATATATTTGTGTCTGAAAAATCAGGGAGACACTATTTTTTTTTTTTTACAGCAAAAAAATGCAAAAAGCAGGATAATAGAGATTTCTTACCGTGGAACAGCAAAAGCACACTTCTGTCTCTCTGGCCTACACCAGACTATTTTCAACAGATATATTTGTGTCTGAAAAATCAGGGAGACACTATTATTATTTTTATACAGCAAAAAATGCCAAAAACAGGATAATAGAGATGTATTACCGTGGAACATCAAAACCACAGTAATAATTTACTGGTGTATACCAGGCTTTTTAAAATATATATATATTTGCGGCTGAACAGTGAGCGACACACTTAAACTGTTTTTTTTAGATACAAATGGCCCAAAAGTGGATAATACAGAGGTTTGTACTGTGGAACTGCTAAACCACACTTGTATTTCTCGGGCCTACACCAGACTATTTTCAACAGATATATTTGTGTCTGAAAAATCAGGGAGACACTATTTTTTTTTTTTTTACAGAAAAAAATGCAAAAAGCAGGATAATAGAGATTTTTTACCGTGGAACAGCAAAAGCACACTTCTGTCTCTCTGGCCTACACCAGACTATTTTCAACAGATATATTTGTGTCTGATAATTCAGGGAGACACTATTATTATTTTTATACAGCAAAAAATGCCAAAAACAGGATAATAGAGATGTTTTACCGTGGAACATCAAAACCACAGTAATAATTTGCTGGTGTATACCAGGCTTTTTAAAATATATATATACTTGCGGCTGAACAGTGAGCGACACACTCAAACTGTTTTTTTTAGATACAAATGGCCCAAAAGTAGATAATACAGAGGTTTGTACCGTGGAACTGCAAAACCACACTTATATTTCTCGGGCCTACACCAGACTATTTTCAACAGATATATTTGTGTCTGAAAAATCAGGGAGACACTATTTTTTTTTTTTACAGCAAAAAATGCAAAAAGCAGGATAATAGAGATTTTTTACCGTGGAACAGCAAAAGCACACTTCTGTCTCTCTGGCCTACACCAGACTATTTTCAACAGATATATTTGTGTCTGAAAAATCAGGGAGACACTATTATTATTTTTATACAGCAAAAAATGCCAAAAACAGGATAATAGAGATGTTTTACCGTGGAACATCAAAACCACAGTAATAATTTGCTGGTGTATACCAGGCTTTTTAAAATATATATATATTTGCGGCTGAACAGTGAGCGACACACTCAAACTGGTTTTTTTAGATACAAATGGCCCAAAAGTGGATAATACAGAGGTTTGTACCGTGGAACTGCAAAACCACACTTGTATTTCCCGGGCCTACACCAGACTATTTTCAACAGATATATTTGTGTCTGAAAAATCAGGGAGACACTATTTTTTTTTTTTTTTACAGCAAAAAATGCAAACAGCAGGATAATAGAGATTTTTTACCGTGGAACAGCAAAAGCACACTTCTGTCTCTCTGGCCTACACCAGACTATTTTCAACAGATATATTTGTGTCCGAAAAATCAGGGAGACACTATTTTTTTTTTTTTTTACAGAAAAAATGCAAAAAGCAGGATAATAGAGATTTTTTACCGTGGAACAGCAAAACCACACTTCTGTCTCTCTGGCCTACACCAGACTATTTTCAACAGATATATTTGTGTCTGAAAAATCAGGGAGACACTATTATTATTTTTATACAGCAAAAAATGCCAAAAACAGGATAATAGAGATGTTTTACCGTGGAACATCAAAACCACAGTAATAATTTACTGGTGTATACCAGGCTTTTTAAAATATATATATATTTGCGGCTGAACAGTGAGCGACACACTCAAACTGTTTTTTTTAGATACAAATGGCCCAAAAGTGGATAATATAGAGGTTTGTACCGTGGAACTGCAAAACCACACTTGTATTTCTCGGGCCTACACCAGACTATTTTCAACAGATATATTTGTGTCTGAAAAATCAGGGAGACACTATTTTTTTTTTTTTACAGCAAAAAATGCAAACAGCAGGATAATAGAGATTTTTTACCGTGGAACAGCAAAAGCACACTTCTGTCTCTCTGGCCTACACCAGACTATTTTCAACAGATATATTTGTGTCTGAAAAATCAGGGAGACGCTATTATTATTTTTATACAGCAAAAAATGCCAAAAACAGGATAATAGAGATGTTTTACCGTGGAACATCAAAACCACAGTAATAATTTACTGGTGTATACCAGGCTTTTTAAAATATATATATATTTGCGGCTGAACAGTGAGCGACACACTCAAACTGTTTTTTTAGATACAAATGGCCCAAAAGTGGATAATACAGAGGTTTGTACCGTGAAACTGCAAAACCACACTTGTATTTCTCGGGCCTACACCAGACTATTTTCAACAGATATATTTGTGTCTGAAAAATCAGGGAGACACTATTTTTTTTTTTTACAGCAAAAAAATGCAAAAAGCAGGATAATAGAGATTTCTTACCGTGGAACAGCAAAAGCACACTTCTGTCTCTCTGGCCTACACCAGACTATTTTCAACAGATATATTTGTGTCTGAAAAATAAGGGAGACACTATTATTATTTTTATACAGCAAAAAATGCCAAAAACAGGATAATAGAGATGTTTTACCGTGGAACATCAAAACCACAGTAATAATTTACTGGTGTATACCAGGCTTTTTAAAATATATATATATTTGCGGCTGAACAGTGAGCGACACACTCAAACTGTTTTTTTTAGATACAAATGGCCCAAAAGTCGATAATACAGAGGTTTGTACCGTGGAACTGCAAAACCACACTTATATTTCTCGGGCCTACACCAGACTATTTTCAACAGATATATTTGTGTCTGAAAAATCAGGGAGACACTATTTTTTTTTTTTACAGCAAAAAATGCAAAAAGCAGGATAATAGAGATTTTTTACCGTGGAACAGCAAAAGCACACTTCTGTCTCTCTGGCCTACACCAGACTATTTTCAACAGATATATTTGTGTCTGAAAAATCAGGGAGACACTATTATTATTTTTATACAGCAAAAAATGCCAAAAACAGGATAATAGAGATGTTTTACCGTGGAACATCAAAACCACAGTAATAATTTACTGGTGTATACCAGGCTTTTTAAAATATATATATATTTGCGGCTGAACAGTGAGCGACACACTTAAACTGTTTTTTTTAGATACAAATGGCCCAAAAGTGGATAATACAGAGGTTTGTACCGTGGAACTGCAAAACCACACTTGTATTTCTCGGGCCTACACCAGACTATTTTCAACAGATATATTTGTGTCTGAAAAATCAGTGAGACACTATTTTATTTTTTTTTACAGAAAAAAATGCAAAAAGCAGGATAATAGAGATTTTTTACCGTGGAACAGCAAAAGCACTCTTCTGTCTCTCTGGCCTACACCAGACTATTTTCAACAGATATATTTGTGTCTGAAAAATCAGGGAGACACTATTATTATTTTTATACAGCAAAAAATGCCAAAAACAGGATAATAGAGATGTTTTACCGTGGAACATCAAAACCACAGTAATAATTTGCTGGTGTATACCAGGATTTTTAAAATATATATATATTTGCAGCTGAACAGTGAGCGACACACTCAAACTGTTTTTTTTAGATACAAATGGCCCAAAAGTCGATAATACAGAGGTTTATACCGTGGAACTGCAAAACCACACTTATATTTCTCGGGCCTACACCAGACTATTTTCAACAGATATATTTGTGTCTGAAAAATCAGGGAGACACTATTTTTTTTTTTTACAGCAAAAAATGCAAAAAGCAGGATAATAGAGATTTTTTACCGTGGAACAGCAAAGGCACACTTCTGTCTCTCTGGCCTACACCAGACTATTTTCAACAGATATATTTGTGTCTGAAAAATCAGGGAGACACTATTATTATTTTTATACAGCAAAAAATGCCAAAAACAGGATAATAGAGATGTTTTACCGTGGAACATCAAAACCACAGTGTAACGGGTCTGGGAGGCGGAACCTCTGAGCTACTATACAAGGGGGCGGCCCTTGTAAGGGAGCGGGTGGCAGTCTCTGGATGAACGGACAGGGAGTTACGTCAAGTGATCAGGGCAGTCTCTGGGTAAAGGGTAGGTACGACCTGTGATGGCAGAGCCTCCGGGTAGGCTAGCAGACAGATGGTAGATGTGTGCTCCCAGGTGAGCAAGCGAGAGTCTCTGGAATGGCAGGTGGTCACGGCACGTGACGGCGGAGCCTCCGTGCTGGCAAGCAGGCAGGTAACGGAGAAGCGCTCCCAGGTGAGCGGGCGAGAGTCTCTGAAATAGCTGGTGGTCACAGCACGTGACAGCGGAGCCTCCGGGCTGGCAAGCAGGCAGGTAGTGGAGAAGCGCTCCCAGGTGAGCAGGCAAGAGTCTGAAGTAGCTGGTGGTCACAGCACGTGACAACGGAGCCTCCGGGCTGGCAAGCAGGCAGGTAACGGAGAAGCGCTCCCAGGTGAGCGGGCAAGCTGGTCCATAGACAGACTGACCGGAGTTGTAAGGCAGACCGTCGGACCTCAGGCAAGCAGGCAGGTAGCTGATGTGCGCTCCCAGGTGAGCGGGCAGGCTGGTCCTTAGACAGACTGACAGGAGTAGTAAGGCAGACCGTCGGACCTCAGACTGGCAGACAGGTAACAAGTATTCAGACAGGAATCAGGCAGGTAACTGGCAGGTAACTGGCAGGTAACTGGCAACGGGACCTGAGGGCTGAAGCACAGGTGAGACACAGGTGCAAACAACATTGCTCGGGCACCTCCATTTTGGAGGAGGTGCCTTATATATGATGAAGTCCTCCGGCCATTGGCCGGGGACTCCTAAGGACGACGCGCGCGGCCCCTTTAAGAGGAGGGGAGCGCGCGCGCCCTAAGCACAGGGGCCGGGAAGAAGCGCGCGCTGAGAGCAGAGCAGGAGGAGGACGCCGGGAAGGAGCGCGCGCTGACAGCAGAGCGGGGGGAGGACGCCGGGCACGGAGCAGAGCGGTGAGGAGAGCAGCGTCCCTGCCTAGCAGAGGGCAGGGACGCCGGCACTACAGTACCCCCCCCTTTAGGCCCCCCCTTTTTTAGGCCAGATAGAAATTTAGCTAGGATGAGAGGGGCATGGATGTTCTCCCGGGGCTCCCACGTTCTCTCCTCAGGACCAAACCCCTTCCAATCTACCAGAAAATAGGTCTTTCCTCTTACCCTTTTGGTGGCAAGAATGTTCTCTACCTCAAACTCGTCCTCAGCAGAAACCGGAGCAGGAGGCGTACCTGTAGACTTGGAAAAAGAGTTAAGTACCACGGGTTTGAGGAGAGATACATGGAAGGAGTTAGGGATCCGTAAGTTGGCCGGGAGTTTCAATTTATAGGCCACCGGGTTGATCTGACTGATGACCTCCAGTGGGCCGATGAACCGAGGCCCTAACTTATAGGAAGGGATCTTGAGCCGGACATATTTGGACGAGAGCCAGACTTTATCCCCAGGACGGAATTGAGGAGGGTCCAGACGTTTTTTGTCAGCGTGTCTTTTCATACGCTCGGATGACAGAAGGAGAGCGGACCGGGTACTCTCCCATATGGAGGAAAATTTGTTAACAAGAGATTCCGCAGCCGGATTGTCCACCGAGGTGGAGACGGGAAACGGGATCCGAGGATGCTGACCGAAGACTACAAAAAACGGGGATTTGGAGGAAGACTCGCTCACGTGATTGTTGTACAAGAATTCGGCCCATGGCAGGAGATCCACCCAGTCAGAATGGTGGGCATTAACGAAGTGCCGGAGGTAACTGGTCAGGTTCTGATTGATCCGCTCCACTTGACCATTAGACTGTGGGTGGTAAGCGGAGAAGTCCAGGGTGACGTCCAGCAATTTACAAGTGGCTCTCCAGAAACGAGAAGTGAACTGTACTCCTCGATCCGACACGATGTGACTGGGCAGGCCATGAAGACGGAAGATGTGGCGGATAAAGTCTTTAGCCAGCTCGGGTGCAGACGGAAGGCCTGGCAGTGGAATGAAGTGAGCCATCTTGGAAAAGCGGTCAGCGACCACCCAAATGACCGTACAACCGGCAGAGACGGGCAGATCAGTTATGAAGTCCATCGCTATATGCTGCCAGGGGGCAGCAGGTACTGGCAGAGGTAGGAGGCGGCCGGCCGGCAGGTGTCTCGGAACTTTGTTGCGGGCGCAGGACACACAGGCAGAAACAAAGTCTATTACATCCTTGTGCAGGTTAGGCCACCAGTAGTGCCGGGTAATAAGCTGGAGGGTCTTTTTCTGACCGGCGTGGCCAGCTAGTTTAGACGAATGACCCCAGTGAAGGATCTTCTCCCGATCAGGTACTGATACGAACGTCTTACCAGGAGGGAGACGATTTAGACTCACGGGAGCCACCTGCATTACTCTGGCGGGATCGATGATGTGTTTCGGATCCTCCTCGAGATCAGACACCAGAAAGGATCGAGACAAGGCGTCCGCCTTGACGTTTTTGTCAGCCGGGCGAAAATGAAGGACAAAATCAAAACGAGCAAAAAACAAGGACCACCGGGCTTGGCGCGGGTTAAGTCTCTGGGCATGCTGGAGGTAAGCCAAGTTCTTGTGGTCAGTGTAAATTATTACCGGGTGAAGAGCCCCCTCGAGCAGGTAACGCCACTCCTCTAATGCCAGTTTGATGGCCAATAACTCTCGGTCTCCTATGGAATAGTTGCGCTCTGAGGAGGAGAAGAGTTTTGAGAAGAAGCCACAAGTTACCATCCTCCCGGAAGATGATTTTTGAGTAAGTACCGCTCCGGCTCCAGAGGAGGAGGCGTCAACTTCCAGGAAGAACTGCTTGTTGCCATCTGGGCGATGCAGCACCGGAGCGGAAGAGAAGGCCTGTTTTAGGGAAAGAAAGGCCTCCTCTGCTTCGGGTGGCCACTCTTTGGGATTAGTACCTTTACGGGTGAGCGCAGAAATTGGGGCCGTCTGGGAAGAGAAGTGTGGTATGAAGAGGCGGTAGTAGTTGGCGAAGCCCAGGAATCGCTGAATGGCCTTCAACCCCTCCGGTCGGGGCCATTTCTCGATGGCAGACAGTTTCTCAGGATCCATTTGTAGGCCGGTCTGAGAGATAATGTAGCCCAGAAACGGAAGCGAGGTCTGCTCAAAGAGGCACTTCTCAAATTTAGCGTAGAGATGGTTCTGCCTGAGCCTGAGCAGGACCTGACGAACGTCCCTCCGGTGAGTCTGGAGATCCAGAGAGAAGACCAAGATGTCGTCCAGGTACACCACTACGCAGGAGTAGAGAAGGTCCCGGAAGATGTCATTGACCAACTCTTGAAAGACGGCAGGAGCGTTACAGAGACCAAAGGGCATTACCAGGTATTCATAGTGGCCGTCCCGGGTGTTGAATGCCGTCTTCCATTCATCCCCCTGACGAATACGAACCAGGTTGTACGCCCCACGAAGGTCCAGTTTGGTGAAGATCCTAGCCCCCCTCAGACGATCAAATAATTCTGGAATGAGCGGAAGGGGGTACTTATTCTTCACCGTGATCAGGTTTAGGCCTCTATAGTCTATACAGGGACGGAGAGAGCCGTCCTTCTTTTTGACGAAAAAGAAGCCTGCTCCCGCCGGGGAGGTAGATTTTCGGATGAATCCTCTGGCCAGATTCTCCTCAATATATTCGGACATAGATCGGGTCTCAGCAGCGGATAAAGGATAAATACACCCACGGGGAGGAGTAGTACCGGGTAGCAGATCGATGGGACAGTCGTATGGTCTATGAGGTGGTAATGTCTCTGCCTCCTTTTTATTAAAGACATCTGCATAAGACCAATAAGGAATTGGAAGTCCAGGAAGATTAGCTGGGGTAGGAGAGGGATGGACGGGATGGACGGGAACCAGGCAGGTTTTATGACAGTCTTGTCCCCAGCGAAGGACCTCTCCGGTTTGCCAGTCAAGCACGGGTGCATGTCTCTGGAGCCAGGGCAGACCTAGCAAGAGGGCGTGAGAGAGTCCAGGCAGAACATGAAAGGAGATACTTTCAGAATGCAGCATTCCTACTTGCAGGGTAATGGATTCGGTGATGAGTTGAATGGGGCGAGGTAAGAGGCCCCCATCCACGGCAGCGACAGACAAGGGTACAGCCAGAGGTTTGGTGGGGATGCGGTATTTCTCAACCAGGGACTGTGAAATAAGATTCCCGGCTGCTCCAGAGTCAAGTTGGGCTAGTTCGAAATAACGGTTCTCCCCGTAGATGATCGAAACTGACAACAGCAGGGATGGAGAGGATTTATTCTTGTCTAGGTGGACCTCTCTGAGCGAACCTAGACACAGGCGTTTCCCGACCTCTCCGGGCAGGCACGGATCCGGTGCTCCTTACTGCCACAGTAGAAGCAGCTCCCCTCGGCACGGCGTGAGTCCTGACGGGTTTTGACCATCTTGGTCTGGTCGACCTGCATAGGCTCAGGAGAATGTACCTGGGGAGAGACGGAGGGAATGACGGGTTTCTGGAAAGTAGGGGCTAAACGTGGAATCCTCCTCTCACGGGTGACCTCTTTGGCACGCTCCTGGAACCGTAGGTCAATCCGGGTGGCAAGTGTTATTAGATCATCGAGAGAGGTAGGAATATCCCGACCAGCAAGTTCATCTTTAATACGACCGGACAGACCCTCCCAGAAGACGGATACCAGAGCGTCGTTATCCCAGGCCAGCTCCGAGGCAAGGGTGCGGAACCGTATGGCATATTGGCCCACGGTGAGACCCTCCTGACGGAGGCGTAGCAGAGAGGATGCGGATGAGGTCTTCCGTCCGGGTTCGTCGAAGACTTTCCTGAAAGCCGAGAGAAAAGCAGGCAAGTTGGACACCAGGGGGTCTCCTCTCTCCCATAGAGGATTTAGCCAGGCCAGGGCCTCCCCGGTGAGATGGGACATGATAAAGGCAATTTTGGCCCGGTCGGAGTTAAACTGATGGGACAAAAGTTCAAAGTGCAGGGTGCACTGATTTATGAAGCCCCGAGCCTGGGCGGAGTCGCCTCCGAAGCGAGGAGGTGCAGACAGCCGGGGTCCGGGATAGGAAACCATGGTATTAGTGGGTAGCGGAGCTGCCGGGTTGCGAGTCATGGTACTGGCAGTGGTTGCAGGTGGTGCAGTCAGAGTGTCCAGGCGAGTATTGACATTCCGCAGGTGACCCAGGATGGACTCCTGTTGGGACCTTTGACGGGACAGTTCATGACACAGGTCCGAGAGCGAGGGAGCTTGGGTGCCACCGGGTTCCATGGCCCGAGCAAACTGTAACGGGTCTGGGAGGCGGAACCTCTGAGCTACTATACTAGGGGGCGGCCCTTGTAAGGGAGCGGGTGGCAGTCTCTGGATGAACGGACAGGGAGTTACGGCAAGTGATCAGGGCAGTCTCTGGGTAAAGGGTAGGTACGACCTGTGATGGCAGAGCCTCCGGGTAGGCTAGCAGACAGATGGTAGATGTGTGCTCCCAGGTGAGCAAGCGAGAGTCTCTGGAATGGCAGGTGGTCACGGCACGTGACGGCGGAGCCTCCGGGCTGGCAAGCAGGCAGGTAACGGAGAAGCGCTCCCAGGTGAGCGGGCGAGAGTCTCTGAAATAGCTGGTGGTCACAGCACGTGACAGCGGAGCCTCCGGGCTGGCAAGCAGGCAGGTAGTGGAGAAGCGCTCCCAGGTGAGCAGGCAAGAGTCTGAAGTAGCTGGTGGTCACAGCACGTGACAACGGAGCCTCCGGGCTGGCAAGCAGGCAGGTAACGGAGAAGCGCTCCCAGGTGAGCGGGCAAGCTGGTCCATAGACAGACTGACCGGAGTTGTAAGGCAGACCGTCGGACCTCAGGCAAGCAGGCAGGTAGCTGATGTGCGCTCCCAGGTGAGCGGGCAGGCTGGTCCTTAGACAGACTGACAGGAGTAGTAAGGCAGACCGTCGGACCTCAGACTGGCAGACAGGTAACAAGTATTCAGACAGGAATCAGGCAGGTAACTGGCAGGTAACTGGCAGGTAACTGGCAACGGGACCTGAGGGCTGAAGCACAGGTGAGACACAGGTGCAAACAACATTGCTCGGGCACCTCCATTTTGGAGGAGGTGCCTTATATATGATGAAGTCCTCCGGCCATTGGCCGGGGACTCCTTAGGACGACGCGCGCGGCCCCTTTAAGAGGAGGGGAGCGCGCGCGCGCCCTAAGCACAGGGGCCGGAAAGGAGCGCGCGCTGAGAGCAGAGCAGGAGGAGGACGCCGGGAAGGAGCGCGCGCTGACAGCAGAGCGGGGGGAGGACGCCGGGCACGGAGCAGAGCGGTGAGGAGAGCAGCGTCCCTGCCTAGCAGAGGGCAGGGACGCCGGCACTACACACAGTAATAATTTACTGGTGTATACCAGGCTTTTTAAAATATATATATATTTGCGGCTGAACAGTGAGCGACACATTTAAACTGTTTTTTTTAGATACAAATGGCCCAAAAGTGGATAATACAGAGGTTTGTACCGTGGAACTGCAAAACCACACTTGTATTTCTCGGGCCTACACCAGACTATTTTCAACAGATATATTTGTGTCTGAAAAATCAGAAGACACTATTTTATTTTTTTTTACAGAAAAAAATGCAAAAAGCAGGATAATAGAAATTTTTTACCGTGGAACAGCAAAAGCACTCTTCTATCTCTCTGGCCTACACCAGACTATTTTCAACAGATATATTTGTGTCTGAAAAATCAGGGAGACACTATTATTATTTTTATACAGCAAAAAATGCCAAAAACAGGATAATAGAGATGTTTTACCGTGGAACATCAAAACCACAGTAATAATTTGCTGGTGTATACCAGGATTTTTAAAATATATATATATTTGCGGCTGAACAGTGAGCGACACACTCAAACTGTTTTTTTAAGATACAAATGGCCCAAAAGTGGATAATACAGAGGTTTGTACCGTGGAACTGCAAAACCACACTTGTATTTCTCGGGCCTACACCAGACTATTTTCAACAGATATATTTGTGTCTGAAAAATCAGGGAGACACTATTTTTTTTTTTTTACAGCAAAAAATGCAAACAGCAGGATAATAGAGATTTTTTACCGTGGAACAGCAAAAGCACACTTCTGTCTCTCTGGCCTACACCAGACTATTTTCAACAGATATATTTGTGTCTGAAAAATCAGGGAGACGCTATTATTATTTTTATACAGCAAAAAATGCCAAAAACAGGATAATAGAGATGTTTTACCATGGAACATCAAAACCACAGTAATAATTTACTGGTGTATACCAGGCTTTTTAAAATATATATATATTTGCGGCTGAACAGTGAGCGACACACTCAAGCTGTTTTTTTAGATATAAATGGCCCAAAAGTGGATAATACATAGGTTTGTACCGTGAAACTGCAAAACCACACTTGTATTTCTCGGGCCTACACCAGACTATTTTCAACAGATATATTTGTGTCTGAAAAATCAGGGAGACACTATTTTTTTTTTTTTACAGCAAAAAAATGCAAAAAGCAGGATAATAGAGATTTCTTACCGTGGAACAGCAAAAGCACACTTCTGTCTCTCTGGCCTACACCAGACTATTTTCAACAGATATATTTGTGTCTGAAAAATCAGGGAGACACTATTATTATTTTTATACAGCAAAAAATGCCAAAAACAGGATAATAGAGATGTATTACCGTGGAACATCAAAACCACAGTAATAATTTACTGGTGTATACCAGGCTTTTTAAAATATATATATATTTGAGGCTGAACAGTGAGCGACACACTTAAACTGTTTTTTTTAGATACAAATGGCCCAAAAGTGGATAATACAGAGGTTTGTACCGTGGAACTGCAAAACCACACTTGTATTTCTCGGGCCTACACCAGACTATTTTCAACAGATATATTTGTGTCTGAAAAATCAGGGAGACACTATTTTTTTTTTTTTTACAGAAAAAAATGCAAAAAGCAGGATAATAGAGATTTTTTACCGTGGAACAGCAAAAGCACACTTCTGTCTCTCTGGCCTACACCAGACTATTTTCAACAGATATATTTGTGTCTGAAAAATCAGGGAGACGCTATTATTATTTTTATACAGCAAAAAATGCCAAAAACAGAATAATAGAGATGTTTTACCGTGGAACATCAAAACCACAGTAATAATTTGCTGGTGTATACCAGGCTTTTTAAAATATATATATACTTGCGGCTGAACAGTGAGCGACACACTCAAACTGTTTTTTTTAGATACAAATGGCCCAAAAGTAGATAATACAGAGGTTTGTACCGTGGAACTGCAAAACCACACTGGTATTTCTCGGGCCTACACCAGACTATTTTCAACAGATATATATGTGTCTGAAAAATCAGGGAGACACTATTTTTTTTTTTTTGCAGCAAAAAAATGCAAAAAGCAGGATAATAGAGATTTTTTACCGTGGAACAGCAAAAGCACACTTCTGTCTCTCTGGCCTACACCAGACTATTTTCAACAGATATATTTGTGTCTGAAAAATAAGGGAGACACTATTATTATTTTTATACAGCAAAAAATGCCAAAAACAGGATAATAGAGATGTTTTACCGTGGAACATCAAAACCACAGTAATAATTTACTGGTGTATACCAGGCTTTTTAAAATATATATATATTTGCGGCTGAACAGTGAGCGACACACTTAAACTGTTTTTTTTAGATACAAATGGCCCAAAAGTGGATAATACAGAGGTTTGTACCGTGGAACTGCAAAACCACACTTGTATTTCTCGGGCCTACACCAGACTATTTTCAACAGATATATTTGTGTCTGAAAAATCAGGGAGACACTATTTTTTTTTTTTTACAGAAAAAAATGCAAAAAGCAGGATAATAGAGATTTTTTACCGTGGAACAGCAAAAGCACTCTTCTGTCTCTCTGGCCTACACCAGACTATTTTCAACAGATATATTTGTGTCTGAAAAATCAGGGAGACACTATTATTATTTTTATACAGCAAAAAATGCCAAAAACAGGATAATAGAGATGTTTTACCGTGGAACATCAAAACCACAGTAATAATTTACTGGTGTATACCAGGCTTTTTAAAATATATATATATTTGCGGCTGAACAGTGAGCGACACACTCAAACTGTTTTTTTTAGATACAAATGGCCCAAAAGTGGATAATACAGAGGTTTGTACCGTGGAACTGCAAAACCACACTTGTATTTCTCGGGCCTACACCAGACTATTTTCAATAGATATATTTGTGTCTGAAAAATCAGGGAGACACTATTTTTTTTTTTTTTACAGCAAAAAATGCAAACAGCAGGATAATAGAGATTTTTTACCGTGGAACAGCAAAAGCACACTTCTGTCTCTCTGGCCTACACCAGACTATTTTCAACAGATATATTTGTGTCCGAAAAATCAGGGAGACACTATTTTTTTTTTTTTTTACAGCAACAAATGCAAAAAGCAGGATAATAGAGATTTTTTACCGTGGAACATCAAAACCACAGTAATAATTTACTGGTGTATACCAGGCTTTTTAAAATATATATATATTTGCGGCTGAACAGTGAGCGACACACTCAAACTGTTTTTTTTAGATACAAATGGCCCAAAAGTCGATAATACAGAGGTTTGTACCGTGGAACTGCAAAACCACTTATATTTCTCGGGCCTACACCAGACTATTTTCAACAGATATATTTGTGTCTGAAAAATCAGGGAGACACTATTTTTTTTTTTTACAGCAAAAAATGCAAAAAGCAGGATAATAGAGATTTTTTACCGTGGAACAGCAAAAGCACACTTCTGTCTCTCTGGCCTACACCAGACTATTTTCAACAGATATATTTGTGTCTGAAAAATCAGGGAGACACTATTATTATTTTTATACAGCAAAAAATGCCAAAAACAGGATAATAGAGATGTTTTACCGTGGAACATCAAAACCACAGTAATAATTTACTGGTGTATACCAGGCTTTTTAAAATATATATATATTTGCGGCTGAACAGTGAGCGACACACTTAAACTGTTTTTTTTAGATACAAATGGCCCAAAAGTGGATAATACAGAGGTTTGTACCGTGGAACTGCAAAACCACACTTGTATTTCTCGGGCCTACACCAGACTATTTTCAACAGATATATTTGTGTCTGAAAAATCAGGGAAACACTATTTTATTTTTTTTTACAGAAAAAAATGCAAAAAGCAGGATAATAGAGACTTTTTACCGTGGAACAGCAAAAGCACACTTCTGTCTCTCTGGCCTACACCAGACTATTTTCAACAGATATATTTGTGTCTGAAAAATCAGGGAGACACTATTATTATTTTTATACAGCAAAAAATGCCAAAAACAGGATAATAGAGATGTTTTACCGTGGAACATCAAAACCACAGTAATAATTTGCTGGTGTATACCAGGATTTTTAAAATATATATATATTTGCGGCTGAACAGTGAGCGACACACTCAAACTGTTTTTTTTAGATACAAATGGCCCAAAAGTGGATAATACAGAGGTTTGTACCGTGGAACTGCAAAACCACACTTGTATTTCTCGGGCCTACACCAGACTATTTTCAACAGATATATTTGTGTCTGAAAAATCAGGGAGACACTATTTTTTTTTTTTTACAGCAAAAAATGCAAACAGCAGGATAATAGAGATTTTTTACCGTGGAACAGCAAAAGCACACTTCTGTCTCTCTGGCCTACACCAGACTATTTTCAACAGATATATTTGTGTCCGAAAAATCAGGGAGACACTATTTTTTTTTTTTTTTTTACAGCAAAAAATGCAAAAGCAGGATAATAGAAATTTTTTACCGTGGAACAGCAAAACCACACTTCTGTCTCTCTGGCCTACACCAGACTATTTTCATCAGATATATTTGTGTCTGAAAAATCAGGGAGACGCTATTATTATTTTTATACAGCAAAAAATGACAAAAACAGGATAATAGAGATGTTTTACCATGGAACATCAAAACCACAGTAATAATTTACTGGTGTATACCAGGCTTTTTAAAATATATATATATTTGCGGCTGAACAGTGAGCGACACACTCAAACTGTTTTTTTTAGATACAAATGGCCCAAAAGTGGATAATACATAGGTTTGTACCGTGAAACTGCAAAACCACACTTGTATTTCTCGGGCCTACACCAGACTATTTTCAACAGATATATTTGTGTCTGAAAAATCAGGGAGACACTATTTTTTTTTTTTTACAGAAAAAAATGCAAAAAGCAGGATAATAGAGATTTTTTACCGTGGAACAGCAAAAGCACTCTTCTGTCTCTCTGGCCTACACCAGACTATTTTCAACAGATATATTTGTGTCTGAAAAATCAGGTAGACACTATTATTATTTTTATACAGCAAAAAATGCCAAAAACAGGATAATAGAGATGTATTACCGTGGAACATCAAAACCACAGTAATAATTTACTGGTGTATACCAGGCTTTTTAAAATATATATATATTTGCGGCTGAACAGTGAGCGACACACTTAAACTGTTTTTTTTAGATACAAATGGCCCAAAAGTGGATAATACAGAGGTTTGTACCGTGGAACTGCAAAACCACACTTGTATTTCTCGGGCCTACACCAGACTATTTTCAACAGATATATTTGTGTCTGAAAAATCAGGGAGACACTATTTTTTTTTTTTTTACAGAAAAAAATGCAAAAAGCAGGATAATAGAGATTTTTTACCGTGGAACAGCAAAAGCACACTTCTGTCTCTCTGGCCTACACCAGACTATTTTCAACAGATATATTTGTGTCTGAAAAATCAGGGAGACACTATTATTATTTTTATACAGCAAAAAATGCCAAACACAGGATAATAGAGATGTTTTACCGTGGAACATCAAAACCACAGTAATAATTTGCTGGTGTATACCAGGCTTTTTAAAATATATATATACTTGCGGCTGAACAGTGAGCGACACACTCAAACTGTTTTTTTTAGATACAAATGGCCCAAAAGTAGATAATACAGAGGTTTGTACCGTGGAACTGCAAAACCACACTTGTATTTCTCGGGCCTACACCAGACTATTTTCAACAGATATATATGTGTCTGAAAAATCAGGGAGACACTATTTTTTTTTTTTTTGCAGCAAAAAAATGCAAAAAGCAGGATAATAGAGATTTTTTACCGTGGAACAGCAAAAGCACACTTCTGTCTCTCTGGCCTACACCAGACTATTTTCAACAGATATATTTGTGTCTGAAAAATCAGGGAGACACTATTATTATTTTTATACAGCAAAAAATGCCAAAAACAGGATAATAGAGATGTTTTACCGTGGAACATCAAAACCACAGTAATAATTTACTGGTGTATACCAGGCTTTTTAAAATATATATATATTTGCGGCTGAACAGTGAGCGACACACTTAAACTGTTTTTTTTAGATACAAATGGCCCAAAAGTGGATAATACAGAGGTTTGTACCGTGGAACTGCAAAACCACACTTGTATTTCTCGGGCCTACACCAGACTATTTTCAACAGATATATTTGTGTCTGAAAAATCAGGGAAACACTATTTTATTTTTTTTTACAGAAAAAAATGCAAAAAGTAGGATAATAGAGACTTTTTACCGTGGAACAGCAAAAGCACACTTCTGTCTCTCTGGCCTACACCAGACTATTTTCAACAGATATATTTGTGTCTGAAAAATCAGGGAGACACTATTATTATTTTTATACAGCAAAAAATGCCAAAAACAGGATAATAGAGATGTTTTACCGTGGAACATCAAAACCACAGTAATAATTTGCTGGTGTATACCAGGATTTTTAAAATATATATATATTTGCGGCTGAACAGTGAGCGACACACTCAAACTGTTTTTTTTAGATACAAATGGCCCAAAAGTGGATAATACAGAGGTTTGTACCGTGGAACTGCAAAACCACACTTGTATTTCTCGGGCCTACACCAGACTATTTTCAACAGATATATTTGTGTCTGAAAAATCAGGGAGACACTATTTTTTTTTTTTTTACAGCAAAAAATGCAAACAGCAGGATAATAGAGATTTTTTACCGTGGAACAGCAAAAGCACACTTCTGTCTCTCTGGCCTACACCAGACTATTTTCAACAGATATATTTGTGTCCGAAAAATCAGGGAGACACTATTTTTTTATTTTTTTTTACAGCAAAAAATGCAAAAAGCAGGATAATAGAGATTTTTTACCGTGGAACAGCAAAACCACACTTCTGTCTCTCTGGCCTACACCAGACTATTTTCATCAGATATATTTGTGTCTGAAAAATCAGGGAGACGCTATTATTATTTTTATACAGCAAAAAATGACAAAAACAGGATAATAGAGATGTTTTACCATGGAACATCAAAACCACAGTAATAATTTACTGGTGTATACCAGGCTTTTTAAAATATATATATATTTGCGGCTGAACAGTGAGCGACACACTCAAACTGTTTTTTTTAGATACAAATGGCCCAAAAGTGGATAATACATAGGTTTGTACCGTGAAACTGCAAAACCACACTTGTATTTCTCGGGCCTACACCAGACTATTTTCAACAGATATATTTGTGTCTGAAAAATCAGGGAGACACTATTTTTTTTTTTTTACAGAAAAAAATGCAAAAAGCAGGATAATAGAGATTTTTTACCGTGGAACAGCAAAAGCACTCTTCTGTCTCTCTGGCCTACACCAGACTATTTTCAACAGATATATTTGTGTCTGAAAAATCAGGTAGACACTATTATTATTTTTATACAGCAAAAAATGCCAAAAACAGGATAATAGAGATGTATTACCGTGGAACATCAAAACCACAGTAATAATTTACTGGTGTATACCAGGCTTTTTAAAATATATATATATTTGCGGCTGAACAGTGAGCGACACACTTAAACTGTTTTTTTTAGATACAAATGGCCCAAAAGTGGATAATACAGAGGTTTGTACCGTGGAACTGCAAAACCACACTTGTATTTCTCAGGCCTACACCAGACTATTTTCAACAGATATATTTGTGTCTGAAAAATCAGGGAGACACTATTTTTTTTTTTTTACAGAAAAAAATGCAAAAAGCAGGATAATAGAGATTTTTTACCGTGGAACAGCAAAAGCACTCTTCTGTCTCTCTGGCCTACACCAGACTATTTTCAACAGATATATTTGTGTCTGAAAAATCAGGGAGACACTATTATTATTTTTATACAGCAAAAAATGCCAAAAACAGGATAATAGAGATGTTTTACCGTGGAACATCAAAACCACAGTAATAATTTACTGGTGTATACCAGGCTTTTTAAAATATATATATATTTGCGGCTGAACAGTGAGCGACACACTCAAACTGTTTTTTTTAGATACAAATGGCCCAAAAGTGGATAATACAGAGGTTTGTACCGTGGAACTGCAAAACCACACTTGTATTTCTCGGGCCTACACCAGACTATTTTCAATAGATATATTTGTGTCTGAAAAATCAGGGAGACACTATTTTTTTTTTTTTTACAGCAAAAAATGCAAACAGCAGGATAATAGAGATTTTTTACCGTGGAACAGCAAAAGCACACTTCTGTCTCTCTGGCCTACACCAGACTATTTTCAACAGATATATTTGTGTCCGAAAAATCAGGGAGACACTATTTTTTTTTTTTTTTACAGCAAAAAATGCAAAAAGCAGGATAATAGAGATTTTTTACCGTGGAACATCAAAACCACAGTAATAATTTACTGGTGTATACCAGGCTTTTTAAAATATATATATATTTGCGGCTGAACAGTGAGCGACACACTCAAACTGTTTTTTTTAGATACAAATGGCCCAAAAGTCGATAATACAGAGGTTTGTACCGTGGAACTGCAAAACCACTTATATTTCTCGGGCCTACACCAGACTATTTTCAACAGATATATTTGTGTCTGAAAAATCAGGGAGACACTATTTTTTTTTTTTACAGCAAAAAATGCAAAAAGCAGGATAATAGAGATTTTTTACCGTGGAACAGCAAAAGCACACTTCTGTCTCTCTGGCCTACACCAGACTATTTTCAACAGATATATTTGTGTCTGAAAAATCAGGGAGACACTATTATTATTTTTATACAGCAAAAAATGCCAAAAACAGGATAATAGAGATGTTTTACCGTGGAACATCAAAACCACAGTAATAATTTACTGGTGTATACCAGGCTTTTTAAAATATATATATATTTGCGGCTGAACAGTGAGCGACACACTTAAACTGTTTTTTTTAGATACAAATGGCCCAAAAGTGGATAATACAGAGGTTTGTACCGTGGAACTGCAAAACCACACTTGTATTTCTCGGGCCTACACCAGACTATTTTCAACAGATATATTTGTGTCTGAAAAATCAGGGAAACACTATTTTATTTTTTTTTACAGAAAAAAATGCAAAAAGCAGGATAATAGAGACTTTTTACCGTGGAACAGCAAAAGCACACTTCTGTCTCTCTGGCCTACACCAGACTATTTTCAACAGATATATTTGTGTCTGAAAAATCAGGGAGACACTATTATTATTTTTATACAGCAAAAAATGCCAAAAACAGGATAATAGAGATGTTTTACCGTGGAACATCAAAACCACAGTAATAATTTGCTGGTGTATACCAGGATTTTTAAAATATATATATATTTGCGGCTGAACAGTGAGCGACACACTCAAACTGTTTTTTTTAGATACAAATGGCCCAAAAGTGGATAATACAGAGGTTTGTACCGTGGAACTGCAAAACCACACTTGTATTTCTCGGGCCTACACCAGACTATTTTCAACAGATATATTTGTGTCTGAAAAATCAGGGAGACACTATTTTTTTTTTTTTACAGCAAAAAATGCAAACAGCAGGATAATAGAGATTTTTTACCGTGGAACAGCAAAAGCACACTTCTGTCTCTCTGGCCTACACCAGACTATTTTCAACAGATATATTTGTGTCCGAAAAATCAGGGAGACACTATTTTTTTTTTTTTTTTTACAGCAAAAAATGCAAAAGCAGGATAATAGAAATTTTTTACCGTGGAACAGCAAAACCACACTTCTGTCTCTCTGGCCTACACCAGACTATTTTCATCAGATATATTTGTGTCTGAAAAATCAGGGAGACGCTATTATTATTTTTATACAGCAAAAAATGACAAAAACAGGATAATAGAGATGTTTTACCATGGAACATCAAAACCACAGTAATAATTTACTGGTGTATACCAGGCTTTTTAAAATATATATATATTTGCGGCTGAACAGTGAGCGACACACTCAAACTGTTTTTTTTAGATACAAATGGCCCAAAAGTGGATAATACATAGGTTTGTACCGTGAAACTGCAAAACCACACTTGTATTTCTCGGGCCTACACCAGACTATTTTCAACAGATATATTTGTGTCTGAAAAATCAGGGAGACACTATTTTTTTTTTTTTACAGAAAAAAATGCAAAAAGCAGGATAATAGAGATTTTTTACCGTGGAACAGCAAAAGCACTCTTCTGTCTCTCTGGCCTACACCAGACTATTTTCAACAGATATATTTGTGTCTGAAAAATCAGGTAGACACTATTATTATTTTTATACAGCAAAAAATGCCAAAAACAGGATAATAGAGATGTATTACCGTGGAACATCAAAACCACAGTAATAATTTACTGGTGTATACCAGGCTTTTTAAAATATATATATATTTGCGGCTGAACAGTGAGCGACACACTTAAACTGTTTTTTTTAGATACAAATGGCCCAAAAGTGGATAATACAGAGGTTTGTACCGTGGAACTGCAAAACCACACTTGTATTTCTCGGGCCTACACCAGACTATTTTCAACAGATATATTTGTGTCTGAAAAATCAGGGAGACACTATTTTTTTTTTTTTTACAGAAAAAAATGCAAAAAGCAGGATAATAGAGATTTTTTACCGTGGAACAGCAAAAGCACACTTCTGTCTCTCTGGCCTACACCAGACTATTTTCAACAGATATATTTGTGTCTGAAAAATCAGGGAGACACTATTATTATTTTTATACAGCAAAAAATGCCAAACACAGGATAATAGAGATGTTTTACCGTGGAACATCAAAACCACAGTAATAATTTGCTGGTGTATACCAGGCTTTTTAAAATATATATATACTTGCGGCTGAACAGTGAGCGACACACTCAAACTGTTTTTTTTAGATACAAATGGCCCAAAAGTAGATAATACAGAGGTTTGTACCGTGGAACTGCAAAACCACACTTGTATTTCTCGGGCCTACACCAGACTATTTTCAACAGATATATATGTGTCTGAAAAATCAGGGAGACACTATTTTTTTTTTTTTTGCAGCAAAAAAATGCAAAAAGCAGGATAATAGAGATTTTTTACCGTGGAACAGCAAAAGCACACTTCTGTCTCTCTGGCCTACACCAGACTATTTTCAACAGATATATTTGTGTCTGAAAAATCAGGGAGACACTATTATTATTTTTATACAGCAAAAAATGCCAAAAACAGGATAATAGAGATGTTTTACCGTGGAACATCAAAACCACAGTAATAATTTACTGGTGTATACCAGGCTTTTTAAAATATATATATATTTGCGGCTGAACAGTGAGCGACACACTTAAACTGTTTTTTTTAGATACAAATGGCCCAAAAGTGGATAATACAGAGGTTTGTACCGTGGAACTGCAAAACCACACTTGTATTTCTCGGGCCTACACCAGACTATTTTCAACAGATATATTTGTGTCTGAAAAATCAGGGAAACACTATTTTATTTTTTTTTACAGAAAAAAATGCAAAAAGTAGGATAATAGAGACTTTTTACCGTGGAACAGCAAAAGCACACTTCTGTCTCTCTGGCCTACACCAGACTATTTTCAACAGATATATTTGTGTCTGAAAAATCAGGGAGACACTATTATTATTTTTATACAGCAAAAAATGCCAAAAACAGGATAATAGAGATGTTTTACCGTGGAACATCAAAACCACAGTAATAATTTGCTGGTGTATACCAGGATTTTTAAAATATATATATATTTGCGGCTGAACAGTGAGCGACACACTCAAACTGTTTTTTTTAGATACAAATGGCCCAAAAGTGGATAATACAGAGGTTTGTACCGTGGAACTGCAAAACCACACTTGTATTTCTCGGGCCTACACCAGACTATTTTCAACAGATATATTTGTGTCTGAAAAATCAGGGAGACACTATTTTTTTTTTTTTTACAGCAAAAAATGCAAACAGCAGGATAATAGAGATTTTTTACCGTGGAACAGCAAAAGCACACTTCTGTCTCTCTGGCCTACACCAGACTATTTTCAACAGATATATTTGTGTCCGAAAAATCAGGGAGACACTATTTTTTTATTTTTTTTTACAGCAAAAAATGCAAAAAGCAGGATAATAGAGATTTTTTACCGTGGAACAGCAAAACCACACTTCTGTCTCTCTGGCCTACACCAGACTATTTTCATCAGATATATTTGTGTCTGAAAAATCAGGGAGACGCTATTATTATTTTTATACAGCAAAAAATGACAAAAACAGGATAATAGAGATGTTTTACCATGGAACATCAAAACCACAGTAATAATTTACTGGTGTATACCAGGCTTTTTAAAATATATATATATTTGCGGCTGAACAGTGAGCGACACACTCAAACTGTTTTTTTTAGATACAAATGGCCCAAAAGTGGATAATACATAGGTTTGTACCGTGAAACTGCAAAACCACACTTGTATTTCTCGGGCCTACACCAGACTATTTTCAACAGATATATTTGTGTCTGAAAAATCAGGGAGACACTATTTTTTTTTTTTTACAGAAAAAAATGCAAAAAGCAGGATAATAGAGATTTTTTACCGTGGAACAGCAAAAGCACTCTTCTGTCTCTCTGGCCTACACCAGACTATTTTCAACAGATATATTTGTGTCTGAAAAATCAGGTAGACACTATTATTATTTTTATACAGCAAAAAATGCCAAAAACAGGATAATAGAGATGTATTACCGTGGAACATCAAAACCACAGTAATAATTTACTGGTGTATACCAGGCTTTTTAAAATATATATATATTTGCGGCTGAACAGTGAGCGACACACTTAAACTGTTTTTTTTAGATACAAATGGCCCAAAAGTGGATAATACAGAGGTTTGTACCGTGGAACTGCAAAACCACACTTGTATTTCTCGGGCCTACACCAGACTATTTTCAACAGATATATTTGTGTCTGAAAAATCAGGGAGACACTATTTTTTTTTTTTTTACAGAAAAAAATGCAAAAAGCAGGATAATAGAGATTTTTTACCGTGGAACAGCAAAAGCACACTTCTGTCTCTCTGGCCTACACCAGACTATTTTCAACAGATATATTTGTGTCTGAAAAATCAGGGAGACACTATTATTATTTTTATACAGCAAAAAATGCCAAACACAGGATAATAGAGATGTTTTACCGTGGAACATCAAAACCACAGTAATAATTTGCTGGTGTATACCAGGCTTTTTAAAATATATATATACTTGCGGCTGAACAGTGAGCGACACACTCAAACTGTTTTTTTTAGATACAAATGGCCCAAAAGTAGATAATACAGAGGTTTGTACCGTGGAACTGCAAAACCACACTTGTATTTCTCGGGCCTACACCAGACTATTTTCAACAGATATATATGTGTCTGAAAAATCAGGGAGACACTATTTTTTTTTTTTTTGCAGCAAAAAAATGCAAAAAGCAGGATAATAGAGATTTTTTACCGTGGAACAGCAAAAGCACACTTCTGTCTCTCTGGCCTACACCAGACTATTTTCAACAGATATATTTGTGTCTGAAAAATCAGGGAGACACTATTATTATTTTTATACAGCAAAAAATGCCAAAAACAGGATAATAGAGATGTTTTACCGTGGAACATCAAAACCACAGTAATAATTTACTGGTGTATACCAGGCTTTTTAAAATATATATATATTTGCGGCTGAACAGTGAGCGACACACTTAAACTGTTTTTTTTAGATACAAATGGCCCAAAAGTGGATAATACAGAGGTTTGTACCGTGGAACTGCAAAACCACACTTGTATTTCTCGGGCCTACACCAGACTATTTTCAACAGATATATTTGTGTCTGAAAAATCAGGGAAACACTATTTTATTTTTTTTTACAGAAAAAAATGCAAAAAGTAGGATAATAGAGACTTTTTACCGTGGAACAGCAAAAGCACACTTCTGTCTCTCTGGCCTACACCAGACTATTTTCAACAGATATATTTGTGTCTGAAAAATCAGGGAGACACTATTATTATTTTTATACAGCAAAAAATGCCAAAAACAGGATAATAGAGATGTTTTACCGTGGAACATCAAAACCACAGTAATAATTTGCTGGTGTATACCAGGATTTTTAAAATATATATATATTTGCGGCTGAACAGTGAGCGACACACTCAAACTGTTTTTTTTAGATACAAATGGCCCAAAAGTGGATAATACAGAGGTTTGTACCGTGGAACTGCAAAACCACACTTGTATTTCTTGGGCCTACACCAGACTATTTTCAACAGATATATTTGTGTCTGAAAAATCAGGGAGACACTATTTTTTTTTTTTTTACAGCAAAAAATGCAAACAGCAGGATAATAGAGATTTTTTACCGTGGAACAGCAAAAGCACACTTCTGTCTCTCTGGCCTACACCAGACTATTTTCAACAGATATATTTGTGTCCGAAAAATCAGGGAGACACTATTTTTTTATTTTTTTTTACAGCAAAAAATGCAAAAAGCAGGATAATAGAGATTTTTTACCGTGGAACAGCAAAACCACACTTCTGTCTCTCTGGCCTACACCAGACTATTTTCATCAGATATATTTGTGTCTGAAAAATCAGGGAGACGCTATTATTATTTTTATACAGCAAAAAATGACAAAAACAGGATAATAGAGATGTTTTACCATGGAACATCAAAACCACAGTAATAATTTACTGGTGTATACCAGGCTTTTTAAAATATATATATATTTGCGGCTGAACAGTGAGCGACACACTCAAACTGTTTTTTTTAGATACAAATGGCCCAAAAGTGGATAATACATAGGTTTGTACCGTGAAACTGCAAAACCACACTTGTATTTCTCGGGCCTACACCAGACTATTTTCAACAGATATATTTGTGTCTGAAAAATCAGGGAGACACTATTTTTTTTTTTTTACAGAAAAAAATGCAAAAAGCAGGATAATAGAGATTTTTTACCGTGGAACAGCAAAAGCACTCTTCTGTCTCTCTGGCCTACACCAGACTATTTTCAACAGATATATTTGTGTCTGAAAAATCAGGTAGACACTATTATTATTTTTATACAGCAAAAAATGCCAAAAACAGGATAATAGAGATGTATTACCGTGGAACATCAAAACCACAGTAATAATTTACTGGTGTATACCAGGCTTTTTAAAATATATATATATTTGCGGCTGAACAGTGAGCGACACACTTAAACTGTTTTTTTTAGATACAAATGGCCCAAAAGTGGATAATACAGAGGTTTGTACCGTGGAACTGCAAAACCACACTTGTATTTCTCGGGCCTACACCAGACTATTTTCAACAGATATATTTGTGTCTGAAAAATCAGGGAGACACTATTTTTTTTTTTTTTACAGAAAAAAATGCAAAAAGCAGGATAATAGAGATTTTTTACCGTGGAACAGCAAAAGCACACTTCTGTCTCTCTGGCCTACACCAGACTATTTTCAACAGATATATTTGTGTCTGAAAAATCAGGGAGACACTATTATTATTTTTATACAGCAAAAAATGCCAAACACAGGATAATAGAGATGTTTTACCGTGGAACATCAAAACCACAGTAATAATTTGCTGGTGTATACCAGGCTTTTTAAAATATATATATACTTGCGGCTGAACAGTGAGCGACACACTCAAACTGTTTTTTTTAGATACAAATGGCCCAAAAGTAGATAATACAGAGGTTTGTACCGTGGAACTGCAAAACCACACTTGTATTTCTCGGGCCTACACCAGACTATTTTCAACAGATATATATGTGTCTGAAAAATCAGGGAGACACTATTTTTTTTTTTTTTGCAGCAAAAAAATGCAAAAAGCAGGATAATAGAGATTTTTTACCGTGGAACAGCAAAAGCACACTTCTGTCTCTCTGGCCTACACCAGACTATTTTCAACAGATATATTTGTGTCTGAAAAATCAGGGAGACACTATTATTATTTTTATACAGCAAAAAATGCCAAAAACAGGATAATAGAGATGTTTTACCGTGGAACATCAAAACCACAGTAATAATTTACTGGTGTATACCAGGCTTTTTAAAATATATATATATTTGCGGCTGAACAGTGAGCGACACACTTAAACTGTTTTTTTTAGATACAAATGGCCCAAAAGTGGATAATACAGAGGTTTGTACCGTGGAACTGCAAAACCACACTTGTATTTCTCGGGCCTACACCAGACTATTTTCAACAGATATATTTGTGTCTGAAAAATCAGGGAAACACTATTTTATTTTTTTTTACAGAAAAAAATGCAAAAAGTAGGATAATAGAGACTTTTTACCGTGGAACAGCAAAAGCACACTTCTGTCTCTCTGGCCTACACCAGACTATTTTCAACAGATATATTTGTGTCTGAAAAATCAGGGAGACACTATTATTATTTTTATACAGCAAAAAATGCCAAAAACAGGATAATAGAGATGTTTTACCGTGGAACATCAAAACCACAGTAATAATTTGCTGGTGTATACCAGGATTTTTAAAATATATATATATTTGCGGCTGAACAGTGAGCGACACACTCAAACTGTTTTTTTTAGATACAAATGGCCCAAAAGTGGATAATACAGAGGTTTGTACCGTGGAACTGCAAAACCACACTTGTATTTCTCGGGCCTACACCAGACTATTTTCAACAGATATATTTGTGTCTGAAAAATCAGGGAGACACTATTTTTTTTTTTTTTACAGCAAAAAATGCAAACAGCAGGATAATAGAGATTTTTTACCGTGGAACAGCAAAAGCACACTTCTGTCTCTCTGGCCTACACCAGACTATTTTCAACAGATATATTTGTGTCCGAAAAATCAGGGAGACACTATTTTTTTATTTTTTTTTACAGCAAAAAATGCAAAAAGCAGGATAATAGAGATTTTTTACCGTGGAACAGCAAAACCACACTTCTGTCTCTCTGGCCTACACCAGACTATTTTCATCAGATATATTTGTGTCTGAAAAATCAGGGAGACGCTATTATTATTTTTATACAGCAAAAAATGACAAAAACAGGATAATAGAGATGTTTTACCATGGAACATCAAAACCACAGTAATAATTTACTGGTGTATACCAGGCTTTTTAAAATATATATATATTTGCGGCTGAACAGTGAGCGACACACTCAAACTGTTTTTTTTAGATACAAATGGCCCAAAAGTGGATAATACATAGGTTTGTACCGTGAAACTGCAAAACCACACTTGTATTTCTCGGGCCTACACCAGACTATTTTCAACAGATATATTTGTGTCTGAAAAATCAGGGAGACACTATTTTTTTTTTTTTACAGAAAAAAATGCAAAAAGCAGGATAATAGAGATTTTTTACCGTGGAACAGCAAAAGCACTCTTCTGTCTCTCTGGCCTACACCAGACTATTTTCAACAGATATATTTGTGTCTGAAAAATCAGGTAGACACTATTATTATTTTTATACAGCAAAAAATGCCAAAAACAGGATAATAGAGATGTATTACCGTGGAACATCAAAACCACAGTAATAATTTACTGGTGTATACCAGGCTTTTTAAAATATATATATATTTGCGGCTGAACAGTGAGCGACACACTTAAACTGTTTTTTTTAGATACAAATGGCCCAAAAGTGGATAATACAGAGGTTTGTACCGTGGAACTGCAAAACCACACTTGTATTTCTCGGGCCTACACCAGACTATTTTCAACAGATATATTTGTGTCTGAAAAATCAGGGAGACACTATTTTTTTTTTTTTACAGAAAAAAATGCAAAAAGCAGGATAATAGAGATTTTTTACCGTGGAACAGCAAAAGCACTCTTCTGTCTCTCTGGCCTACACCAGACTATTTTCAACAGATATATTTGTGTCTGAAAAATCAGGGAGACACTATTATTATTTTTATACAGCAAAAAATGCCAAAAACAGGATAATAGAGATGTTTTACCGTGGAACATCAAAACCACAGTAATAATTTACTGGTGTATACCAGGCTTTTTAAAATATATATATATTTGCGGCTGAACAGTGAGCGACACACTCAAACTGTTTTTTTTAGATACAAATGGCCCAAAAGTGGATAATACAGAGGTTTGTACCGTGGAACTGCAAAACCACACTTGTATTTCTCGGGCCTACACCAGACTATTTTCAATAGATATATTTGTGTCTGAAAAATCAGGGAGACACTATTTTTTTTTTTTTTACAGCAAAAAATGCAAACAGCAGGATAATAGAGATTTTTTACCGTGGAACAGCAAAAGCACACTTCTGTCTCTCTGGCCTACACCAGACTATTTTCAACAGATATATTTGTGTCCGAAAAATCAGGGAGACACTATTTTTTTTTTTTTTTACAGCAAAAAATGCAAAAAGCAGGATAATAGAGATTTTTTACCGTGGAACATCAAAACCACAGTAATAATTTACTGGTGTATACCAGGCTTTTTAAAATATATATATATTTGCGGCTGAACAGTGAGCGACACACTCAAACTGTTTTTTTTAGATACAAATGGCCCAAAAGTCGATAATACAGAGGTTTGTACCGTGGAACTGCAAAACCACTTATATTTCTCGGGCCTACACCAGACTATTTTCAACAGATATATTTGTGTCTGAAAAATCAGGGAGACACTATTTTTTTTTTTTACAGCAAAAAATGCAAAAAGCAGGATAATAGAGATTTTTTACCGTGGAACAGCAAAAGCACACTTCTGTCTCTCTGGCCTACACCAGACTATTTTCAACAGATATATTTGTGTCTGAAAAATCAGGGAGACACTATTATTATTTTTATACAGCAAAAAATGCCAAAAACAGGATAATAGAGATGTTTTACCGTGGAACATCAAAACCACAGTAATAATTTACTGGTGTATACCAGGCTTTTTAAAATATATATATATTTGCGGCTGAACAGTGAGCGACACACTTAAACTGTTTTTTTTAGATACAAATGGCCCAAAAGTGGATAATACAGAGGTTTGTACCGTGGAACTGCAAAACCACACTTGTATTTCTCGGGCCTACACCAGACTATTTTCAACAGATATATTTGTGTCTGAAAAATCAGGGAAACACTATTTTATTTTTTTTTACAGAAAAAAATGCAAAAAGCAGGATAATAGAGACTTTTTACCGTGGAACAGCAAAAGCACACTTCTGTCTCTCTGGCCTACACCAGACTATTTTCAACAGATATATTTGTGTCTGAAAAATCAGGGAGACACTATTATTATTTTTATACAGCAAAAAATGCCAAAAACAGGATAATAGAGATGTTTTACCGTGGAACATCAAAACCACAGTAATAATTTGCTGGTGTATACCAGGATTTTTAAAATATATATATATTTGCGGCTGAACAGTGAGCGACACACTCAAACTGTTTTTTTTAGATACAAATGGCCCAAAAGTGGATAATACAGAGGTTTGTACCGTGGAACTGCAAAACCACACTTGTATTTCTCGGGCCTACACCAGACTATTTTCAACAGATATATTTGTGTCTGAAAAATCAGGGAGACACTATTTTTTTTTTTTTACAGCAAAAAATGCAAACAGCAGGATAATAGAGATTTTTTACCGTGGAACAGCAAAAGCACACTTCTGTCTCTCTGGCCTACACCAGACTATTTTCAACAGATATATTTGTGTCCGAAAAATCAGGGAGACACTATTTTTTTTTTTTTTTTTACAGCAAAAAATGCAAAAGCAGGATAATAGAAATTTTTTACCGTGGAACAGCAAAACCACACTTCTGTCTCTCTGGCCTACACCAGACTATTTTCATCAGATATATTTGTGTCTGAAAAATCAGGGAGACGCTATTATTATTTTTATACAGCAAAAAATGACAAAAACAGGATAATAGAGATGTTTTACCATGGAACATCAAAACCACAGTAATAATTTACTGGTGTATACCAGGCTTTTTAAAATATATATATATTTGCGGCTGAACAGTGAGCGACACACTCAAACTGTTTTTTTTAGATACAAATGGCCCAAAAGTGGATAATACATAGGTTTGTACCGTGAAACTGCAAAACCACACTTGTATTTCTCGGGCCTACACCAGACTATTTTCAACAGATATATTTGTGTCTGAAAAATCAGGGAGACACTATTTTTTTTTTTTTACAGAAAAAAATGCAAAAAGCAGGATAATAGAGATTTTTTACCGTGGAACAGCAAAAGCACTCTTCTGTCTCTCTGGCCTACACCAGACTATTTTCAACAGATATATTTGTGTCTGAAAAATCAGGTAGACACTATTATTATTTTTATACAGCAAAAAATGCCAAAAACAGGATAATAGAGATGTATTACCGTGGAACATCAAAACCACAGTAATAATTTACTGGTGTATACCAGGCTTTTTAAAATATATATATATTTGCGGCTGAACAGTGAGCGACACACTTAAACTGTTTTTTTTAGATACAAATGGCCCAAAAGTGGATAATACAGAGGTTTGTACCGTGGAACTGCAAAACCACACTTGTATTTCTCGGGCCTACACCAGACTATTTTCAACAGATATATTTGTGTCTGAAAAATCAGGGAGACACTATTTTTTTTTTTTTTACAGAAAAAAATGCAAAAAGCAGGATAATAGAGATTTTTTACCGTGGAACAGCAAAAGCACACTTCTGTCTCTCTGGCCTACACCAGACTATTTTCAACAGATATATTTGTGTCTGAAAAATCAGGGAGACACTATTATTATTTTTATACAGCAAAAAATGCCAAACACAGGATAATAGAGATGTTTTACCGTGGAACATCAAAACCACAGTAATAATTTGCTGGTGTATACCAGGCTTTTTAAAATATATATATACTTGCGGCTGAACAGTGAGCGACACACTCAAACTGTTTTTTTTAGATACAAATGGCCCAAAAGTAGATAATACAGAGGTTTGTACCGTGGAACTGCAAAACCACACTTGTATTTCTCGGGCCTACACCAGACTATTTTCAACAGATATATATGTGTCTGAAAAATCAGGGAGACACTATTTTTTTTTTTTTTGCAGCAAAAAAATGCAAAAAGCAGGATAATAGAGATTTTTTACCGTGGAACAGCAAAAGCACACTTCTGTCTCTCTGGCCTACACCAGACTATTTTCAACAGATATATTTGTGTCTGAAAAATCAGGGAGACACTATTATTATTTTTATACAGCAAAAAATGCCAAAAACAGGATAATAGAGATGTTTTACCGTGGAACATCAAAACCACAGTAATAATTTACTGGTGTATACCAGGCTTTTTAAAATATATATATATTTGCGGCTGAACAGTGAGCGACACACTTAAACTGTTTTTTTTAGATACAAATGGCCCAAAAGTGGATAATACAGAGGTTTGTACCGTGGAACTGCAAAACCACACTTGTATTTCTCGGGCCTACACCAGACTATTTTCAACAGATATATTTGTGTCTGAAAAATCAGGGAAACACTATTTTATTTTTTTTTACAGAAAAAAATGCAAAAAGTAGGATAATAGAGACTTTTTACCGTGGAACAGCAAAAGCACACTTCTGTCTCTCTGGCCTACACCAGACTATTTTCAACAGATATATTTGTGTCTGAAAAATCAGGGAGACACTATTATTATTTTTATACAGCAAAAAATGCCAAAAACAGGATAATAGAGATGTTTTACCGTGGAACATCAAAACCACAGTAATAATTTGCTGGTGTATACCAGGATTTTTAAAATATATATATATTTGCGGCTGAACAGTGAGCGACACACTCAAACTGTTTTTTTTAGATACAAATGGCCCAAAAGTGGATAATACAGAGGTTTGTACCGTGGAACTGCAAAACCACACTTGTATTTCTCGGGCCTACACCAGACTATTTTCAACAGATATATTTGTGTCTGAAAAATCAGGGAGACACTATTTTTTTTTTTTTTACAGCAAAAAATGCAAACAGCAGGATAATAGAGATTTTTTACCGTGGAACAGCAAAAGCACACTTCTGTCTCTCTGGCCTACACCAGACTATTTTCAACAGATATATTTGTGTCCGAAAAATCAGGGAGACACTATTTTTTTATTTTTTTTTACAGCAAAAAATGCAAAAAGCAGGATAATAGAGATTTTTTACCGTGGAACAGCAAAACCACACTTCTGTCTCTCTGGCCTACACCAGACTATTTTCATCAGATATATTTGTGTCTGAAAAATCAGGGAGACGCTATTATTATTTTTATACAGCAAAAAATGACAAAAACAGGATAATAGAGATGTTTTACCATGGAACATCAAAACCACAGTAATAATTTACTGGTGTATACCAGGCTTTTTAAAATATATATATATTTGCGGCTGAACAGTGAGCGACACACTCAAACTGTTTTTTTTAGATACAAATGGCCCAAAAGTGGATAATACATAGGTTTGTACCGTGAAACTGCAAAACCACACTTGTATTTCTCGGGCCTACACCAGACTATTTTCAACAGATATATTTGTGTCTGAAAAATCAGGGAGACACTATTTTTTTTTTTTTACAGAAAAAAATGCAAAAAGCAGGATAATAGAGATTTTTTACCGTGGAACAGCAAAAGCACTCTTCTGTCTCTCTGGCCTACACCAGACTATTTTCAACAGATATATTTGTGTCTGAAAAATCAGGTAGACACTATTATTATTTTTATACAGCAAAAAATGCCAAAAACAGGATAATAGAGATGTATTACCGTGGAACATCAAAACCACAGTAATAATTTACTGGTGTATACCAGGCTTTTTAAAATATATATATATTTGCGGCTGAACAGTGAGCGACACACTTAAACTGTTTTTTTTAGATACAAATGGCCCAAAAGTGGATAATACAGAGGTTTGTACCGTGGAACTGCAAAACCACACTTGTATTTCTCGGGCCTACACCAGACTATTTTCAACAGATATATTTGTGTCTGAAAAATCAGGGAGACACTATTTTTTTTTTTTTTACAGAAAAAAATGCAAAAAGCAGGATAATAGAGATTTTTTACCGTGGAACAGCAAAAGCACACTTCTGTCTCTCTGGCCTACACCAGACTATTTTCAACAGATATATTTGTGTCTGAAAAATCAGGGAGACACTATTATTATTTTTATACAGCAAAAAATGCCAAACACAGGATAATAGAGATGTTTTACCGTGGAACATCAAAACCACAGTAATAATTTACTGGTGTATACCAGGCTTTTTAAAATATATATATATTTGCGGCTGAACAGTGAGCGACACACTTAAACTGTTTTTTTTAGATACAAATGGCCCAAAAGTGGATAATACAGAGGTTTGTACCGTGGAACTGCAAAACCACACTTGTATTTCTCGGGCCTACACCAGACTATTTTCAACAGATATATTTGTGTCTGAAAAATCAGGGAGACACTATTTTTTTTTTTTTACAGAAAAAAATGCAAAAAGCAGGATAATAGAGATTTTTTACCGTGGAACAGCAAAAGCACTCTTCTGTCTCTCTGGCCTACACCAGACTATTTTCAACAGATATATTTGTGTCTGAAAAATCAGGGAGACACTATTATTATTTTTATACAGCAAAAAATGCCAAAAACAGGATAATAGAGATGTTTTACCGTGGAACATCAAAACCACAGTAATAATTTGCTGGTGTATACCAGGCTTTTTAAAATATATATATATTTGCGGCTGAACAGTGAGCGACACACTCAAACTGTTTTTTTTAGATACAAATGGCCCAAAAGTGGATAATACAGAGGTTTGTACCGTGGAACTGCAAAACCACACTTGTATTTCTCGGGCCTACACCAGACTATTTTCAATAGATATATTTGTGTCTGAAAAATCAGGGAGACACTATTTTTTTTTTTTTTACAGCAAAAAATGCAAACAGCAGGATAATAGAGATTTTTTACCGTGGAACAGCAAAAGCACACTTCTGTCTCTCTGGCCTACACCAGACTATTTTCAACAGATATATTTGTGTCCGAAAAATCAGGGAGACACTATTTTTTTTTTTTTTTACAGCAAAAAATGCAAAAAGCAGGATAATAGAGATTTTTTACCGTGGAACATCAAAACCACAGTAATAATTTACTGGTGTATACCAGGCTTTTTAAAATATATATATATTTGCGGCTGAACAGTGAGCGACACACTCAAACTGTTTTTTTTAGATACAAATGGCCCAAAAGTCGATAATACAGAGGTTTGTACCGTGGAACTGCAAAACCACTTATATTTCTCGGGCCTACACCAGACTATTTTCAACAGATATATTTGTGTCTGAAAAATCAAGGAGACACTATTTTTTTTTTTTACAGCAAAAAATGCAAAAAGCAGGATAATAGAGATTTTTTACCGTGGAACAGCAAAAGCACACTTCTGTCTCTCTGGCCTACACCAGACTATTTTCAACAGATATATTTGTGTCTGAAAAATCAGGGAGACACTATTATTATTTTTATACAGCAAAAAATGCCAAAAACAGGATAATAGAGATGTTTTACCGTGGAACATCAAAACCACAGTAATAATTTACTGGTGTATACCAGGCTTTTTAAAATATATATATATTTGCGGCTGAACAGTGAGCGACACACTTAAACTGTTTTTTTTAGATACAAATGGCCCAAAAGTGGATAATACAGAGGTTTGTACCGTGGAACTGCAAAACCACACTTGTATTTCTCGGGCCTACACCAGACTATTTTCAACAGATATATTTGTGTCTGAAAAATCAGGGAAACACTATTTTATTTTTTTTTACAGAAAAAAATGCAAAAAGCAGGATAATAGAGACTTTTTACCGTGGAACAGCAAAAGCACACTTCTGTCTCTCTGGCCTACACCAGACTATTTTCAACAGATATATTTGTGTCTGAAAAATCAGGGAGACACTATTATTATTTTTATACAGCAAAAAATGCCAAAAACAGGATAATAGAGATGTTTTACCGTGGAACATCAAAACCACAGTAATAATTTGCTGGTGTATACCAGGATTTTTAAAATATATATATATTTGCGGCTGAACAGTGAGCGACACACTCAAACTGTTTTTTTTAGATACAAATGGCCCAAAAGTGGATAATACAGAGGTTTGTACCGTGGAACTGCAAAACCACACTTGTATTTCTCGGGCCTACACCAGACTATTTTCAACAGATATATTTGTGTCTGAAAAATCAGGGAGACACTATTTTTTTTTTTTTACAGCAAAAAATGCAAACAGCAGGATAATAGAGATTTTTTACCGTGGAACAGCAAAAGCACACTTCTGTCTCTCTGGCCTACACCAGACTATTTTCAACAGATATATTTGTGTCCGAAAAATCAGGGAGACACTATTTTTTTTTTTTTTTTACAGCAAAAAATGCAAAAAACAGGATAATAGAGATTTTTTACCGTGGAACAGCAAAACCACACTTCTGTCTCTCTGGCCTACACCAGACTATTTTCATCAGATATATTTGTGTCTGAAAAATCAGGGAGACGCTATTATTATTTTTATACAGCAAAAAATGACAAAAACAGGATAATAGAGATGTTTTACCATGGAACATCAAAACCACAGTAATAATTTACTGGTGTATACCAGGCTTTTTAAAATATATATATATTTGCGGCTGAACAGTGAGCGACACACTCAAACTGTTTTTTTTAGATACAAATGGCCCAAAAGTGGATAATACATAGGTTTGTACCGTGAAACTGCAAAACCACACTTGTATTTCTCGGGCCTACACCAGACTATTTTCAACAGATATATTTGTGTCTGAAAAATCAGGGAGACACTATTTTTTTTTTTTTACAGAAAAAAATGCAAAAAGCAGGATAATAGAGATTTTTTACCGTGGAACAGCAAAAGCACTCTTCTGTCTCTCTGGCCTACACCAGACTATTTTCAACAGATATATTTGTGTCTGAAAAATCAGGTAGACACTATTATTATTTTTATACAGCAAAAAATGCCAAAAACAGGATAATAGAGATGTATTACCGTGGAACATCAAAACCACAGTAATAATTTACTGGTGTATACCAGGCTTTTTAAAATATATATATATTTGCGGCTGAACAGTGAGCGACACACTTAAACTGTTTTTTTTAGATACAAATGGCCCAAAAGTGGATAATACAGAGGTTTGTACCGTGGAACTGCAAAACCACACTTGTATTTCTCGGGCCTACACCAGACTATTTTCAACAGATATATTTGTGTCTGAAAAATCAGGGAGACACTATTTTTTTTTTTTTTACAGAAAAAAATGCAAAAAGCAGGATAATAGAGATTTTTTACCGTGGAACAGCAAAAGCACACTTCTGTCTCTCTGGCCTACACCAGACTATTTTCAACAGATATATTTGTGTCTGAAAAATCAGGGAGACACTATTATTATTTTTATACAGCAAAAAATGCCAAACACAGGATAATAGAGATGTTTTACCGTGGAACATCAAAACCACAGTAATAATTTGCTGGTGTATACCAGGCTTTTTAAAATATATATATACTTGCGGCTGAACAGTGAGCGACACACTCAAACTGTTTTTTTTAGATACAAATGGCCCAAAAGTAGATAATACAGAGGTTTGTACCGTGGAACTGCAAAACCACACTTGTATTTCTCGGGCCTACACCAGACTATTTTCAACAGATATATATGTGTCTGAAAAATCAGGGAGACACTATTTTTTTTTTTTTTGCAGCAAAAAAATGCAAAAAGCAGGATAATAGAGATTTTTTACCGTGGAACAGCAAAAGCACACTTCTGTCTCTCTGGCCTACACCAGACTATTTTCAACAGATATATTTGTGTCTGAAAAATAAGGGAGACACTATTATTATTTTTATACAGCAAAAAATGCCAAAAACAGGATAATAGAGATGTTTTACCGTGGAACATCAAAACCACAGTAATAATTTACTGGTGTATACCAGGCATTTTAAAATATATATATATTTGCGGCTGAACAGTGAGCGACACACTCAAACTGTTTTTTTTAGATACAAATGGCCCAAAAGTGGATAATACAGAGGTTTGTACCGTGGAACTGCAAAACCACACTTATATTTCTTGGGCCTACACCAGACTATTTTCAACAGATATATTTGTGTCTGAAAAATCAGGGAGACACTATTTATTTTTTTTACAGCAAAAAATGCAAAAAGCAGGATAATAGAAATTTTTTACCGTGGAACAGCAAAAGCACACTTCTGTCTCTCTGGCCTACACCAGACTATTTTCAACAGATATATTTGTGTCTGAAAAATCAGGGAGACACTATTATTATTTTTATACAGCAAAAAATGCCAAAAACAGGATAATAGAGATGTTTTACCGTGGAACATCAAAACCACAGTAATAATTTACTGGTGTATACCAGGCTTTTTAAAATATATATATATTTGCGGCTGAACAGTGAGCGACACACTTAAACTGTTTTTTTTAGATACAAATGGCCCAAAAGTGGATAATACAGAGGTTTGTACCGTGGAACTGCAAAACCACACTTGTATTTCTCGGGCCTACACCAGACTATTTTCAACAGATATATTTGTGTCTGAAAAATCAGGGAGACACTATTTTTTTTTTTTACAGAAAAAAATGCAAAAAGCAGGATAATAGAGATTTTTTACCGTGGAACAGCAAAAGCACTCTTCTGTCTCTCTGGCCTACACCAGACTATTTTCAACAGATATATTTGTGTCTGAAAAATCAGGGAGACACTATTATTATTTTTATACAGCAAAAAATGCCAAAAACAGGATAATAGAGATGTTTTACCGTGGAACATCAAAACCACAGTAATAATTTACTGGTGTATACCAGGCTTTTTAAAATATATATATATTTGCGGCTGAACAGTGAGCGACACACTTAAACTGTTTTTTTTAGATACAAATGGCCCAAAAGTGGATAATACAGAGGTTTGTACCGTGGAACTGCAAAACCACACTTGTATTTCTCGGGCCTACACCAGACTATTTTCAACAGATATATTTGTGTCTGAAAAATCAGGGAAACACTATTTTATTTTTTTTTACAGAAAAAAATGCAAAAAGCAGGATAATAGAGACTTTTTACCGTGGAACAGCAAAAGCACACTTCTGTCTCTCTGGCCTACACCAGACTATTTTCAACAGATATATTTGTGTCTGAAAAATCAGGGAGACACTATTATTATTTTTATACAGCAAAAAATGCCAAAAACAGGATAATAGAGATGTTTTACCGTGGAACATCAAAACCACAGTAATAATTTGCTGGTGTATACCAGGATTTTTAAAATATATATATATTTGCGGCTGAACAGTGAGCGACACACTCAAACTGTTTTTTTTAGATACAAATGGCCCAAAAGTGGATAATACAGAGGTTTGTACCGTGGAACTGCAAAACCACACTTGTATTTCTCGGGCCTACACCAGACTATTTTCAACAGATATATTTGTGTCTGAAAAATCAGGGAGACACTATTTTTTTTTTTTTACAGCAAAAAATGCAAACAGCAGGATAATAGAGATTTTTTACCGTGGAACAGCAAAAGCACACTTCTGTCTCTCTGGCCTACACCAGACTATTTTCAACAGATATATTTGTGTCCGAAAAATCAGGGAGACACTATTTTTTTTTTTTTTTTTACAGCAAAAAATGCAAAAAGCAGGATAATAGAGATTTTTTACCGTGGAACAGCAAAACCACACTTCTGTCTCTCTGGCCTACACCAGACTATTTTCATCAGATATATTTGTGTCTGAAAAATCAGGGAGACGCTATTATTATTTTTATACAGCAAAAAATGACAAAAACAGGATAATAGAGATGTTTTACTATGGAACATCAAAACCACAGTAATAATTTACTGGTGTATACCAGGCTTTTTAAAATATATATATATTTGCGGCTGAACAGTGAGCGACACACTCAAACTGTTTTTTTTAGATACAAATGGCCCAAAAGTGGATAATACATAGGTTTGTACCGTGAAACTGCAAAACCACACTTGTATTTCTCGGGCCTACACCAGACTATTTTCAACAGATATATTTGTGTCTGAAAAATCAGGGAGACACTATTTTTTTTTTTTTACAGCAAAAAAATGCAAAAAGCAGGATAATAGAGATTTCTTACCGTGGAACAGCAAAAGCACACTTCTGTCTCTCTGGCCTACACCAGACTATTTTCAACAGATATATTTGTGTCTGAAAAATCAGGTAGACACTATTATTATTTTTATACAGCAAAAAATGCCAAAAACAGGATAATAGAGATGTATTACCGTGGAACATCAAAACCACAGTAATAATTTACTGGTGTATACCAGGCTTTTTAAAATATATATATATTTGCGGCTGAACAGTGAGCGACACACTTAAACTGTTTTTTTTAGATACAAATGGCCCAAAAGTGGATAATACAGAGGTTTGTACCGTGGAACTGCAAAACCACACTTGTATTTCTCGGGCCTACACCAGACTATTTTCAACAGATATATTTGTGTCTGAAAAATCAGGGAGACACTATTTTTTTTTTTTTTACAGAAAAAAATGCAAAAAGCAGGATAATAGAGATTTTTTACCGTGGAACAGCAAAAGCACACTTCTGTCTCTCTGGCCTACACCAGACTATTTTCAACAGATATATTTGTGTCTGAAAAATCAGGGAGACACTATTATTATTTTTATACAGCAAAAAATGCCAAACACAGGATAATAGAGATGTTTTACCGTGGAACATCAAAACCACAGTAATAATTTGCTGGTGTATACCAGGCTTTTTAAAATATATATATACTTGCGGCTGAACAGTGAGCGACACACTCAAACTGTTTTTTTTAGATACAAATGGCCCAAAAGTAGATAATACAGAGGTTTGTACCGTGGAACTGCAAAACCACACTTGTATTTCTCGGGCCTACACCAGACTATTTTCAACAGATATATATGTGTCTGAAAAATCAGGGAGACACTATTTTTTTTTTTTTTGCAGCAAAAAAATGCAAAAAGCAGGATAATAGAGATTTTTTACCGTGGAACAGCAAAAGCACACTTCTGTCTCTCTGGCCTACACCAGACTATTTTCAACAGATATATTTGTGTCTGAAAAATAAGGGAGACACTATTATTATTTTTATACAGCAAAAAATGCCAAAAACAGGATAATAGAGATGTTTTACCGTGGAACATCAAAACCACAGTAATAATTTACTGGTGTATACCAGGCTTTTTAAAATATATATATATTTGCGGCTGAACAGTGAGCGACACACTCAAACTGTTTTTTTTAGATACAAATGGCCCAAAAGTCGATAATACAGAGGTTTGTACCGTGGAACTGCAAAACCACACTTATATTTCTTGGGCCTACACCAGACTATTTTCAACAGATATATTTGTGTCTGAAAAATCAGGGAGACACTATTTATTTTTTTTACAGCAAAAAATGCAAAAAGCAGGATAATAGAAATTTTTTACCGTGGAACAGCAAAAGCACACTTCTGTCTCTCTGGCCTACACCAGACTATTTTCAACAGATATATTTGTGTCTGAAAAATCAGGGAGACACTATTATTATTTTTATACAGCAAAAAATGCCAAAAACAGGATAATAGAGATGTTTTACCGTGGAACATCAAAACCACAGTAATAATTTGCTGGTGTATACCAGGCTTTTTAAAATATATATATATTTGCGGCTGAACAGTGAGCGACACACTCAAACTGTTTTTTTTAGATACAAATGGCCCAAAAGTGGATAATACAGAGGTTTGTACCGTGGAACTGCAAAACCACACTTGTATTTCTCGGGCCTACACCAGACTATTTTCAACAGATATATTTGTGTCTGAAAAATCAGGGAGACACTATTTTTTTTTTTTTACAGCAAAAAATGCAAACAGCAGGATAATAGAGATTTTTTACCGTGGAACAGCAAAAGCACACTTCTGTCTCTCTGGCCTACACCAGACTATTTTCAACAGATATATTTGTGTCCGAAAAATCAGGGAGACACTATTTTTTTTTTTTTTTACAGCAAAAAATGCAAAAAGCAGGATAATAGAGATTTTTTACCGTGGAACATCAAAACCACACTTCTGTCTCTCTGGCCTACACCAGACTATTTTCAACAGATATATTTGTGTCTGAAAAATCAGGGAGACACTATTATTATTTTTATACAGCAAAAAATGCCAAAAACAGGATAATAGAGATGTTTTACTGTGGAACATCAAAACCACAGTAATAATTTTCTGGTGTATACCAGGCTTTTTAAAATATCTATATATTTGCGGCTGAACAGTGAGCGACACACTCAAACTGTTTTTTTTAGATACAAATGGCCCAAAAGTGGATAATACAGAGGTTTGTACCGTGGAACTGCAAAACCACACTTGTATTTCTCGGGCCTACACCAGACTATTTTCAACAGATATATTTGTGTCTGAAAAATCAGGGAGACACTATTTTTTTTTTTTTACAGCAAAAAATGCAAAAAGCAGGATAATAGAGATTTTTTACCGTGGAACAGCAAAAGCACACTTCTGTCTCTCTGGCCTACACCAGACTATTTTCAACAGATATATTTGTGTCTGAAAAATCAGGGAGACACTATTATTATTTTTATACAGCAAAAAATGCCAAAAACAGGATAATAGAGATGTTTTACCGTGGAACATCAAAACCACAGTAATAATTTACTGGTGTATACCAGGCTTTTTAAAATATATATATATTTGCGGCTGAACAGTGAGCGACACACTTAAACTGTTTTTTTTAGATACAAATGGCCCAAAAGTGGATAATACAGAGGTTTGTACCGTGGAACTGCAAAACCACACTTGTATTTCTCAGGCCTACACCAGACTATTTTCAACAGATATATTTGTGTCTGAAAAATCAGGGAGACACTATTTTTTTTTTTTTTACAGAAAAAAATGCAAAAAGCAGGATAATAGAGATGTTTTACCGTGGAACAGCAAAAGCACACTTCTGTCTCTCTGGCCTACACCAGACTATTTTCAACAGATATATTTGTGTCTGAAAAATCAGGAAGACACTATTATTATTTTTATACAGCAAAAAATGCCAAAAACAGGATAATAGAGATGTTTTACCGTGGAACATCAAAACCACAGTAATAATTTACTGGTGTATACCAGGCTTTTTAAAATATATATATATTTGCGGCTGAACAGTGAGCGACACACTCAAACTGTTTTTTAAGATACAAATGGCCCAAAAGTGGATAATACAGAGGTTTGTACCGTGAAACTGCAAAACCACACTTGTATTTCTCGGGCCTACACCAGACTATTTTCAACAGATATATTTGTGTCTGAAAAATCAGGGAGACACTATTTTTTTTTTTTTACAGCAAAAAAATGCAAAAAGCAGGATAATAGAGATTTCTTACCGTGGAACAGCAAAAGCACACTTCTGTCTCTCTGGCCTACACCAGACTATTTTCAACAGATATATTTGTGTCTGAAAAATCAGGGAGACACTATTATTATTTTTATACAGCAAAAAATGCCAAAAACAGGATAATAGAGATGTATTACCGTGGAACATCAAAGCCACAGTAATAATTTACTGGTGTATACCAGGCTTTTTAAAATATATATATATTTGCGGCTGAACAGTGAGCGACACACTTAAACTGTTTTTTTTTAGATACAAATGGCCCAAAAGTGGATAATACAGAGATTTGTACCGTGGAACTGCAAAACCACACTTGTATTTCTCGGGCCTACACCAGACTATTTTCAACAGATATATTTGTGTCTGAAAAATCAGGGAGACACTATTTTTTTTTTTTTTACAGAAAAAAATGCAAAAAGCAGGATAATAGAGATTTTTTACCGTGGAACAGCAAAAGCACACTTCTGTCTCTCTGGCCTACACCAGACTATTTTCAACAGATATATTTGTGTCTGAAAAATCAGGGAGACACTATTATTATTTTTATACAGCAAAAAATGCCAAAAACAGGATAATAGAGATGTTTTACCGTGGAACATCAAAACCACAGTAATAATTTGCTGGTGTATACCAGGCTTTTTAAAATATATATATATTTGCGGCTGAACAGTGAGCGACACACTCAAACTGTTTTTTTTAGATACAAATGGCCCAAAAGTGGATAATACAGAGGTTTGTACCGTGGAACTGCAAAACCACACTTGTATTTCTCGGGCCTACACCAGACTATTTTCAATAGATATATTTGTGTCTGAAAAATCAGGGAGACACTATTTTTTTTTTTTTTACAGCAAAAAATGCAAACAGCAGGATAATAAAGATTTTTTACCGTGGAACAGCAAAAGCACACTTCTGTCTCTCTGGCCTACACCAGACTATTTTCAACAGATATATTTGTGTCCGAAAAATCAGGGAGACACTATTTTTTTTTTTTTTACAGCAAAAAATGCAAAAAGCAGGATAATAGAGATTTTTTACCGTGGAACATCAAAACCATAGTAATAATTTACTGGTGTATACCAGGCTTTTTAAAATATATATATATTTGCGGCTGAACAGTGAGCGACACACTCAAACTGTTTTTTTTAGATACAAATGGCCCAAAAGTCGATAATACAGAGGTTTGTACCGTGGAACTGCAAAACCACACTTATATTTCTCGGGCCTACACCAGACTATTTTCAACAGATATATTTGTGTCTGAAAAATCAGGGAGACACTTTTTTTTTTTTTTACAGCAAAAAATGCAAAAAGCAGGATAATAGAGATTTTTTACCGTGGAACAGCAAAAGCACACTTCTGTCTCTCTGGCCTACACCAGACTATTTTCAACAGATATATTTGTGTCTGAAAAATCAGGGAGACACTATTATTATTTTTATACAGCAAAAAATGCCAAAAACAGGATAATAGAGATGTTTTACCGTGGAACATCAAAACCACAGTAATAATTTACTGGTGTATACCAGGCTTTTTAAAATATATATATATTTGCGGCTGAACAGTGAGCGACACACTTAAACTGTTTTTTTTAGATACAAATGGCCCAAAAGTGGATAATACAGAGGTTTGTACCGTGGAACTGCAAAACCACACTTGTATTTCTCGGGCCTACACCAGACTATTTTCAACAGATATATTTGTGTCTGAAAAATCAGGGAAACACTATTTTATTTTTTTTTACAGAAAAAAATGCAAAAAGCAGGATAATAGAGACTTTTTACCATGGAACAGCAAAAGCACTCTTCTGTCTCTCTGGCCTACACCAGACTATTTTCAACAGATATATTTGTGTCTGAAAAATCAGGGAGACACTATTATTATTTTTATACAGCAAAAAATGCCAAAAACAGGATAATAGAGATGTTTTACCGTGGAACATCAAAACCACAGTAATAATTTGCTGGTGTATACCAGGATTTTTAAAATATATATATATTTGCGGCTGAACAGTGAGCGACACACTCAAACTGTTTTTTTTAGATACAAATGGCCCAAAAGTGGATAATACAGAGGTTTGTACCGTGGAACTGCAAAACCACACTTGTATTTCTCGGGCCTACAACAGACTATTTTCAACAGATATATTTGTGTCTGAAAAATCAGGGAGACACTATTTTTTTTTTTTTTACAGCAAAAAATGCAAACAGCAGGATAATAGAGATTTTTTACCGTGGAACAGCAAAAGCACACTTCTGTCTCTCTGGCCTACACCAGACTATTTTCAACAGATATATTTGTGTCCGAAAAATCAGGGAGACACTATTTTTTTTTTTTTTTTACAGCAAAAAATGCAAAAAGCAGGATAATAGAGATTTTTTACCGTGGAACAGCAAAACCACACTTCTGTCTCTCTGGCCTACACCAGACTATTTTCAACAGATATATTTGTGTCTGAAAAATCAGGGAGACGCTATTATTATTTTTATACAGCAAAAAATGCCAAAAACAGGATAATAGAGATGTTTTTTCATGGAACATCAAAACCACAGTAATAATTTACTGGTGTATACCAGGCTTTTTAAAATATATATATATTTGCGGCTGAACAGTGAGCGACACACTCAAACTGTTTTTTTAGATACAAATGGCCCAAAAGTGGATAATACATAGGTTTGTACCGTGAAACTGCAAAACCACACTTGTATTTCTCGGGCCTACACCAGACTATTTTCAACAGATATATTTGTGTCTGAAAAATCAGGGAGACACTATTTTTTTTTTTTTACAGCAAAAAAATGCAAAAAGCAGGATAATAGAGATTTCTTACCGTGGAACAGCAAAAGCACACTTCTGTCTCTCTGGCCTACACCAGACTATTTTCAACAGATATATTTGTGTCTGAAAAATCAGGTAGACACTATTATTATTTTTATACAGCAAAAAATGCCAAAAACAGGATAATAGAGATGTATTACCGTGGAACATCAAAACCACAGTAATAATTTACTGGTGTATACCAGGCTTTTTAAAATATATATATATTTGCGGCTGAACAGTGAGCGACACACTTAAACTGTTTTTTTTAGATACAAATGGCCCAAAAGTGGATAATACAGAGGTTTGTACCGTGGAACTGCAAAACCACACTTGTATTTCTCGGGCCTACACCAGACTATTTTCAACAGATATATTTGTGTCTGAAAAATCAGGGAAACACTATTTTATTTTTTTTTACAGAAAAAAATGCAAAAAGCAGGATAATAGAGACTTTTTACCATGGAACAGCAAAAGCACTCTTCTGTCTCTCTGGCCTACACCAGACTATTTTCAACAGATATATTTGTGTCTGAAAAATCAGGGAGACACTATTATTATTTTTATACAGCAAAAAATGCCAAAAACAGGATAATAGAGATGTTTTACCGTGGAACATCAAAACCACAGTAATAATTTGCTGGTGTATACCAGGATTTTTAAAATATATATATATTTGCGGCTGAACAGTGAGCGACACACTCAAACTGTTTTTTTTAGATACAAATGGCCCAAAAGTGGATAATACAGAGGTTTGTACCGTGGAACTGCAAAACCACACTTGTATTTCTCGGGCCTACAACAGACTATTTTCAACAGATATATTTGTGTCTGAAAAATCAGGGAGACACTATTTTTTTTTTTTTTACAGCAAAAAATGCAAACAGCAGGATAATAGAGATTTTTTACCGTGGAACAGCAAAAGCACACTTCTGTCTCTCTGGCCTACACCAGACTATTTTCAACAGATATATTTGTGTCCGAAAAATCAGGGAGACACTATTTTTTTTTTTTTTTTACAGCAAAAAATGCAAAAAGCAGGATAATAGAGATTTTTTACCGTGGAACAGCAAAACCACACTTCTGTCTCTCTGGCCTACACCAGACTATTTTCAACAGATATATTTGTGTCTGAAAAATCAGGGAGACGCTATTATTATTTTTATACAGCAAAAAATGCCAAAAACAGGATAATAGAGATGTTTTTTCATGGAACATCAAAACCACAGTAATAATTTACTGGTGTATACCAGGCTTTTTAAAATATATATATATTTGCGGCTGAACAGTGAGCGACACACTCAAACTGTTTTTTTAGATACAAATGGCCCAAAAGTGGATAATACATAGGTTTGTACCGTGAAACTGCAAAACCACACTTGTATTTCTCGGGCCTACACCAGACTATTTTCAACAGATATATTTGTGTCTGAAAAATCAGGGAGACACTATTTTTTTTTTTTTACAGCAAAAAAATGCAAAAAGCAGGATAATAGAGATTTCTTACCGTGGAACAGCAAAAGCACACTTCTGTCTCTCTGGCCTACACCAGACTATTTTCAACAGATATATTTGTGTCTGAAAAATCAGGTAGACACTATTATTATTTTTATACAGCAAAAAATGCCAAAAACAGGATAATAGAGATGTATTACCGTGGAACATCAAAACCACAGTAATAATTTACTGGTGTATACCAGGCTTTTTAAAATATATATATATTTGCGGCTGAACAGTGAGCGACACACTTAAACTGTTTTTTTTAGATACAAATGGCCCAAAAGTGGATAATACAGAGGTTTGTACCGTGGAACTGCAAAACCACACTTGTATTTCTCGGGCCTACACCAGACTATTTTCAACAGATATATTTGTGTCTGAAAAATCAGGGAGACACTATTTTTTTTTTTTTTACAGAAAAAAATGCAAAAAGCAGGATAATAGAGATTTTTTACCGTGGAACAGCAAAAGCACACTTCTGTCTCTCTGGCCTACACCAGACTATTTTCAACAGATATATTTGTGTCTGAAAAATCAGGGAGACACTATTATTATTTTTATACAGCAAAAAATGCCAAAAACAGGATAATAGAAATGTTTTACCGTGGAACATCAAAACCACAGTAATAATTTACTGGTGTATACCAGGCTTTTTAAAATATATATATACTTGCGGCTGAACAGTGAGCGACACACTCAAACTGTTTTTTTTAGATACAAATGGCCCAAAAGTAGATAATACAGAGGTTTGTACCGTGGAACTGCAAAACCACACTTGTATTTCTCGGGCCTACACCAGACTATTTTCAACAGATATATATGTGTCTGAAAAATCAGGGAGACACTATTTTTTTTTTTTTTGCAGCAAAAAAATGCAAAAAGCAGGATAATAGAGATTTTTTACCGTGGAACAGCAAAAGCACACTTCTGTCTCTCTGGCCTACACCAGACTATTTTCAACAGATATATTTGTGTCTGAAAAATAAGGGAGACACTATTATTATTTTTATACAGCAAAAAATGCCAAAAACAGGATAATAGAGATGTTTTACCGTGGAACATCAAAACCACAGTAATAATTTACTGGTGTATACCAGGCTTTTTAAAATATATATATATTTGCGGCTGAACAGTGAGCGACACACTCAAACTGTTTTTTTTAGATACAAATGGCCCAAAAGTCGATAATACAGAGGTTTGTACCGTGGAACTGCAAAACCACACTTGTATTTCTCGGGCCTACACCAGACTATTTTCAACAGATATATTTGTGTCCGAAAAATCAGGGAGACACTTTTTTTTTTTTTTTTTACAGCAAAAAATGCAAAAAGCAGGATAATAGAGAATTTTTACCGTGGAACATCAAAACCACACTTCTGTCTCTCTGGCCTACACCAGACTATTTTCAACAGATATATTTGTGTCTGAAAAATCAGGGAGACACTATTATTATTTTTATACAGCAAAAAATGCCAAAAACAGGATAATAGAGATGTTTTACCGTGGAACATCAAAACCACAGTAATAATTTACTGGTGTATACCAGGCTTTTTAAAATATATATATATTTGCGGCTGAACAGTGAGCGACACACTCAAACTGTTTTTTTTAGATACAAATGGCCCAAAAGTCGATAATACAGAGGTTTGTACCGTGGAACTGCAAAACCACACTTGTATTTCTCGGGCCTACACCAGACTATTTTCAACAGATATATTTGTGTCCGAAAAATCAGGGAGACACTATTTTTTTTTTTTTTTACAGCAAAAAATGCAAAAAGCAGGATAATAGAGAATTTTTACCGTGGAACATCAAAACCACACTTCTGTCTCTCTGGCCTACACCAGACTATTTTCAACAGATATATTTGTGTCTGAAAAATCAGGGAGACACTATTATTATTTTTATACAGCAAAAAATGCCAAAAACAGGATAATAGAGATGTTTTACTGTGGAACATCAAAACCACAGTAATAATTTTCTGGTGTATACCAGGCTTTTTAAAATATCTATATATTTGCGGCTGAACAGTGAGCGACACACTCAAACTGTTTTTTTTAGATACAAATGGCCCAAAAGTGGATAATACAGAGGTTTGTACCGTGGAACTGCAAAACCACACTTGTATTTCTCGGGCCTACACCAGACTATTTTCAACAGATATATTTGTGTCTGAAAAATCAGGGAGACACTGTTTTTTTTTTTTTACAGCAAAAAATGCAAAAAGCAGGATAATAGAGATTTTTTACCGTGGAACAGCAAAAGCACACTTCTGTCTCTCTGGCCTACACCAGACTATTTTCAACAGATATATTTGTGTCTGAAAAATCAGGGAGACACTATTATTATTTTTATACAGCAAAAAATGCCAAAAACAGGATAATAGAGATGTTTTACCGTGGAACATCAAAACCACAGTAATAATTTACTGGTGTATACCAGGCTTTTTAAAATATATATATATTTGCGGCTGAACAGTGAGCGACACACTCAAACTGTTTTTTAAGATACAAATGGCCCAAAAGTGGATAATACAGAGGTTTGTACCGTGAAACTGCAAAACCACACTTGTATTTCTCGGGCCTACACCAGACTATTTTCAACAGATATATTTGTGTCTGAAAAATCAGGGAGACACTATTTTTTTTTTTTTACAGCAAAAAAATGCAAAAAGCAGGATAATAGAGATTTCTTACCGTGGAACAGTAAAAGCACACTTCTGTCTCTCTGGCCTACACCAGACTATTTTCAACAGATATATTTGTGTCTGAAAAATAAGGGAGACACTATTATTATTTTTATACAGCAAAAAATGCCAAAAACAGGATAATAGAGATGTTTTACCGTGGAACATCAAAACCACAGTAATAATTTACTGGTGTATACCAGGCTTTTTAAAATATATATATATTTGCGGCTGAACAGTGAGCGACACACTCAAACTGTTTTTTTTAGATACAAATGGCCCAAAAGTCGATAATACAGAGGTTTGTACCGTGGAACTGCAAAACCACACTTGTATTTCTCGGGCCTACACCAGACTATTTTCAACAGATATATTTGTGTCCGAAAAATCAGGGAGACACTATTTTTTTTTTTTTTTACAGCAAAAAATGCAAAAAGCAGGATAATAGAGAATTTTTACCGTGGAACATCAAAACCACACTTCTGTCTCTCTGGCCTACACCAGACTATTTTCAACAGATATATTTGTGTCTGAAAAATCAGGGAGACACTATTATTATTTTTATACAGCAAAAAATGCCAAAAACAGGATAATAGAGATGTTTTACTGTGGAACATCAAAACCACAGTAATAATTTTCTGGTGTATACCAGGCTTTTTAAAATATCTATATATTTGCGGCTGAACAGTGAGCGACACACTCAAACTGTTTTTTTTAGATACAAATGGCCCAAAAGTGGATAATACAGAGGTTTGTACCGTGGAACTGCAAAACCACACTTGTATTTCTCGGGCCTACACCAGACTATTTTCAACAGATATATTTGTGTCTGAAAAATCAGGGAGACACTGTTTTTTTTTTTTTACAGCAAAAAATGCAAAAAGCAGGATAATAGAGATTTTTTACCGTGGAACAGCAAAAGCACACTTCTGTCTCTCTGGCCTACACCAGACTATTTTCAACAGATATATTTGTGTCTGAAAAATCAGGGAGACACTATTATTATTTTTATACAGCAAAAAATGCCAAAAACAGGATAATAGAGATGTTTTACCGTGGAACATCAAAACCACAGTAATAATTTACTGGTGTATACCAGGCTTTTTAAAATATATATATATTTGCGGCTGAACAGTGAGCGACACACTCAAACTGTTTTTTAAGATACAAATGGCCCAAAAGTGGATAATACAGAGGTTTGTACCGTGAAACTGCAAAACCACACTTGTATTTCTCGGGCCTACACCAGACTATTTTCAACAGATATATTTGTGTCTGAAAAATCAGGGAGACACTATTTTTTTTTTTTTACAGCAAAAAAATGCAAAAAGCAGGATAATAGAGATTTCTTACCGTGGAACAGTAAAAGCACACTTCTGTCTCTCTGGCCTACACCAGACTATTTTCAACAGATATATTTGTGTCTGAAAAATAAGGGAGACACTATTATTATTTTTATACAGCAAAAAATGCCAAAAACAGGATAATAGAGATGTTTTACCGTGGAACATCAAAACCACAGTAATAATTTACTGGTGTATACCAGGCTTTTTAAAATATATATATATTTGCGGCTGAACAGTGAGCGACACACTCAAACTGTTTTTTTTAGATACAAATGGCTCAAAAGTCGATAATACAGAGGTTTGTACCGTGGAACTGCAAAACCACACTTGTATTTCTCGGGCCTACACCAGACTATTTTCAACAGATATATTTGTGTCTGAAAAATCAGGGAGACACTATTTTTTTTTTTTTACAGAAAAAAATGCAAAAAGCAGGATAATAGAGATTTTTTACCGTGGAACAGCAAAAGCACTCTTCTGTCTCTCTGGCCTACACCAGACTATTTTCAACAGATATATTTGTGTCTGAAAAATCAGGGAGACACTATTATTATTTTTATACAGCAAAAAATGCCAAAAACAGGATAATAGAGATGTTTTACCGTGGAACATCAAAACCACAGTAATAATTTGCTGGTGTATACCAGGCTTTTTAAAATATATATATATTTGCGGCTGAACAGTGAGCGACACACTCAAACTGTTTTTTTTAGATACAAATGGCCCAAAAGTGGATAATACAGAGGTTTGTACCGTGGAACTGCAAAACCACACTTGTATTTCTCGGGCCTACACCAGACTATTTTCAACAGATATATTTGTGTCTGAAAAATCAGGGAGACACTATTTTTTTTTTTTTACAGCAAAAAATGCAAACAGCAGGATAATAGAGATTTTTTACCGTGGAACAGCAAAAGCACACTTCTGTCTCTCTGGCCTACACCAGACTATTTTCAACAGATATATTTGTGTCCGAAAAATCAGGGAGACACTATTTTTTTTTTTTTTTACAGCAAAAAATGCAAAAAGCAGGATAATAGAGATTTTTTACCGTGGAACATCAAAACCACACTTCTGTCTCTCTGGCCTACACCAGACTATTTTCAACAGATATATTTGTGTCTGAAAAATCAGGGAGACACTATTATTATTTTTATACAGCAAAAAATGCCAAAAACAGGATAATAGAGATGTTTTACTGTGGAACATCAAAACCACAGTAATAATTTTCTGGTGTATACCAGGCTTTTTAAAATATCTATATATTTGCGGCTGAACAGTGAGCGACACACTCAAACTGTTTTTTTTAGATACAAATGGCCCAAAAGTGGATAATACAGAGGTTTGTACCGTGGAACTGCAAAACCACACTTGTATTTCTCGGGCCTACACCAGACTATTTTCAACAGATATATTTGTGTCTGAAAAATCAGGGAGACACTATTTTTTTTTTTTTACAGCAAAAAATGCAAAAAGCAGGATAATAGAGATTTTTTACCGTGGAACAGCAAAAGCACACTTCTGTCTCTCTGGCCTACACCAGACTATTTTCAACAGATATATTTGTGTCTGAAAAATCAGGGAGACACTATTATTATTTTTATACAGCAAAAAATGCCAAAAACAGGATAATAGAGATGTTTTACCGTGGAACATCAAAACCACAGTAATAATTTACTGGTGTATACCAGGCTTTTTAAAATATATATATATTTGCGGCTGAACAGTGAGCGACACACTCAAACTGTTTTTTTTTAGATACAAATGGCCCAAAAGTGGATAATACAGAGATTTGTACCGTGGAACTGCAAAACCACACTTGTATTTCTCGGGCCTACACCAGACTATTTTCAACAGATATATTTGTGTCTGAAAAATCAGGGAGACACTATTTTTTTTTTTTTTACAGAAAAAAATGCAAAAAGCAGGATAATAGAGATTTTTTACCGTGGAACAGCAAAAGCACACTTCTGTCTCTCTGGCCTACACCAGACTATTTTCAACAGATATATTTGTGTCTGAAAAATCAGGGAGACACTATTATTATTTTTATACAGCAAAAAATGCCAAAAACAGGATAATAGAGATGTTTTACCGTGGAACATCAAAACCACAGTAATAATTTGCTGTGTATACCAGGCTTTTTAAAATATATATATACTTGCGGCTGAACAGTGAGCGACACACTCAAACTGGTTTTTTTAGATACAAATGGCCCAAAAGTGGATAATACAGAGGTTTGTACCGTGGAACTGCAAAAGCACACTTGTATTTCTCGGGCCTACACCAGACTATTTTCAACAGATATATTTGTGTCTGAAAAATCAGGGAGACACTATTTTTTTTTTTTTTTACATCAAAAAAATGCAAAAAGCAGGATAATACAGATTTTTTACCGTGGAACAGCAAAAGCACACTTCTGTCTCTCTGGCCTACACCAGACTATTTTCAACAGATATATTTGTGTCTGAAAAATAAGGGAGACACTATTATTATTTTTATACAGCAAAAAATGCCAAAAACAGGATAATAGAGATGTTTTACCGTGGAACATCAAAACCACAGTAATAATTTACTGGTGTATACCAGGCTTTTTAAAATATATATATATTTGCGGCTGAACAGTGAGCGACACACTCAAACTGTTTTTTTTAGATACAAATGGCCCAAAAGTCGATAATACAGAGGTTTGTACCGTGGAACTGCAAAACCACACTTATATTTCTCGGGCCTACACCAGACTATTTTCAACAGATATATTTGTGTCTGAAAAATCAGGGAGACACTATTTTTTTTTTTACAGCAAAAAATGCAAAAAGCAGGATAATAGAGATATTTTACCGTGGAACAGCAAAAGCACACTTCTGTCTCTCTGGCCTACACCAGACTATTTTCAGCAGATATATTTGTGTCTGAAAAATCAGGGAGACACTATTATTATTTTTATACAGCAAAAAATGCCAAAAACAGGATAATAGAGATGTTTTACCGTGGAACATCAAAACCACAGTAATAATTTACTGGTGTATACCAGGCTTTTTAAAATATATATATATTTGCGGCTGAACAGTGAGCGACACACTTAAACTGTTTTTTTTAGATACAAATGGCCCAAAAGTGGATAATACAGAGGTTTGTACCGTGGAACTGCAAAACCACACTTGTATTTCTCGGGCCTACACCAGACTATTTTCAACAGATATATTTGTGTCTGAAAAATCAGGGAGACACTTTTTTTTTTTTTTTACAGAAAAAAATGCAAAAAGTAGGATAATAGAGATTTTTTACCGTGGAACAGCAAAAGCACTCTTCTGTCTCTCTGGCCTACACCAGACTATTTTCAACAGATATATTTGTGTCTGAAAAATCAGGGAGACACTATTATTATTTTTATACAGCAAAAAATGCCAAAAACAGGATAATAGAGATGTTTTACCGTGGAACATCAAAACCACAGTAATAATTTGCTGGTGTATACCAGGCTTTTTAAAATATATATATATTTGCGGCTGAACAGTGAGCGACACACTCAAACTGTTTTTTTAGATACAAATGGCCCAAAAGTGGATAATACAGAGGTTTGTACCGTGGAACTGCAAAACCACACTTGTATTTCTCGGGCCTACACCAGACTATTTTCAACAGATATATTTGTGTCTGAAAAATCAGGGAGACACTATTTTTTTTTTTTTTACAGCAAAAAATGCAAACAGCAGGATAATAGAGATTTTTTACCGTGGAACAGCAAAAGCACACTTCTGTCTCTCTGGCCTACACCAGACTATTTTCAACAGATATATTTGTGTCCGAAAAATCAGGGAGACACTATTTTTTTTTTTTTTTACAGCAAAAAATGCAAAAAGCAGGATAATAGAGATTTTTTACCGTGGAACAGCAAAACCACACTTCTGTCTCTCTGGCCTACACCAGACTATTTTCAACAGATATATTTGTGTCTGAAAAATCAGGGAGACACTATTATTATTTTTATACAGCAAAAAATGCCAAAAACAGGATAATAGAGATGTTTTACCGTGGAACATCAAAACCACAGTAATAATTTTCTGGTGTATACCAGGCTTTTTAAAATATCTATATATTTGCGGCTGAACAGTGAGCGACACACTCAAACTGTTTTTTTTAGATACAAATGGCCCAAAAGTGGATAATACAGAGGTTTGTACCGTGGAACTGCAAAACCACACTTGTATTTCTCGGGCCTACACCAGACTATTTTCAACAGATATATTTGTGTCTGAAAAATCAGGGAGACACTATTTTTTTTTTTTTTACAGCAAAAAATGCAAAAAGCAGGATAATAGAGATTTTTTAAAGTGGAACAGCAAAAGCACACTTCTGTCTCTCTGGCCTACACCAGACTATTTTCAACAGATATATTTGTGTCTGAAAAATCAGGGAGACACTATTATTATTTTTATACAGCAAAAAATGCCAAAAACAGGATAATAGAGATGTTTTACCGTGGAACATCAAAACCACAGTAATAATTTACTGGTGTATACCAGGCTTTTTAAAATATATATATATTTGCGGCTGAACAGTGAGCGACACACTTAAACTGTTTTTTTTAGATACAAATGGCCCAAAAGTGGATAATACAGAGGTTTGTACCGTGGAACTGCAAAACCACACTTGTATTTCTCGGGCCTACACCAGACTATTTTCAACAGATATATTTGTGTCTGAAAAATCAGGGAGACACTATTTTTTTTTTTTTTACAGAAAAAAATGCAAAAAGCAGGATAATAGAGATTTTTTACCGTGGAACAGCAAAAGCACACTTCTGTCTCTCCGGCCTACACCAGACTATTTTCAACAGATATATTTGTGTCTGAAAAATCAGGAAGACACTATTATTATTTTTATACAGCAAAAAATGCCAAAAACAGGATAATAGAGATGTTTTACCGTGGAACATCAAAACCACAGTAATAATTTACTGGTGTATACCAGGCTTTTTAAAATATATATATATTTGCGGCTGAACAGTGAGCGACACACTCAAACTGTTTTTTTTAGATACAAATGGCCCAAAAGTGGATAATACAGAGGTTTGTACCGTGGAACTGCAAAACCACACTTGTATTTCTCGGGCCTACACCAGACTATTTTCAACAGATATATTTGTGTCTGAAAAATCAGGGAGACACTATTTTTTTTTTTTTACAGCAAAAAATGCAAACAGTAGGATAATAGAGATTTTTTACCGTGGAACAGCAAAAGCACACTTCTGTCTCTGTGGCCTACACCAGACTATTTTCAACAGATATATTTGTGTCTGAAAAATCAGGGAGACGCTATTATTATTTTTATACAGCAAAAAATGCCAAAAACAGGATAATAGAGATGTTTTACCGTGGAACATCAAAACCACAGTAATAATTTACTGGTGTATACCAGGCTTTTTAAAATATATATATATTTGCGGCTGAACAGTGAGCGACACACTCAAACTGTTTTTTAAGATACAAATGGCCCAAAAGTGGATAATACAGAGGTTTGTACCGTGAAACTGCAAAACCACACTTGTATTTCTCGGGCCTACACCAGACTATTTTCAACAGATATATTTGTGTCTGAAAAATCAGGGAGACACTATTTTTTTTTTTTTACAGCAAAAAAATGCAAAAAGCAGGATAATAGAGATTTCTTAACGTGGAACAGCAAAAGCACACTTCTGTCTCTCTGGCCTACACCAGACTATTTTCAACAGATATATTTGTGTCTGAAAAATCAGGGAGACACTATTATTATTTTTATACAGCAAAAAATGCCAAAAACAGGATAATAGAGATGTTTTACCGTGGAACATCAAAACCACAGTAATAATTTGCTGGTGTATACCAGGCTTTTTAAAATATATATATATTTGCGGCTGAACAGTGAGCGACACACTCAAACTGTTTTTTTAGATACAAATGGCCCAAAAGTGGATAATACAGAGGTTTGTACCGTGGAACTGCAAAACCACACTTGTATTTCTCGGGCCTACACCAGACTATTTTCAACAGATATATTTGTGTCTGAAAAATCAGGGAGACACTATTTTTTTTTTTTTTACAGCAAAAAATGCAAACAGCAGGATAATAGAGATTTTTTACCGTGGAACAGCAAAAGCACACTTCTGTCTCTCTGGCCTACACCAGACTATTTTCAACAGATATATTTGTGTCCGAAAAATCAGGGAGACACTATTTTTTTTTTTTTTTACAGCAAAAAATGCAAAAAGCAGGATAATAGAGATTTTTTACCGTGGAACAGCAAAACCACACTTCTGTCTCTCTGGCCTACACCAGACTATTTTCAACAGATATATTTGTGTCTGAAAAATCAGGGAGACACTATTATTATTTTTATACTGCAAAAAATGCCAAAAACAGGATAATAGAGATGTTTTACCGTGGAACATCAAAACCACAGTAATAATTTTCTGGTGTATACCAGGCTTTTTAAAATATATATATATTTGCAGCTGAACAGTGAGCGACACACTCAAACTGTTTTTTTTAGATACAAATGGCCCAAAAGTGGATAATACAGAGGTTTGTACCGTGGAACTGCAAAACCACACTTGTATTTCTCGGGCCTACACCAGACTATTTTCAACAGATATATTTGTGTCTGAAAAATCAGGGAGACACTATTTTTTTTTTTTTACAGCAAAAAATGCAAAAAGCAGGATAATAGAAATTTTTTACCGTGGAACAGCAAAAGCACACTTCTGTCTCTCTGGCCTACACCAGACTATTTTCAACAGATATATTTGTGTCTGAAAAATCAGGGAGACACTATTATTATTTTTATACAGCAAAAAATGCCAAAAACAGGATAATAGAGATGTTTTACCGTGGAACATCAAAACCACAGTAATAATTTACTGGTGTATACCAGGCTTTTTAAAATATATATATATTTGCGGCTGAACAGTGAGCGACACACTTAAACTGTTTTTTTTAGATACAAATGGCCCAAAAGTGGATAATACAGAGGTTTGTACCGTGGAACTGCAAAACCACACTTGTATTTCTCGGGCCTACACCAGACTATTTTCAACAGATATATTTGTGTCTGAAAAATCAGGGAGACACTATTTTTTTTTTTTTTACAGAAAAAAATGCAAAAAGCAGGATAATAGAGATTTTTTACCGTGGAACAGCAAAAGCACACTTCTGTCTCTCTGGCCTACACCAGACTATTTTCAACAGATATATTTGTGTCTGAAAAATCAGGAAGACACTATTATTATTTTTATACAGCAAAAAATGCCAAAAACAGGATAATAGAGATGTTTTACCGTGGAACATCAAAACCACAGTAATAATTTACTGGTGTATACCAGGCTTTTTAAAATATATATATATTTGCGGCTGAACAGTGAGCGACACACTCAAACTGTTTTTTTTAGATACAAATGGCCCAAAAGTGGATAATACAGAGGTTTGTACCGTGGAACTGCAAAACCACACTTGTATTTCTCGTGCCTACACCAGACTATTTTCAACAGATATATTTGTGTCTGAAAAATCAGGGAGACACTATTTTTTTTTTTTTACAGCAAAAAATGCAAACAGCAGGATAATAGAGATTTTTTACCGTGGAACAGCAAAAGCACACTTCTGTCTTTCTGGCCTACACCAGACTATTTTCAACAGATATATTTGTGTCTGAAAAATCAGGGAGACGCTATTATTATTTTTATACAGCAAAAAATGCCAAAAACAGGATAATAGAGATGTTTTACCGTGGAACATCAAAACCACAGTAATAATTTACTGGTGTATACCAGGCTTTTTAAAATATATATATATTTGCGGCTGAACAGTGAGCGACACACTCAAACTGTTTTTTAAGATACAAATGGCCCAAAAGTGGATAATACAGAGGTTTGTACCGTGAAACTGCAAAACCACACTTGTATTTCTCGGGCCTACACCAGACTATTTTCAACAGATATATTTGTGTCTGAAAAATCAGGGAGACACTATTTTTTTTTTTTTACAGCAAAAAAATGCAAAAAGCAGGATAATAGAGATTTCTTAACGTGGAACAGCAAAAGCACACTTCTGTCTCTCTGGCCTACACCAGACTATTTTCAACAGATATATTTGTGTCTGAAAAATCAGGGAGACACTATTATTATTTTTATACAGCAAAAAATGCCAAAAACAGGATAATAGAGATGTATTACCGTGGAACATCAAAACCACAGTAATAATTTACTGGTGTATACCAGGCTTTTTAAAATATATATATATTTGCGGCTGAACAGTGAGCGACACACTTAAACTGTTTTTTTTAGATACAAATGGCCCAAAAGTGGATAATACAGAGGTTTGTACCGTGGAACTGCAAAACCACACTTGTATTTCTCGGGCCTACACCAGACTATTTTCAACAGATATATTTGTGTCTGAAAAATCAGGGAGACACTATTTTTTTTTTTTTTACAGAAAAAAATGCAAAAAGCAGGATAATAGAGATTTTTTATCGTGGAACAGCAAAAGCACACTTCTGTCTCTCTGGCTTACACCAGACTATTTTCAACAGATATATTTGTGTCTGAAAAATCAGGGAGACACTATTATTATTTTTATACAGCAAAAAATGCCAAAAACAGGATAATAGAGATGTTTTACCGTGGAACATCAAAACCACAGTAATAATTTGCTGGTGTATACCAGGCTTTTTAAAATATATATATACTTGCGGCTGAACAGTGAGCGACACACTCAAACTGTTTTTTTTAGATACAAATGGCCCAAAAGTGGATAATACAGAGGTTTGTACCGTGGAACTGCGAAACCACACTTGTATTTCTCGGGCCTACACCAGACTATTTTCAACAGATATATTTGTGTCTGAAATATCAGGGAGACACTATTTTTTTTTTTTTTTACAGCAAAAAATGCAAACAGCAGGATAATAGAGATTTTTTACCGTGGAACAGCAAAAGCACACTTCTGTCTCTCTGGCCTACACCAGACTATTTTCAACAGATATATTTGTGTCCGAAAAATCAGGGAGACACTATTTTTTTTTTTTTTTTACAGCAAAAAATGCAAAAAGCAGGATAATAGAGATTTTTTACCGTGGAACAGCAAAACCACACTTCTGTCTCTCTGACCTACACCAGACTATTTTCAACAGATATATTTGTGTCTGAAAAATCAGGGAGACACTATTATTATTTTTATACAGCAAAAAATGCCAAAAACATGATAATAGAGATGTTTTACCGTGGAACATCAAAACCACAGTAATAATTTTCTGGTGTATACCAGGCTTTTTAAAATATATATATATTTGCGGCTGAACAGTGAGCGACACACTCAAACTGTTTTTTTTAGATACAAATGGCCCAAAAGTGGATAATACAGAGGTTTGTACCGTGGAACTGCAAAACCACACTTGTATTTCTCGGGCCTACACCAGACTATTTTCAACAGATATATTTGTGTCTGAAAAATCAGGGAGACACTATTTTTTTTTTTTTTACAGCAAAAAAATGCAAAAAGCAGGATAATAGAGATTTTTTACCGTGGAACAGCAAAAGCACACTTCTGTCTCTCTGGCCTACACCAGACTATTTTCAACAGATATATTTGTGTCTGAAAAATCAGGGAGACACTATTATTATTTTTATACAGCAAAAAATGCCAAAAACAGGATAATAGAGATGTTTTACCGTGGAACATCAAAACCACAGTAATAATTTACTGGTGTATACCAGGCTTTTTAAAATATATATATATTTGCGGCTGAACAGTGAGCGACACACTCAAACTGTTTTTTTTAGATACAAATGGCCCAAAAGTCGATAATACAGAGGTTTGTACCGTGGAACTGCAAAACCACACTTATATTTCTCGGGCCTACACCAGACTATTTTCAACAGATATATTTGTGTCTGAAAAATCAGGGAGACACTATTTTTTTTTTTTACAGCAAAAAATGCATAAAGCAGGATAATAGAGATTTTTTACCGTGGAACAGCAAAAGCACACTTCTGTCTCTCTGGCCTACACCAGACTATTTTCAACAGATATATTTGTGTCTGAAAAATCAGGGAGACACTATTATTATTTTTATACAGCAAAAAATGCCAAAAACAGGATAATAGAGATGTTTTACCGTGGAACATCAAAACCACAGTAATAATTTACTGGTGTATACCAGGCTTTTTAAAATATATATATATTTGCGGCTGAACAGTGAGCGACACACTTAAACTGTTTTTTTTAGATACAAATGGCCCAAAAGTGGATAATACAGAGGTTTGTACCGTGGAACTGCAAAACCACACTTGTATTTCTCGGGCCTACACCAGACTATTTTCAACAGATATATTTGTGTCTGAAAAATCAGGGAGACACTATTTTTTTTTTTTTACAGAAAAAAATGCAAAAAGCAGGATAATAGAGATTTTTTACCGTGGAACAGCAAAAGCACTCTTCTGTCTCTCTGGCCTACACCAGACTATTTTCAACAGATATATTTGTGTCTGAAAAATCAGGGAGACACTATTATTATTTTTATACAGCAAAAAATGGCAAAAACAGGATAATAGAGATGTTTTACCGTGGAACATCAAAACCACAGTAATAATTTGCTGGTGTATACCAGGCTTTTTAAAATATATATATATTTGCGGCTGAACAGTGAGCGACACACTCAAACAGTTTTTTTTAGATACAAATGGCCCAAAAGTGGATAATACAGAGGTTTGTACCGTGGAACTTCAAAACCACACTTGTATTTCTCGGGCCTACACCAGACTATTTTCAACAGATATATTTGTGTCTGAAAAATCAGGGAGACACTATTTTTTTTTTTTTTTACAGCAAAAAATGCAAACAGCAGGATAATAGAGATTTTTTACCGTGGAACAGCAAAAGCACACTTCTGTCTCTCTGGCCTACACCAGACTATTTTCAACAGATATATTTGTGTCCGAAAAATCAGGGAGACACTATTTTTTTTTTTTTTTTACAGCAAAAAATGCAAAAAGCAGGATAATAGAGATTTTTTACCGTGGAACAGCAAAACCACACTTCTGTCTCTCTGACCTACACCAGACTATTTTCAACAGATATATTTGTGTCTGAAAAATCAGGGAGACACTATTATTATTTTTATACAGCAAAAAATGCCAAAAACAGGATAATAGAGATGTTTTACCGTGGAACATCAAAACCACAGTAATAATTTTCTGGTGTATACCAGGCTTTTTAAAATATATATATATTTGCGGCTGAACAGTGAGCGACACACTCAAACTGTTTTTTTTAGATACAAATGGCCCAAAAGTGGATAATACAGAGGTTTGTACCGTGGAACTGCAAAACCACACTTGTATTTCTCGGGCCTACACCAGACTATTTTCAACAGATATATTTGTGTCTGAAAAATCAGGGAGACACTATTTTTTTTTTTTTACAGCAAAAAATGCAAAAAGCAGGATAATAGAGATTTTTTACCGTGGAACAGCAAAAGCACACTTCTGTCTCTCTGGCCTACACCAGACTATTTTCAACAGATATATTTGTGTCTGAAAAATCAGGGAGACACTATTATTATTTTTATACAGCAAAAAATGCCAAAAACAGGATAATAGAGATGTTTCACCGTGGAACATCAAAACCACAGTAATAATTTACTGGTGTATACCAGGCTTTTTAAAATATATATATATTTGCGGCTGAACAGTGAGCGACACACTCAAACTGTTTTTTTTAGATACAAATGGCCCATAGAACTGCAAAACCACACTTCTATTTCTCTGGCCTACACCAGACTATTTTCAACAGATATATTTGTGTCTGAAAAATCAGAGGCACACTTTTTTTTTGGGGGGGGGGGGAGTCACCAAAAGGTTAATAAGATGGGTGTTTGTACATTGTGAAGGAGGAAAAAAAAAAGAGGATTTAGATAAAAAAAAAGGATTTTTCCTGGCCCCCAGGACCTGGAGCTAAGTCCAGCAATTTCAGCAACAGGAGCAGCAGACAGGACTGTAATGCAGCGTTTGCTGGTATAACCACTGCTTCTCCTATACAGCCTGCCTGCCTGCCTGCCTGATATACCTGAGATGGATATTAGTCCTGAGAAGGACTGTTTGTTTGATCTGGCAGCCTTTACAGACCCTACACTAACTATTTTGCTGGATATATCTCTCCCTAAATCAGCAGCGCTCTTCCTACACTGTCTGATCCGGAGCGACTGTGTCCAAGATGGCGGCGCCCGGTTTTAAATACTCGAGGTGACGCTGTGCGGCCAGCCAATCACTGTAATGCCCACAAACAACATGGCTGCGGCATTACAGTGACTGGCTGGCAATCCCTGCATGTTCATTGGCTCTGTAAAGAGCGCCAAACATGCAGGGCGGAGACCTGAGCTCCCGCCCGAGTAACCCGGAAATGCTCGGTGCTCGCCGAACATCCCGAGTAGCGTGATGCTCGGGCGAGTACCGAGCAGTGTCGAGCATGTTCGCTCAACACTACTGTCCTGCTCTTGTAGCCATCACATCTCCTTCTCTTAACGGACCATGGTCACGGATGTAATCATTAGATGCAGCTTGTATTGTAGGTCCCCCAATACGACATATCTCTGCAGCTAGCCCCCACCAATGCTGCAGTTTCGCATTTGCTGCGTTTACAATGATCCCAACCTGCTGTTGTGGTATGCTCCCCATGCCTATTCTCAGTATAGTGGAGAATTCCGAAGGACCATTCAGTAAAACAGATGCCACCTCCTGATACTCGTGTCCATGTTCTATTTCCCTAGTTTGGGAGAGGGTGAATAGGGAAGAGTTCAGAGGACTCTGGGTCTCTCTGAATGGAGTATAGACCATGGCAGGGGCAGGTGGGGGTAGTGGTTTATAATACCCGCCTTCAGCGTTATGTAATGGGCAGGTTGGTGCTACAACACCGGGTTTACGTGCTCCACAATTATAGCACGTCTCACACCATCCTGGGTTATATGATGGTGGCTGGCCACCAGTGGGAAGTGTAGGGTATTTAATCTCCTTAGGTAAAAATTGCTCAGTTTCCGGATTGAGGGGCTGGGGTACTGCTACATTTGTGGGGGTAGGGGATGCTTCTTTAGGGGCTTCGGAGTTGGTTAGTGGACACATAAGTTGGGAAGGGGAATCTACTTCCTCCTGTACTTTTTCCCATCAGCTTCATTTTGTAACACAAAACAACCAGTATTCGTTACAGGGCTAGATAATTTTCCTTTCTTGACATAAAAGTAATTGAAATAACCAGGCTTCATCTCCTCCGCTATTTCTACATATCCTTCATCACAAATCTCATGTGCGACTTTCCTGAACTTCTCAGCGTCTTCCAACAATCCACAGTCAACTAATCTACCCTTTTGCTGCCGGATGCCTTCATCCCACAACACAGGCTGAAGCCTCCCCTCCACAGGAAAATTTAACACCATAAACACTTTTGGTGCATTCTTCAAAGATCTTTTCCCTTCTCAACCGATCATGATATTCATCACATCCTCCCCCTCCTGCAGGGGAGACAAATTTTTTCTGCTCCAAAGAAACATTGATTAATCACTACTGCCGCTTCACAACCAACAAAGATTCTTAATGCTTGTGCACAGCGGAGTCTGGCCAGAGCTCCCAGCTTTTCCACTACTACCTACTACCTTTTAATTCATCCAATCCGTCGGGGGAATCGTACAGACGGCTAATGAAAGGAGGAGCACTTTTGCAGCTTCGCAGCGCTCCGGACACTCGATATACATATATCTACTAGCGTGTCCTACCCAATCTTCGATCACCTGCCGCGACTGAAACTAACAATGTCCAGTCTTCTAAGAATCTTTGTCAGAAGTTAAAGAAGGAAAGATTCACGCAATATTCACTTGTCAATCAGAGGTGATACTGCTTGGAAGGTAAATAATATCAGACCCCTAATGGGACTACACCCCTTATAGTCTCACCTTTGACTATATCCAACCAGGACGTCCGGAGACACTGCAAACAACCACACACCACATGGAAACCACGCCAAATGGTCAGTGTCACTAGTAAAGAACTGGTGCACTTACCGTGGCTTTTTGTGAGGGATGATCAGTCCCAATTCCAGTGGGGAAGGCTGAAAGCAAGTCTCTCTTTGTGGACGTCCAGAGGTGGAGGGGCGTCCCTGGTTAGGAATCCGAGTCACGGCACCAGCTGTTGAGGGAGGGCAATAACCCTTCACGGTTGACCAAGTGAGTGTCAAATTATTATGTTGATTGCGCAATCCACAGAAAACCAAACGGAGGCAATGTGTGCTCTGTATTGGGAGGATTCAAAGAATCTCTGATCCCGTTTATTTTGCTTAGCATTTTATATTGTTTTGAGTATTTTAATAGCCAATCAACTCTGCAGCCATACTACAGTACTGTAGGCTAACCAATGTTAGTACAATTATTACGGAAACACATATATGGTCATATTATCATTGTTAGTTTGAAGCACTATGGAAATTTTACAAGGTCAGTCCTGGCCTAGACTAGTTAGATAACAGGAGCGGAGTGTCTGACAAAATACAAAATGTTCTTGTGAGAAAAATTTTGTGGGAAAGATCCATGGGAAGAGAAAGAAATAAGAATGTTATGCAAGGAGTGATGATAATAATATGATTTTAAAGCAAGCAGGCAAAATGGAGTTGCTCTAGCATGAGTAGCAATATGTCCTTTACACTATTTGAAGGACAGCCTAACCACAAACACGTGGACAAGTGAATGTGGCCAGGGATGGTCCATCTCACGCCTTCACACTGGGTTAATATTGTGGAAGCCGGGACACAGTTGGACTCTGGGATGCAACACTTCCTCCAGACAGAAGATTGCGGGTCCTGGGTCAATCAGGCTTCAACACAAAGTTCAAAAGGTAGACAGCAGCAGTGGTCAGCCTCCTACACAACGAGTACATTATTCATGATCATTCATGAGGCCATCCATCTCCTTAGCTTTCTGTTCCTTGGAATGCAAGCTCATGTATGTAGTAGCAGCTAGGCCTGAGGTGGTCAGCGTTTTGGCGCATATCCTACCTCCTCCGAGGATTGCTGGATGTTTTCCTGGTACTATCCCAGTTCTATGATTCCCATTAAAACAAAGCTTCAGGTGATGAATGATGGATGAGGTGGTGGCAAAGGAGAAAGAGCAGGAGGAACAGGGACCATTCACATCAATATCAGGCCAGTCAACCACACATGTCTTGTAGGATATGTTTCTGTACCAAAAGGAGCGGTTCGGCTACATAGTTATAAGGCATACAGTGAATGCAATGCCTACCAAAAATTTCGAGGCACTCAAATGCCACTTGGAAGTGACATGGAGGTCAGATGGCGTTAACTAAACCTTTTTTTCCATTTATAGCAACTGGGTCTCCTGTGCACTGTTGGCCTAAGCAGTGAATGGAAGGCTTTCCAAAAATGGCCCTTGAAACAGACGTGGATTACAGCATACTAAAAAACTTCTACCCATTATTAGGGAGTGGGTCTCCCTTAGTGTTCGCCTATGCATTGAAAAGAGAAAGCTGACTAAAATTAGGAGGAAATGCAATGTACATTGGAAGAGTCATGGAGGTTAGAGTTAAATAAAAACAACATTTCAATGCCCCTTGGAAGAGACGTGGAGGTCGCAGCAGCCTAGCAAGACGGTTTAAATGTCCCTTGGAAGAGACGTGGAGGTCGCAGTAGCTTAACAAGATGGTTTTAATGCCCCTGGAAAAAGTGGTGGAGGTGGCAGTAGCTTAACAAGACTGTTTTAATGCCCCTTGGAGAAGTGGTGGAGGTCACAGTAGCTTAAAAATACGGTTTTAATGCCCCTTGGAAGAGACATGGAGGTTGCAGGAGCTTAACAAGACAGTTTTAATGCCCCTTGGAAGAGACGAGGAGATTGCAGTAGCTAAACAAGACGGTTTTAATGCCCCTGGGAAAAATGGTGGAGGTTGCAGTAGCTTAACAAGACGGTCTTAATGCCCCTTGGAAGAGACATGGAGGTTGCAGTAGCTTAACAAGATGGTTTAAATGCCCCTTGGAAGAGACGTGGAGGTTGCAGTAGCTTAAAAAGATGGTTTTAATGTCCCTTGGAAGAGACGTGGAGGTCACAGTGGAATAAAAAGACAATATCAATGCCCCTTGAAAATGTGGTGGAGGTTGCAGTAGCTTAACAAGATGGTTTTAATGCCCCTTGGAGAAGTGGTGGAGGTCGCAGCAGCTTAAAAAGATGGTTTTAATGCCCCTTGGAGAAGTGGCGGAGGTCGCAGTAGCTTAACAAGATGGTTTTAATGCCCCTTGGAGAAGTGGTAGAGGTCGCAGTAGATTAAAAAGACGGTTTTAATGCCCCATGGAAGAGACCGGGAGGTCGCAGTAGCTTAACAAGACGGTTTAAATGCCCCTTGAATGAGACATGGAGGTTGCAGTAGCTTAACAAGACGGTTTTAATGCCTCTTGGAAGAGCGGTGGAGGTCGCAGTAGCTTAAAAAGACGGTTTTAATGCCCCTTGGAAGAGACGTGGAGGTTGCAGTGCTTAACAACATGGTTTAAATGCCCCTTGAAAACGTGGTGGAGGTTGCAGTAGCTTAACAAGACAGTTTTAATACCCCTTGGAGAAGTCGTGGAGGTCGCAGTAGCTTAAAAAGACAGTTTTAATGCCCCTTGGAGAAGTGGTGGAGGTCGCAATAGCTTAAAAAGACGGTTTTAATGCCCCTTGGAAGAGACGTGGAGGTCACAGTGCTTAACAAGATGGTTTAAATGCCCCTTGGAAGAGATGTGGAGGTTGCAGTAGCTTAACAAGATGGTTTAAATGCCCCTTGGAAGAGCGGTGGAGGTCGCAGCAGCTTAAAAAGACGGTTTTAATACCCCTTGGAAGAGACGTGGAGGTTCTAGTAGCTTAACAAGACGGTTTTAATGCCCCTTGGAAGAGATGTGGAGGTTGCAGTAGCTTAACAAGATGGTTTAAATGCCCCTGGGGAAAGTGGTGGAAGTCGCAGTAGCTTAAAAAGACGGTTTTAATGCCCCTTGGAAAAGACATGGAGGTTGCAGTAGCTTAACAAGACAGCTTTAATGCCCCTTGGAAGAGACAAGGAGATTGCAGTAGCTAAACAAGACGGCTTTAATGCCCCTGGGAAAAGTGGTGGAGGCTGCAGTAGCTTAACAAGACTGTTTTAATTCCCCTTGGAGAAGTGGAGGAGGTCGCAGTAGCTTAAAAAGACGGTTTTAATGCCCCTTGGAAGAGACATGGAGGTTGCAGTAGCTTAACAAGACGGTTTAAATGCCCCTTGGAAGAGACGTGGAGGTTGCAGTAGCTTAAAAAGATGGTTTTAATATCCCTTGTAAGAGACGTGGAGGTCACAGTGGAATAAAAAGACAATATCAATGCCCCTTGAAAATGTGGTGGAGGTCGCAGTAGCTTAACAAGATGGTTTTAATGCCCCTTGGAGAAGTGGTGGAGGTCGCAGCAGCTTAACAAGATGGTTTTAATGCCCCTTGGAGAAGTGGCGGAGGTCGCAGTAGCTTAACAAGATGGTTTTAATGCCCCTTGGAGAAGTGGTAGAGGTCGCAGTAGATTAAAAAGACGGTTTTAATGCCCCATGGAAGAGACCGGGAGGTCGCAGTAGCTTAACAAGACGGTTTAAATGCCCCTTGGAAGAGAAGTGGAGGTTGCAGTAGCTTAAGAAGACGGTTTAAATGCCCCTTGAAAGAGACATGGAGGTTGCAGTAGCTTAACAAGACGGTTTTAATGCCTCTTGGAAGAGCGGTGGAGGTCGCAGTAGCTTAAAAAGACGGTTTTAATGCCCCTTGGAAGAGACGTGGAGGTCGCAGTGCTTAACAACATGGTTTAAATGTCCCTTGAAAATGTGGTGGAGGTTGCAGTAGCTTAACAAGACAGTTTTAATACCCCTTGGAGAAGTGGTGGAGGTCGCAGTAGCTTAAATGACGGTTTTAATGCCCCTTGGAGAAGTGGTGGAGGTCGCAATAGCTTAAAAAGACGGTTTTAATGCCCCTTGGAAGAGACGTGGAGGTCGCAGTGCTTAACAAGATGGTTTAAATGCCCCTTGGAAGAGACGTGGAGGTTGCAGTAGCTTAACAAGATGGTTTAAATGCCCCTTGGAAGAGCGGTGGAGGTCGCAGCAGCTTAAAAAGACGGTTTTAATACCCCTTGGAAGAGACGTGGAGGTTCTAGTAGCTTAACAAGACGGTTTTAATGCCCCTTGGAAGAGATGTGGAGGTTGCAGTAGCTTAACAAGATGGTTTAAATGCCCCTGGGAAAAGTGGTGGAAGTCGCAGTATCTTAACAAGACGGTTTTAATGCCCCTTGGAAGAGACGTGGAGGTTGCAGTAGATTAACAAGACAGTTTAAATGCCCTTTGGAAGAGACGTGGAGGTTGCAGTAGCTTAACAAGACGGTTTAAATGCCCCTTGAAAATGTGGTGGAGGTTGCAGTAGCTTAAAAAGACGGTTTTAATGCCCCTGGGAAAGTGGTGGAGGTCGCAGTAGCTTAAAATGACGGTTTTAATGCCCCTTGGAAGAGACGTGGAGGTCGCAGTAGCTTAACAAGACGGTTTAATTGCCCCTTGGAAGAGATGTGGAGGTTGCAGTAGCTTAACAAGACGGTTTTAATGCCCCCTGGAAGAGACGTGGAGGTTGCAGAAGCTTAACAAGACGGTTTTAATGCCTCTTGGTAGAGCGGTGGAGGTCGCAGTAGCTTAAAAAGATGGTTTTAATGCCCCTTGTAAGAGACGTGAAGGTCACAGTGGAATAAAAAGACAATATCAATGTCCCTTGAAAATGTGGTGGAGGTCGCAGTAGCTTAACAAGACGGTTTTAATGACCCTTGGAGAAGCGGTGGAGGTCGCAGTAGCTTAAAAAGACGGTTTCAATGCCCCTTGGAGAAGTGGTGGAGGTCGTGGTGGCTTAAAAAGACGGTTTTAATGCCCCTTGGAAGAGATGTGGTGGTCACAGTGGAATAAAAAGACAGTATCAATGTCCCTTGAAAATGTGGAAGAGGACGCAGTAGCTTAACAAAACGGTTTTAATGCCCCTGGGAAAAGTGGTGGAGGTCGCAGTAGCTTGATAAGATGGCTTTAATGCCCTTTGAAAGAGACGTGGAGGATGCAGTAGCTTAACAAGACAGTTTAAATGCCCATTAGAAGAGACGTGGAAGGTTCAGTAGCTTAAAAAGACGGTTTAAATGCCCCTTGGAAGAGAAAAGGAGGTTCTAGAAGCATAACAAGACGGTTTTAATGCCCCTTGGAAGAGACGTGGAGGTTGCAGTAGCTTAAAAAGACAGTTTAAATGCCTCTTGGAAGAGACGTGGAGGTTGCAGTAGCTTAACAAGACGGTTTTAATGCCCCTGGGAAAATTTGTGGAGGTCGCAGTAGCTTAACAAGACGGTTTTAATGCCCCTTGGAGAAGTGGTGGAGGTCGCAGTAGCTTAAAAAGATGGTTTTATTGCCCCTTGGAAGAGACGTGGAGGTCGCAGTAGCTTAACAAAACGGTTTATATGCCCCTTGGAAGAGACGTGGAGGTTGCAGTAGCTTAACAAGACAGTTTAAATGCCCCTGGGAAAAGTGTTGGAGGTCGCAGTAGCTTAACAAGACGGTTTTAATGCCCCTTGGAAGAGACGTGGATGTTGCAGTAGCTTAACAAGATGGTCTAAATTCCCCTTGGAAGAAACGTGGAGGTTCTAGTAGCTTAACAAGACGGTTTTAATGCCCCTTGGAAGAGACGTGGAGGTTGCAGTAGCTTAACAAGACGGTTTAAATGCCCCTTGGAAAAGACATGGAGGTCGCAGTAGCTTAACAAGACGGTTTTAATGCCCCTTGGAAGAGACGTGGAGTTCACAGTGGAATAAAAGGACAATATCAATGCCCCTTGAAAATGTAGTGGAGGGTACAGTAGCTTAACAAGACGGTTTTAATGCCCCTGGGAAAAGTGGTGGAGGTCGCAGTAGCTTAACAACATGGTTTTAACACCCCTTAGAGAAGTGATGGAGGTCGCAGAAGCTTAAAAAGATGGTTTTAGTGCCCCTTGGAAGAGACGTGGAGGTCGCAGTAGCTTAACAAGACGGTTTAAATGCCCCTTGGAAGAGACGTGGAGGTTGCAGCAGTTTAACAAGATGGTTTTAATGCCCCGTGGAAGAGATGTGGAGGTTGCAGTAGCTTAAGAAGACGGTTTAAATGCCCCTCGAAGAGGCGTGGAAGTTGCAGTAGCTTAAAAAGATGGTTTTAATGCCCCATGGAAGAGACGTGGAGGTTGCAGTAGCTTAAAAAGATGGTTTTAATGCCCCTAGGAAGAGACGTGGAGGTCACAGTGGAATAAAAAGACAATATCAATGTCGCTTGAAAATGTGGTGGAGGACGCAGTAGCTTAACAAAACGGTTTTAATGCCCCTGGGAAAAGTGGTGGAGGTCGCAGTAGCTTAATAAGACGGTTTTAATGCCATTTGGAAGAGACGTGGAGGATGCAGTAGCTTAACAAGACAGTTTAAATGCCCATTAGAAGAGACGTGGAGGGTTCAGTAGCTTAAAAAGACGGTTTAAATGCCCCTTGGAAGAGAAATGGAGGTTCTAGAAGCTTAACAAGACGGTTTTAATGCCCCTTGGAAGAGACGTGGAGGTTGCAGAAGCTTAAAAAGACGGTTTAAATGCCCCTTGGAAGAGACGTGGAGGTCGCAGTAGCTTAACAAGACGGTTTTAATGCCCCTTGGAAGAGCGGTGGAGGTCGCAGTAGCTTAAAAAAAAGGTTTTAATGCCGCTTGGAAGAGACGTGTAGGTCACAGTGGAATAAAAGGACAATTTCAATGCCACTTGAAAATGTGGTGGAGGTCGCAGTAGCTAAACAAGACGGTTTTAATGCCCCTGGGAAAAGTGGTGGAGGTCGCAGAAGCTTAACAAGATGTTTTTAATGCCCCTTGGAGAAGTGGTGGAGGTCGCAGTAGCTTAAATAGACGGTTTATATGCCCCTTGAAAGAGACGTGGAGGTTGCAGTAGCTTAACAAGACGGTTTAAATGCCCCTGGGAGAAGTGTTGGAGGTCGCAGTAGCTTAACAAGACAGTTTTAATGCCCCTTGGAAGAGACGTGGAGGTTGCAGTAGCTTAACAAGATGGTTTAAATTCCCCTTGGAAGAAAAGTGGAGGTTCTAGTAGCTTAACAAGACGGTTTTAATGCCCCTTGGAAGAGACATGGAGGTTGCAGTAGCTTAACAAGACGGTTTAAATGCCCCTTGGAAAAGACATGGAGGTCGCAGTAGCTTAACAAGACGGTTTTAATGCCCCTTGGAAGACACGTGGAGTTCACAGTGGAATAAAAGGACAATATCAATGCCCCTTGAAAATGTAGTGGAGGGTACAGTAGCTTAACAAGACGGTTTTAATGCCCCTGGGAAAAGTGGTGGAGGTCGCAGTAGCTTAACAACACGGTTTTAACACCCCTTAGAGAAGTGATGGAAGTCGCAGAAGCTTAAAAAGATGGTTTTAGTGCCCTTTGGAAGAGACGTGGAGGTCGCAGTAGCTTAACAAGACGGTTTAAATGCCCCTTGGAAGAGACGTGGAGGTTGCAGCAGTTTAACAAGATGGTTTTAATGCCCCTTGGAAGAGATGTGGAGGTTGTAGTAGCTTAAGAAGACGGTTTAAATGCCCCTCGAAGAGGCGTGGAAGTTGCAGTAGCTTAAAAAGATGGTTTTAATGCCCCATGGAAGAGACGTGGAGGTTGCAGTAGCTTAAAAAGATGGTTTTAATGCCCCTAGGAAGAGACGTGGAGGTCACAGTGGAATAAAAAGACAATATCAATGTTCCTTGAAAATGTGGTGGAGGACGCAGTAGCTTAACAAAACGGTTTTAATGCCCCTGGGAAAAGTGGTGGAGGTCGCAGTAGCTTAATAAGACGGTTTTAATGCCCTTTGGAAGAGACGTGGAGGATGCAGTAGCTTAACAAGACAGTTTAAATGCCCATTAGAAGAGACGTGGAGGGTTCAGTAGCTTAAAAAGACGGTTTAAATGCCCCTTGGAAGAGAAAAGGAGGTTCTAGAAGCTTAACAAGACGGTTTTAATGCCCCTTGGAAGAGACGTGGAGGTTGCAGAAGCTTAAAAAGACGGTTTAAATGCCCCTTGGAAGAGACGTGGAGGTTGCAGTAGCTTAACAAGACGGTTTTAATGCCCCTTGGAAGAGCGGTGGAGGTCGCAGTAGCTTAAAAAAAAGGTTTTAATGCCGCTTGGAAGAGACGTGTAGGTCACAGTGGAATAAAAGGACAATATCAATGCCACTTGAAAATGTGGTGGAGGTCGCAGTAGCTAAACAAGACGGTTTTAATGCCCCTGGGAAAAGTGGTGGAGGTCGCAGTAGCTTAACAAGACGTTTTTAATGCCCCTTGGAGAAGTGGTGGAGGTCGCAGTAGCTTAAAAAGACGGTTTTATTGCCCCTTGGAAGAGACGTGGAGGTCGCAGTAGCTTAGCAAAACGGTTTATATGCCCCTTGAAAGAGACGTGAAGGTTGCAGTAGCTTAACAAGACGGTTTAAATGCCCCTGGGAGAAGTGTTGGAGGTCGCAGTAGCTTAACAAGACAGTTTTAATGCCCCTTGGAAGAGACGTGGAGGTTGCAGTAGCTTAACAAGATGGTTTAAATTCCCCTTGGAAGAAAAGTGGAGGTTCTAGTAGCTTAACAAGACGGTTTTAATGCCCCTTGGAAGAGACGTGGAGGTAGCAGTAGCTTAACAAGACGGTTTAAATGCCCCTTGGAAAAGACATGGAGGTCGCAGTAGCTTAAAAAGACGGTTTTAATGCCCCTTGGAAGAGACGTGGAGTTCAAAGTGGAATAAAAGGACAATATCAATGCCCCTTGAAAATGTAGTGGAGGTTACAGTAGCTTAACAAGACGGTTTTAAAGCCCCTGGGAAAAGTGGTGGAGGTCGCAGTAGCTTAATAACACGGTTTTAATACCCCTTAGAGAAGTGATGGAGGTCGCAGAAGCTTAAAAAGATGGTTTTAGTGCCCCTTGGAAGAGACGTGGAGGTCGCAGTAGCTTAACAAGACGGATTAAATGCCCCTTAGAAGAGACTTGGAGGTTGCAGTAGTTTAACAAGACAGTTTTAATGCCCCTTGGAAGAGATGTGGAGGTTGCAGTAGCTTAAGAAGACGGTTTAAATGCCCCTCGAAGATGCGTGGAGGTTGCAGTAGCTTAAAAAGATGGTTTTAATGCCCCATGGAAGAGACGTGGAGGTTGCAGTAGCTTAAAAAGATGGTTTTAATGCCCCTAGGAAGAGACGTGGAGGTCACAGTTGCTTAACAAGACACTTTAAATGCCCATTAGAAGAGACGTGGAGAGTTCAGTAGCTTAACAAGACGCTTTAAATGCCCCTTGGAAGAGACATGGAGGTTCTAGAAGCTTAACAAGACAGTTTTAATGCCCATTGGAAGAGACGTGGAGGTTGCAGTAGCTTAAAAAGATGGTTTAATGCCCCTTGGAAGAGACGTGGAGGTTGCAGTAGCTTAACAAGACGGTTTTAATGCCCCTTGGAAGAGAGGTGGAGGTCGCAGTAGCTTAAAAAAAAGGTTTTAATGCCCCTTGGAAGATACGTGGAGGTCACAGTGGAATAAAAGGACAATATCAATGCCACTTGAAAATGTGGTGGAGGTCGCAGTAGCTTAACAAGATGGTTTTAATGCCCCTTGGAGAAGTGTTGGAGGTCGCAGTAGCTTAAAAAGACGGTTTTAATGCCCATTGGAAGAGACGTGAAGGTCGCAGTAGCTTAGCAAGACAGTTTTAATGACCCCGGGAAAAAGTGGTGGAGGTCGCAGGAGCTTAAAAAAATGGTTTTAATGCCCCTTGGAAGAGACATGGAGGTCGCAGTAGCTTAAAAAAACTGTTTTAATGCTCCTTGGAAGAGACGTGGAGGTCGCAGTACCTTAATAAGACGGTTTTAATGTCCCTGGGAAAAATGGTGGAGGTCGCAGTAGCTTAACAAGATGGTTTTAATGCCGCTTGGAGAAGTGGTGGAGGTCGCAGTAGCTTAAAAATACGGTTTTAATGCCCCTTGGAAGAGACATGGAGGTTGCAGTAGCTTAACAAGACGGTTTTAATGCCCCATGGAAGAGCCGTGGAGATTTCAGTAGCTTAACAAGACATTTTAAATGCCCCTTGGAAGAGACGTGCCAGTTGCAGTAGCTTAACAAGACGGTTTTAATGCCCCTTGGAAGAGCGGTGGAGTTCGCAGTAGCTTAAATAGACGGTTTTAATGCCCCTTTGTAGAGACGTGGAGGTCGCAGTGGTATAAAAAGACAATATCAATGCCCCTTGAAAATGTGGTGGAGGTCGCAGTAGCTTAACAAGATGGTTTTAATGCCCCTTGGAGAAGTGGTGGAGGTCGCAGTAGCTTAACAAGACGGTTTTAATGCCCCTTGGAGAAGTGGTGGAGGTCGCAGTAGCTTAAAAAGACGGTTTTAATGCCCCTTGGAAGGCACGTTGAGGTAGCAGTAGCTTAAGAAGACGTTTTAAATGCCCCTTGGAAGAGACATGGAGGTTGCAGTAGCTTTACAAGATGGTTTTATTGCCCCTTGAATGAGCAGTGGAGGTCGCAGTAGCTTAAAAAGATGGTTTTAATGCCTCTTGGAAGAGACGTGGAGATCACAGTGGAATAAAAAGACAATATCAATGCCCCTTGAAAATGTGGTGGAGGTCGCAGTAGCTTAACAAAATGGTTATAATGCCCCTGGTAAAAGTGGTGGAGGTCGCAATAGCTTAACAAGACGGTTTTCATGCCCCTTGGAGAAGTGGTGGAGGTCGCAGTAGCTTAACAAGACGGTTTTAATGCCCCTTTGAGAAGTGGTGTAGGTCACAGTAGCTTAAAAAGACGGTTTTAATGCCCCTTGGAAGAGAGGTGGAGGTCTCAGTAGCTTAACAAGACGGTTTATATGCCCCTTGGAAGAGACGTGGAGGTTGCAGTAGCTTAAAAAGATGGTTTTAATGCCCCATGGAAGAGACGTGGAGGTTGCAGTAGCTTAAAAAGATGGTTTTAATGCCCCTAGGAAGAGACGTGGAGGTCACAGTTGCTTAACAAGACAGTTTAAATGCCCATTAGAAGAGACGTGGAGAGTTCAGTAGCTTAACAAGACGCTTTAAATGCCCCTTGGAAGAGACATGGAGGTTCTAGAAGCTTAACAAGACAGTTTTAATGCCCATTGGAAGAGACGTGGAGGTTGCAGTAGCTTAAAAAGACGGTTTAATGCCCCTTGGAAGAGACGTGGAGGTTGCAGTAGCTTAACAAGACGGTTTTAATGCCCCTTGGAAGAGAGGTGGAGGTCGCAGTAGCTTAAAAAAAAAGATTTTAATGCCCCTTGGAAGATACGTGGAGGTCACAGTGGAATAAAAGGACAATATCAATGCCACTTGAAAATGTGGTGCAGGTCGCAGTAGCTTAACAAGATGGTTTTAATGCCCCTTGGAGAAGTGTTGGAGGTCGCAGTAGCTTAAAAAGACGGTTTTAATTCCCCTTGGAAGAGACGTGAAGGTCGCAGTAGCTTAACAAGACAGTTTTAATGACCCCGGGAAAAAGTGGTGGAGGTCGCAGGAGCTTAAAAAAATGGTTTTAATGCACCTTGGAAGAGACATGGAGGTCGCAGAAGCTTAAAAAAACTGTTTTAATGCTCCTTGGAAGAGACGTGGAGGTCGCAGTACCTTAATAAGACGGTTTTAATGTCCCTGGGAAAAATGGTGGAGGTCGCAATAGCTTAACAAGATGGTTTTAATGCCGCTTGGAGAAGTGGTGGAGGTCGCAGTAGCTTAAAAATACGGTTTTAATGCCCCTTGGAAGAGACATGGAGGTTGCAGTAGCTTAACAAGACGGTTTTAATGCCCCATGGAAGAGCCGTGGAGATTTCAGTAGCTTAAGAAGACATTTTAAATGCCCCTTGGAAGAGACGTGCCAGTTGCAGTAGCTTAACAAGACGGTTTTAATGCCCCTTGGAAGAGCGGTGGAGTTCGCAGTAGCTTAAATAGACGGTTTTAATGCCCCTTGGTAGAGACGTGGAGGTCACAGTGGTATAAAAAGACAATATCAATGCCCCTTGAAAATGTGGTGGAGGTCGCAGTAGCTTAACAAGATGGTTTTAATGCCCCTTGGAGAAGTGGTGGAGGTCGCAGTAGCTTAACAAGACGGTTTTAATGCCCCTTGGAGAAGTGGTGGAGGTCGCAGTAGCTTAAAAAGACGGTTTTAATGCCCCTTGGAAGGCACGTTGAGGTAGCAGTAGCTTAAAAAGACGTTTTAAATGCCCCTTGGAAGAGACATGGAGGTTGCAGTAGCTTTACAAGATGGTTTTATTGCCCCTTGAATGAGCAGTGGAGGTCGCAGTAGCTTAAAAAGATGGTTTTAATGTCTCTTGGAAGAGACGTGGAGATCACAGTGGAATAAAAAGACAATATCAATGCCCCTTGAAAATGTGGTGGAGGTCGCAGTAGCTTAACAAAATGGTTATAATGCCCCTGGTAAAAGTGGTGGAGGTCGCAATAGCTTAACAAGACGGTTTTCATGCCCCTTGGAGAAGTGGTGGAGGTCGCAGTAGCTTAACAAGACGGTTTTAATGCCCCTTTGAGAAGTGGTGTAGGTCACAGTAGCTTAAAAAGACGGTTTTAATGCCCCTTGGAAGAGACGTGGAGGTCTCAGTAGCTTAACAAGACGGTTTATATGCCCCTTGGAAGAGACGTGGAGGTTGCAGTAGCTTAACAAGACGGTTTAAATGCCCCTGGGAAAAGTGGTGGAGGTCGCAGTAGCTTAACAAGACGGTTTTAATGCCCCTTGGAAGAGACGTGGAGGATGCAGTAGCTTAACAAGACAGTTTAATTGCCCCTTGGAAGAGACGTGGATGGTGCAGTAGCTTAACAAGATGGTTTAAATGCCCCTTGTAAGAAACGTGGAGGTTCTAGTAGCTTAACAAGACGGTTTAAATGCCCCTTGGAAGAGACATGGAGGTCGCAGTAGCTTAAAAAGACGGTTTCAATGCCCCTTGGAAAAGACGTGGGGATCACAGTGGAATAAAAGGACAATATCAATGCCCCTTGAAAACGTGGTGGAGGTTGCAGTAGCTTAACAAGATGGTTTTAATGCCCCTGGGAAAAGTGGTGCAGGTCGTAGTAGCTTAACAAGACGGTTTTAATACCCGTTGGAGAAGTGGTGGAGGTCGCAGTAGCTTAACAAGACGGTTTAAATGCCCCTTGGAAGAGACGTGGAGGATGCAGTAGTTTAACAAGACGGTTTTAATGCCCCTTTTTAAGAGAAGTGGAGGTTGCAGTAGCTGAGGAAGACGGTTTAAATGCCCCTGGAAGAGACGTGGAGGTTGCAGTAGCTTAAAAAGACGGTTTTAATGCCCCTTGGAATAGACGTGTAGGTTGTAGTAGCTTAACAAGACGGTTTTAATGCCTCATGGAAGAGAGGTGGATGTCGCAGTAGCTTAAAAATATGGTTTTATTGCCCCTTGGAAGAGACGTGGAGGTCAGAGTGGAATAAAAAGACAATATCAATGCCCCTTGAAAATGTGGTGGAGGTCGCAGAAGCTTAATAAGATGAATTTAATGACCCTTGGAGAAGCGGTGGAGGTCGCAGTAGCTTAAAAAGACGGATTTAATACCCCTTGGAGAAGTGGTGGAGGTCGCGCTAGCTTAAAAAGATGATTTTAATTCCCCTTGGATGAGATGTGGTGGTCACAGTGGAATAAAAAGACAATATCAATGCCCCTTGAAAATGTGGTGGAGGTCGCAGTAGCTTAACAAAACGGTTTTAATGCCCCTGGCAAAAGTGGTGGAGGTCGCAGTAGCTTAATAAGACGGTTTTAATACCCTTTGGAAGAGACGTGGAGGTGGCAGTAACTTAACAAGACAGTTTAATTGCGAATTAGAAGAGACGTGGAGGTTTCAGTAGCTTAACAAGATGGTTTAAATGCCCCTTGGAGAAGCGATGGAGGTCGCAGTGCTTAACAAGATGGTTTTAATGCCCCTTGGAGAAGTCTTAGAGGTCGCAGTGGATTAAAAAGATGGTTTTAATGCAACTTGGAAGAGACGTGGAGGTCGCAGTAGCTTAACAAGACGGTTTTAATGCCCCTTGGAAGAGATGTGGAGGTTGCAGTAGCTTAACAAGACGGTTTAAATGCCCCTTGGAAGTGACGTGAAGGTAGGAGCAGCTTAAGAAGGCAGTTTAAGTGTCCCTTAGATGAGACGTGGAGGTTGCAGTAGCTTAACAAGATGGTTTTAATGCCTCTTGGAAAAGCGGTGGAGGTCGCAGTAGCTAAAAAAGATGGTTTTCATGCCCCTTGGAAGAGACGTGGAGGTCACAGTGGAATAAAAAGACAATATCAATGCCCCTTGAAAATGTGGTGGAGGTCGCAGTAGCTTAACAAAACGGTTTTAATGCCCCTGGGAAAAGTGGTGGAGGTCGCAGTAGCTTAACAAGATGGTTTTAGTGCCCCTTGGAGAAGTGGTGGAGGTCGCAGTAGCTTAAAAATACGGTTTTAATGCCCCTTGGAAGAGACATGGAGGTTGCAGTAGCTTAACAAGACGGTTTTAATGCCCCATGGAAGAGCCGTGGAGATTCCAGTAGCTTAAGAAGACGGTTTAAATGCCCCTTGGAAGAGACGTGCCGGTTGCAGTAGCTTAACAAGACGGTTTTAATGCCCCTTGGAAGAGCGGTGGAGTTCGCAGTAGCTTAAATAAACGGTTTTAATGCCCCTTGGTAGAGACGTGGAGGTCACAGTGGTATAAAAAGACAATATCAATGCAACTTGAAAATGTGGTGGAGGTCGCAGTAGCTTAACAAGATGGTTTTAATGCCCCTTGGAGAAGTGGTGGAGGTCGCAGTAGCTTAACAAGACGGTTTTAATGCCCCTTGGAGAAGTGGTGGAGGTCGCAGTAGCTTAAGAAGACGTTTTAAATGCCCCTTGGAAGAGACATTGAGGTTGCAGTAGCTTTACAAGATGGTTTTATTGCCCCTTGGATGAGCAGTGGAGGTCGCAGTAGCTTAAAAAGATGGTTTTAATGCATCTTGGAAGAGACGTGGAGATCACAGTGGAATAAAAAGACCATATCAATGCCCCTTGAAAATGTGGTGGAGGTCGCAGTAGCTTAACAAAATGGTTATAATGCCCCTGGTAAAAGTGGTGGAGGTCGCAATAGCTTAACAAGACGGTTTTCATGCCCCTTGGAGAAGTGGTGGAGGTCGCAGTAGCTTAACAAGACGGTTTTAATACCCCTTTGAGAAGTGGTGTAGGTCACAGTAGCTTAAAAAGACGGTTTTAATGCCCCTTGGAAGAGACGTGGAGGTCTCAGTAGCTTAACAAGACGGTTTAAATGCCCCTGGGAAAAGTGGTGGAGGTCGCAGTAGCTTAAAAAGACGGTTTTAATGCCCCTTGGAAAAGACGTGGAGGTCGCAGTAGCTTAACAAGACGGTTTAAATGCCCCTTGGAAGAGACGTGGAGGTTGCAGTAGCTTAACAAGACGGTTTTAATGCCCCTTTTTAAGAGAAGTGGAGGTTGCAGTAGCTTAGGAAGATGATTTAAATGCCCCTGGAAGAGACGTGGAGGTTGCAGTAGCTTAAAAAGACGGTTTTAATGCCCCTTGGAATAGACGTGGAGGTTGTAGTAGCTTAACAAAATGGTTATAATGCCCCTGGTAAAAGTGGTGTAGGTCGCAATAGCTTAACAAGACGGTTTTCATGCCCCTTGGAGAAGTGGTGGAGGTCGCAGTAGCTTAACAAGATGGTTTTAATGCCCCTTTGAGAAGTGGTGTAGGTCACAGTAGCTTAAAAAGACGGTTTTAATGCCCATTGGAAGAGACGTGGAGGTCTCAGTAGCTTAACAAGACGGTTTATATGCCCCTTGGAAGAGACGTGGAGGTTGCAGTAGCTTAACAAGACGGTTTAAATGCCCCTGGGAAAAGTGGTGGAGGTCACAGTAGCTTTACAAGACGGTTTTAATGCCCCTTGGAAGAGACGTGGAGGATGCAGTAGCTTAACAAGACAGTTTAATTGCCCCTTGGAAGAGACGTGGATGTTGCAGTAGCTTAACAAGATGGTTTAAATGCCCCTTGTAAGAAACGTGGAGGTTCTAGTAGCTTAACAAGACGGTTCAAATGCCCCTTGGAAGAGACATGGAGGTCGCAGTAGCTTAAAAAGACGGTTTCAATGCCCCTTGGAAGAGACGTGGGGATCACAGTGGAATAAAAGGACAATATCAATGCCCCTTGAAAACGTGGTGGTGGTTGCAGTAGCTTAACAAGATGGTTTTAATGCCCCTGGGAAAAGTGGTGGAGGTCGCAGTAGCTTAACAAGACGGTTTTAATACCCGTTGGAGAAGTAGTGGAGGTCGCAGTAGCTTAAAAAGACGGTTTTAATGCCCCTTGGAAAAGACGTGGAGGTCGCAGTAGCTTAACAAGACGGTTTAAATGCCCCTTTTTAAGAGAAGTGGAGGTTGCAGTAGCTTAGGAAGATGGTTTAAATGCCCCTGAAAGAGACGTGGAGGTTGCAGTAGCTTAAAAAGACGGTTTTAATGCCCCTTGGAATAGACGTGGAGGTTGTAACAGCTTAACAAAATGGTTATAATGCCCCTCGTAAAAGTGGTGTAGGTCGCAATAGCTTAACAAGACGGTTTTCATGCCCCTTGGAGAAGTGGTGGAGGTCGCAGTAGCTTAACAAGATGGTTTTAATGCCCCTTTGAGAAGTGGTGTAGGTCACAGTAGCTTAAAAAGACGGTTTTAATGTCCCTTGCAAGAGACGTGGAGGTCTCAGTAGCTTAACAAGACGGTTTATATGCCCCTTGGAAGAGACGTGGAGGTTGCAGTAGCTTAACAAGACGGTTTAAATGCCCCTGGGAAAAGTTGTGGAGGTCGCAGTAGCTTTACAAGACGGTTTTAATGCCCCACGGAAGAGACGTGGAGTATGCAGTAGCTTAACAAGACAGTTTAATTGCCCCTTGGAAGAGACGTGGATGTTGCAGTAGCTTAACAAGATGGTTTAAATGCCCCTTGTAAGAAACGTGGAGGTTCTAGGAGCTTAACAAGACCGTTCAAATGCCCTTTGGAAGAGACATGGAGGTCGCAGTAGCTTAAAAAGACGGTTTCAATGCCCCTTGGAAGAGACGTGGGGATCACAGTGGAATAAAAGGACAATATCAATGCCCCTTGAAAACGTGGTGGAGGTTGCAGTAGCTTAACAAGATGGTTTTAATGCCCCTGGGAAAAGTGGTGGAGGTCGCAGTAGCTTAAAAAGACGGTTTTAATGCCCCTTGGAAAAGACGTGGAGGTCGCAGTAGCTTAACAAGACGGTTTAAATGCCCCTTAGAAGAGACGTGGAGGTTGCAGTAGCTTAACAAGACGGTTTTAATGCCCCCTTTTAAGAGAAGTGGAGGTTGCAGTAGCTTAGGAAGATGGTTTAAATGCCCCTGGAAGAGACGTGGAGGTTGCAGTAGCTTAAAAAGACGGTTTTAATGCCCCTTGGAATAGACGTGGAGGTTGTAGTAGCTTAACAAAATGGTTATAATGCCCCTGGTAAAAGTGGTGTAGGTCGCAATAGCTTAACAAGACGGTTTTCATGCCCCTTGGAGAAGTGGTGGAGGTCGCAGTAGCTTAACAAGATGGTTTTAATGCCCCTTTGAGAAGTGGTGTAGGTCACAGTAGCTTAAAAAGACGGTTTTAATGCCCCTTGGAAGAGACGTGGAGATCTAAGTAGCTTAACAAGACGGTTTATATGCCCCTTGGAAGAGACGTGGAGGTTGCAGTAGCTTAACAAGACGGTTTAAATGCCCCTGGGAAAAGTGGTGGAGGTCGCAGTAGCTTTACAAGACGGTTTTAATGCCCCATGGAAGAGACGTGGAGGATGCAGTAGCTTAACAAGAAAGTTTAATTGCTCCTTGGAAGAGACGTGGATGTTGCAGTAGCTTAACAAGATGGTTTAAATGCCCCTTGTAAGAAACGTGGAGGTTCTAGTAGCTTAACAAGACGGTTCAAATGCCCTTTGGAAGAGACATGGAGGTCGCAGTAGCTTAAAAAGACGGTTTCAATGCCCCTTGGAAGAGACGTGGGGATCACAGTGGAATAAAAGGACAATATCAATGCCCCTTGAAAACGTGGTGGAGGTTGCAGTAGCTTAACAAGATGGTTTTAATGCCCCTGGGAAAAGTGGTGGAGGTCGCAGTAGCTTAACAAGACGGTTTTAATACCCGTTGGAGTAGTGGTGGAGGTCGCAGTAGCTTAAAAAGACGGTTTTAATGCCCCTTGGAAGAGACGTGGAGGTCGCAGTAGCTTAACAAGACTGTGTAAATGCCCCTTGGAAGAGACGTGGAGGTTGCAGTAGCTTAACAAGACGGTTTTAATGCCCCTTTTTAAGAGAAGTGGAGGTTGCAGTAGCTTAGGAAGACGGTTTAAATGCCCCTGGAAGAGACGTGGAGGTTGCAGTAGCTTAAAAAGACGGTTTTAATGCCCCTTGGAATAGACGTGGAGGTTGTAGTAGCTTAACAAGACGGTTTTAATGCCTCATGGAAGAGCGGTGGATGTCGCAGTAGCTTAAAAAGATGGTTTTAATGCCCCTTGGAAGAGACGTGGAGGTCACAGTGGAATAAAAAGACAATATCAATGCCCCTTGAAAATGTGGTGGAGGTCGCTGTAGCTTAATAGGATCAATTTAATGACCCTTGGAGAAGCGGTGGAGGTCGCAGTATCTTAAAAAGACGGATTTAATACCCCTTGGAGAAGTGTTGGAGGTCGCGGTAGCTTAAAAAGATGATTTTAATTCCCCTTGGAAGAGATGTGGTGGTCACAGTGGAATAAAAAGACAATATCAATGCCCCTTGAAAATGTGGTGGAGGTCGCAGTAGCTTAACAAAACGGTTTTAATGCCCCTGGGAAAAGTGGTGGAGGTCGCAGTAGCTTAATACGACGCTTTTAATACCCTTTGGAAGAGACGTGGAGGTGGCAGTAGCTTAACAAGACAGTTTAATTGCCAATTAGAAGAGACGTGGAGGTTTCAGTAGCTTAACAAGATGGTTTAAATGCCCCTTGGAGAAGCGGTGGAGGTCGCAGTGCTTAACAAGATGGTTTTAATGCCCCTGGGAGAAGTGGTAGAGGTCGCAGTGGATTAAAAAGACGGTTTTAATGCAACTTGGAAGACACGTGGAGGTCGCAGTAGCTTAACAAGACGGTTTTAATGCCACTTGGAAGAGACGTGGAGGTTGCAGTAGCTTAACAAGACGGTTTAAATGCCCCTTGGAAGTGACGTGGAGGTAGGAGCAGCTTAAGAAGGCGGTTTAAATGTCTCTTGAATGAGACGTGGAGGTTGCAGTAGCTTAACAAGACTGTTTTAATGCCTCTTGGAAAAGCGGTGGAGGTCGCAGCAGCTAAAAAAGACGGTTTTCATGCCCCTTGGAAGAGACGTGGAGGTCACAGTGGAATAAAAAGACAATATCAATGCCCCTTGAAAATGTGGTGGAGGTCGCAGTAGCTTAACAAAACGGTTTTAATGCCCCTGGGAAAAGTGGTGGAGGTCGCAGTAGCTTAATAAGACGGTTTTAATACCCTTTGGAAGAGACGTGGAGTTGCAGTAGCTTAACAAGACAGTTTAATTGCCAATTAGAAGAGACTTGGAGGTTTCAGTCGCTTAACAAGATGGTTTAAGTGCCCCTTGGAAGAGACATGGAGGTTCTAGAAGCTTAACAAGACGGTTTTAATGCCCCTTGGAAGAGACGTGGAGGTTGCAGTAGCTTAAAAAGACGGTTTAAATGACCCTTGGAAGAGACGAGGAGGTTGCAGTAGCTTAACAAGACGGTTTTAATGCCCCTTGGAAGAGCGGTGCAGGTCGCAGTAGCTGAAAAAAAAGGTTTTAATGCCCCATGGAAGAGATGTGGAGGTCACAGTGGAATAAAACACAATATCAATGCCACTTGAAAATGTGAAGGAGGTCGCAGTAGCTTAACAAGACGGTTTTAATGCCCCTGGGAAAAGAGGTGGAGGTCGCAGTAGCTTAACAAGATGGTTTTAACGCCCCTGGAGAAGTGGTGGAGGTCGCAGTAGCTTAAAAAGACGATTTTAATGAACCTTGGAAGAGATGTGGAGGTTGCAGTAGATTAACAAGATGGTTTTAAAGCCCCTTGGAGGAGCGGTGGAGGTCGCAGTAGCTTAAAAAGACAGTTTTAATGCCCCTTGGAAGAGAAGTAGAGGTCACAGTGAAATAAAACGACAATATCAATGCCCCTTGAAAATGTGGTGGAGATCGCAGTAGCTTAACAAGATGGTTTAAATGCCCCTGGGAAAAGTGGTGGAGGTTGCAATAGCTTAACAAGGCGGTTTTAATGCCCCTTGGAGAAGAGGTGTAGGTCGCAGTGCTTAACAAGATGATTTTAATGCCCCTTGAAGAAGAGGTAGAGGTCGCAGTGGATTAAAAAGACGGTTTTAATGCAACTTGGAAGAGACGTGGAGGTCGCAGTAGCTTAACAAGACGGTTTTAATGCCCCTTGGAAGAGACGTGGAGGTTGCAGTAGCTTAACAAGACGGTTAAAATGCCCCTTGGAAGTGACGTGGAGGTAGCAGCAGCTTAAGAAGACGGTTTAAATGTCCCTTGGAAGAGACGTGGAGATTGCAGTAGCTTAACAAGACGGTTTTAATGCCTCTTGGAAGAGCGGTGGAGGTCGCAGTAGCTAAAAAAGACGGTTTTCATGCCCCTTGGAGAAGTGGTGGAGGACGCTGTAGCTTAAAAAGACTGTTTTAATGTCCCTTGGAGAAGTGGTTGAGGTAGCAGTAGCTTAAAAAGACCGTTTTAATGCCCCTGGGAAAAGTGGTGGAGGTCGCAGTAGCTTAACAAGTCGGTTTTAATACCACTTGGAAGAGACGTGGAGGTTGCAGTAGCTTAACAAGACAGTTTAAATACCCCTTGGAAGAGACGTGGAGGTTGCAGTAGCTTAACAAGACGGTTTAAATGCCCCTTGGAAGAAACGAGGAGGTTCTAGTAGCTTAACAAGATGGTTTTAATGCCCTTTGGAAGAGACGTGGAGATCACAGTGGAATAATAGGACAATATCAATGCCCCTTGAAAATGTGTTGGAGATCGCAGCAGCTTAACAAGACGGTTTTAACGCCCTTTGGAAGAGACGTGGAGGTTGCAGTAGCTTAACAAGACAGTTTAAATGCCCCTTAGAAGAGACATGGAGGTTTCAGTAGCTTAACAAGAAGGTTTAAATGCCCCTTGGAAGAGACGTGGAGGTTCTAGAAGCTTAACAAGATGGTTTTAATGCCCCTTGGAAGAGACGTGGAGGTTGCAGTAGCTTAACACGACGGTTTAAATGCCCCTTGGAAGAGACGTGGAGGTTGCAGCAGCTTAACAAGACGGTTTTAATGCCCCTTGGAAGAGTGGTGGAGGTCGCAGAAGCTTAAAAAAAAGGTTTTAATGCCCCTTGGAAGAGACGTGGAGGTCACAGTGGAATAAAAGGACAATATCAATGCCCCTTGAAAATGTGGTGGAGGTCGCAGTAACTTAACAAGACGGTTTTAATGCCCCTGGGAAAAGTGGTGGAGGTCGCAGTAGCTTAACAAGATGGTTTTAATGCCTCTTGGAGTAGTGGAGGAGGTCGCAGTAGCTTAAGAAGACGGTTTTAATGCCCCTTGGAGAAGTGGTGGAGGTTTCAGTAGCTTAAAAATACTTTTTTAATTCCCCTTGGAAGAGACGTGGAGGTCGCAGTAGCTTATCAAGACTGTTTAAATGCCCCTTGGAAGAGACGTGGAGGTTGCAGTAGCTTAACAAGACGGTTTTAATGCCCCTTGGAAGAGACGTGGAGCTTGCAGTAGCTTAACAAGACGGTTTAAATGCAACTTGGAAGAAACGAGGAGGTTGCAGTAGCTTAACGAGACGGTTTAATGCCTCTTCGAAGAGCGGTGGAGATCGCAGTCGCTTAAAAAGACGGTTTTAATGCCCCTTGGAAGAGACGTGGAGGTCGCAGTGCTTAACAAGATGGTTTAAATGCCCCTTGGAAAAGACGTGGAGGTTGCAGTAGCTTAACAAGACGGTTTTAATGCCCCTTGGAAGAGACGAGGAGGTTGCAGTAGCTTAACAAGATGGTTTAAATGCCCCTTGGAAGAGCGGTGGAGGTCGCAGTAGCTTAAAAAAACGGTTTTAATACCCCTTGGAAGAGACGTGGAGGTCACAGTGGTTTAAAAAGGCAATATCAATGCCCCTTGAAAATGTGGTGGAGGTCGCAGTAGCTTAACAAGACGGTTTTAATGCCCCTGGGAAAAGTGGTGGAGGTCGCAGTAGCTTAACAAGACTGTTTTAATGACCCTTGGAATAGACGTGGAGGTTGCAGTAGCTTAAAAAGACAGTTTAAATGCCCCTCGTAAGAGACGTGGAGGTTGGAGTAGCTTAACAAGACGGTTTTAATGCCCCTTGGAAGAGACGTGGACGTTCTAGTAGCTTAACAAGATGGTTTTAATGCCCCTTGGATGAGACGTGGAGGTTGCAGTAGCTTAATAAGATGGTTTTAATGCCCCTTGGAAAAACGGTGATGGTCGCAGTAGCTTAAAAAGACGGTTTTAATGCCAATTGGAAGAGACGTGGAGATCATAGTGGAATAAAAGGACAATATCAATGCCCCTTGAAAATGAAGTGGAGATCGCAGTAGCTTAACAAGACGGTTTTAATGCCCCTGGGAAAAGTGGTGGAGGTCGCAGTAGCTTAAGAAGACGGTTTTAATGCCCCTTGGAGAAGTGGTGGAGGTCGCAGTAGATTAAGAAGACGGTTTTAATGCCCCTTGGAAGAGACGTGGAGGTTGCAGTAGCTTAACAATACAGTTTAAATGCACCTAGGAAGAGACGTGGAGGTTGCAGTAGCTTAAAAATACGGTTTTAATGCCCCTTGCAAGAGACTTGGAGGTTGCAGTAGCTTAACAAGACGGTTTTAATGCCTCTTGGAAAAGAGGTGGAGGTCGCAGTAGCTTAAAAAGACGGTTTTAATGCCCCTTGGAAGAGACGTGGAGGTCACAGTGGAATAAAACGACAATATCAATGCCCCTTGAAAATATGGTGGAGGTCGCAGTAGCTTAACAAGACGGTTTTAATGCCCCTTGGAGAAGTGGTGGAGGTCGAAGTAGCTTAAAAAGACCGTTTTAGTGCCCCTTGGCAGAGACGTGGAGGTCACAGTGGAATAAAAAGCCAATATCAATGCCCCCTGAAAATGTGGTGGAGGTCGCAGTAGCTAAACAAGACGGTTTTAATGCCCCTGGGAAAAGTGGTGGAGGTCGCAGTAGCTTAAAAAGCGGTTTCAATGCTCCTTGGAAGAGACGTGGAGGTTGCAGTAGCTTAACAAGACAGTTTAAATGCCCCTTGGAAGAGACATGGAGGTTGCAGTAGCTTAACAAGATGGTTTAAATGCCCCTTGGAAGAGACGTGGAGGTTCTAGAAGCTTAAAAAGATGGTTTTAATGCCCCTTGGAAGAGACTTGGAGGTTGCAGTTGCTTGACAAGGCGGTTTAAATGCCCCTCGGGAGAGACGTGGAGGTTGCAGTAGCTTAATAAGACGGTTTTAATCCCCTATGAAGAGCGGTGGAGATCGCAGTTGCTTAAAAAGATGATTTTAATGCCCCTTGGAAGAGACGTAGAGGTCACAGTGGAATAAAAGGACAATATCAATGCCCCTTGAAAATGTGGTGGCGATCGCAGTAGCTTAACAAGACGGTTTTGATGCCCCATGGAGAAGTGGTGGAGGTCGCAGTAGCTTAAAAAAATGGTTTTAATGCCCCTTCGAGAAGTGGTGGCGGTCGCAGTAGCTTAAAAGACGGTTTTAATGCCCCTTGAAAGACACGTGGAGGTCACAGTAGCTTAACAAGACGGTTTAAATGCCCCTTGGAAGAGACGTGGAGGTTGCAGTAGCTTAACAAGACGGTTTTAATGCCTCTTTGAAGAGACGTGGAGGTCACAGTAGCTTAACAAGCCGGTTTAAATGCCCCTTGGAAGAGACGTGGAGGTTGCAGTAGCTTAAAAAGACGGTTTTAATGCCCCTTGGAACAGACGTGGAGGTTGTAGTAGCTTAACAAGATGGTTTTAATGCCTCTTGAAAGAGCGGTGGAGGTCGCAGTAGCTTAAAAAGACGGTTTTAATGCCCCTTGGAATAGACGTGGAGGTCGCAGTAGCTTAACAAGACTGTTTAAATGCCCCTTGGAAGAGACGTGGAAGTTGCAGTAGCTTAAAAAGACGGTTTTAATGCCCCTTGGAAGAGACGTGGAGGTTGCAGTAGCTTAACAAGACGGTTTTAATGCCTCCTGGAAGAGCGGTGGAGGTCGCAGTAGCTTAAAAAGACGGTGTTAATGCCCCTTGGAAGAGACATTGAGGTCACAGTGGAATAAAAAGACAACATCAATGCCCCTTGAAAATGTGGTGGAGGTCGTAGTAGCTTAACAAGACGTATTTAATGCCCCTTGGAAGAGACATTGAGGTCACAGTGGAATAAAAAGACAACATCAATGCCCCTTGAAAATGTGGTGGATGTCGTAGTAGCTTAACAAGACGTATTTAATGCCCCTTGGAGAAGTGGTGGAGGTCGCAGTAGCTCAAAAAGACGGTTTTAATGCCCCTTGGAGAAGTGGTAGAGGTCGCAGTAGCTTAAAAAAATGGTTTTAATGTCCCTTGGAAGAGACGTGGAGGTCGCAGTAGCTTAACAAGACGGTTTAAATGCCCCTTGGAAGAGACGTGGAGGTTGCAGTAGCTTAGCGAGAGGGTTTTAATACCCCTTGGAAGAGACGTGTAGGTTGCAGTAGCTTAAAAAGACGGTTTTAATGCCCCTTGGAAGAGTGGTGGATGTCGCACTACCTTAACAAGATGGTTTTAATTCCCCTGGGAAAAGTGGTGGAGGTCCCAGTAGCTTAACAAGACGGTTTTAATGCCCCTTGGAAGAGACGAAGAGGTTGCAGTGGCTTAACAAGACGGTTTAAATGCCCCTTGGGAGAAACGTGGAGGTTCCAGTAGCTTAATAAGACGTATCAATGCCCCTTGAAAATGTGGTGGCGGTCACAGTAGCTTAAAAAGATGTTTTTAATGCCCCTTGGAGAAGTGGTGGAGGTCGCAGTAGCTTAAAAAAACGGTTTTAATGTCGCTTGCAAGAGACGTGGAGGTCGCAGTAGCTTAACAAGACGATTTAAATGCCCCTTGGAAGAGACATTTAGGTCGCAGTAGCTTAACAAGGTGGTTTTAATGCCCCTTGAAAGACATGTGGAGGTTGCAGTAGCTTAACAAGACGGTTTAAATGCCCCTTGGAAGAGGCGTGGAGATTGCAGTAGCTCAACAAGACGGTTTTAATGCCCCTTGGAAGAGTGGTGGAGGTCGCAGTAGCTTAAGAAAAAGGTTTTAATGCCCCTTGGAAGAGACGTGGAGGTCACAGTGGAATAAAAGGACAATATCAATGCCCCTTGAAAATGTGGTGGAGGTCGCAGTAACTTAGCAAGACGGTTTTAATGCCCCTGGGAAAAGTGGAGGAGGTCGCAGTAGCTTAACAAGACGGTTTTAATGCCCCGTGGAGTAGTGGAGGAGGTCGCAGTAGCTTAACAAGACGGTTTTAATGCCCCTTGGAGAAGTGGTGGAGGTTGCAGTAGCTTAAAAAGACGGTTTTAATTCCCCTTGGAAGAGACGTGGAGGTCGCAGTAGCTTATCAAGACGGTTTAAATGCCCCTTGGAAGAGACGTGGAGGTTGCAGTAGCTTAACAAGACGGTTTTAATGCCCCTTGGAAGAGACGTGGAGGTTCTAGTAACTTAACAAGACGGTTTTAATGCCCCTTGGAAGAGACGTGGAGGTTGCAGTAGCTTAACAAGACGGTTTAAATGCCCCTTGGAAGAGACATGGAGATTGCAGTAGCTTAATAAGACGGTTATAATGCCCCTTTGAAGAGCGATGGAGGTCGCAGTAGCTTAAAAAGACGGTTTTAATGCCTCTTGGAAAAGAGGAGGAGGTCGCAGTAGCTTAAAAAGACGGGTTTTAATGCCCCTTGGAAGAGACGTGGAGGTCACAGTGGAATAAAAAGACAATATCAGTGCCCCTGGGAAAAGTGGTGGAGGTCGCAGTAGTGTAACAAGACGGTTTTAATGCCCCATGGAGAAGTGGTGGCGGTCGAAGTAGCTTAACAAGACGGTTTTAATGCCCCTTGGAGAAGTGGTGGAGGTTGCAGTAGCTTAACAAGACGGTTTAAATGCCCATTGGAAGAGACGTGGAGGTCGCAGAAGCTTAACAAGACGGTTTAAATGCCCCTTGGAAGAGACGTGGAGGTTGCAGTAGCTTAACAAGACGGATTTAATGCCCCTTGGAAGAGACGTGGAGGTTTCAGTAGCTTAACAAGCCGGTTTAAATTCCCCTTGGAAGAGACGTGGAGGTTGCAGTAGCTTATGAAGACGGTTTAAATGCCCCTTGGAAGAGACGTGGAGGTTGCATTAGCTTAACAAGATGGTTTTAATGCCTCTTGGAAGAGCGGTGGAGTTCGCAGTAGCTTAAAAAGACGGTTTTAATGCTCCTTGGAAGAGACGTGGAGGTCACAGTGGAATAAAAAGACAATATCAATGCCCCTTGAAAATGTGGTGGAGGTTGCAGTAGCTTAACAAGACAGTTTTAATGCCCCTTGGAGAAGTGGAGGAGGTCGCAGTAGCTTAAAAAGATGGTTTTAATGCCCCTTGGAGAAGTGGTGGAGGTCGCAGTAGCTTAAAAAGACTGTTTTAATGTCGCTTGGAAAAGACGTGGAGGTCGCATTGCTAAACAAGATGGTTTAAATGCCCCTTGGAAGAGACATGGAGGTTGCAGTAGCTTAACAAGACGGTTTTAATGCCCCTGAGAGGAGACGTGGAGGTTGCAGTAGCTTAACAAGATTGTTTAAATGCCCCTTGGAAGAGCGGTGGAGGTCACAGCAGCTTAAAAAGACGATTTTAATACCCCTTGGAAGAGACGTGGAGGTCACAGTGATTTAAATAGACAGTATCAATGCCCCTTGAAAATGTCGTGGAGGTCGCAGTAGCTTAACAAGACCGTTTTAATGACCCTGGTAAAAGTGGTGAAGGTCGCAGTAGCTTAACAAGACGGTTTTAATCCCCCTTGGAAGAGACGTGGAGGTTGCAGTAGCTTAACAAGACTGTTTAAATGCCCCTTGGAATAGACGTGGCGGTTCTAGAAGCTTAACAAGATGGTTTTAATGCCCCTTGGAAGAGACGTGGAGGTTGCAGTAGCTTAACAAGATGGTTTAAATGCCCCTTGGAAGAGACGTGGAGGTTGCAGTAGCTTAATAAGACAGTTTTAATGCCCCTTGGAAGAGCGGTGGAGCTCGCAGTAGCTTAAAAAGACGGTTTTAATGCCCCTTGGAAGAGACATGGAGATCATAGTGGAATAAAAGGACAACATCAATGCCCCTTGAAAATGTGGTGGAGATCACAGTAGCTTAACAAGACGGTTTTAATGCCCCTGGGAAAAGTGGTGTAGGTCGCAGTAGCTTAACAAGACGGTTTTAATGCCCCTTGGAAGAGACGTGGACGTTCTAGTAGCTTAACAAGACGGTTTTAATGCCCCTTGGAAGAGACGTGGAGGTTGCAGTAGCTTAACAAGACGGTTTAAATGCCCCTTGGAAGAGACATGGAGGTTGCAGTAGCTTAATAAGACGGTTTTAATGCCCCTTTGAAGAGCGATGGAGGTCGCAGTAGCTTAAAAAGATGGTTCTAATGCCTCTTGGAAAAGAGGTGGAGGTCGCAGTAGCTTAAAATGACGGGTTTTAATGCCCCTTGGAAGAGATGTGGAGGTCACAGTGGAATAAAAAGACAATATCAATGCCCCTTGAAAATGTGGTGGAGGTCGCAGTAGCTTAACAAGACGGTTTTAATGCCCCTTGGAGAAGTGGTGGAGGTCGCAGTAGCTTAAAAAGACAGTTTTAATGCCCCTTGGAGAAGTGGTGAAGGTCGCAGTAGCTTAAAAAGACGATTTTAATGCCCCTTGGAAGAGAAGAGGAGGTTGCAGTGGCTTAACAAGACGGTTTAAATGCCCCTTGGGAGAAACGTGGAGGTTGCAGTAGCTTAATAAGATGGTTTTAATGCCCGTTGGAAGAGCGGTGGAGGTCGCAGTAGCTTAAAAAGACGATTTTAATGCCCCTTGGAAGAGACGTGGAGGTCACAGTGGAATAAAAGGACAATATCAATGCCCCTTGAAAATGTGGTGGCGGTCACAGTAGCTTAAAAAGATGTTTTTAATGCCCCTTGGAGAAGTGGTGGAGGTCGCAGTAGCTTAAAAAAACGGTTTTATTGTCGCTTGGAAGAGACGTGGAGGTCGCAGTAGCTTAACAAGACGAATTAAATGCCCCTTGGAAGAGGCGTGGAGGTTGCAGTAGCTTAACAAGATGGATTTAATGCCCCTTGGAAGAGACGTGGAGGTTTCAGTAGCTTAACAAGCCGGTTTAAATGCCCCTTGGAAGAGACGTGGAGGTTGCAGTAGCTTATGAAGACGGTTTAAATGCCCCTTGGAAGAGACGTGGAGGTTGCATTAGCTTAACAAGATGGCTTTAATGCCTCTTGGAAGAGCGGTGGAGTTCGCAGTAGCTTAACAAGACGGTTTTAATGCCCCTGAGAGGAGACTTGGAGGTTGCAGTAGCTTAACAAGATTGTTTAAATGCCCCTTGGAAGAGCGGTGGAGGTCACAGCAGCTTAAAAAGACGATTTTAATACCCCTTGGAAGAGACGTGGAGGTCACAGTGGTTTAAATAGACAGTATCAATGCCCCTTGAAAATGTCGTGGAGGTCGCAGTAGCTTAACAAGACTGTTTTAATGACCCTGGGAAAAGTGGTGAAGGTCGCAGTAGCTTAACAAGACGGTTTTAATCCCCCTTGGAAGAGACGTGGAGGTTGCAGTAGCTTAACAAGACAGTTTAAATGCCCCTTGGAAGAGACGTGGAGGTTGCAGTAGCTTAACAAGACTGTTTAAATGCCCCTTGGAAGAGATGTGGCGGTTCTAGTAGCTTAACAAGATGGTTTTAATGCCCCTTGGAAGAGACGTGGAGGTTGCAGTAGCTTAACAAGACGGTTTAAATGCCCCTTGGAAGAGACGTGGAGGTTGCAGTAGCTTAATAAGACGGTTTTAATGCCCCTTGGAAGAGCGGTGGAGCTCGCAGTAGCTTAAAAAGACGGTTTTAATGCCCCTTGGAAGAGACATGGAGATCATAGTGGAATAAAAGGACAATATCAATGCCCCTTGAAAATGTGGTGGAGATCACAGTAGCTTAACAAGACGGTTTTAATGCCCCTGGGAAAAGTGGTGAAGGTCGCAGTAGCTTAACAAGACGGTTTTAATGCCCCTTGGAAGAGACGTGGAGGTTCTAGTAGCTTAACAAGATGGTTTTAATGCCCCTTGGAAGAGACGTGGAGGTTGCAGTAGCTTAACAAGACGGTTTAAATGCCCCTTGGAAGATACATGGAGGTTGCAGTAGCTTAATAAGACGGTTTTAATGCCCCTTTGAAGAGCGATGGAGGTCGCAGTAGCTTAAAAAGATGGTTTTAATGCCTCTTGGAAGAGATGTGGAGGTCACAGTGGAATAAAAGGACAATATCAATGACCCTTGAAAATGTGGTGGCGGTCACAGTAGCTAAAAAAGATGGTTTTAATGCCCCTTGGAGAAGTGGTGGAGGTCGCAGTAGCTTAAAAAAACGGTTTTAATGTCGCTTGGAAGAGACGTGGAGGTCGCAGTAGCTTAACAAGACGATTTAAATGCCCCTTGGAGAGACATGGAGGTCGCAGTAGCTAAACAAAGTGGTTTTAATGCCCCTTGGAAGAGATGTGGAGGTTGCAGTAGCTTAACAAGACGGTTTAAATGCCCCTTGGAAGAGGCGTGGAGATTGCAGTAGCTTAACAAGACTGTTTTAATGCCCCTTGGAAGAGTGGTGGAGGTCGCAGTAGCTTAAAAAAAAGGTTTTAATGCCCCTTGGAAGAGACGTGGAGGTCACAGTGGAATAAAAGGACAATATCAATGCCCCTTGAAAATGTGGTGGAGGTCGCAGTAACTTAGCAAGACGGTTTTAATGCCCCTTGGAGTAGTGGAGGAGGTCGCAGTAGCTTAACAAGGTGGTTTTAATGCCCCTTGGAAGAGACGTGGAGGTTGCAGTAGCTTAACAAGACGGTTTTATGACTCTTCGAAGAGCGGTGGAGGTCGCAGTAGCTTAAAAAGACGGTTTTTATGCACCTTGGAAGAGACGTGGAGGTCACAGTGGAATAAAAAGACAATATCAATGCCCTTTCAAAATGTTGTGAAGGTCGCAGTAGCTTAACAAGACAGTTTTGACGCCCCTTGGAGAAATGGTGGAGGTCGCAGTAGCTTAAAAAGACGGTTTTAATGCCCCTTGGAGAAGTGGTGGAGGTCGCAGTAGCTTAAAAAGATGGTTTTAATGCCCCTTGGAAGAGACTTGGAGGTTGCAGTAGCTTAACAAGATGGTTTAAATGCCCCTTGGAAGAGATGAGGAGGTTGCAGTAGCTTAACAAGATGGTTTAAATGCCTCTTGGAAGAGCGGTGGAGATGGCAGTAGCTTAAAAAAACGGTTTTAATACCCCTTGGAAGAGACGTGCAGGTCACAGTGGTTTAAAAAGACAATATCAATGCCCCTTGAAAATGTGGTGGAGGTCGCAGTAGCTTAACAAGACGGTTTTAATGCCCCTTGGAATAGACGTGGAGGTTGCAGTAGCTTAACAAGACAGTTTAAATGCCCCTTGTAAGAGACGTGGAGGTTGGAGCAGCTTAACAAGACGGTTTTAATGCCCCTTGGAAGAGACGTGGAGGTTGGAGTAGCTTAACAAGACTGTTTTAATGCCCCTTGGAAGAGACGTGGAGGTTCTAGTAGCTTAATAAGATGGTTTTAATGCCCCTTGGAAGAGCGGTGGAGGTCGCAGTAGCTTAAAAAGACGATTTTAATGCCCCTTGGAAGAGACGTGGAGGTCACAGTGGAATAAAAGGACAATATCAATGCCCCTTGAAAATGTGGTGGCGGCCACAGTAGCTTAAAAAGATGGTTTTAATGCCCCTTGGAGAAGTGGTGGAGGTCGCAGTAGCTTAAAAAAACGGATTTAATGTCGCTTGGAAGAGACGTGGAGGTCGCAGTAGCTTAACAAGACGATTTAAATGCCCCTTGGAAGAGACATGGAGGTCGCAGTAGCTTAACAAGGTGGTTTTAATGCCCCTTGGAAGAGACGTGGAGGTTGCAGTAGCTTAACAAGACGGTTTAAATGCCCCTTGGAAGAGGCGTGGAGATTGCAGTAGCTTAACAAGATGGTTTTAATGCCCCTTGGAAGAGTGGTGGAGGTCGCAGTAGCTTAAAAAAAGTTTTAATGCCCCTTGGAAGAGACGTGGAGGTTACAGTGGAATAAAAGGACAATGTCAATGCCCCTTGAAAATGTGGTGGAGGTCGCAGTAACTTAGCAAGACGGTTTTAATGCCACTGGGAAAAGTGGTGGAGGTCGCAGTAGCTTAACAAGACGGTTTTAACCCCCCTTGGAAGATACGTGAAGGTTGCAGTAGCTTCACAAGACAGTTTAAATGCCCCTTGGAAGAGACGTGGAGGTTGCAGTAGCATAACAAGACTGTTTAAATGCCCCTTGGAGGAGACGTGGCGGTTCTAGTAGCTTAACAAGATGGTTTTAATGCCCCTTGGAAGAGACGTGGAGGTTGCAGTAGCTTAACAAGATGGTTTAAATGCCCCTTGGAAGAGACGTGGAGGTTGCAGTAGCTTAATAAGACGGTTTTAATGCCCCTTGGAAGAGCGGTGGAGGTCGCAGTAGCTTAACAAGACGGTTTTAATGCCCCTTGGAAGAGACGTGGAGGTTCTAGTAGCTTAACAAGACGGTTTTAATGCCCCTTGGAAGATACGTGAAGGTTGCAGTAGCCTAACAAGACGGTTTAAATGCCCCTTGGAAGAGACATGGAGGTTGCAGTAGCTTAATAAGACGGTTTTAATTTCACCTTTGAAGAGCGATGGAGGTCGCAGTAGCTTAAAAAGATGGTTTTAATGCCTCTTGGAAAAGAGGTGGAGGTCGCAGTAGCTTAAAATGACGGGTTTTAATGCCCCTTGGAAGAGACGTGGAGGTCACAGTGGAATAAAAAGACAATATCAATGCCCCTTGAAAATGTGGTGGAGGTCGCAGTAGCTTAACAAGACGGTTTTAATGTCCCTTGGAGAAGTGGTGGAGGTCGCAGTAGCTTAAAAAGACAGTTTTAATGCCCCTTGGAGAAGTGGTGGAGGTCGCAGTAGCTTAAAAAGACGATTTTAATGCCCCTTGGAAGAGACGAGGAGGTTGCAGTGGCTTAACAAGATGGTTTAAATGACCCTTGGGAGAAACGTGGAGGTTGCAGTAGCTTAATAAGATGGTTTTAATGCCCGTTGGAAGAGCAGTGGAGGTCGCAGTAGCTTAAAAAGACGATTTTAATGCCCCTTGGAAGAGACGTGGAGGTCATAGTGGAATAAAAGGACAACATCAATGCCCCTTGAAAATGTGGTGGAGATCACAGTAGCTTAACAAGACGGTTTTAATGCCCCTGGGAAAAGTGGTGGAGGTCGCAGTAGCTTAACAAGACGGTTTTAATGCCCCTTGGAAGAGACGTGGAGGTTCTAGTAGCTTAACAAGACGGTTTTAATGCCCCTTGGAAGAGACGTGGAGGTTGCAGTAGCTTAACAAGACGGTTTAAATGCCCCTTGGAAGAGACATGGAGGTTGCAGTAGCTTAATAAGACGGTTTTAATGCCCCTTTGAAGAGCGATGGAGGTCGCAGTAGCTTAAAAAGATGGTTTTAATGCCTCTTGGAAAAGAGGTGGAGGTCTCAGTAGCTTAAAATGACGGGTTTTAATGCCCCTTGGAAGAGATGTGTAGGTCACAGTGGAATAAAAAGACAATATCAATGCCCCTTGAAAATGTGGTGGAGGTCGCAGTAGCTTAACAAGACGGTTTTAATGCCCCTTGGAGAAGTGGTGGAGGTCGCAGTAGCTTAAAAAGACAGTTTTAATGCCCCTTGGAGAAGTGGTGAAGGTCGCAGTAGCTTAAAAAGACGATTTTAATGCCCCTTGGAAGAGACGAGGAGGTTGCAGTGGCTTAACAAGACGGTTTAAATGCCCCTTGGGAGAAACGTGGAGGTTGCAGTAGCTTAATAAGATGGTTTTAATGCCCGATGGAAGAGCGGTGGAGGTCGCAGTAGCTTAAAAAGACGATTTTAATGCCCCTTGGAAGAGACGCGGAGGTCACAGTGGAATAAAAGGACAATATCAATGCCCCTTGAAAATGTGGTGGCGGTCACAGTAGCTTAAAAAGATGTTTTTAATGCCCCTTGGAGAAGTGGTGGAGGTCGCAGTAGCTTAAAAAAACGGTTTTATTGTCGCTTGGAAGAGACGTGGAGGTCGCAGTAGCTTAACAAGACGATTTAAATGCCCCTTGGAAGAGACATTTAGGTCGCAGTAGCTTAACAAGGTGGTTTTAATGCCCCTTGAAAGAGATGTGGAGGTTGCAGTAGCTTAACAAGACGGTTTAAATGCCCCTTGGAAGAGGCGTGGAGATTGCAGTAGCTTAACAAGACGGTTTTAATGCCCCTTGGAAGAGTGGTGGAGGTCGCAGTAGCTTAAAAAAAAGGTTTTAATGCCCCTTGGAAGAGACGTGGAGGTCACAGTGGAATAAAAGGACAATATCAATGCCCCTTGAAAATGTGGTGGAGGTCGCAGTAACTTAGCAAGACGGTTTTAATGCCCCTGGGAAAAGTGGAGGAGGTCGCAGTAGCTTAACAAGACGGTTTTAATGCCCCTTGGAGTAGTGTAGGAGGTCGCAGTAGCTTAACAAGACGGTTTTCATGCCCCTTGGAGAAGTGGTGGAGGTTGCAGTAGCTTAAAAAGACGGTTTTAATTCCCCTTGGAAGAGACGTGGAGGTCGCAGTAGTTTATCAAGACGGTTTAAATGCCCCTTGGAAGAGACGTGGAGGTTGCAGTAGCTTAACAAGATGGTTTTAATGCCCCTTGGAAGAGACGTGGAGGTTCTAGTAGCTTAACAAGACGGTTTTAATGCCCCTTGGAAGAGACGTGGAGGTTGCAGTAGCTTAACAAGACGGTTTAAATGTCCTTAGAAGAGACATGGAGGTTGCAATAGCTTAATAAGACGGTTTTAATGCCCCTTTGAAGAGCGATGGAGGTCGCAGAATCTTAAAAAGACGGTTTTAATGCCTCTTGGAAAAGAGGTGGAGGTCGCAGTAGCTTAAAAAGACGGGTTTTATTGCCCCTTGGAAGAGACGTGGAGGTCACAGTGGAATAAAAAGACAATATCAATGCCCCTGGGAAAAGTGGTGGAGGTCGCAGTAGTTTAACAAGACGGTTTTAATGCCCCATGGAGAAGTGGTGGCGGTCGAAGTAGCTTAACAAGACGGTTTTAATGCCCCTTGGAGAAGTGGTGGAGGTTGCAGTAGCTTAACAAGACGGTTTAAATGCCCATTGGAAGAGACGTGGAGGTCGCAGTAGCTTAACAAGACGGTTTAAATGCCCCTTGGAAGAGACGTGGAGGTTGCAGTAGCTTAACAAGATGGATTTAATGCCCCTTGGAAGAGACGTGGAGGTTTCAGTAGCTTAACAAGCCGGTTTAAATGCCCCTTGGAAGAGACGTGGAGGTTGCATTAACAAGATGGTTTTAATGCCTCTTGGAAGAGCGTTGGAGTTCGCAGTAGCTTAACAAGACGGTTTTAATGCTCCTGAGAGGAGACTTGGAGGTTGCAGTAGCTTAACAAGATTGTTTAAATGCCCCTTGGAAGAGCGGTGGAGGTCACAGCAGCTTAAAAAGACGATTTTAATACCCCTTGGAAGAGACGTGGAGGTCACAGTGGTTTAAATAGACAGTATCAATGCCCCTTGAAAATGTCGTGGAGATCGCAGTAGCTTAACAAGACCGTTTTAATGACCCTGGGAAAAGTGGTGAAGGTCGCAGTAGCTTAACAAGACGGTTTTAATCCCCCTTGGAAGAGACTTGGAGGTTGCAGTAGCTTAACAAGACAGTTTAAATGCCCCTTGGAAGAGACGTGGAGGTTGCAGTAGCTTAACAAGACTGTTTAAATGCCCCTTGGAAGAGACGTGGCGGTTCTAGTAGCTTAACAAGATGGTTTTAATGCCCCTTGGAAGAGACGTGGAGGTTGCAGTAGCTTAACAAGACGGTTTAAATGCCCCTTGGAAGAGACGTGGAGGTTGCAGTAGCTTAATAAGACGGTTTTAATGCCCCTTGGAAGAGCGGTGGAGCTCGCAGTAGCTTAAAAAGACGGTTTTAATGCCCCTTGGAAGAGACATGGAGATCATAGTGGAATAAAAGGACAATATCAATGCCCCTTGAAAATGTGGTGGAGATCACAGTAGCTTAACAAGACGGTTTTAATGCCCCTGGGAAAAGTGGTGAAGGTCGCAGTAGCTTAACAAGACGGTTTTAATGCCCCTTGGAAGAGACGTGGAGGTTCTAGTAGCTTAACAAGACGGTTTTAATGCCCCTTGGAAGAGACGTGGAGGTTGCAGTAGCTTAACAAGACGGTTTAAATGCCCCTTGGAAGACACATGAAGGTTGCAGTAGCTTAATAAGACGGTTTTAATGCCCCTTTGAAGAGCGATGGAGGTCGCAGTAGCTTAAAAAGATGGTTTTAATGCCTCTTGGAAAAGAGGTGGAGGTCGCAGTAGCTTAAAATGACGGGTTTTAATGCCTCTTGGAAGAGATGTGGAGGTCACAGTGGAATAAATAGACAATATCAATGCCCCTTGAAAATGTGGTGGAGGTCGCAGTAGCTTAACAAGACGGTTTTAATGCCGGTGGGAGAAGTGGTGGAGGTCGCAGTAGCTTAAAAAGACAGTTTTAATGCCCCTTCGAGAAGTGGTGGAGGTCGCAGTAGCTTAAAAAGACGATTTTAATGCCCCTTGGAAGAGACGAGGAGGTTGCAGTGGCTTAACAAGACGGTTTAAATGCCCCTTGGGAAAAGCATGGAGGTTGCAGTAGCTTAATAAGATGGTTTTAATGCCCGTTGGAAGAGCGGTGGAGGTCGCAGTAGATTAAAAAGACGATTTTAATGCCCCTTGGAAGAGACGTGGAGGTCACAGTGGAATAATAGGACAATATCAATGCCCCTTGAAAATGTGGTGGCGGTCACAGTAGCTAAAAAAGATGGTTTTAATGCCCCTTGGAGAAGTGGTGGAGGTCGCAGTAGCTTAAAAAAACGGTTTTAATGTCGCTTGGAAGAGACGTGGAGGTCGCAGTAGCTTAACAAGACGATTTAAATGCCCCTTGGAAGAGACATGGAGGTCGCAGTAGCTAAACAAGGTGGTTTTAATGCCCCTTGGAAGAGATGTGGAGGTTGCAGTAGCTTAACAAGACGGTTTAAATGCCCCTTGGAAGAGGCGTGGAGATTGCAGTAGCTTAACAAGACGGTTTTAATGCCCCTTGGAAGAGTGGTGGAGGTCGCAGTAGCTTAAAAAAAAGGTTTTAATGCCCCTTGGAAGAGACGTGGAGGTCACAGTGGAATAAAAGGACAATATCAATGCCCCTTGAAAATGTGGTGGAGGTCGCAGTAACTTAGCAAGACGGTTTTAATGCCCCTTGGAGTAGTGGAGGAGGTCGCAGTAGCTTAACAAGGCGGTTTTAATGCCCCTTGGAAGAGACGTGGAGGTTGCAGTAGCTTAACAAGACGGTTTCATGACTCTTCGAAGAGCGGTGGAGGTCGCAGTAGCTTAAAAAGACGGTTTTTATGCACCTTGGAAGAGACGTGGAGGTCACAGTGGAATAAAAAGACAATATCAATGCCCTTTTAAAATGTTGTGAAGGTCGCAGTAGCTTAACAAGACAGTTTTAACGCCCCTTGGAGAAATGGTGGAGGTCGTAGTAGCTTAAAAAGACGGTTTTAATGCCCCTTGGAGAAGTGGTGGAGGTCGCAGTAGCTTAAAAAGATGGTTTTAATGCCCCTTGGAAGAGACTTGGAGGTTGCAGCAGCTTAACAAAATGGTTTAAATGCCCCTTGGAAGAAACGAGGAGGTTGCAGTAGCTTAACAAGATTGTTTAAATGCCTCTTGGAAGAGCGGTGGAGATGGCAGTAGCTTAAAAAAACGGTTTTAATACCCCTTGGAAGAGACGTGCAGGTCACAGTGGTTTAAAAAGACAATATCAATGCCCCTTGAAAATGTGGTGGAGGTCGCAGTAGCTTAACAAAACGGTTTTAATGCCCCTTGGAATAGACGTGGAGGTTGCAGTAGCTTAACAAGACAGTTTAAATGCCCCTTGTAAGAGACGTGGAAGTTGGAGTAGCTTAACAAGACGGTTTTAATGCCCCTTGGAAGAGACGTGGAGGTTGGAGTAGCTTAACAAGACTGTTTTAATGCCCCTTGGAAGAGACGTGGAGGTTCTAGTAGCTTAATAAGATGGTTTTAATGCCCCTTGGAAGAGCGGTGGAGGTCGCAGTAGCTTAAAAAGACGATTTTAATGCCCCTTGGAAGAGACGTGGAGGTCACAGTGGAATAAAAGGACAATATCAATGCCCCTTGAAAATGTGGTGGCGGTCACAGTAGCTTAAAAAGATGGTTTTAATGCCCCTTGGAGAAGTGGTGGAGGTCGCAGTAGCTTAAAAAAACGGATTTAATGTCGCTTGGAAGAGACGTGGAGGTCGCAGTAGCTTAACAAGACGATTTAAATGCCCCTTGGAAGAGACATGGAGGTCGCAGTAGCTTAACAAGGTGGTTTTAATGCCCCTTGGAAGAGACGTGGAGGTTGCAGTAGCTTAACAAGACGGTTTAAATGCCCCTTGGAAGAGGCGTGGAGATTGCAGTAGCTTAACAAGATGGTTTTAATGCCCCATGGAAGAGTAGTGGAGGTCGCAGTAGCTTAAAAAAAAGGTTTTAATGCCCCTTGGAAGAGACGTGGAGGTTACAGTGGAATAAAAGGACAATGTCAATGCCCCTTGAAAATGTGGTGGAGGTCGCAGTAACTTAGCAAGACGGTTTTAATGCCACTGGGAAAAGTGGTGGAGGTCGCAGTAGCTTAACAAGACGGTTTTAACCCCCATTGTAAGAGACGTGAAGGTTGCAGTAGCTTCACAAGACAGTTTAAATGCCCCTTGGAAGAGACGTGGAGGTTGCAGTAGCTTAACAAGACTGTTTAAATGCCCCTTGGAGGAGACGTGGCGGTTCTAGTAGCTTAACAAGATGGTTTTAATGCCCCTTGGAAGAGACGTGGAGGTTGCAGTAGCTTAACAAGACGGTTTAAATGCCCCTTGGAAGAGGCGTGGAGATTGCAGTAGCTTAACAAGATGGTTTTAATGCCCTTTGGAAGAGTGGTGGAGGTCGCAGTAGCTTAAAAAAAAGGTTTTAATGCCCCTTGGAAGAGACGTGGAGGTTACAGTGGAATAAAAGGACAATGTCAATGCCCCTTGAAAATGTGGTGGAGGTCGCAGTAACTTAGCAAGACGGTTTTAATGCCACTGGGAAAAGTGGTGGAGGTCGCAGTAGCTTAACAAGACGGTTTTAACCCCCATTGGAAGAGACGTGAAGGTTGCAGTAGCTTCACAAGACAGTTTAAATGCCCCTTGGAAGAGACGTGGAGGTTGCAGTAGCTTAACAAGACTGTTTAAATGCCCCTTGGAGGAGACGTGGCGGTTCTAGTAGCTTAACAAGATGGTTTTAATGCCCCTTGGAAGAGACGTGGAGGTTGCAGTAGCTTAACAAGACGGTTTAAATGCCCCTTGGAAGAGACGTGGAGGTTGCAGTAGCTTAATAAGACGGTTTTAATGCCCCTTGGAAGAGCGGTGGAGGTCGCAGTAGCTTAACAAGACGGTTTTAATGCCCCTTGGAAGAGACGTGGAGGTTCTAGTAGCTTAACAAGACGGTTTTAATGCCCCTTGGAAGATACGTGAAGGTTGCAGTAGCTTAACAAGACGGTTTAAATGCCCCTTGGAAGAGACATAGAGGTTGCAGTAGCTTAATAAGACGGTTTTAATTTCCCCTTTCAAGAGCGATGGAGGTCGCAGTAGCTTAAAACGATGGTTTTAATGCCCCTTGGAGAAGTGGTGGAGGTCGCAGTAACTTAAAAAGACGATTTTAATGCCCCTTGGAAGAGACGAGGAGGTTGCAGTGGCTTAACAAGACAGTTTAAATGACCCTTGGGAGAAACGTGGAGGTTGCAGTAGCTTAATAAGATGGTTTTAATGCCCGTTGGAAGAGCGGTGGAGGTCGCAGTAGCTTAAAAAGACGATTTTAATGCCCCTTGGAAGAGACGTGGAGGTCACAGTGGAATAAAAGGACAATATCAATGCCCCTTGAAAATGTGGTGGCGGTCACAGTAGCTTAAAAAGATGGTTTTAATGCCCTTTGGAGAAGTGGTGTAGGTCGCAGTAGCTTAAAAAAACGGTTTTAATGTCGGTTGGAAGAGACGTGGAGGTCGCAGTAGCTTAACAAGACGATTTAAATGCCCCTTGGAAGAGACATGGAGGTCGCAGTAGCTTAACAAGGTGGTTTTAATGCCCCTTGGAAGAGATGTGGAGGTTGCAGTAGCTTAACAAGACGGTTTAAATGCCCTTTGGAAGAGGCGTGGAGATTGCAGTAGCTTAACAAGATGGTTTTAATGCCCCTTGGAAGAGTGGTGGAGGTCGCAGTAGCTTAAAAAAAAGGTTTTAATGCCCCTTGGAAGAGACGTGGCGGCCACAGTGGAAAAAAAGGACAATATCAATGCCCCTTGAAAATGTGGTGGAGGTCGCAGTAACTTAGCAAGATGGTTTTAATGCCCCTTGGAGTAGTGGAGGAGGTCGCAGTAGCTTAACAAGACGGTTTTAATGCCCCTTGGAGTAGTGGAGGAGGTCGCAGTAGCTTAAAAAGACGGTTTTAATGCCCCTTGGAGAAGTGGTGGAGGTTGCAGTAGCTTAAAAAGACGGTTTTAATTCCCCTTGGAAGAGACGTGGAGGTCACAGTAGCTTATCAAGACGGTTTAAATGCCCCTTGGAAGAGACGTGGAGGTTGCAGTAGCTTAACAAGACGGTTTTAATGCCCCTTGGAAGAGACGTGGAGGTTGCAGTAGCTTAACAAGATGGTTTAAATGCCACTTGGAAGAAACGTGGAGGTTGCAGTAGCTTAACAAGACAGTTTAATGACTCTTCGAAGAGCGGTGGAGGTCGCAGTAGCTTAAAAAGACGGTTTTTATGCACCTTGGAAGAGACGTGGAGGTCACAGTGGAATAAAAAGACAATATCAATGCCCATTCAAAATGTTGTGAAGTTCGCAGTAGCTTAACAAGACAGTTTTAACGCCCCTTGGAGAAATGGTGGAGGTCGCAGTAGCTTAAAAAGACGGTTTTAATGCCCCTTGGAGAAGTGGTGGAGGTCGCAGTAGCTTAAAAAGATGGTTTTAATGCCCCTTGGAAGAGACGTGGAGGTTGCAGTAGCTTAACAAGACGGTTTAAATGCCCCTTGGAAGAGACGAGGAGGTTGCAGCAGCTTAACAAGATGGTTTAAATGCCCCTTGGAAGAGCGGTGGAGATGGCAGTAGCTTAAAAAAACGGTTTTAATACCCCTTGGAAGAGACGTGCAGGTCACAGTGGTTTAAAAAGACAATATCAATGCCCCTTGAAAATGTGGTGGAGGTCGCAGTAGCTTAACAAAACGGTTTTAATGCCCCTTGGAATAGACGTGGAGGTTGCAGTAGCTTTTCAAGACAGTTTAAATGCCCCTTGTAAGAGACGTGGAGGTTGGAGTAGCTTAACAAGACTGTTTTAATGCCCCTTGTAAGAGACGTGGAGGTTGGAGTAGCTTAACAAGACTGTTTTAATGCCCCTTGGAAGAGACGTGGAGGTTCTAGTAGCTTAATAAGATGGTTTTAATGCACGTTGGAAGAGCGGTGGAGGTCGCAGTAGCTTAAAAAGATGATTTTAATGCCAATTGGAAGAGACGTGGAGGTCACAGTGGAATAAAAGGACAATATCAATGCCCCTTGAAAATGTGGAGGCGGTCACAGTAGCTTAAAAAGATGGTTTTAATGCCCCTTGGAAGAGACGTGGAGGTTGCAGTAGCTTAACAAGACGGTTTAAATGCCCCTTGGAAGAGACGAGGAGGTTGCAGTAGCTTAGCAAGATGGTTTAAATGCCCCTTGGAAGAGCGGTGGAGATGGCAGTAGCTTAAAAAAACGGTTTTAATACCCCTTGGAAGAGACGTGCAGGTCACAGTGGTTTAAAAAGACAATATCAATGCCCCTTGCAAATGTGGTGGAGGTTGCAGTAGCTTAACAAAACGGTTTTAATGCCCCTTGGAATAGACGTGGGGGTTGCAGGAGCTTAACAAGACAGTTTAAATGCCCCTTGTAAGAGACGTGGAGGTTGGAGTAGCTTAACAAGATGGTTTTAATGCCCCTTGGAAGAGACGTGGAGGTTGGAGTAGCTTAACAAGACTGTTTTAATGCCCCTTGGAAGAGACGTGGAGGTTCTAGTAGCTTAATAAAATGGTTTTAATGCCCGTTGGAAGAGCGGTGGAGGTCGCAGTAGCTTAAAAAGACGATTTTAATGCCCCTTGGAAGAGACGTGGAGGTCACAGTGAAATGAAAGGACAATATTAATGCCCCTTGAAAATGTGGTGGCGGTCACAGTAGCTAAAAAAGATGGTTTTAATGCCCCTTGGAGCAGTGGTGGAGGTCGCAGTAGCTTAAAAAAACGATTTTAATGTCGATTGGAAGAGACGTGGAGGTCGCAGTAGCTTAAAAAGACGGTTTTAATGCCCCTTGGAGAAGTGGTGGAGGTCGCAGTATCTTAAAAAGATGGTTTTAATGCCCCTTGGAAGAGACTTGGAGGTTGCAGTAGCTTAACAAGACGGTTTAAATGCCCCTTGGAAGAGACGAGGAGGTTGCAGTAGCTTAACAAGATTGTTTAAACGCCTCTTGGAAGAGCGGTGGAGATGGCAGTAGCTTAAAAAAACGGTTTTAATACCCCTTGGAAGAGACGTGCAGGTCACAGTGGTTTAAAAAGACAATATCAATGCCCCTTGAAAATGTGGTGGAGGTCGCAGTAGCTTAACAAAACGGTTTTAATGCCCCTTGGAATAGACGTGGAGGTTGCAGTAGCTTAACAAGACAGTTTAAATGCCCCTTGTAAGAGACGTGGAGGTTGGAGTAGCTTAACAAGACGGTTTTAATGCCCCTTGGAAGAGACGTGGAGGTTGGAGTAGCTTAACAAGACTGTTTTAATGCCCCTTGGAAGAAACGTGGAGGTTCTAGTAGCTTAATAAGATGGTTTTAATGCCCGTTGGAAGAGCGGTGGAGGTCGCAGTAGCTTAAAAAGACGATTTTAATGCCCCTTGCAAGAGACGTGGAGGTCATAGTGGAATAAAAGGACAATATCAATGCCCCTTGAAAATGTGGTGGCGGTCACAGTAGCTTAAAAAGATGGTTTTAATGCCCCTTGGAGAAGTGGTGGAGGTCGCAGTAGCTTAATAAGACGATTTAAATGCCCCTTGGAAGAGACATGGAGGTCGCAGTAGCTTAACAAGGTGGTTTTAATGCCCCTTGGAAGAGACGTGGAGGTTGCAGTAGCTTAACAAGACGGTTTAAATGCCCCTTGGAAGAGGCGTAGAGATTGCAGTAGCTTAACAAGACGGTTTTAATGCCCCTTGGAAGAGTGGTGGAGGTCGCAGTAGCTTAAAAAAAAGGTTTTAATGCCCCTTGGAAGAGACGTGGAGGTTACAGTGGAATAAAAGGACAATATCAATGCTCCTTGAAAATGTGGTGGAGGTCGCAGTAACTTAGCAAGACGGTTTTAATGCCCCTGGGAAAAGTGGTGGAGGTCGCAGTAGCTTAACAAGACGGTTTTAATGCCCCTTGGAGTAGTGGAGGAAGTCGCAGTAGCTTAACAAGACGGTTTTAATGCCACTTGGAGAAGTGGTGGAGGTTGCAGTAGCTTAAAAAGACGGCTTTAATTCACCTTGGAAGAGACGTGGAGGTCGCAGTAGCTTATCAAGACGGTTTAAATGCCCCTTGGAAGAGACGTGGAGGTTGCAGTAGCTTAACAAGACGGTTTTGATGCCCCTTGGAAGAGACGTGGAGGTTGCAGTAGCTTAACAAGACGGTTTAAATGCCCCTTGGAAGAGGCGTGGAGATTGCAGTAGCTTAACAAGATGGTTTTAATGCCCCATGGAAGAGTAGTGGAGGTCGCAGTAGCTTAAAAAAAAGGTTTTAATGCCCCTTGGAAGAGACGTGGAGGTTACAGTGGAATAAAAGGACAATGTCAATGCCCCTTGAAAATGTGGTGGAGGTCGCAGTAACTTAGCAAGACGGTTTTAATGCCACTGGGAAAAGTGGTGGAGGTCGCAGTAGCTTAACAAGACGGTTTTAACCCCCATTGTAAGAGACGTGAAGGTTGCAGTAGCTTCACAAGACAGTTTAAATGCCCCTTGGAAGAGACGTGGAGGTTGCAGTAGCTTAACAAGACTGTTTAAATGCCCCTTGGAGGAGACGTGGCGGTTCTAGTAGCTTAACAAGATGGTTTTAATGCCCCTTGGAAGAGACGTGGAGGTTGCAGTAGCTTAACAAGACGGTTTAAATGCCCCTTGGAAGAGGCGTGGAGATTGCAGTAGCTTAACAAGATGGTTTTAATGCCCTTTGGAAGAGTGGTGGAGGTCGCAGTAGCTTAAAAAAAAGGTTTTAATGCCCCTTGGAAGAGACGTGGAGGTTACAGTGGAATAAAAGGACAATGTCAATGCCCCTTGAAAATGTGGTGGAGGTCGCAGTAACTTAGCAAGACGGTTTTAATGCCACTGGGAAAAGTGGTGGAGGTCGCAGTAGCTTAACAAGACGGTTTTAACCCCCATTGGAAGAGACGTGAAGGTTGCAGTAGCTTCACAAGACAGTTTAAATGCCCCTTGGAAGAGACGTGGAGGTTGCAGTAGCTTAACAAGACTGTTTAAATGCCCCTTGGAGGAGACGTGGCGGTTCTAGTAGCTTAACAAGATGGTTTTAATGCCCCTTGGAAGAGACGTGGAGGTTGCAGTAGCTTAACAAGACGGTTTAAATGCCCCTTGGAAGAGACGTGGAGGTTGCAGTAGCTTAATAAGACGGTTTTAATGCCCCTTGGAAGAGCGGTGGAGGTCGCAGTAGCTTAACAAGACGGTTTTAATGCCCCTTGGAAGAGACGTGGAGGTTCTAGTAGCTTAACAAGACGGTTTTAATGCCCCTTGGAAGATACGTGAAGGTTGCAGTAGCTTAACAAGACGGTTTAAATGCCCCTTGGAAGAGACATAGAGGTTGCAGTAGCTTAATAAGACGGTTTTAATTTCCCCTTTCAAGAGCGATGGAGGTCGCAGTAGCTTAAAACGATGGTTTTAATGCCCCTTGGAGAAGTGGTGGAGGTCGCAGTAACTTAAAAAGACGATTTTAATGCCCCTTGGAAGAGACGAGGAGGTTGCAGTGGCTTAACAAGACAGTTTAAATGACCCTTGGGAGAAACGTGGAGGTTGCAGTAGCTTAATAAGATGGTTTTAATGCCCGTTGGAAGAGCGGTGGAGGTCGCAGTAGCTTAAAAAGACGATTTTAATGCCCCTTGGAAGAGACGTGGAGGTCACAGTGGAATAAAAGGACAATATCAATGCCCCTTGAAAATGTGGTGGCGGTCACAGTAGCTTAAAAAGATGGTTTTAATGCCCTTTGGAGAAGTGGTGTAGGTCGCAGTAGCTTAAAAAAACGGTTTTAATGTCGGTTGGAAGAGACGTGGAGGTCGCAGTAGCTTAACAAGACGATTTAAATGCCCCTTGGAAGAGACATGGAGGTCGCAGTAGCTTAACAAGGTGGTTTTAATGCCCCTTGGAAGAGATGTGGAGGTTGCAGTAGCTTAACAAGACGGTTTAAATGCCCTTTGGAAGAGGCGTGGAGATTGCAGTAGCTTAACAAGATGGTTTTAATGCCCCTTGGAAGAGTGGTGGAGGTCGCAGTAGCTTAAAAAAAAGGTTTTAATGCCCCTTGGAAGAGACGTGGCGGCCACAGTGGAAAAAAAGGACAATATCAATGCCCCTTGAAAATGTGGTGGAGGTCGCAGTAACTTAGCAAGATGGTTTTAATGCCCCTTGGAGTAGTGGAGGAGGTCGCAGTAGCTTAACAAGACGGTTTTAATGCCCCTTGGAGTAGTGGAGGAGGTCGCAGTAGCTTAAAAAGACGGTTTTAATGCCCCTTGGAGAAGTGGTGGAGGTTGCAGTAGCTTAAAAAGACGGTTTTAATTCCCCTTGGAAGAGACGTGGAGGTCACAGTAGCTTATCAAGACGGTTTAAATGCCCCTTGGAAGAGACGTGGAGGTTGCAGTAGCTTAACAAGACGGTTTTAATGCCCCTTGGAAGAGACGTGGAGGTTGCAGTAGCTTAACAAGATGGTTTAAATGCCACTTGGAAGAAACGTGGAGGTTGCAGTAGCTTAACAAGACAGTTTAATGACTCTTCGAAGAGCGGTGGAGGTCGCAGTAGCTTAAAAAGACGGTTTTTATGCACCTTGGAAGAGACGTGGAGGTCACAGTGGAATAAAAAGACAATATCAATGCCCATTCAAAATGTTGTGAAGTTCGCAGTAGCTTAACAAGACAGTTTTAACGCCCCTTGGAGAAATGGTGGAGGTCGCAGTAGCTTAAAAAGACGGTTTTAATGCCCCTTGGAGAAGTGGTGGAGGTCGCAGTAGCTTAAAAAGATGGTTTTAATGCCCCTTGGAAGAGACGTGGAGGTTGCAGTAGCTTAACAAGACGGTTTAAATGCCCCTTGGAAGAGACGAGGAGGTTGCAGCAGCTTAACAAGATGGTTTAAATGCCCCTTGGAAGAGCGGTGGAGATGGCAGTAGCTTAAAAAAACGGTTTTAATACCCCTTGGAAGAGACGTGCAGGTCACAGTGGTTTAAAAAGACAATATCAATGCCCCTTGAAAATGTGGTGGAGGTCGCAGTAGCTTAACAAAACGGTTTTAATGCCCCTTGGAATAGACGTGGAGGTTGCAGTAGCTTTTCAAGACAGTTTAAATGCCCCTTGTAAGAGACGTGGAGGTTGGAGTAGCTTAACAAGACTGTTTTAATGCCCCTTGTAAGAGACGTGGAGGTTGGAGTAGCTTAACAAGACTGTTTTAATGCCCCTTGGAAGAGACGTGGAGGTTCTAGTAGCTTAATAAGATGGTTTTAATGCACGTTGGAAGAGCGGTGGAGGTCGCAGTAGCTTAAAAAGATGATTTTAATGCCAATTGGAAGAGACGTGGAGGTCACAGTGGAATAAAAGGACAATATCAATGCCCCTTGAAAATGTGGAGGCGGTCACAGTAGCTTAAAAAGATGGTTTTAATGCCCCTTGGAAGAGACGTGGAGGTTGCAGTAGCTTAACAAGACGGTTTAAATGCCCCTTGGAAGAGACGAGGAGGTTGCAGTAGCTTAGCAAGATGGTTTAAATGCCCCTTGGAAGAGCGGTGGAGATGGCAGTAGCTTAAAAAAACGGTTTTAATACCCCTTGGAAGAGACGTGCAGGTCACAGTGGTTTAAAAAGACAATATCAATGCCCCTTGCAAATGTGGTGGAGGTTGCAGTAGCTTAACAAAACGGTTTTAATGCCCCTTGGAATAGACGTGGGGGTTGCAGGAGCTTAACAAGACAGTTTAAATGCCCCTTGTAAGAGACGTGGAGGTTGGAGTAGCTTAACAAGATGGTTTTAATGCCCCTTGGAAGAGACGTGGAGGTTGGAGTAGCTTAACAAGACTGTTTTAATGCCCCTTGGAAGAGACGTGGAGGTTCTAGTAGCTTAATAAAATGGTTTTAATGCCCGTTGGAAGAGCGGTGGAGGTCGCAGTAGCTTAAAAAGACGATTTTAATGCCCCTTGGAAGAGACGTGGAGGTCACAGTGAAATGAAAGGACAATATTAATGCCCCTTGAAAATGTGGTGGCGGTCACAGTAGCTAAAAAAGATGGTTTTAATGCCCCTTGGAGCAGTGGTGGAGGTCGCAGTAGCTTAAAAAAACGATTTTAATGTCGATTGGAAGAGACGTGGAGGTCGCAGTAGCTTAAAAAGACGGTTTTAATGCCCCTTGGAGAAGTGGTGGAGGTCGCAGTATCTTAAAAAGATGGTTTTAATGCCCCTTGGAAGAGACTTGGAGGTTGCAGTAGCTTAACAAGACGGTTTAAATGCCCCTTGGAAGAGACGAGGAGGTTGCAGTAGCTTAACAAGATTGTTTAAACGCCTCTTGGAAGAGCGGTGGAGATGGCAGTAGCTTAAAAAAACGGTTTTAATACCCCTTGGAAGAGACGTGCAGGTCACAGTGGTTTAAAAAGACAATATCAATGCCCCTTGAAAATGTGGTGGAGGTCGCAGTAGCTTAACAAAACGGTTTTAATGCCCCTTGGAATAGACGTGGAGGTTGCAGTAGCTTAACAAGACAGTTTAAATGCCCCTTGTAAGAGACGTGGAGGTTGGAGTAGCTTAACAAGACGGTTTTAATGCCCCTTGGAAGAGACGTGGAGGTTGGAGTAGCTTAACAAGACTGTTTTAATGCCCCTTGGAAGAAACGTGGAGGTTCTAGTAGCTTAATAAGATGGTTTTAATGCCCGTTGGAAGAGCGGTGGAGGTCGCAGTAGCTTAAAAAGACGATTTTAATGCCCCTTGCAAGAGACGTGGAGGTCATAGTGGAATAAAAGGACAATATCAATGCCCCTTGAAAATGTGGTGGCGGTCACAGTAGCTTAAAAAGATGGTTTTAATGCCCCTTGGAGAAGTGGTGGAGGTCGCAGTAGCTTAATAAGACGATTTAAATGCCCCTTGGAAGAGACATGGAGGTCGCAGTAGCTTAACAAGGTGGTTTTAATGCCCCTTGGAAGAGACGTGGAGGTTGCAGTAGCTTAACAAGACGGTTTAAATGCCCCTTGGAAGAGGCGTAGAGATTGCAGTAGCTTAACAAGACGGTTTTAATGCCCCTTGGAAGAGTGGTGGAGGTCGCAGTAGCTTAAAAAAAAGGTTTTAATGCCCCTTGGAAGAGACGTGGAGGTTACAGTGGAATAAAAGGACAATATCAATGCTCCTTGAAAATGTGGTGGAGGTCGCAGTAACTTAGCAAGACGGTTTTAATGCCCCTTGGAGTAGTGGAGGAAGTCGCAGTAGCTTAACAAGACGGTTTTAATGCCACTTGGAGAAGTGGTGGAGGTTGCAGTAGCTTAAAAAGACGGCTTTAATTCACCTTGGAAGAGACGTGGAGGTCGCAGTAGCTTATCAAGACGGTTTAAATGCCCCTTGGAAGAGACGTGGAGGTTGCAGTAGCTTAACAAGACGGTTTTGATGCCCCTTGGAAGAGACGTGGAGGTTGCAGTAGCTTAACAAGACGGTTTAAATGCCACTTGGAAGAAACGCGGAGGTTGCAGTAGCTTAACAAGACGGTTTAATGCCTCTTCGAAGAGCGGTGGAGGTCGCAGTAGCTTAAAAAGACGGTTTTAATGCACCTTGGAAGAGACGTGGAGGTCACAGTGGAATAAAAAGACAATATCAATGCCCTTTCAAAATGTGGTGAAGGTCGCAGTAGCTTAACAAGACAGTTTTAACGCCCCTTGGAGAAATGGTGGAGGTCGCAGTAGCTTAAAAAGACGGTTTTAATGCCCCTTGGAGATGTGGTGGAGGTCGCAGTAGCTTAAAAAGATGGTTTTAATGCCCCTTGGAGGAGACGTGGAGGTCGCAGTGCTTAACAAGATGGTTTAAATGCCCCTTGGAAAAGACGTGGAGGTTGCAGTAGCTTAACAAGACGGTTTTAATGCCCCTTGGAAGAGACGTGGAGGTTGCAGTAGCTTAACAAGACGGTTTAATGCCTCTTCGAAGAGAGGTGGAGGTCGCAGTAGCTTAAAAAGACGGTTTTAATGCACCTTGGAAGAGACGTGGAGGTCACAGTGGAATAAAAAGACAATATCAATGCCCTTTCAAAATGTGGTGAAGGTCGTAGTAGCTTAACAAGGCTGTTTTAATGCCCCTTGGAGAAGTGGTGGAGGTCGCAGTAGCTTAAAAAGATGGTTTTAGTGCCCCTTGGAGAAGTGGTGGAGGTCACAGTAGCTTAAAAAGATGGTTTTAATGCCCCTTGGAAGAGATGTGGAGGTCGCAGAGCTTAACAAGATGGTTTAAATGCGTATTGGAAATGACGTAGAGATTGCAGTAGCTTAACAAGACGGTTTTAATGCCCCTTGGAAGAGACGAGGAGGTTGGATGGTTTAAATGCCCCTTGGAAGAGCGGTGGAGATGGCAGTAGCTTAAAAAAACGGTTTTAATACCCCTTGGAAGAGACGTGCAGGTCACAGTGGTTTAAAAAGACAATATCAATGCCCCTTGAAACTGTGGTGGAAGTCGCAGTAGCTTAACAAGACGGTTTTAATGCCCCTTGGAATAGACGTGGAGGTTGCAGTAGCTTAGCAAGACAGTTTAAATGCCCCTTGTAAGAGACGTGGAGGTTGGAGTAGCTTAGCAAGACGGTTTTAATGCCACTTGGAAGAGACGTGGAGGTTCTAGTAGCTTAACAAGATGGTTTTAATGCCCCTTGGAGGAGACGTGGAGGTTGCAGTAGTTTAATAAGACGGTTTTAATGCCCCTTGGAAGAGCGGTGGTGGTCGCAGTAGCTTAAAAAGACGGTTTTAATGCCACTTGGAAGAGACGTGGAGATCATAGTGGAATAAAAGGACAATATCAATGCCCCTTGAAAATGTGGTGGAGATCGCAGTAGCTTAACAAAACGGTTTTAATGCTCCTGGGAAAAGTGGTGGAGGACGCAGTAGCTTAAGAAGACGGTTTTAATGCCCCTTTGAGAAGTGGTGGAGGTCGCAGTAGCTTAACAAGATGGTTTTAATGCTCCTTAGAAGAGACGTGGAGGTTGCAGTAGCTTAACAAGACAGTTTAAATGCCCCTAGGAAGAGACATGGAGGTTGCAGTAGCTTAAAAATACGGTTTTAATGCCCCTTGCAAGAGACTTGGAGGTTGCAGTAGCTTAACAAGACGGTTTTAATGCCACTTGGAAAAGAGGTGGAGGTCGCAGTAGCTTAAAAAGACGGTTTTAATGCCCCTTGAAAGTATGGTGGAGGTCGCAGTAGCTTAACAAAACGGTTTTAATGCCCCTTGGAGAAGTGGTGAAGGTCGAAGTAGCTTAAAAAGACGGTTTTAATGCCCCTTGGCAGAGACGTGGAGGTCACAGTGGAATAAAAAGCCAATATCAATGCCCCTTGAAAATGTGGTGGAGGTCGCAGTAGCTTAACAACACGGTTTTAATGCCCCTGGGAAAAGTGGTGGAGGTCGCAGTAGCTTAACAAGCGGTTTTAATGCCCCTTGGAAGAGACGTGGAGGTTGCAGTAGCTTAACAAGACAGTTTAAATGCCCCTTGGAAGAGACGTGGAGGTTGCAGTAGCTTAACAAGATGGTTTAAATGCCCCTTGGAAGAGACATGGAGGTTCTAGTAGCTTAAGAAGATGGTTTTAATGCCCCTTGGAAGAGACGTGGAGGTTGCATTTGCTTAACAAGACGGTTTAAATGCCCCTCGGGAGAGACGTGGAGGTTGCAGTAGCTTAATAAGATGGTTTTAATGCCCCTTGGAAGAGCGGTGGAGGTCGCAGTTGCTTAAAAAGACGATTTTAATGCCCCTTGGAAGAGACGTGGAGGTCACAGTGGAATAAAAGGACAATATCAATGCCCCTTGAAAATGTGGTGGCGATCGCAGTAGCTTAACAAGACGGTTTTAATGCCCCTGGGATAAGTGGTGGATGTCGCAGTAGCTTAACAGGACGGTTTTAATGCCCCATTGAGAAGTGGTGGAGGTCGCAGTAGCTTAAAAAAACGGTTTTAATGCCCTTTGGAGAAGTAGTGGAGGTCGCAGTAGCTTAAAAGACGGTTTTAATGCCCCTTGGAAGACACGTGGAGGTCACAGTAGCTTAACAAGACGGTTTAAATGCCCCTTGGAAGAGACGTGGAGGTTGCAGTAGCTTAACAAGACGGTTTTAATGCATCTTTGAAGAGACGTGGAGGTCACAGTAGCTTAACAAGCTGGTTTAAATGCCCCTTGGAAGAGACGTGGAGGTGCAGTAGCTTAAAATGACGGTTTTAATGCCCATTGGAACAGACGTGGAGGTTACAGTAGCTTAAAAAGATGGTTTTAATGCCTCTTGCAAGAGCGGTGGAGGTCGCAGTAGCTTAAAAAGACGGTTTTAATGCCCCTTGGAAGAGACGTGGAGGTCACAGTGGAATTAAAAGGCAATATCAATGCCCCTTGAAAATGTGATGGAGGTTGCAGTAGCTTAACAAGACGGTTTTAATGCCCCTGGGAAAAGTGGTGGAGTTCGCAGTAGCTTAACAAGGCGGTTTTAATGCCCCTTGGAAGAGACGTGGAGGTTACAGTAGCTTAACAAGACAGTTTAAATGCCCCTTGGAAGAGACGTGGAGGTTGCAGTAGCTTAACAAGATTGTTTAAATGCTCCTTGGAAGAGACGTGGAGGTTCTAGTAGCTTAACAAGATGGTTTTAATGCCCCTTGGAAGAGACGTGGAGTTTGCAGTGGCTTAACAAGACGGTTTAAGTGCCCCTTGGGAGAGACGAGGAGGTTGCAGTAGCTTAATAAGAACGTTTTAATGCCCCTTGGAAGAGATGTGGAGGTTGCAATAGCGTAACAAGACGGTTTTAATGCCTCTTGGAAGAGCGGTGGAGGTCGCAGTAGCTTAAAAAGACTGTTTTAATGCCCCTTGGAAGAGACGTTGAGGTCACAGTGGAATAAAAAAACAATATTAATGCCCCTTGAAAATGTGATGGAGGTCGTACTAGCTTAACAAGACGTTTTTAATGCCCCTTGGAAAAGTGGTGGAGGTCGCAGTAGCTTAAAAAGACGGTTTTAATGCACCTTGGAGAAGTGGCGGAGGTCGCAGTAGCTTAAAAAAACGGTTTTAATATCCCTTGGAAGAGACGTGGAGGTCGCAGTAGCTTAACAAGACAATTTAAATGCCCCTTGGAAGAGACATGGAGGTCGCAGTAGCTTAACAAGGTGATTTTAATGCCCCTTGGAAGAGACGTGGAGGTTGCAGTAGCTTAACAAGACGGTTTAAATGCCCCTTGGAAGAGACGTGGAGATTGCACTAGCTTAACAATATGGTTTTAATGCCTCTTGGAAGAGACGTGGAAGCTGCAGTAGCTTAAAAATATGGTTTTAATGCCAATTGCAAGAGACGCGGAGGTCACAGTGAAATAAAAAGACTATATCAATGCCCCTTGAAAATGTGGTGGAGGTCGCACTAGCTTAAAAAGACCGTTTTAATGACCCTGGGAAAAGTGGCGAAGGTCGCAGTAGCTTAACAAGACGGTTTTAATCCCCCTTGGAAGAGACGTGGAGGTTGCAGTAGCTTAACAAGACAGTTTAAATGCCCCTTGGAAGAGACATGGAGGTTGCAGTGGCTTAACAAGACTGTTTAAATGGCCCTTGGAAGAAACGTGGAGGTTCTAGTAGCTTAACAAGATGGTTTTAATGCCCCTTGGAAGAGACGTGGAGGTTGCAGTAGCTTAACAAGATGGTTTAAATGCCCCTTGGAAGAGACGTGGAGGTTGCAGTAGCTTAATAAGATGGTTTGAATGCCCGTTGGAAGAGCGGTGGAGGTCGCAGTAGCTTAAAAAGATGGTTTTAATGACCCTTCGAAGAGACATGGAGATCAAGGTGGAATAAAAGGACAATATCAATGCCCCTTGAAAATGTGGTGGAGATCACAGTAGCTTAACAAGATGGTTTTAATGCCCCTTGGAAGAGACGTGGAGGTTGCAGGAGCTTAAGAAGACGGTTTAAATGCCCCTTGGAAGAGACATGGAGGTTGCAGTAGCTTAATAACACGGTTTTAATGCCCCTTTGAAAAGCGATCGAGGTCGCAGTAGCTTAAAAAGATGGATTTAATGCCTCTTGGAAAAGAGGTGGAGGTCGCAGTAGCTTAAAAAGACGGTTTTAATGCCCCTTGGAAGAGACGTGGAGGTCACAGTGGAATAAAAAGACAATATCAATGCCCCTTGAAAATGTGGTGGAGGTAGCAGTAGCTTAACAAGACGGTTTTAATGCCCCTTGGAGAAGTGGTGGAGGTCGCAGTAGCTTAAAAAGACGGTTTTAATGCACCTTGGAAGAGACGTGGAGGTCACAGTGGAATAAAAAGACAATATCAATGCCCTTTCAAAATGTGGTGAAGGTCGTAGTAGCTTAACAAGGCTGTTTTAATGCCCCTTGGAGAAGTGGTGGAGGTCGCAGTAGCTTAAAAAGATGGTTTTAGTGCCCCTTGGAGAAGTGGTGGAGGTCACAGTAGCTTAAAAAGATGGTTTTAATGCCCCTTGGAAGAGATGTGGAGGTCGCAGAGCTTAACAAGATGGTTTAAATGCGTATTGGAAATGACGTAGAGATTGCAGTAGCTTAACAAGACGGTTTTAATGCCCCTTGGAAGAGACGAGGAGGTTGGATGGTTTAAATGCCCCTTGGAAGAGCGGTGGAGATGGCAGTAGCTTAAAAAAACGGTTTTAATACCCCTTGGAAGAGACGTGCAGGTCACAGTGGTTTAAAAAGACAATATCAATGCCCCTTGAAACTGTGGTGGAAGTCGCAGTAGCTTAACAAGACGGTTTTAATGCCCCTTGGAATAGACGTGGAGGTTGCAGTAGCTTAGCAAGACAGTTTAAATGCCCCTTGTAAGAGACGTGGAGGTTGGAGTAGCTTAACAAGACGGTTTTAATGCCACTTGGAAGAGACGTGGAGGTTCTAGTAGCTTAACAAGATGGTTTTAATGCCCCTTGGAGGAGACGTGGAGGTTGCAGTAGTTTAATAAGACGGTTTTAATGCCCCTTGGAAGAGCGGTGGTGGTCGCAGTAGCTTAAAAAGACGGTTTTAATGCCATTTGGAAGAGACGTGGAGATCATAGTGGAATAAAAGGACAATATCAATGCCCCTTGAAAATGTGGTGGAGATCGCAGTAGCTTAACAAAACGGTTTTAATGCTCCTGGGAAAAGTGGTGGAGGACGCAGTAGCTTAAGAAGACGGTTTTAATGCCCCTTTGAGAAGTGGTGGAGGTCGCAGTAGCTTAACAAGATGGTTTTAATGCTCCTTAGAAGAGACGTGGAGGTTGCAGTAGCTTAACAAGACAGTTTAAATGCCCCTAGGAAGAGACATGGAGGTTGCAGTAGCTTAAAAATACGGTTTTAATGCCCCTTGCAAGAGACTTGGAGGTTGCAGTAGCTTAACAAGACGGTTTTAATGCCACTTGGAAAAGAGGTGGAGGTCGCAGTAGCTTAAAAAGACGGTTTTAATGCCCCTTGAAAGTATGGTGGAGGTCGCAGTAGCTTAACAAAACGGTTTTAATGCCCCTTGGAGAAGTGGTGAAGGTCGAAGTAGCTTAAAAAGACGGTTTTAATGCCCCTTGGCAGAGACGTGGAGGTCACAGTGGAATAAAAAGCCAATATCAATGCCCCTTGAAAATGTGGTGGAGGTCGCAGTAGCTTAACAACACGGTTTTAATGCCCCTGGGAAAAGTGGTGGAGGTCGCAGTAGCTTAACAAGCGGTTTTAATGCCCCTTGGAAGAGACGTGGAGGTTGCAGTAGCTTAACAAGACAGTTTAAATGCCCCTTGGAAGAGACGTGGAGGTTGCAGTAGCTTAACAAGATGGTTTAAATGCCCCTTGGAAGAGACATGGAGGTTCTAGTAGCTTAAGAAGATGGTTTTAATGCCCCTTGGAAGAGACGTGGAGGTTGCATTTGCTTAACAAGACGGTTTAAATGCCCCTCGGGAGAGACGTGGAGGTTGCAGTAGCTTAATAAGATGGTTTTAATGCCCCTTGGAAGAGCGGTGGAGGTCGCAGTTGCTTAAAAAGACGATTTTAATGCCCCTTGGAAGAGACGTGGAGGTCACAGTGGAATAAAAGGACAATATCAATGCCCCTTGAAAATGTGGTGGCGATCGCAGTAGCTTAACAAGACGGTTTTAATGCCCCTGGGATAAGTGGTGGATGTCGCAGTAGCTTAACAGGACGGTTTTAATGCCCCATTGAGAAGTGGTGGAGGTCGCAGTAGCTTAAAAAAACGGTTTTAATGCCCTTTGGAGAAGTAGTGGAGGTCGCAGTAGCTTAAAAGACGGTTTTAATGCCCCTTGGAAGACACGTGGAGGTCACAGTAGCTTAACAAGACGGTTTAAATGCCCCTTGGAAGAGACGTGGAGGTTGCAGTAGCTTAACAAGACGGTTTTAATGCATCTTTGAAGAGACGTGGAGGTCACAGTAGCTTAACAAGCTGGTTTAAATGCCCCTTGGAAGAGACGTGGAGGTGCAGTAGCTTAAAATGACGGTTTTAATGCCCATTGGAACAGACGTGGAGGTTACAGTAGCTTAAAAAGATGGTTTTAATGCCTCTTGCAAGAGCGGTGGAGGTCGCAGTAGCTTAAAAAGACGGTTTTAATGCCCCTTGGAAGAGACGTGGAGGTCACAGTGGAATTAAAAGGCAATATCAATGCCCCTTGAAAATGTGATGGAGGTTGCAGTAGCTTAACAAGACGGTTTTAATGCCCCTGGGAAAAGTGGTGGAGTTCGCAGTAGCTTAACAAGGCGGTTTTAATGCCCCTTGGAAGAGACGTGGAGGTTACAGTAGCTTAACAAGACAGTTTAAATGCCCCTTGGAAGAGACGTGGAGGTTGCAGTAGCTTAACAAGATTGTTTAAATGCTCCTTGGAAGAGACGTGGAGGTTCTAGTAGCTTAACAAGATGGTTTTAATGCCCCTTGGAAGAGACGTGGAGTTTGCAGTGGCTTAACAAGACGGTTTAAGTGCCCCTTGGGAGAGACGAGGAGGTTGCAGTAGCTTAATAAGAACGTTTTAATGCCCCTTGGAAGAGATGTGGAGGTTGCAATAGCGTAACAAGACGGTTTTAATGCCTCTTGGAAGAGCGGTGGAGGTCGCAGTAGCTTAAAAAGACTGTTTTAATGCCCCTTGGAAGAGACGTTGAGGTCACAGTGGAAAAAAAAAACAATATTAATGCCCCTTGAAAATGTGATGGAGGTCGTACTAGCTTAACAAGACGTTTTTAATGCCCCTTGGAAAAGTGGTGGAGGTCGCAGTAGCTTAAAAAGACGGTTTTAATGCACCTTGGAGAAGTGGCGGAGGTCGCAGTAGCTTAAAAAAACGGTTTTAATATCCCTTGGAAGAGACGTGGAGGTCGCAGTAGCTTAACAAGACAATTTAAATGCCCCTTGGAAGAGACATGGAGGTCGCAGTAGCTTAACAAGGTGATTTTAATGCCCCTTGGAAGAGACGTGGAGGTTGCAGTAGCTTAACAAGACGGTTTAAATGCCCCTTGGAAGAGACGTGGAGATTGCACTAGCTTAACAATATGGTTTTAATGCCTCTTGGAAGAGACGTGGAAGCTGCAGTAGCTTAAAAATATGGTTTTAATGCCAATTGCAAGAGACGCGGAGGTCACAGTGAAATAAAAAGACTATATCAATGCCCCTTGAAAATGTGGTGGAGGTCGCACTAGCTTAAAAAGACCGTTTTAATGACCCTGGGAAAAGTGGCGAAGGTCGCAGTAGCTTAACAAGACGGTTTTAATCCCCCTTGGAAGAGACGTGGAGGTTGCAGTAGCTTAACAAGACAGTTTAAATGCCCCTTGGAAGAGACATGGAGGTTGCAGTGGCTTAACAAGACTGTTTAAATGGCCCTTGGAAGAAACGTGGAGGTTCTAGTAGCTTAACAAGATGGTTTTAATGCCCCTTGGAAGAGACGTGGAGGTTGCAGTAGCTTAACAAGATGGTTTAAATGCCCCTTGGAAGAGACGTGGAGGTTGCAGTAGCTTAATAAGATGGTTTGAATGCCCGTTGGAAGAGCGGTGGAGGTCGCAGTAGCTTAAAAAGATGGTTTTAATGACCCTTCGAAGAGACATGGAGATCAAGGTGGAATAAAAGGACAATATCAATGCCCCTTGAAAATGTGGTGGAGATCACAGTAGCTTAACAAGATGGTTTTAATGCCCCTTGGAAGAGACGTGGAGGTTGCAGGAGCTTAAGAAGACGGTTTAAATGCCCCTTGGAAGAGACATGGAGGTTGCAGTAGCTTAATAACACGGTTTTAATGCCCCTTTGAAAAGCGATCGAGGTCGCAGTAGCTTAAAAAGATGGATTTAATGCCTCTTGGAAAAGAGGTGGAGGTCGCAGTAGCTTAAAAAGACGGTTTTAATGCCCCTTGGAAGAGACGTGGAGGTCACAGTGGAATAAAAAGACAATATCAATGCCCCTTGAAAATGTGGTGGAGGTAGCAGTAGCTTAACAAGACGGTTTTAATGCCCCTTGGAGAAGTGGTGGAGGTCGCAGTAGCTTAAAAAGACGGTTTTAATGCCCCTTTGAGAAGTGGTGGAGGTCGCAGTAGCTTATAAAGACGGTTTTAATGCCCCTTGGAAGAGACGTGGAGATTGCAGTGGCTTAACAAGACGATTTAAATGCCCCTTGGGAGAAACGTAGAGGTTGCAGTAGCTTAGCAATACGGTTTTAATGCCCCTTGGAAGAGCGGTGGAGGTCACAGTGGAATAAAAGGACAATATCAATGCCCCTTGAAAATGTGGTGGCGGTGACAGTAGCTTAAAAAGACGGTTTTAATGCCCCTTGGAGAAGTGGTGGAAGTCGCAGTAGCTTAAAAAAACGGTTTTAATGTCCCTTGGAAGAGACGTTGAGGTCGCAGTAGCTTAACAAGACGATTTAAATGCCCCTTGGAAGAGACATGGAGGTCGCAGTAGCTTAACATGGTGGTTTTAATGCCCCTTGGAAGAGACGTGGAGGTTGCAGTAGCTTAACAAGACGGTTTAAATGCTCCTTGGAAGAGACGTGGAGATTGCACTAGCTTAACAATACGGTTTAAATGCCCCTTGGAAGAGACGAGGAGGTTGCAGTAGCTTAACAAGATGGTTTAAATGCCCCTTGGAAGAGCGGTGGAGATGGCAGTAGCTTAAAAAAACGGTTTTAATACCCCTTGGAAGAGACGTGCAGGTCACAGTGGTTTAAAAAGACAATATAAATGCCCCTTGAAAATGTGGTGGAGGTCGCAGTAGCTTAACAAAACGGTTTTAATGCCCCTTGGAATAGACGTGGAGGTTGCAATAGCTTAACAAGACAGTTTAAATGCCCCTTGTAAGAGACGTGGAGGTTGCAGTAGCTTAACAAGACGGTTTTAATGCCCCTTGGAAGAGACGTGGAGGTTGGAGTAGCTTAACAAGACTGTTTTAATGCCCCTTGGAAGAGACGTGGAGGTTCTAGTAGCTTAATAAGATGGTTTTAATGCCCGTTGGAAGAGCGGTGGAGGTCACAGTAGCTTAAAAAGACGATTTTAATGCCCCTTGGAAGAGACGTGGAGGTCACAGTGGAATAAAAGGACAATATCAATGCCCCTTGAAAATGTGGTGGCGGTCACAGTAGCTTAAAAAGATGGTTTTAATGCCCCTTGGAAGAGACGTAGAGGTTGCAGTAGCTTAACAAGACGGTTTAAATGCACCTTGGAAGAGACGAGGAGGTTGCAGTAGCTTAGCAATATGGTTTAAATGCCCCTTGGAAGAGCGGTGGAGATGGCAGTAGCTAAAAAAAACGGTTTTAATACCCCTTGGAAGAGACGTGCAGGTCACAGTGGTTTAAAAAGACAATATCAATGCCCCTTGAAAATGTGGTGGAGGTCGCAGTAGCTTAACAAAACGGTTTTAATGCCCCTTGGAATAGACGTGGAGGTTGCAGTAGCTTAACAAGACAGTTTAAATGCCCCTTGTAAGAGACGTGGAGGTTGGAGTAGCTTAACAAGATGGTTTTAATGCCCCTTGGAAGAGACGTGGAGGTTGGAGTAGCTTAACAAGACTGTTTTAATGCCCCTTGGAAGAGACGTGGAGGTTCTAGTAGCTTAATAAGATGGTTTTAATGCCCGTTGGAAGAGCGGTGGAGGTCGCAGTAGCTTAAAAAGACGATTTTAATGGCCCTTGGAAGAGACGTGGAGGTCACAGTGGAATAAAAGGACAAAATCAATGCCCCTTGAAAATGTGGTGGCGGTCACAGTAGCTTAAAAAGATGGTTTTAATGCCCCTTGGAGTAGTGGTGGAGGTCGCAGTAGCTTAAAAAAACGGTTTTAAAGTCGCTTGGAAGAGACGTGGAGGTCGCAGTAGCTTAAAAAGACGGTTTTAATGCCCCTTGGAGAAGTGGTGGAGGTCGCAGTAGCTTAAAAAGATGGTTTTAATGCCCCTTGGAAGAGACGTGGAGGTTGCAGTAGCTTAACAAGACGGTTTAAATGCCCCGTGGAAGAGACGAGGAGGTTGCAGTAGCTTAACAAGATTGCTTAAATGCCTCTTGGAAGAGCGGTGGAGATGGCAGTAGCTTAAAAAAACGGTTTTAATACCCCTTGGAAGAGACGTGCAGGTCACAGTGGTTTAAAAAGACAATATCAATGCCCCTTGAAAATGTGGTGGAGGTCGCATTAGCTTAACAAAACGGTTTTAATGCCCCTTGGAATAGACGTGGAGGTTGCAGTAGCTTAAAAAGACAGTTTAAATGCCCCTTGTAAGAGACGTGGAGGTTGCAGTAGCTTAACAAGACGGTTTTAATGCCCCTTGGAAGAGACGTGGAGGTTGGAGTAGCTTAACAAGACTGTTTTAATGCCCCTTGGAAGAGACGTGGAGGTTCTAGTAGCTTAATAAGATGGTTTTAATGCCTGTTGGAAGAGCGGTGGAGGTCGCAGTAGCTTAAAAAGACGATTTTAATGCCCCTTGGAAGAGACGTGGAGGTCACAGTGGAATAAAAGGACAATATCAATGCCCTTGAAAATGTGGTGGCGGTCACAGTAGCTTAAAAAGATGGTTTTAATGCCCCTTGGAAGAGACGTGGAGGTTGCAGCAGCTTAACAAGACGGTTTAAATGCCCCTTGGAAGAGACGTGGAGGTTGCAGTAACTTAATAAGATGGTTTGAATGCCCCTTGGAAGAGCGGTGGAGGTTGCAGTAGCTTAAAAAGACGGTTTTAATGCCCCTTCGAAGAGACATGGAGATCAAGGTGGAATAAAAGGACAATATCAATGCCCCTTGAAAATGTGGTGGAGATCACAGTAGCTTAACAAGACGGTTTTAATGCCCCTGGGAAAAGTGGTGGAGGTCGCAGTAGCTTAACAAGACGGTTTTATTGCCCCTTGGAAGAGACGTGGAGGTTCTAGTAGCTTAACAGGACGTTTTTAATGCCCCTTGGAAGAGACATGGAGGTTGCAGTAGCTTAACAAGACGGTTTAAATGCCCCTTGGAAGAGACATGGAGGTTGCAGTAGCTTAATAACACGGTTTTAATGCCCCTTTGAAGAGCGATCGAGGTCGCAGTAGCTTAAAAAGACTGTTTTAATGCCTCTTGGAAAAGAGGTGGAGGTCGCAGTAGCTTAAAAAGACGGTTTTAATGCCCCTTGGAAGAGACGTGGAGATCACAGTGGAATAAAAAGACAATATCAATGCCCCTTGAAAATGTGGTGGAGGTAGCAGTAGATTAACAAGACGGTTTTAATGCCCCTTGGAGAAGTGGTGGAGGTCGCAGTAGCTTAAAAAGACGGTTTTAATGCCCCTTTGAGAAGTGGTGGAGGTCGCAGTAGCTTATAAAGACGGTTTTAATGCCCCTTGGAAGAGACGTGGAGGTTGCAGTGGCTTAACAAGACAATTTAAATGCCCCTTGGGAGAAACGTAGAGGTTGCAGTAGCTTAACAATACGGTTTTAATGCCCCTTGGAAGAGCGGTGGAGGTCACAGTGGAATAAAAGGACAATATCAATGCCCCTTGAAAATGTGGTGGCGGTCACAGTAGCTTAAAAAGACGGTTTTAATGCCCCTTGGAGAAGTGGTGGAAGTCGCAGTAGCTTAAAAAAACGGTTTTAATGTCCCTTGGAAGAGACGTTGAGGTCGCAGTAGCTTAACAAGACGATTTAAATGCCCCTTGGAAGAGACATGGAGGTCGCAGTAGCTTAACATGGTGGTTTTTATGCCCCTTGGAAGAGACGTGGAGGTTGCAGTAGCTTAACAAGACAGTTTAAATGCCCAATGGAAGAGACGTGGAGATTGCAGTAGCTTAACAATACGGTTTTAATGCCTCTTGGAAGAGATGTGGAGGTTGCAGTAGCTTAAAAATATGGTTTTAATGCCACTTGCAAGAGACGTGAAGGTCACAGTGGAATAAAAAGACAATATCAATGCCCCTTGAAAATGTGGTGGAGGTCGCACTAGCTTAACAAGACGGTTTTAGTGCCCCTGGGAAAAGTGGTTGAGGTCGCAGTAGCTTAACAAGACGGTTTTAATGCCCCTTGGAAGAGTGTTGAATGTCGCAGTAGCTTAAAAAGACGGTTTTAATTTCTCTTGGAAGAGACGTGGAGTTTGCAGTAGCTTAACAAGACAGTTTAAATGCCCCTTAGAAGAGACGTGGAGGTCACAGTGGTATAAAAGGACAATATCAATGCCCCTTGAAAATGTGGTGGAGGTCGCAGTAGCTTAACAAGACGATTTTAATGCCCCTGGGAAAAGTGGTGGAGGTCGCAGTAGCTTAACAAGATGGTTTTAATGCCCCATGAAGAAGTGGTGGAGGTCGCAGTAGCTTAACAAGATGGTTTTAATGCCCCATGAAGAAGTGGTGGAGGTCGCAGTAGCTTAACAAGACGGTTTTAATGCCGCTTGAAGAACTGGTGGAGGTTGCCCTAGTTTAACAAGACAGTTTAAATGCCACTTGGAAGAGACGTGGAGGTCGCAGTAACTTAACAAGACGGTTTAAATGCCCCTTGGAAGAGATGCGGAGGTTGCAGTAGCTTAACAAGACGGTTTAAATGCCCCTTAGAAGAGACGCGGAGGTTGCAGTAGCTTAACAAGACGGATTTAATGCCCCTTGGAAGAGACATGGAGGTTTCAGTAGCTTAACAAGATGAATTAAATGCCCCTTGGTAGAGACATGGAGGTTGCAGTAGCTTAACAAGATGGTTTTAATGCCCCTTGGAAGAGACGTGGAGGTTGCATTAGCTTAACTAGACGGTTTTAATGCCTCTTGTAAGAGCGGTGGAGGTCGCAGTAGCTTAAAAAGACGGTTTTAATGCCCCTTGGAAGAGATGTGGAGGTCACAGTGGAATAGAAAGACAATATCAATGCCCCTTAAAAATGTGGTGGAGGTCACAGTAGCTTAACAAGACAGTTTTAATGTCCCTTAGAGAAGTGGTGGAGGTCGCAGTAGCTTAAAAAGACGGTTTTAATGTCCCTTGGAAAAGACGTGGAGGTCGCAGTGCTTAACAAGATGGTTTAAATGCCCCTTGGTAGAGACATGGAGGTTGCAGTAGCTTAACAAGATGATTTTAATGCCCCTTGGAAGAGACGTGGAGGTTACAGTAGCTTAACAAGACGGTTTAAATGCCCCTTGGAATAGACGTGGAGGTTGCAGTAGCTTAATAAGACGGTTTTAATGCCCCTTGGAAGTGCGGTGGAGGTCGCAGTAGCTTAAAAAGACGGTTTTAATGCCCCTTGGAAGAGACATGGAGATCATAGTGGAATAAAAGGACAATATCAATGCCCCTTAAAAATGTGGTGCAGATCACAGTAGTTTAACAAGAAGGTTTTAATGCCCCTGGGAAAAGTGGTGGAGGTCGCAGTAGCTTAACAAGACGGTTTTAATGCCCCTTGGAAGAGACGTGGAGGTTCTAGTAGCTTAACAAGACGGTTTTAATACCCCTTGGAAGAGACGTGGAGGTTGCAGTAGCTTAACAAGATGGTTTAAATGCCCCTTGGAAGAGACATGGAGGTTGCAGTAGCTTAATAAGACAGTTTTAATGCCCCTTTGAAGAGCGATGGAGGTCGCAGTAGCTTAAAAAGATGGTTTTAATGCCTCTTGGAAAAGAGGTGGAGGTCGCAGTAGCTTAAAAAGACGGTTTTAATGCCCCTTGGAAGAGACGTGGAGGTCACAGTGGAATAAAAAGACAATATCAATGCCCCTTGAAAATGTGGTGGAGGTCGCAGTAGCTTAGCAAGGCATTTTTAATGCCCCTTGGAGAAGTGGTGGAGGTCGCAGTAGCTTAAAAAGACGGTTTTAATGCCCCTTGGAGAAGTGGTGGAGGTCGCAGTAGCTTAAAAAGACAGTTTTATTGCCCCTTGGAAGAGACGTGGAGGTTGCAGTGGCTTAACAAGATGGTTTAAATGCCCCTTGGGAGAAACGTGGAGGTTGCAGTTGCTTAATAAGATGTTTTTAATGCCCCTTGGAAGAGCGGTGGAGGTCGCAGTAGCTTAAAAAGACGATTTTAATGCCCCTTGGAAGAGATGTGGAGGTCACAGTGGAATAAAAGGACAATATCAATGCCCCTTGAAAATGTGGTGGCGGTCACAGTGGCTTAAAAAGCCGGTTTTAATACCCCTTGGAAGAGATGTGGAGGTCACAGTGGTTTAAATAGACAATATGAATGCCCCTTGAAAATGTCCTGGAGGTCGCAGTAGCTTAACAAGATGGTTTTAATGCCCCTGGGAAAAGTGGTGGAGGTCGCAGTAGCTTAACAAGACGGTTTTAATGCCCCTTGGAAGAGACGTGGAGGTTGCATTAGCTTAACAAGACAGTTTAAATGCCCCTTGGAAGAGACGTGGAGGTTGCAGTAGCTTAAAAATACGGTTTTAATGCCCCTTGGAGAAGTGGTGGAGGTCGCAGTAGCTTAAAAAGACGGTTTTATTGCCCCTTGGAGAAGTGGTGGAGGTCGCTGTAGCTTAAAAAGACGGTTTTAATGCCCCTTGGAAGAGACGTGGAGGTTGCAGTGGCTTAACAAGACGGTTTAAATGCCCCTTGGGAGAGACGTGGAGGTTGCAGTAGCTTAATAAGACGATTTTAATGCCCCTTGGAAGAGCGATGGAGGTCGCAGTAGCTTAAAAAGACGATTTTAATGCCCCTTGGAAGAGACGTGGAGGTCACAATAGAATAAAAGGACAATATCAATGCCCCTTGATAATGTGGTGGCGGTCGCAGAAGCTTAACAAGACGGTTTTAATGCCCCTTGGAGAAATGATGGAGGTCTCAGTAGCTTAAAAAGACGGTTTTAATGCCCCTTGGAAGAGCGGTGGAGGTTGCAGTAGCTTAACAAGACGGTTTTAATGCCCCTTGGAAGAGCGGTGGAGGTCGCAGTAGCTTAAATATATGGTTTTAATGCCCCTTGCAAGAGACGAGGAGGTAACAGTGGAATAAAAAGACAATATCAATGCCCCTTGAAAATGTGGTGGAGGTCGCAGTAGCTTAACAAGACGGTTTTAATGCCCCTGGGAAAAGTGCTGGAGGTCGCAGTAGCTTAACAAGACGTTTTTAATGCCCCTTGGAAAACACGTGGAAGTTGCAGTAGCTTAACAAGACAATTTAAATGACCCTTTTAAGAGACTTGGAGGTTGCAGTAGCTTAACGAGACGGCTTTAATTCCCCTTGGAAGAGACGTGGAGGTTGCAGTAGCTTAAGAAGACGGTTTAAATGACCCTTGGAAGAGACGTAGAGGTTGTAGTAGCTTAACAAGACGGTTTTATTGCCCCTTGGAAGAGCGGTGGAGGTCGCAGTAGCTTAAAAAGACGGTTTTAATTTCCCTTGGAAGAGACGTGGAGGTCGCAGTAGCTTAACAAGATGGTTTAAATGCCCCTTGGAAGAGACGTGGAGGTTGCAGTAGCTTAACAAGACGGTTTTAATGCCAGTTGGAAGAGACTTGTAGGTAGCAGTAGCTTAACAAGACAGTTTAAATGCCCCTTGGAAGAGACGTGGAGGTTGCAGTAGTTTAAAAAGACAGTTTTAATGCCCCTTGGAAGAGACGTGGAGGTTACAGTAGTTTAATAAGATGGTTTTAATGCCCCTTGGAAGAGACGTGGAGGTGCAGTAGTTTAACAACATGGTTTTAATGCCCTTTGGAAGAGACGTGGAGGTCGCAGTAGCTTAACAAGCCGGTTTAAATGACCCTTGGAAAAGATGTGGAGGTTGCAGTAGCTTAAAAAGACGGTTTTATTGCCCCTTGGAAGAGACGTGGAGGTTGCAATAGCTTAACAAGTCGGGTTTAATGCCTCTTGGAAGAGCGGTGGAGGTCGCAGTAGCTTAAAAAGACGGTTTTAATGCCCCTTGGAAGAGACGTTAAGGTCACAGTGGAATAAAAAGACAATATCAATGCCCCTTGAAAATGTGGTGGAGGTTGTAGTAGCTTAACAAGACGTTTTTAATGCCCCTCGGAGAAGTGGTGGAGGACGCAGTAGCTTAAAAAGACGGTTTTAATGCCCCTTGGAGAAGTGTTGGAGGTTGCAGTAGCTTAATAATACGGTTTTAATGCCTCTTGGAAGAGCAGTGGAGGTTGCAGTAGCTTAACAAGACGGTTTTAATGCCCCTTGGAAGAGCAGTGGAGGTCGCAGTAGCTTAAAAATATGGTTTTAATACCCCTTGCAAGAGACGAGGAGGTCACAGTGGAATAAAAAGACAATATCAATGCCCCTTTAAAATGTGGTGGAGGTCGCAGTAGCTTAACAAGACGGTTTTATTGCCCCTGGGAAAAGTGCTGAAGGTCGCTGTAGCTTAACAAGACGTTTTTAATGCCCCTTGGAAAACACGTGGAAGTTGCAGTAGCTTAACAAGACAATTTAAATGCCCCTTTTAAGAGACTTGGAGGTTGCAGTAGCTTAACGAGACGGTTTTATTGCCCCTTGGAAGAGCGGTGGAGGTCGCAGTAGCTTAAAAAGACGGTTTTAATTTCCCTTGGAAGAGACGTGGAGGTCGCAGTAGCTTAACAAGATGGTTTAAATGCCCCTTGGAAGAGACGTGGAGGTTGCAGTAGCTTAACAAGATGTTTTTAATGCCAGTTGGAAGAGACGTGTAAGTTGCATTAGCTTAACAAGACAGTTTAAATGCCCTTTGGAAGAGACGTGGAGGTTGCAGTAGTTTAAAAAGACAGTTTTAATGCCCCTTGGAAGAGATGTGGAGGTTACAGTAGCTTAACAAGATGGTTTTAATGCCCCTTGGAAGAGACGTGGAGGTTGCAGTAGCTTAACAAGATGGTTTAAATGCCCCATGGAAGAGACGTGGAGGTTGTAGTAGCTTAAAAAGATGGTTTTAATGACCCTTGGAAAAGACGTGGAGGTTGCAGTAGCTTAAAAAGATGGTTTTAATGACCCTTGGAAAAGATGTGGAGGTTGCAGTAGCTTAAAAAGGTGCTTTTAATGTCCCTTGCAAGATACGTGGAGGTTGCAGTAGCTTAAAAACACGGTTTTAATGCCCCTTGGCTGAGCGGTGGAGGTCGCAGTAGCTTAAAAATGTGGTTTTAATGCCCCTTGGAAGAGACGTGGAGGTCTCAGTTGCTTAACAAGACATTTTAAATGCCCCTTGGAAGAGACATGGAGGTCGCAGTGGCTTAACAAGATGGTTTTAATGCCCCTTGGAAAAGTGGTGGAGGTCTCAGTTGCTTAACAAGACGGTTTATATGCCCCTTGGAAGAGACGTGGAGGTCGCAGTAGCTTAACAAGATGGTTTTAATGCCCCTTGGAAGAATGGTGGATGTCGCAGTAGCTTATCAAGACGATTTTAATGCCCCTTAAAAGAGCCATGCGGTACAGCGCATTAAAAACATTATTCCCATTATTGGGGAGTGGGTCTCCCATAGTCTTTGCCTATGCCTTCCAAGTAAAAGCTGGCATAAATTAGGACGGAGGAACTTGCAATGCTGGCAACACGGACCATGGTCACCCTGGTGGTATAGTGGTAGTGGAGGCTGAGGATAAGGAGAAGAGCAAAATACAGCCAAAATGAGGAAGCGTATACCCATGTGTGGGTGTGAAGCGGTGCATGGGAATACAACTCGCGAAATAACATAGTGGATTTGACTTTATGTTACTCTGCTCTCATTTGGTGGTGATGAGAAGTCTGGCCCAATCCAGCCCTTGTTCATCTTGATAAGGGTCAGCTTGTCAGCATTGTCAGTTGACAGGTGAGTGCGCTTATCAATTATAATTCCCCCAGCGGCACTAAAAACACGCTCCGATAACACTCTAGCGGCAGGACAGGCTAGGACCTCCAAGGCGTACAGAGCGAGTTCATTCCAAGTGTCCAGCTAGGATACCCAATAATTAAAAGGCGCAGAGGAATCACGAAGGACGCTGGTACGGTCGGCAAGGTACTCCCTCACCATCTTTTGAAACTTTCCACTCCTTGTGAGAGTACCCCGCGCCTCAGGGCCTGTAAGCTGGGGGGTCTCAGAAAACTGTCCCAGAATGTTGACAGTGTCCCCTGCCTCTGCTGGATTGGAGTTGCGTCTCTCTCGCCTGTATGCCTTGGTTGGTCAACGAACTGTGACCTCTGCCACTAGCGTGTTCAGATGGGAATTTTTTTAACAGTTCTGCTGCAAGGGCCTTCTGGTACTACCACATTTTTGTAGACCTCTCCACCTCAGGAATAAGAGAGTGAAAGTTGTCCTTGTAGCGTGGGTCTAAAAGTGTCACCAACCAGTAATGACTGTCACCCAACATTTTGACAATGCGAGGGTCACGGTTAAGGCAGCGTAACATAAAGTCAGCCATGCGTGCCAGACTGGTAACGGGCAAGATTTCCGTGTCCTCACCAAGATGACGACTGACCATGCTCTCCTCCTCCACCCTGTCCTCAGGTCACCCACCCTGAACCGACTGTATGACAGTTGTACAGGTACTACCGTCTACAGTGCATGATACCAGCTCTTATTCTTCCTCCTCCTCCTTCTCTCACTCATTGTCCCCCAATGCACGTTGGGATGAGATGAGGCTGGGCTGTGTGTAATCGCCCGCTACGGCTTCTTGATCCATCTCATCATACTCTGGCTGCAATGCCTCCTCTTTAATTCTCTGCATAGAGCATTGCAAAAGACAGACAAGTGGGATGCTGACGCTAATGATGGCGTCATCGCCACTCACCATCTTGGTGGACTCCTCAAAGTTTGTCAGGATGGTACATATGTCAGACATCCAGGTCCACTCCTGAGGTCTTATGTGTGGAGTCAGACCTGAATATCGACGGCCTTGTTGCAGCTGGTACTCCACAACTGCTCTCTTCTGCTCACAAATCCTTTGCAACATGTGGAGGGTAGAGTTACAAAGTGTGGGGACATCACACACCAGTCGGTGTGCCGGACGCTGCAAACGCTGCTGCAACACAGCCAGGGCGGCGGAAGCTGCAGCCGACTTGTGAAAATGAGCTGACAGGCGGCGTACTTTGACGAGCAGATCTGGCAACTCGGGGAACGATTTAAGAAACCGCTGAGCCATGAGGTTAAGCACATGAGCCAGGCATGGTATGTGTGTGATCTCGCCTCAGAGCCGCCACCAGGTTACGGCCATTGTCACACATGACCATGCCTGGATGTAGGTTCAGCGATCTCAGCCACAGATCTTCCTGTTCTTTCACAGCTGTCCACAACTCACAAGCAGTGTGAGGTTTCTCACCTAAGCTTATGAGTTTCAGCACAACCTGATGCTGCTTGGCTGAGGCAGTACTGCAGTGCTTCCAGCTTGTAACTGTTGTGGTGATATCTGAGATGGAGGCTGAACATGAGGAGGAGGAGGATGATGCGCAGGAGTTGTACACTGTGGGGGAAACTCTGACTGACATAGGGCCCGCAATCCTCAGTGTGGGGAGGATGTGATCCGTCCCAAGGTCCGACTGGGTCCCGGTTTCCACTATGTTTACCCAGTTTGCCGTCAGGGAGATGTACCGTCCCTGGCCACAACCACTTGTCCACGTGTCTGGTGTCAGGTGGACTCTCCCAGTAACTGCGTTGTTGAGTGCACGGCAGATGTTTTGGGACACATGCTTGTGTAGTGCGGGGCTGACACACCGGGCAAAATAGTGTCGGCTGGGGACCGAGTACCGAGGGACGGCCACCGCCATAAGGTTGCGGAAGGATTCCGTCTACACCAGCCTAAAAGGCAGCAGTTCCAACGCAAGCAGTCGTGAAATGTGCGAATTTAGGATTGTGGCCTGTGGGGCGCTGGCTGCGAATTTGCGCTTTCGTTCAAAAGTCTGGGATATGGACAGTTGAACTCTGCGGTGGGACGTGGACGTGGACGTTGATGCTGTTTCTTGAGAAACTGCCATAACAAGTGAAGGCTGAGAGTAGGGGGCATCTTTGCATGCAGTATGGACAGGGGATTGCCTTGCACGCACAACAGGGGGTTCTATTACATGCACAACAGCGGAAGAAGCAGTGGTGACACCCGCTGACAGTGGTCGTGGACCATGGGGTTCACCAAACAAAGTTGGGTGCTTTGCTGCCATGTGCCTGATCATGCTGGTGGTGGTCAAGCTGGTAGTTTTATCACTCCTGCTGATTCTGGCATGGCAGGTGGTACAAATGGCCTTTTTGGGGTTATCAGCAGAGTCTTTAAAAAAATTCCAGACTCTGGAAGATCTACCGGTTGTACTGGCAACAACCCTCGTGTTGGTGTTACGGGGAACGGTTGCCCGCCTTCTGTTTTCGGCCACCACACTGCTTCTTCCTGCCCGTTCGGGTATTCTACCTCCCTCCCCCTGTTTGCTGCTGGCTTCGCTTTGCAGGTCCTCCTGGGTCAGTTACTAGATCATCCACCACCTCCTCCTCTTCCAATTGCGCACCACGATCCTCCTCCTCACTTCCTTGCAATTGTGTCTCGTCATCGTCCACCTCTTGTGACAAATTGCCAGCGTCAACTTCCTGTGGCCGTGGCTGTTCAAATATTTGGGCATCGCTACATGGCATCTCCTCTTCCACCACTTCAAGCAGAGCAGGCGAGGGGCACAAATATGGAAATGGACCAGTGAACAGCTCTTCAGAGTGTCCAAGTGTGGGATCAGTTGCTGTCTGATGACACTCGGCATGGTGGGAGAAAAGAGCATCAGGACGAGGAGGAGTATGCGGTCGAGACTCACGGCTACTAAAACTTGATCGTGTGGAAGACAGACCGGAGGTGGTGGTGCCCAGGTAACTGGAAGTATTATCTGCTATCCAATGAATAACCTGTTCACACTGATCAGTTCGCAATAGTGGTCTTGTTGTTATGTGCTTCCCTATTAATTCGGTCAAGAACTGGGAGCGAGAAGATGTGGCTGTTGGTTGTGGCACATTTTCACCTTGGCCACGACCCCATCCTCTACACGCACCATCACCAGAACGTCCAGTTCCACGTCCCTTGCCACGCGCCTTGCCCACTGTAAATGAAGTAAAATAGCTTACACTCGCACTATCAATGGAAAAAGGGTAATAAAAAGGAGATTAGAACCATGGAAGAGGAAAACCACAGTTCTATTTCTCTGGCCTACACAAGAATCTTTCAAACAGATATATTTGTGTCTGAACAATCAGGGAGACACTATTACTGTTTTTCTTTAAGGAAAAAATACCAAAAGCTGGATAACACAAAGATTTGAACTGTGGAACTGCTAAACCATAGTTATATTTTTCTGGCCTACACCAGACTCTTTCAAACAGATATATTTGTGTCTGAACAATCAGGGAGACACTATTACTGTTTTTTTATGGCATAAAATGCCAAAAAAGGATAATACAGAGATTTGACCCGTGGAGCTGCAAAACCACAGTTATATTTTTCTGGCCTACACCAGACTCTTTTAAACAGATATATTTGTGTCTGACCAGTCAGGGAGACACTATTACAGGTTTTTTTTATGGCAAAAATGCCAAAAAATGGATAATACAGAGATTTGACCTGTGGAACTGCAAAACCACAGTTATACTTTTCTGGCCTACACCAGACTCTTTTAAACAAATATATTTGTGTCTGGCCAGTCAGGGAGACACTATTACAGTTTTTTTATGGCAAAAAATGCAAAAAAAAAGGATAATACAGAGATTTGACCTGTGGAACTGCAAAACCACAGTTATATTTTTCTGGCCTACACCAGACTATTTTAAACAGATATATTTGTGTCTGAACAATCAGGGAGACACTAGTACTGTTTTTTTTTATGGCAAAAAATGCTAAAAACAGGATAATACAGAGATTTGACCCGTGGAACTGCAAAGCCACAGTTATATTTTTCTGGCCTACACCAGACTATTTTAAACAGATATATTTGTGTCTGAACAATCAGGGAGACACTATTACTGTTTTTTTACGGCAAAAAATGCTAAAAACAGGATAATACAGAGATTTGACCCGTGGAACTGCAAAACCACAGTTATATTTTTCTGGCCTACACCAGACTCTTTTAAACAGATATATTTGTGTCTGACCAGTCAGGGAGACACTATTACTGTTTTTTTTTACGGCAAAAAATGCCAAAAAAGGATAATACAGAGATTTGACCCGTAGAACTGCTAAACCACAGTTATATTTTTCTGGCCTATACCAGACTCTTTTAAACAGATATATTGGTGTCTGAACAGTCACAGACACACTCAATTTTTTTTTTTTGGGGGGGGGGATACAAAAAGGTTAATAAGACGCGTATTTGGACAGTCTGACTGAGGAAAAAAAAAATACAGGATTTAGATGAAAAAAAAAGGATTTTTCCTGGCCCCTGAGACCGGGGAATAAGTCTAGCAATTTGACCAGCAGGAGCAGACAGGATTGTAATGCAGCATTTGCTGGTATAACCACTGCGTCTCCTATACAGCCTGCCTGCCTGTCTGCCTGATATCTGGGATGGATATTAGTCCTAAGAAGGACTGTTTGTTTGATTTGGCAGGCTTTAGATACCCTACACTAACTATTTCGCAGGATAAATCTCTCCCTAGTTCAGCAGCACTGACCCTACACTGTCTGATCCGGAGCGACTGTGTCCAAGATGGCGGCACCCAGTTTTAAATACTCGAGGTGATGCTGTGCGGCCAGCCAATCACTGTAATGCCCACAAACAACATGGCTGCGGCATTACAGTGACTGGCTGGCAATCCCTGCATGTTCATTGGCTCTGTAATGAGCGCCAAACGTGCAGAGCGGAGACCCTAGCTCCCGCCCGAGTAACCCGGAAATGCTCGGTGCTCGCCGAACATCCTGAGTAGTGAGATGCTCGGGCGAGTACCGAGCAGTGTCAAGCATGCTCGCTCAACACTAGTGATAAGTATTATGTGCAACGGAGGGGTGCAGTTATAGGCGCCAATATGGTGCCCGCTTACGCTAATTTGACTATGATGGTCATGGAGGAGGACCTCGTCTATGTGTCCGACCACTTCAGACATGCCTGTGGGTGGTGAAGATACATAGATGACGTCCTCCTCTTATGGTCTGGAACGGTTGATGAATTGATTGAATTCCACACCTTTTTGAACAGCTTGATAGTGATATCAAATTTACGCTTGTATATTCTGACACTGAAATACAGTTTCTGGACGTTTTGGTTAAATATGAGGATAACAAGTTCAGCGCGGAATTGTTTGTGAAACCGACGGATAAGAACAATTTGTTAAGATATGACAGTCACCACCCACAGAAAATGGTGGAGTCCCTACCACACAGTCAGTTCTTCCGAGTTAGGAGGATTGTAAGTGAGACACAGAAATTTGATTTATCTTTGGAAATTATGGTGGACAAATTTGCTATTAGAAAATATCCTACAAAATTGCTTTATAAGTGCAAAGAAAAAGTAAAGGGTATAGATCGTGGTAGTATTCTTAGTGGGGTGGAGAGAGGAGAGAAAATTTTGAATAGGATACCGATGGTGACTTCCTTCTGTGAGGAGAGTAGAACTGTGACAAATATTGTTAGAAAACATTGGCCTATATTAGGCAAGTGTTTGCCTGAGATTAAGGAATTTAAACTCCCTCTGTTGATTTCATATAGGCGTGCAAATAATATTGGTGGTACTAAACTCTCCCCTCTCCAATCTGTCCTTAACGCAGCAACTAGGATCATATTCCTCGCCAACCGCTACACCGATGCCTCTTCCCTGTGCCAGTCATTGCATTGTTTACCCATCCAATATAGAGTTCAATTTAAACTTATCACGCTTACCCACAAAGCGCTCCATGCTTCAGTACCCCCCTACATCTCCTCCCTTGTCTCAGTCTACCACCCTATACGTGCTCTCCGTTCTGCCAATGATTTAAATCTAAAATCCTCCATAATCCGAACTTCCCACTCCCATCTCCAAGATTTCTCGCGTGCTGCACCAATTCTTTAGAATGCACTACCCAGGACAGTTTGATTAATTCCTAATACCCACAGTTTCAAGCGGACCCTAAAAACTCATTTCTTTAGACTGGCGTATCGCCTAAACACACTATCTGTCCGTCCGAGTTTTCCCCCATATTAAAATCTTCTTCAATTTCAGGTTTATACCATTCATGTACTTAATAGCCTTGGTCAGGACTGTACACATACTGGCTCTATCTTAAGTGGTTTGTCTGGTTAGTGTTACTTTTCTGGTTAGTAAACATTTTTTTTTCCACCTGATTATGTGTATTCTCATTTATTACATTCCTATTAAGGTAACTGATCACTTTTATAGCATTGAAATTTTAAAGAAAGGAAAATATAGCCAATTTTCTAGCCTGTGCCTGACAGGCGCAATGCCCGTAAACTCGTTATGAAACATATTGCCCCTGACGAAGGGTTAATTGTGTCAATTATTCTAATATGCTTAAAGGAAGAGAATTTCAGAATACAAGAACTGGTGAGACATTTTCGATCAATCACTATCTTACCTGCTCCTCTGAGTATATAATTTATATGTTACAGTGCCCATGTAATTTACTGTATGTCGGCGAAACTACATTGGATTTTAAAACACGTATAAATTATCACAGATAGACTATTAGAAAAAAAACGGTTAGATCTGCCGGTTTCTAAACACTCTATTGAAAATGGACATACTGAGAAATCTTTAAAATTTATAATTATTGACCATATTTCACCTTTGAGACGTGGAGGGGATAGAGAACGTTTGCTTAAAATAAGGGAATTGGAGTGGATTAGGAAGTTGGATACTTTGAAGCCACATGGTTTTAATGTGGATTTTAAGATGAATATTACTCTGTAAGCATTGAAAATCTTTAGTTTATCCTGGTGATTTTTTTCGTCCAATCTGTGGTATTTTATAGTACTAATTTGTTTTTATTTTTTTTCCTTTTTTTAGATTAACTACGGCTGTAAGAAAAGCTGGGAAACATGATTCATCCCTATTCTACATGGTTAATGTTATCTTGATTGATGATTTAAAATTATTTTTTTCTGTAACTTATGATGTGCTACTGTCCAGAGGAATATAATCTTCTTTTTCTACATAATGAGGAATATGATGATAATGGTGACTATGATTTATATGGTCAGAGGTTGGTTTATAATCTTACATGTAGTCTGTATGGGTTGTGATTAGAGAGGTTTATATTGTGTACCCTCTCCGCTTCCCTTACTGGACCCTGGGTTGCTGTTCCCAGCTAATGGGGAGTGTTCCCATTCCAGATATGGACTATGTTAATATTCAGTATTACCTCAGATCTCAATTGACCATGTATCTGCATGCTTTCTGATATTGCCAGGATTGATGCATTGTGGTCTACGCTGAAATAGATAATATTCTATGTGCATACAATAAGAGCGATGTTTGGGCCACATTCCCTCTTGCAAAATGGTGTCAGAAGCAATGTTTTTTGCAGTGCGCAAGCGCACACTGAATACGTTTTTGTCACCTGATACGATCTCCTCTTGCCATGCGCAAGGGTGCACTGATGTCATATGGCGCATGGGCATTATATTGTGTCCCGGAGTTAAGATGGCAGAACAGGTCATTGCGGACACTGCGCATGCCCACTGCCCCTAACTTTTTGATTCAGTGCTATAGCGCAATTGCGGAAGTATGTTTGCTCTGGACATGCTCACTAGTACTATGTGGACGCCGGTGTTTGGCGCAAATTTAATGGCATATGGGGTGAGTCACTTTGTCTGCTAATTCTATACAGCTGTTATTAAATGACTAATTAAGTATTAATATGGATTTTGTCATTGTTAATTTTATGTACACTGTCACTTGTTGCACATGCTCCCCTTAATATTATACTGTATTCATTATCCTATGGGATGATTTATAATATGTGTCATAATACACTGTTTTGGAATAATTGCTGCTAAATTACTTTTGTAAGTGGTTTGCCTTATATACTATGCATATGCACTTTGTTATTTGCTTGAGAAAGGTCCCCACTGTGGACCGAAACATCACCATATGGGCCATTAAAATCAACTTTTTTCTCTGGACTGGAGTGCTGCTTTTATAATTTTGAAATATATATATTTATGTGACATGCAGAAGTAGTGCTGTTGCAGAGTGTGACATGCAGAAGTAGTGCTGTTGCTTTAAAAGCACCCAGCAACTATTAGAAGTAACACAAGCACATGAGACAGGAAGTGTTGTGCTCCAGAAGCATCCATTAACTAGAGGGGTTAACACAGTCACAGGAGAAGATGAGTGTTTTAGCAGAGCCCCAGGGGGATTGTGGGGAAGTTGTTTACTGTCTGGCTGGAGCTGAAGAGAAAGGTGGTTTGTGTGTTCTGTATCTCACAGAAGGGCCACTGCAAGTGAACAGAATTAAATTCTGGAGTGAAGCTAAGCACACGTCAGGTAGAGTTCCTGAACTAGCAGTGCAGAGTATTGTCAAGTAGAAAGATAAGGACTGTAAGAAATGGTGTCACAGGGATCATCTCCCTCAGCAAACCCCCCCCCCCCCCTCCTCCATCTCACTGTGCTGTAAAGAATGCAGTGTTCATTAATGTGCCTTTGCATTAGAACTGTGCTATCCTGTACTACTGGGAAGACTGTGAACTGCTGTGCTGCTAAGGAAACTGTACTGTTTGTCACTGGAGCCTGTTGCTCATAAGACTTAACTTTCACTGGCTGTGCGACTTCTTATTAAATGCTACTGTTCTACCGTTTATAAGGACTCTTGTCAAGTGTGTCTAGTCAGCAAGTGAAACAATCTACGTGTCTGTGCCTGAGGGTCAATACCCCTGTGTGCCTGAGAGAAACTGCAGCACATGGTCTATGGTCGTCCTGAGTAACGGTTCCCCCAGGATTCCAAAGAATTCAGGTAACCTGTCTCGCCCCTATCTGAACCTAGCGACGTGCGTGTAACATTGGTGGCCCATACGGGGAGTCCTGAGTGGGAATTAGCGTGTAGAGGGAGAAGAGGAAAAGTATCTGGAAAAACACAGCAGCACAGCACCTCAACTCAACTCTGCTACACCAGTTAAAGGGGACCAGCCCTAAAGAAAACTCACTAGCAGCAATGGATGTGGAAATACAAATGGATAGACTTAGTGAGCTGCTTCTTCAGTTAACCTGTGAAGAATTGAGAACAGTAGAAGAACATATAAAGATGTCAGAAGAACAGATTTCTAAAGCAGACAACCGAAGGCAACTGTTAGCTGCCGTTAATGCAAATATGGAAAACAAAAGCAGTTGGAGCGCCAATGGTGAAGAGCCTGAGGTTTGGGGGAGAAATGAAGGGGGATATGTTGTGACCACTCACCTGGTCCTGCTGTGCAAAGGAGCCCCGTATAACAAGGGAAAAAGCTTCCAGGTGGGAGTCTGTAAGATGACCGCAGCTTAGCAGGAACTGCTGTAGAGAGCTTCTGTCTGCTTCAGCGGTCACATGACCAGGACCGTGTGACCGAAGTGGGCGTTCCACAATGACATCACGGCAGGTCCTGTAGTAGGCTAGTTGTAAACAGAGAAGCTTCCACCGCTCTCCACAGGGGAGATTAGCAATCAAGAAAGAAGGAATTGTGCGGTGTTAGTGAAGCGCTAGAACAACTAGACAGGGGATTAGGTTATAATACACAAACCTTTTATTGTTTAGTATGCTCTCTAACGCCACAACGTGTTTCGATAGCAGATGCTATCTTCCTCAGGTAGATTAGAGAGCAAATGAAAGAGCAACCATTATATAAGGTAGGTGCACCAATCAAAGGACACTAACAATTAAGACAACACAGGAAATACAAAACAGGAAGTAAAAAAAAAAAAAAAAGTAAGTAAAAGAAATGAGTCAGCTGAAGTTGGAGGCCCCCGGTGGCCAGTCCGAAGATCATCATGGAGACCCTCCATTGCCGCTTCCGGGAGGAAACCTTAAATCACCAACAAAAGAGAGAACCGCCAGCGCTAACTGGGAGGAAGTAATAGGAGAACTGCGAGCCGAGTTGATTGAGGTGAAAAAGTTGAATCGCTCCAGGCCAGAATTTGTCCCTCAGACCCAGGAGTGGGTTCCAAAACAGAAGATACCCGGCTTGTGAAGCGTGCCGTTCATCAAATCAGAGTATGGTGTGTGTACACTGTCTAAGATGTGGTGAGGAAGGACATTATGCCAAGAATGCCAATGGTCACGGTCGGTTGGGTTAAAAGACAGGAGGTTGCCAGTGCAGGGCACTGGTAACCCTGACATGGAGGAGGCCCTAGAAGCAAATCCAAATCTCACCAAACCCCAGAACGGTGCATGAGGTAAAACAGCTGCGTCAGTACTATTCCCAAGTGTGTTCCCGTCTACAACAGCTGCAAGAGAGACAGGGGCATCAGTTACTTAATGCCCATTGCGGAGGTCAAACGAAATACTCCTGGGAGGAGGATTCCTTGGTCAGTAAAGATAGCTTTATCAGCCTAATTGGTGAAAGGTGCTTTATACAGTGCCAGATAGATGGACTCCTGGTAAAAGCACTGTGGGACACAGGAGCCCAAGCGAGCCTTTTAAATGAAGAATGGAGAAGGCGCTACCTGCCACATACCTGCCTTTGGTAAAAGAACTCTTAGGACCAGTGGAACTCCACGGCAAAGCTGTCAACCAGACCGAAATCCTTTTCATAGGCTGGGTGGAAGTGACTTTCCAACTAAGGGCCACGAAGAACAGCAACACCATTGAGCTTTTCGTACCTTTTCTCGTGACCAGTGATCAGAAAGTGGCAGAGGATCCTATCCTGGGTTACAATGTGATCAGTGAAGTCATCACGAAATACAAGTCAGGGACGCTGGTGGTGGATGCAATTGCAACATCACTTGCCATACTCAACACTGTCGTGGAAAATGTGATTCATAGAGTAAATAAATCACAGAATACAATGGACCTAAAAGAAGTCAAGGTAGGCTGGCGCCCAACCATCATCCCTGCAAACCAAATGGTGGGGGTGAGGTTTGGAGTCCAGGTAAAACCGGGAAGAAAAGTCCAGAAAAGACTGTTTGTGCCAAAAGACTCCTCAGAACGTCCGGAAGGCCTAGTTCAAGGTGAGACTGTGCTTACGATTCCTACTGGTGGGTTTGTTCGGGTGACAGTAACGGTGATTAATACTACGAAACACAAAATTAGACTGAATCCAAAGACTGTGTTGGGTCACATTGAAACTGTTAAAACGGTATATCCAGCCAGTGTTAGACCCGCCCATGGGTCTACCGTTAATTCAGTCTCCCCACCAAGGAACAGGAGTTGCCCTGGGGAGGAAATTGCACGACCCACCTCAGGGTCCTTGGATCCCCCAGTATGCCTGGAACACTTGTGTGCTGAAGATATAGCGATAGCAAAACAGATGCTGAGAGAAGAGCGTCATGCATTCTCTAAAGATGACTCTGATATAGGCTGTATCCCATCGCTGCAACTGGAAATCAATTTGAAAGACATGGCCCCAGTAACCAGAAGTTACATGTCTGTGCCAAAACCATTACATCGTAAAGTGAAAGAATATTTACAAGATCTCATCAATAGAGGTTGGGTCCAAAAGTCAAAGTCGTCTTATACCTCTCCTGTTGTCTGCGTTAGGAAGAAGGAAGGTACATTGAGACTCTGTTGTGATTACCGGGAACTAAACCGAAAGTCAGTTCCTGATCGACACCCGATACCAAAGATTCAAGATATGCTGTATAGCCTATCAGGAAGTACCTGGTTCTCTGTCATTGATCAGGGTAAGGCATACCACCAAGTGTTTGTCATAGAGTCCAGTAGACCCTTGACAGCATTCATCACACCGTGGAGATTATACGAGTGGATCCGCATACCGTTTGGGCTCAGTTCAGCTCCAGCAGAATTCCAGAGGAGCATGGAGACATGTTTAGAAGGATTGAGGGACGATATCTGCCAGCCGTACTTGGATGACAATGTGGTACACAGCAAAACCTTCCGGGAGCATGTTGAACACATGAGGACCGTATTACAACGATATCAACAACATGTAGTTGAGTTGACCCCAAAAAATTGTGAACTGTTCAAAAGGCAAGGTCGATTTCTAGGGAAAATTGTGTCCGGAGAAGGATATACCATGGACCCAGCAGAAATCACTCCGGTACTGGCCTTAAAAGACAAGCGGCCCTTTACCGTCAGGGAGGCAGATATTAGGATTCCTCTCCTACTATCGCATTTGCATACGGAACTTATCCAGGATTGCCGCCCCACTATACCTCCTCTTGGGGGGGACGACAGAGACGACAACACCCACGGAGAAAAAGAAGAACGCGGGTAGGACGGGGCTTAAAAGAAACAATGCCGTTTTGTCCCAACAGCCCATTCTCAGTACAGCATACCACCAGGAGGTATTGGAAGAACTATTAGACTACCTGGTAAAACCACCCATCTTTTGATATCCTGATTTCAATTTATCATTTGTTCTTCATTGTGACGCTTCTCAAGTTGGACTGGGAGCTGCCCTGTATCAGCATCAAGATGGAAAATTGAGAGTCATCGGTTACGGTTGAACATTGACAGATGCCGAGAAGAATTACCATCTACATTCCGGAAAATTGGAGTTCCTGGCCCTGAAATGGGCTATATGTGAACGATTTAGAGATTATCTCTACTACAGCAAAGAGTTTAAGTATACACTGACAACAACCCTTTGACCTATGTCCTTACTACAGCCAAACTGAATGCAACCGGTCAGAGATGAGTCGCTGAACTAGCTGACTTAAATTTCAGCATCAAGTACAGGCCAGGAAAATGCAATGCGGATGCTCACGGATTGTCAAGAATGGCACTAGAGCCTGAGGAGTTCATGCAAGAATGCTCAGAGGTAGTCAGTCTAGAAGCAGTTGAGAGCACTACCCAAGCAGTACAAGCTTATCAGGAGGAAGACACACCATTGTGGTGTCCGTTGATGGTGGAAACCACCATAAAAGCGAGAGAACAAGATCACCCCCGGTCTATTCAAGAACTACCGAAAGGGAAAATCCCTAGAGCACAACGGGAAGATCAGATAATAGGTAGAATACTACTTTATGTGACCAAAATCGGTTTCCAAGTAAACGAGAGAGAGAATGGACGAAGCTCTACCTCAGTGAAGACTGTATCCTGTATCATAAAGGAGGACAAAACTGACAGTTGGTACTACCCAGAGTATTCCGGTTGGTCTTCAAAGAACTCCATGAAAACATGGGACACATTGGGAGTGGATAGGACAACGAACTTGATCCGTGAACGTTTCTTCTGGCCGTACATGCAGAAAGATTTTGAGAGGTACGTGACGAGGGAATGTGGGTGTCTGAAAGATAAACGTCACAACACAGCAACCCGGGCACCTATGGGCAACATCCAAACCACATATCCGTTTAAAACTTTCTACATCTCGAGACGTACAAGGGTGGTTACTAGTGTTGAGCGAGCACTAAAATGCTCAGGTGCTCGAAGCTCGGGCCAAGCTCACCGTGATACTCGGGTGCTAGACCCGAGCAACGAGCCCAATGTTAGTCTATGTGAGTCCCGAGCATTTTTGCACCCCCGGCAGTCTGTAGAAAGCCTAAAAAGTGCCCAAAACGATAGTGACAGTGCTCAAATGACATGGGGACAGCATGGGGATCGCCCCATGAAGCATTTCTGACCCCCAGGTCACTGCTGTCAACAACGTGGTCAGAGGTATTAAGCCACTTTTACGGGCTCACAATAAAACGTTCAAAAACTAAACTGAAACTGCTTTCCTGTGAAGTATGTTAAGGAACTTCCTTTCCAGGGTAAAGACTTGTGTATAAGGTAAAATAAATAACCAAAAACAAAAATACTCCTCTACACCTTGGGCTATGTTCACAAGTAGCATTTTTAATGCGTTTTTGCACTTTTGTATTGCTTTCAACCGTGACAAATGCATTCACCAGGAAATGTCATTTTAACATTTTACAACCTTATCTGGCCATTTGCTGTGTGACACATGCATACAGTGCTGAAAAGATATGGGAACAGCATGAGGAAGACCCCTGGAAGCATTTCTGACACCCAGGTCACTGCCTAAAAGTGTACAGATCAGAAGTGATCCTTGCCGCATCAGAAGATGCAGACTTGCAACTATCCCCGTGCAAGTCCTTGTCCCAGGGCAGTGTTCAATTGTACCTCCCCCATTCCTTGCAATGCAAGCGCAAGTATGCAGCCTGCCACCCACACACCCCCAGACTGCAATACCATACTGCTTGCATTTGAAATTGGGCCTTTTAGGCATGTGGAGGCGGAATCTGGCCACCACGTCATGGCTGTGTCGGCGGCCTGGTATCCATACTCAATCCCCAGCCGCCCGGCGGCCGGGAGTCCATGCTTGGTCCCCAGCCACCAGGGGGTGGCTGGGTGTCCATACTCGGTCCCCAGCCACCCCGAGGCCGGGTGCCCACACACGGTCCCCAGCCGCCTGGGGGCGGCCGGGTGTCCATAAACGGTCCCCAGCCGCCCCTATTTGTCCCGGTGCGCCTACACAAGCACGCATACCAAAACATTACCTGTGCCCTCCCCATTGCATTTAGTGGGAAGGACAGCCTAACCACAAACACGTGGACAAGTGAATGTGGCCAGGGATGGTCCATCTCACTGACGCCTTCACGCTGGGTTAATATTGTGGAAGCCTGGAAACAGTTGGACACTGGGATGCAACACGTCCTCAAGACATAGAGGATTGCGGGTCCTGGGTCATTCAGGCTTCAACACAAAGTTCAGAAGGTAGACAGCAGCAGTGGTCGGCCTCCTAAACAACGAGTAAATTATTCATGATCATGAGGCCATCCTTCTCCTTAGCTTTCTGTTCCTTGGAATGCAAACGCATGTACTGTAAGTAGTAGCGGCTAGGCCTGAGGTGGTCAGCGTTTTGGCGAATATCCTACCTCCTCCGAGGATTGCTGGATGTTTTCCTGCTACTATCCCAGTTCTATGACTCCCATTAAAACAAAGCTTCAGGTGATGAATGATGGATGAGGTGGTGGCAAAGGAGAAAGAGTAGGAGGAACAGGGACCATTCACATCAATACCAGGCCAGTCAACCACACATGTCTTGTAGGATATGTTTCTGTACCAAAAGGAGCGGTTCGGCTACACAGTTATAGAGCATACAGTGAGTGCAATGCCTACCAAAAATTTCGAGGCACTCCAATGCCCCTTAGAAGTGACATGGAGGTCAGTGGGCCTTAACTAAACCGTTTTTTACATTTATAGCAACTGGGCCTCCTGTACACTGTTGGCCTAAGCAGTGAATGGAAGAGTCGTGGAGGTTAGAGGTAATTAAAAACAACATTTCAATGCCCCATGGAAGAGAAGTGGAGGTCACAGAAGCTTACCAAGACGGTTTTAATGCCACTTGGAAGAGATGTGGAGTTCAGAGTGGTTTAGCAAGACGGTTTTAATGCCCCTTGGAAAAGATGTGGAGGTCACAGTAGCTTAACAAGACCGTTTTAATGCCCCTTGGAAGAGACGTGGAGATCACAGTAGCTTAACAAAATGGTTTTAATGCCCCTTGGAAGAAACGTGGAGTTCAGAGTGGTTTAACAAGACGGTTTTAATGCCCATTGGAAGAGTGGTGGAGGTTACAGTGGAATAAAAAGACAATATCAATGCCCCGTGGAAGAGACGTGGAGGTCACAGTAGCTTAACAAGACAGTTTTAATGCCACTTGGAAGAGACATGGAGTTCAGAGTGGTATAGCAAGACGGTTTTAATGCCCCTTGGAAGAGACGTGGAGGTCACAGTAGCTTAACAAGACCGTTTTAATGCCCCTTGGAAGAGATGTGGAGATCACAGTAGCTTAACAAGATGGTTTTAATGCCCCTTGTAAGAAACGTGGAGTTCAGAGTGGTTTAACAAGATGGTTTTAACGCCCCTTGGAAGAGTGGTGGAGGTTACAGTGGAAAAAAAGACAATATCAATGCCCCGTTGAAGAGACGTGGAGGTCACATTAGCTTTACAAGACGGTTTTAATGCCACTTGGAAGAGACGTGGCGTTCAGAGTGGTATTACAAGATGGTTTTAATGCCCCTTGGAAGAGATGTGGAGGTCACAGTAGCTTAGCAAGACCGTTTTCATGCCCCTTGGAAGGGACGTGGAGATCACAGTAGCTTAACAAGACGGTTTTAATGCCCCTTGGAAGAGACGTGGAGGTCACAGTAGCTTAATAAGACGGTTTTAATGCCCCTTGGAAGAGACATGGAGATCACAGTAGCTTAACAAGATGGTTTTAATGCCCCTTGGAAGAGACGTGGAGATCACAGTAGCTTAGCAAGACTGTTTTAATGCCTCTTGGAAGAGACGTGGAGATCACAGTAGCTTAGCAAGACGGTTTTAATGCCCCTTACAAAAGCCATGCAGTACAGCATATTTATTCCCATTATTGGGGAGTGGGTCTCCCATAGTCTTTGCCTATGCCTTCCAAGCAAAAGCTGGCAAAAATTAGGACGGAGGAACTTGCAATGCTGGCAAACAAGAGCCATGCAGTACAGCATATTAAGAACATTATTCCCATTATTGGGGAGTGGGTCTCCCGTAGTCTTTGCCTATGCCTTCCAAGCAAAGGCTGCCAAAAATTAGGACGGAGGAACTTGCAATGCTGGCAACATGGACCACGGTCACCCTGGTGGTATAGTGGTGGTTGAGGCTGAGGATAAGGAGAAGAGCAAAATACAGCCAAAATGAGGAAGCGTATACCCATGTGTGGGTGTGAAGCGGTGCATGGGAATACACCTCCCGAAATAACACAGTGGATTTGACTTTATTTTACTCTGCTGTCATTTGGTGGTGATGAGAAGTCTGGCCCAATCCAGCCCTTGTTCATTTTGATAAGGGTCAGCTTGTCAGCATTGTCAGTTGACAGGCGAGTGCGCTTATCAGTTATAATTCCCCCAGCGGCACTAAAAACACGCTCCGATAACACGCTAGCAGCGGGGCAGGCCAGGACCTCCAAGGCGTACAGAGTGAGTTCATTCCAAGTGTCCAGCTTGGATACCCAATGATTAAAAGGCACATAGGAATCACGGAGGAAGCTGGTACTGTCGGCAAGGTACTCCCTCACCATCTTTTGAAACTTTCCACTCCTTGTGAGAGTACCCCGCGCCTCAGGGCCTGTAAGCTGGGGGGGTCTTAGAAAACTGTCCCAGAACGTTGACAGTGTTCCCCTGCCTCTGCTGGATTGCAGTTGCGTCTCTCTCGCCTGTACGCCTTGGTTGGGCTCTCTGCCGCTAGCGTGTTCAGATGGGAATTTTTTTAACAGATCTGCAGCAAGGGCCATCTGGTACTGCCACATTTTTGTAGACCTCTCCACCTCAGGAATAAGAGAGTGAAAGTTCTCCTTGTAGCGGGGGTCTAAAAGTGTCACCAAAAAGTAATGACTGTCACCCAACATTTTGACAACGCGAGGGTCACGATTAAGGCAGCGTAACATAAAGTCAGCCATGCGTGCCAGACTGGTAAAGGGCAAAACTTCCGTGTCCTCACCAAGTTGACGACTGACCATGCTCTCCTCCCCCTCCTCCCCACTGTCCTCAGGCCACCCACGCTGAACCGACGGTATGACAGTTGTACAGGTACTACCGTCTACAGCGCATGATACCAGCTCCTGTTCCTCCTCCTCCTCCTCTCCCTCATTGTCCCCCAATGCACATTGCGATCAGATGAGACTGGGCTGTGTGTAATCGCCCGCTACGGCTTCTTGATCCATCTCATCATACTCTGGCTGCAATGCCTCCTCTTCAATTCTCTGCAGAGAGTGTTGCAAAAGACAGACAAGTGGGATGCTGACGCTAATGATGGCATCATCGTCACTCACCATCTTGGTGGACTCCTCAAAGTTTGTCAGGATGGTACATATGTCAGACATCCAGGCCATTGTCACACACAAGCATGCCTGGATGTAGGTTTAGCGGTCTCAGCCAGAGATCTGCCTGCTCTTTCACAGCTGTCCACAACTCACAAGCAGTGTGAGGTTTATCACCTAAGCTTATGTGTTTCAGCACAGCCTGTTGCCGCTTGGCGGAGGCAGTACTGCAGTGCTTCCAGCTGGTAACTGATGTGGTGATATCTAAGATGGAGGCTGAACATGAGTAGGAGGAGGAGGATGATGCGCAGGAGCTGTACACTTTGGGGGCAACTCTGACTGACATAGGGCCTGCAATCCTCGGTGAGGATATGTTCCGTCCCAAGGTCCGACTAAGTCCCTGCTTCCACTATGTTTACCCAGTGTGCCGTCAGGGAGATGTACTGTACCGTCCCTGACCTCAAGCACTTTTCCAGTAACTGCGTTGTTGAGGCCACCGCCATAAGGTTGCGGAAGGATTCCGTCTCCATCAGCCTAAAAAGCAGCATTTCCAACGCAAGCAGTCGTGAAATGTGCGAATTTAGGATTGTGGCCTGTTGGGCATTGGCTGCGAATTTGCGCTTTCGTTCAAAGGTCTGGGATATGGACAATTGAACGCTGCGGTGGGACGTGGACGTGGACATTGATGCTGTTTCTTGAGAAACTGCCATAACAAGTGAAGACTGAGAGGAGGGGTCATCTTTGCATGCAGTATGGACAGGGGATTGCCTTGCATGCACAGCAGGGGGTTCTCTTACACGCACAACAGCAGAAGAAGCAGTGGTGACACCCGCTGACACTGGTCATGGACCCTGGAGTTCGCCCCACAAAGTCAGGTGCTTTGCTGACATGTGCCTGATCATGCTGGTGGTGAGGCTGGTGGTTTTGTCACCCCTGCAGATGCTGGCATGGTAAGTGGTACAAATGGTCTTTTTGGGGTTATCAGCAGAGTCTTTAAAAAAATTCCAGACTCTGGAAGACCTACCGGTTGTACTGGCAACGTCCCTCGTGTTGGTGTTACGGGGAACGGTTGCCCGCCTTCTGTCTGCGGCCACCACACTGCTTCTTCCTGCCTGTTGAGGTATTCTGCCTCCCTCCCCCTGTGTGCTGCTGGCCTCGCTCTGCGTGTCCTCCTGCCACGTTGGGTCAGTTACTAGATCATCCACCACCTCCTCCTCTTCCACTTCCGCAACACGATCCTCCTCCTCATTTCGTGGTAATTGTCTCTCGTCATCGTCCACCTCTTGTGACAAATTGCCAGTGTCATCTTCCTGTGGCCGTGGCTGTTCAAATATTTGGGCATCGCTACATGGGATCTCCTCTTCTACCACTTCAAGCGGAGCAGGCGAGGATCACAAATATGGAAATGGACCAGTGAACAGCTCTTCAGAGTGTCCAACTGTGGGATCAGTTGCTGTCTGACGACACTCGGAATGGTGAGAGAAAGGAGCATCAGGGTGAGGAGGAGTACGCGGTCGAGACTCACGGCTACTAAAACTTGACCGTGTGGAAGACAGACCGGAGGTGGTGGTGCCCAGGTAACTGGAAGTATTATCTGCTATCCAATTAATAACCTGTTCACACTGATAAGTTCACAATACTGGTATTGTTGTGTGCTTCCCTAGTAATTCGGTCAAGAAGTTGGAGAGAGAAGATGTGGCTGTTGATTGTGACACATTTTCACCCTGGCCACGGCCCCGTCCTCTACACGCACCATCACCAGAACGTCCAGTTCCACGTCCCTTGCCACGCGCCTTGCCCATTGTAAATGAAGTAAAATAGCTTACACTCACACTATCAATGGAAAAATGGTAATAAAAAGGAGATTAGAACCATGGACGAGGAAAACCACAGTTCTATTTCTCTGGCCTACACAAGAATCTTTCAAACAGATATATTTGTGTCTGAACAATCAGGGAGACACTATTACTGTTTTATTTTACGGAAAGAAGGCCAAAAGCTGGATAATACAGAGATTTGAACTGTGGAACTGCAAAACCACAGTTATAGTTATGTGGCCTACACCAGAATCTTTTAAACAGATATATTTGTGTCTGAACAGTCAGGGAGACACTATTACTGTTTTTTTTTTACGGAACAAAGGCCAAAAGCTGGATAATCCAGAGATTTGAACCGTGGAACTGTAAAACCACAGTTCTATTTCTCTAGCCTACACCAGAGTCTTTTAAACAGATATGTTTGTGTCTGAACATCAGGGAGACACTATTACTGTTTTTTTTTACAGAACAAAGGCCAAAAGCTGGATAATACAGAGATTTGAACCGTGGAACTGCAAAACCACAGTTAGAGCTATGTGGCCTGTTACGAGTCCGGGTGGTGGAACCTCTGTGCCGAGATGCAAGGAGGGACCCAAAGGGGCGTGACTAAGTATCAACCCGAACCGACCCTGGTCGTACGGCGGCAAACGACACCGTGACCAGGTAGGATCCAGGCTGAGGGACCAGGTGCTACTCTGGGGACGACTTTGTAAGAGAGCAGGTGGCTCCCATGGGTCAGATGGCTGGGACTGACCGGTATGGCGGATGGACACTGCAGCGGACTGGCAGACAGGGCAGGTAACAGGCAGGTCACAGGTGAGCGCTCCAGGTGAGCAGGCTGGCAGGCTCGGCAGGTAATGGGCAGATAACTGGTTGGCAGGCAGGACGAGGAGTCAGGCTAGCAGCGGGACCTGAAGGCTGAATCAGAGATCCGACACTGTGCAACAACTTTGCTCGGGCACCTCCATTTTGGAGGAGGTGCCTTATATATGGGAGGTCCTCCGGCAATTGGCCGGGGACTCCTTAGGACGACGCGCGCGGTCCCTTTAAGAGAGGGGGAGCACGCGCGCCCTAAGCACATTGCCGGGGAAGGAGCGCGCGCCGGCAGCAGCGGGGGGAGAAGCGCTGGAGGACGCCGCACCAGGAGCAGGAAGGTGAGAGGGACAGCGTCTCTGCCTAGCAAGGGGCAGAGACGTCAATGCTACAGTACCCCCCTTTAGTACCCCTCTTTTTTTGGCCTGAAAGAAATTTTTCAAGGAGAAGCGGGGCGTGGATGTTCTTCCTGGGTTCCCAAGATCTCTCCTCAGGACCAAACCCCTTCCAATCTACCAGAAAAACGGTCTTTCCTCTTACCCTCTTGGTGGCCAGAATACTCTCTACCTCAAAGACGTCCTCAGCGGAAACGGAGCAGGGGGAGTACCTGGATTGTTGGAAAAAGAGTTAAAGACAACGGGTTTGAGGAGAGATACATGGAAGGAGTTGGGAATCCATAAGGTGGCCGGAAGTTTTAACTTGTAGGCCACTAGATTAATTTGCTTGAGGATTTCGAAAGGGCCGATGAAGCGAGGACCTAACTTGTAGGAGGATATCTTGAGCCGCACATGTTTGGAGGAGAGCCAAACCTTTTCTCCTGGACAGAATTGAGGCGGATCCAGACGTCTCTTATCAGCATATAAGTGCGGACCTAGTACTCTCCTAAATGGTAGAAAACTCGCTGACAAGAGACTCCGCGTCAGGGTTGTCCACAGAAGCGGAGACGGGAAACGGAATGCGGGGGTGTTGGCCATAGACAATAAAGAACGGGGACTTGGAAGAGGATTCGCTCTCGTGGTTATTATAAGAGAATTCGGCCCAAGGAAGGAGGTCCACCCAATCAGAATGGTGGGCATTAACAAAGTGCCGGAGGTAGCTGGTAAGGATCTGATTGATCCGCTCAACTTGACCATTGGACTGAGGGTGATAAGCGGAGGAGAAATCCAGGGTGACATCCAGCAGTTTACATGTGGCTCTCTAGAAGCGTGAGGTGAATTGAACCCCTCGATCCGACATGATGTGGAGGGGTAGGCCATGGAGACAGAAAATATAGCGGATAAAGTCCTTAGCCAGCTCTGGTGCAGACTGGAGACTAGGCAGGGGAATGAAGTGGGGCATTTTAGAAAAGCGGTCCGCGACCACCCAAATGACAGTACACCCGGCAGAAATAGGGAGATCGGTAATGAAGTCCATAGCGATGTGTCGCCACGGGGCAACAGGTATGGGAAGCGGCAGGAGATGACCGGCTGGTAAGTGTCTGGGAACTTTGTTGCGGCCACAAGATGAACAGACAGAGACGAAGTCTACCACATCCTTACGCAGGGTAGACCACCAGTAATGCCGGGAAATGAGCAGGAAGGTCTTCTTTTGGCCAGCATGGTCAGCTAGTTTAGAAGAATGACCCCAGCGAAGAACCTTCTCACGGTCAGGAACTGCCACGAACTTCTTGCCGGGTGGAAGACGAGTCAAATCCAAGGGGGCCACATTCATCACCTTGGAGGGGTCAATAATGTGCACAGGCTCTTCCTCTTGGACGGAGGACAGGAAGGATCGGGACAAGGCATCAGCTTTGACATTCTTGTCCGCCGGGCGGAAATGAAGGATGAAATCGAAGTGGGCAAAAAACAAAGACCACCGGGCCTGACGTGGATTAAGTCTCTGGGTATTTTGGAGATATGCCAGACTTTTGTGATCCGTGTAGATGATCACCGGGTATAGAGCCCCTTCAAGCAGATAGCGCCACTCCTCCAGCGCCAATTTGACGGCTAGCAATTCTCGGTCTCCTATGGAGTAATTGTGCTCAGAGGAGGAGAATATTTTGGAGAAAAAGCCGCAGGTTACCATTCTCCCGGATGGAGACTTTTGGGTGAGCACCGCTCCGGCTCCAGAGGAGGAAGCATCAACCTCAAGGTAGAACTGTTTGTTGCAGTCCGAACGGTGCAGCACAGGGGCAGAGGAGAAGGCTTGCTTGAGGGAAATGAAGGCCTCCACAGCCTCGGGTGGCCATACCTTGGGATTTGCTCCCTTAAGGGTGAGCGCAGATATGGGAGTAGTCCGAGACGAGAAGTGTGGAATGAAGAGACGATAGTAATTGGCGAAGCCCAGGAATCGCTGTATCGCCTTCAACCCCTCCGGACGGGGCCACTTTAGGACAGCAGAGAGCCTCTCGGGATCCATTCGCAAGCCTGTCTGGGACATAACATAGCCCAGGAATGGAAGAGAGGTCTGCTCAAAAAGGTACTTCTCGTATTTAGCATAGAGGTGGTTCTGCCTGAGCCTAAGCAGGACCTGATGAACATCCCTCCGGTGTGTGGGAAGATCCGGAGAGAAGACCAAGATGTCGTCCAGGTATACCACCACGCAGGAGTAAAGATGTCGTTGACCAGTTATTGGAAGACGGCGGGAGCATTGCAGAGGCCAAAGGGCATCACACGGTACTCATAGTGTCCGTCCCGGGTATTAAATGCAGTTTTCCACTCGTCTCCTTGACGGATACGGACCAGGTTATACGCTCCACGTAGATCTAGCTTGGAAAAGATCCTGGCGCCTTTAAGGCGATCAAATAACTCGGAGATGAGCGGCAGGGGGTATATATTTTTAACCATGATCTGATTGAGTCCTCTATAGTCAATACAGGGGCGTAGCGAGCCATCCTTTTTTTTGACAAAGAAGAATCCAGCTCCAGCCGGGGAAGTAGACTTCCGGATGAATCCCCTAGCCAGATTCTCCTCTATGTACTCAGACAAGGCCCGGGTTTCAGCCGCAGACAATGGATAAATACGCCCACGGGGTGGAGTGGAGCCAGGTACCAGGTCGATCGGGCAATCATATGGCCTATGAGGTGTCAATGTCTCTGCTTCCTTTTTACCGAAGACATCAGCATAGGGCCAGTAAGGAGCCGGAAGACCGGTTAAATTAGCTGGGGTAGGTGGTGGACGAACTGGGCGAACCGGAACCAGGGAGGTCTTATGGCAGGACGGCCCTCACCGGAGTACTTCACCGAAATGCCAGTTCAACACGGATTCATGTGTCTGGAGCCAAGATAGGCCTAGCAATAGGGAGTGGGAGAGTCCGGGTAGCACATGGAAGGAGATAACCTCAGAGTGCAGCATTCCCACCTGCAGGGTTATGGGTTCCGTGACGAGCAGGATGGTCACCGGAAGGAGTCTTCCATCCACGGAGGCGACTGACAATGGTTCAGCCAGAGACTTGGTGGGAATATGGTATTTCTCAACCAGGAACTGGGAGATGAGGTTTCCAGCGGATCCAGAATCCAGGTGGGCGAGTTCAAAGTGACGGTTCTCTCCCCAGGAGATAGAGAGAGACAAAGTCAGGGATGGAGAGGACTTACTTTTATCTAGGGCGACCTCTCCGAGCGGTCCTAGACACTGTAGTTTCCCGGCCTCTCCGGGCAGGAACGGATCAGGTGCTCCTTACTGCCACAAAAGAATCAGCTCCCTTCGGCTCGGCGTGACTCTTGGCGAGATTTGACCATCTTGGTCTGGTCGATCTGCATGGGTTCGGGTGAGTGCACCCGGGGAGTGACAGAAGAGGAGACAGGTCTCTGGAAAGTAGGAGCAAGGCGGGGAAACCTTCTCTCACGGGTGGTCTCTTTGGTGCGCTCTTGAAACCGGATGTCAAGCCGGGTAGCCAGTGACACCAGGTCATCCAGGGTGGTAGGAATGTCCCGACCGGCGAGCTCGTCTTTAATCCAGCCGGAAAGGCCCTCCCAGAAGACGGACACCAGGGCCTCGTTATCCCAGGCAAGCTCAGAAGCGAGGGTGCGGAACCGTATGGCATATTGGCCCACTGTGAGACTCCCTTGGCGGAGACGTAGTAGAGAGGAGGCTGATGAGGTCTTACGTCCTGGTTCATCAAAGACTCTGCCATGAGGAAAGACGACAGGTCGGACACCAGGGGGTCTCCTCTCTCCCACAGGGGATTTAGCCAAGCCAGTGCCTCCCCAGTGAGATGGGACATGATGAATGCCACTTTGGCCCGGTCGGAGATAAACTGATGAGCCAAGAGTTCAAAGTGCAGGGTGCACTGGTTTATGAAGCCCCGAGCTTGAGCGGGGTCGCCTCCGAAACAAGGAGGTGCAGAAAGCCGGGGTCCAGAGCAGGAGGCCATGGTATTGGTGGGCAGCGGCGCTGCCGGGGTGCGAGTCGTGCGACTATCGGTGGTTACTGGAGGAGCAGTCAGTGTGTCCAGCGGGAGTTGACACTCCGCAGGTGATTCAGGATGGACTCCTGTTGGGATCTCTGACGGGAGACTTCATGGTATAGGTCAGAGAGTGAGGGAGCTTGGGTGCCACCAGGTTCCATGGCCCGAGCAAACTGTTACGGGTCCGGGTGGTGGAACCTCTGTGCCGAGGTGCAAGGAGGGACCCAGAGGGGCGTGACTAAGTATCAACCCGAACCGACCCTGATCGTACGGCGGCAAACGACACCGTGACCAGGGAGGATCTGGGCTGAGGGACCAGGTGCTACTCTGGGAACGACCTTGTAAGAGAGCAGGTGGCTCCCACGGGTCAGATGGCTGGGACTGACCGGTATAGCGGATGGACACGGCAAGCAGGCAGAAGTCTCTGGTGGCAGACAGGTGGTCATGGTACGTGACGGCAGAGCAGGTAGTAGTCTCTGGTTTTACCAGGCAGGTGGTCACAGCAAGTGACGGCAAAGCCTCCAGGCAGGCTGGCAGGAAACAGGCGGGCGCTCCCAGGTGAGTGGGCAGACCGACTAGGCAGGAAACAGGCAGGTAACAGGTGAGCGCTCCCAGGTGAGCGGGCCGACGGACTCTGCAGGGAATAGACGGATTCTCTCAGGTGAGCGGACTGGCAGACAGGGCAGGTAACAGGCGGATGCTCCCAGGTGAGCGGTCTGGCAGATAGGGCAGGTAACAGGCAGATGCTCCCAGGTGAGCCGACTGGCAGACAGGGCAGGTAACAGGCAGGTCACAGATGAGCGCTCCAGGTGAGCAGGCTGGCAGGCTTGGCAGGTAACGGCAGATAACAGGCTGGCAGGCAGGACGAGGAGTCAGGCTAGCAGCGGGACCTGAGGGCTGAAGCAGAGATCAGACACTGTGCAACAACTTTGCTCGGGCACCTCCATTTTGGAGGAGGTGCCTTATATATGGGAGGTCCTCCGGCAATTGGCCGGGGACTCCTTAGGACGACACGCGCGGTCCCTTCAAGAGAGGGGGAGCACGCGCGCCCTAAGCACATTGCCGGGGAAGGAGCGCGCACCGGCAGCAGCGGGGGGAGAAGTGCTGAAGGACGCTGCGCCAGGAGCGGGAAGGTGAGAGGGACAGCGTCTCTGCCTAGCAAGGGGCAGAGACGTCGATGCTACAGGCCTACACCAGAATCTTTTAAACAGATATATTGGTGTCTGAACAGTCAGGGAGACACTGTTACTGTTTTTTTTTTTACGGAGAAAAGGCCAAAAGCTGGATAATACAGAGATTTGAACAGTGGAACTGCAAAACCACAGTTATAGTTATGTGACCTACACTAGAATAATTTAAACAGATATATTTGTGTCTGAACAGTCAGGGAGACACTATTACTGTTTTTTTTATGGAAAAAAGGCCAAAAGCTGGATAATACAAACGTTTGAACCGTGGAACTGCAAAACCACAGTTATAGTTATGTAGCCTACACCAGAATCTTTTAAACATATATATTTGTGTCTGAACAGTCAGGGAGACACTATTACTGTTTTTTTTACGGAAAAAAAGGCCAAAAGCTGGATAATACAGAGATTTGAACCGTGGAACTGCAAAACCACAGTTCTATTTCTCTGGCCTACACCAGAATCTTTTAAACAGATATATTTGTGTCTGAACAGTCAGGGAGACACTATTACTGTTTTTTTTACGGAAAAAAGGCCAAAAGCTGGATAATACTGAGATTTGAACCATGGAACTGCAAAACCACAGTTATATTTCTCTGGCCTACATCAGAATCTTTTAAACAGATATATTTGTGTCTGAACAGTCAGGGAGACACTATTACTGTTTTTTTTACGGAACAAAAGCCAAAAGCTGGATAATACAGAGATTTGAACCGTGGAACTGCAAAACCACAGTTATAGCAATGTGGAATACACCAGAATCATTTAAACAGATATATTGGTGTCTGAAGAGTTACAGACGCACTCAATTTTTTTTTGGGGGGGGGGGATACCAAAAGGTTAATAAAACGCGTATTTGTACAGTCTGACTGAGGAAAAAAAAACAACAGGAATTAGATGAAAAAAAATGGATTTTTCCTGGCCCCTGAGACCGGGGTGATAAGTCTAGCAATTTGACCAGCAGGAGCACACAGGACTGTAATGCACTGTTTGTTGGTATAACCACTGCGTCTCCTATACAGCCTGTCTGCCTGCCTGCCTGATATCTGGCATGGATATTAGTCCTGAGAAGGACTGTTTGATTTGGCAGGCTTTAGAGACCCTACACTACCTATTTCTCGCTATATATCTCTCCCTAACTCAGCAGCACTGATCCTACACTGTCTTATCCCGGGCAACTGTGTCCAAGATGGCGGCGCACGGTTTTAAATACTCGAGGTGATGCTGTGCGGCCAGCCAATCACTGTAATGCCCACAAGCAACATGGCTGCAGCATTACAGTGACTGGTTGGCAATCCCTGCATGTTCATTGGCTCTGTAAAGAGCGCCAAACGTGCAGGGTGGAGACGCGAGCTCCCGCCCGAGTAACCCGGAAATGCTCGGTGCTCGCTGAGCATCCCGAGTAGCGAGATGCTCGGGCGAGTACCGAGCAGTGTCGAGCATGCTCGCTCAACACTAGTGGTTACGAATACATCTTGGTGGTGATGGACCATTTCACTCGATTTGCTCAAGCATATGCCACCACCAATAAATCAGGTAGAACAGCGGCAGAGAAGATCTTCAATTATTTTTCTTTGAGGTTTGGGTTCCCTATAAGGTTACACCATGACCAAGGAAGAGAATTTGAGAACCAGCTCTTCGCCAAGCTAGGAAAGTACTGTAGAATTCAGAGATTCCACACAACGCCCTATCACCCAGAGGGTAATGGACAAGTGGAACGTTTTAACCGGACTTTATTGTCGATGTTGCGCACTTTAACAGCTGATGAGAAGAAAGACTTGAAAAGTTCTCTGTCAAAAGTGGTACATGCCTATAACTGTACAAAGAGCGCTGCAACGAGTTACTCACCCTTTTTCCTATTGTATGGACGATCGCCAAGACTGCCAATCGACATCATGTTCGATACTCCAGTGTCAGAGACTTACAGAACGTATCCGGAATACGTTCGAAAATGGAAGGAACGGATGGCAGATGCATACAACATAGCGTCCAAAGTGGTTACGCAAGGACAGAGCAAGAGTAAGGAGTACTATGATTGAAAATGTTATAGAGCAGAATTGGCACCGGGAAGCCGGGTGCTAGTCAAGAATGTACGTGAGAAAGGCGGTCCAGGTAAACTTCGTTCGTACTGATAAGAAAAGGTGTATGTGGTTGTAAGGAGGAAAGCTGATGACAGCCCAGTGTATGAAATCCAATTGGAACCAGAATAGTCCATTGGAATTTACTACTATCCTGTGATTATCTCCCACCACAACAAGACTTCCCAGATGTAGACCAACATTGTCAGAAATTGACTAAGGGACCACCACAGAATGAAGGTGGATAGTGACCTGAAAAAAGTTCCGAGGGAGAAGAACGCACCGTTGTATTTCTCGGACCGGCAAGGAGAGGGATGTACCATCCTCAGGAGAGTGAACTAAGTCCTGAGGCTCCAAAGTTCATACCAAGGAGTACAGATGAAGTCCAATTCAGATCTGATGATCGAGCACCAGCCCCTGAGGAGACCGATCGACACTCAGGAGGAGCGGAATTACCAGACCGTGCAGAAACAAGCAACTCAGGAGAAGTACAAGAACTTAAAGTGGCAGCTCCAAGAGCATCTGAGGAAGCATGGGAAACGAGTGTGGCAGAAGAAACTCCTGTGACCGAAGAACCCGTGGTATCTGAGGAACAACCCACCAGGAGGATATCGACTCGAGAAGTGAGGAGGCCCATGATGCTGACATATGAGACACTTGGTGAACCGAGTCAAGTGCCAAGGACTGTCGACTGGAAACAGGTATCTCTGCCTGCGGACCAGGTAAGCCCACTTGAGTGGTATTCGCCACCGAGAGGCAGTATGGAAGATGTTGCCTAATGGAAAGACTTGCTTTCATGCTTTGATTTTTCTTAAAAGACTTTGTAGAAACAAAGAACTGTTAAAGCATAGATAGAGAGAGCTGGTTGAAGACATACGAAAAGCTCCAGCTGAAGAGATGCTGATTGTTTTAATTGTGTTAATTGTTGAGTTCTTACAGGCGTCCTACAAGAAAAAGGTCATAAGAATAGGTTGTTATCAATGTTTATGAACGTTATACTAATTTGTCAATGCCAATTTGTATATAAAGCTATCCAACTTTCACCACTGTCTCAGAATTGGTCAGATTGACCAATTAAGACGAATGTCGAGGACGACATTCAAAAAGGAGGGAAGAGTGTGACATGCAGAAGTAGTGCTGTTGCTTTAAAAGCATCCAGCTACTATTAGAAGATACACAAGCACATGAGACAGGAAGTGTTGTGCTCCAGAAGCATCCAGCAACTAGAGGGGTTAGCACAGTCACAGGAGAAGAGGAGTGCTTTAGCAGAGCCCCAGGGGGATTGTGGGGAAGTTGTTTACTGTCTGGATGGAGCCGAAGAGAAAGGTGGTGTGTGTGTTCTGTATCTCCCAGAAGCGCCCCTGGAAGTGAAAAGGATTCAGATCAGGAGTGAAGCTAGGCACTAGTCAGGTAGAGTTCCTGATCTAGCAGTGCAGAGTATTGTCAAGTAGAAAGATAAGGACTGTAAGAAATGTTGTCACAGGGATCATCTCCCTCAGCAAACCCTCCCCCCGTCCTCCATCTCACTGTGCTGTAAAGAATGCTGTGTTCATTAATGTGCCTTTGCATTAGAACTGTGCTGTCCTGTACTACTGGGAAGACTGTGAACTGCTGTGCTGCTAAGGAAACTGTACTGTTTGTCACTGGATCCTGTGGCTCATAAGACTTAACTTGCACTGGCTGTGCGGCTTCTTATTAAATGCTACTGTTCTACCGTTTATAAGGACTCTTGTCAAGTGTGTCTGGTCAGCAAGTGAAACAACCTACATGTCTGTGCCTGAGGGTTAATACCCCTGTGTGCCAGAGAGAATCTGTAGCACATGGTCTATTGTCGCCCTGAGTAACGGTTCGCCCAGGATTCCAAAGAATTCATGTAACCTGTCTCGCCTCTATCTGAACCTAATGGGGTGCGTGTAACATATATATGACATAGAGTGCAGAGCTGTGTATATATATATGGCATACAGTGCAGAGCTGTATATATATATATATATATATATATATATATATACAGTACAGACCAAAAGTTTGGACACACCTTCTCATTTAAAGATTCTTCTGTATTTTCTTGACTATGAAAATTGTACATTCACACTGAAGGCATCAAAACTATGAATTAACACATGTGGAATTATATACTTATCAAAAGAGTGTGAAACAACTGAAAATATCTCTTATATTCTAGGTTCTTCAAAGTAGCCACCTTTTGCTTTGATGACTGCTTTGCACACTTTTGGCATTCTCTTGATGAGCTTCAAGAGGTAGTCACCGAAAATGGTTTTCACTTCACAAGTGTGCCCTGTCAGGTTTCATAAGTGGGATTTCTTGCCTTATAAATGGGATTGGGACCATCAGTTGTGTTGTGCAGAACTCAGGTGGATACACAGCTGGTAGTCCTACTGAATAGACTGTTAGAATTTGTATTATGGCAAGAAAAAAGCAGCTAAGTAAAGAAAAACGAGTGGCCATCATTACTTTAAGAAATGAAGGTCAGTCAGTGCGAAAATTGAGCAAACTTTGAAAGTGTCTCCACGTGCAGTTGTAAAAACCATCAAGCGCTACAAGGAAGCTGGCTCACATGGGACCACCCCAGGAAAGGAAGAACAAGAGTCACCTCTGCTTCTGAGGATAAGTTTATCTGAGTCACCAGCCTCAGAAATCGCAGGTTAACAGCAGCTCAGATTAGAGACCATGTCAATGCCACACAGAGTTCTAGCAGCAGACGCATCTCTTCAACAACTGTTAAGAGGAGACTTTGTGCAGCAGTCCTAAAAATAGCATGGTAAAATAGCTTCTAGGAAACCACTGCTAAGGACAGGCAACAAGCAGAAGAGACTTGTTTGGGCTAAAGAACATAAGGAATGGACATTAGACCAATGGAAATCTGTGCTTTGGTCTGATGAGTCCAAATTGGAGATCTTTGGTTCCAACCACTGTGTCTTTGTCATGAACGGATGGACTCTACATGCCTGGTTCCCACCGTGAAGCATGGAGGAGGAGGTGTGATGGTGTGGGGGTGCTTTAATGGTGACACTGTTGGGGATTTACTCAAAATTGAAGGCATACTCAACCAGCATGGATACCACAGCATCTTGCAGTGGCATGCTATTCCAACCGGTTTGCGTTTACTTGGACCATCATTTATTTTTCAACAGGACAATGACCCCAAACACACCTCCAGGCTGTGTAAGGGCTATTTGACCAAGAAGAAGAGTGATGGGGTGCTACGCCAGATGACCTGGTTCCACAGTCACCAGACCTGAACCCAATCGAGATGGTTTGGGGTGAGCTGGACCGCAGATTGAAGGCAAAAGGGCCAACAAGTGCTAAGCATCTCTGGGAACTCCTACAAGATTGTTGGAAGAGCATTTCCGGTGACTACCTCTTGAAGCTCATCAAGAGAATGCCAAGAATGTGCAAAGCAGTCATCAAAGCAAAAGGTGGCTACTTTGAAGAACCTAGAATATAAGACATATTTTCAGTTGTTTCACACTTTTTTATTAAGTATATAATTCCACATGTGTTAATTCATAGTTTTGATGCCTTCAGTGTGAATGTACAATTTTCATAGTCATGAAAATACAGAAAAATCTTTAAATGAGAAGGTGTGTCCAAACTTTTGGTCTGTACTGTATATATATATACAGTACAGACCAAAAGTTTGGACACACCTTCTCATTTAAAGATTCTTCTGTATTTTCTTGACTATGAAAATTGTACATTCACACTGAAGGCATCAAAACTATGAATTAACACATGTGGAATTATATACTTATCAAAAGAGTGTGAAACAACTGAAAATATCTCTTATATTCTAGGTTCTTCAAAGTAGCCACCTTTTGCTTTGATGACTGCTTTGCACACTTTTGGCATTCTCTTGATGAACTTCAAGAGGTAGTCACCGAAAATGGTTTTCACTTCACAAGTGTGCCCTGTCAGGTTTCATAAGTGGGATTTCTTGCCTTATAAATGGGGTTGGGACCATCAGTTGTGTTGTGCAGAAGTCTGGTGGATACACAGCTGATAGCTCTACTGAATAGACTGTTAGAATTTGTATTCTGGAAAGAAAAAAGCAGCTAAGTAAAGTAAAACGAGTGGCCATCATTACTTTAAGAAGTGAAGGTCAGTCAGTCTGAAAAATTGGGTAAACTTTTATTACTTTTATATATTACTATAGGAGGTGGTAACTGCCTCCTCTTTGACCTTGCACTCCCCCCCATTTAACCAGCAGGTGATGTATATTCTATTCTACCAGCCCATTTGAATTGTAGGTGTTTCAGCCCAGAAGTGACATGTTCTGTCCAGAGTTATAGGCTTGTATCCCAAGAGAGGTATGTTGGCAGAGTAGTACCCATCAGCTGGGAGGTCACCTTGCAGCGGTTGATGGGCACATATGAATTGGCCAATTTATGCGCTAAGAACCTCTGTTTTTTGTAAGTAAAGTTCATTAAGTAATAACACAGTTTATATCAAACGTTTTTATTGTCTTTATGTATTTTGGCCATAATGGAGTGCTGCTGCGCTCTCTTTTTATACACTGTGTGCAGAATTATTAGGCAAATGAGTATTTTGATCACGTGATACTTTTTATACATGTTGTCCTACTACAAGCTGCATAGGCTTGAGAGACAACTACCAATTAAGTAAATCTGGTGATGTGCTTCTCTGTAATGAGGAGGGGTGTTGACTAATGACATCAACACCCTATATAAGGTGTGCTTAATTATTAGGCAACTTCCTTTCCTTTGGTAAAATGGGTCAGAAGAGAGATTTGAAGGGCTCTGAAAAGTCCAAAATTGTGAGATGTCTTGCAGAGGGATGCAGCAGTCTTGAAATTTCCAAACTTTTGAAGCGTGATCACCGAACAATCAAGCGTTTCATGGCAAATAGCCAACAGGGTCACAAGAAGCATGTTGGCCAAAAAAGGCACAAAATAACTGCCCTTGAATTGAGGAAAATAAAACGTGAAGCTGCCAAGATGCCATTCGCCACCAGTTTTGCCATATTTCAGAGCTGCAACGTTACTGGAGTATCAAAAAGCACAAGGTGTGCGATACTCAGGGACATAGCCAAGGTAAGGAAGGCTGAAAAACGACCACCTGTGAACAAGAAGCATAAGATAAAACTTCAAGAATGGGCCAAGAAATATCTTAAGACTGATTTTTCAAAGGTTTTATGGACTGCTGAAATGAGAGTGACTCTTGATGGGCCAGATGGATGGGCCAGAGGCTGGATCAGTAAAGGGCAGAGGGCTCCACTCCGACTCAGACGCCAGCAAGGTGCAGGTGGGGTACTGGTATGGGCTGGTATCGTCAAAGAAGAACTTGTGGGACCTTTTCGGGTTGAGGATGTAGTGAATCTCAACTCCCAGACCTACTGCCAGTTTCTGGAAGACAACTTCTTCAAGCAGTGGTACAGGAAGAAGTCGGTATCGTTCAAGAAAAACATGATTTTCATGCAGGACAATGCTCCATCACATGCATCCAACTACTCCACAGCGTGGCTGGCCAGTAAAGGTCTAAAAGAAGAAAAAATAATTACATGGACCCCTTGTTCACCTGATCTGAACCCCATAGAGAACCTGTGGTCCATCATAAAATGTGAGATCTACAGGGAGGGAAAACAGTACACCTCTTGGAACATTGTCTGGGAGGCTGTGGTGGCTGCTGCACGCAATGTTGATCGAAAACAGATCAAGCAACTGACAGAATCTATGGATGGAAGGCTGTTGAGTGTCATCATAAAGAAAGGTGGCTATATTGATCACTATCTTTTTTTGTTTTTGTTTTTGCATGTCAGAAATGTTTATTTTTAAATTTTGTGCACTGATATTGGTTTACCTGGTGAAAATAAACAAGTGAGATGGGATTATATTTGGTTTTTATTAAGTTGCCTAATAATTCTGCACAGTAATAATTACTTGCACAACCAGATATCCTCCTAATATAGCCAAATCTAAAAAAAAAACACTCCAACTTCCAAAAATATTAAGCTTGGATATTTATGAGTCTTTTGGGTTGATTGAGAACATAGTTGTTGATCAATAATAAAAATAGTCCTCTAACATACAACTTGCCTAATAATTCTGCACACAGTGTATATCTTATTCAGTTTCTGTAGCTTGCACCTGTTCACATTTAGGATGTGCTGGTCAGTTCTTTTTATATATTACTATAGGAGGTGGCAACTGCCTCCTGTTTGACCTTGCATTCCCCCCATTTAACCAGCAGGTGATGTATATTCTATTCTACCAGCCCATTTAAATTGTAGGTGTTTCAGCCCAGAAGTGACATGTTCTGTCCAGAGTTATAAGCTTGTAGCCCAAGAGAGGAATGTAGGCAGAGTAGTACCCATCAGATGGGAGGTCACCTTGCAGCGGTTGATGGGCACACATGAATTGGCCAATTTATGCGCTAAGAACCTCCGTTTTTTGTAAGTAAAGTTCATTGAGTAATAGCACAGTTTATAAGTTTATATCAAACGTTTTTATTGTCTTTATGTATTTTGGCCATAATGGAGTGCTGCTGTGCTTTCTTTTCATATATCTTATTCAGTTTCTGCAGCTTGCACCTGTTCACATTTAGGATGTGCTGGTCAGTTCTTTTTACACATATGTATATACAGTGCCTACAAGTAGTATTCAACCCCCTGCAGATTTAGCTGGTTTGATAAGATGCAAATAAGTTAGAGCCTTCAAACTGCAAACGAGAGTAGGTTTTATGAACAGAACCATAAATCTTACAAACCAAAAAGTTATGCCGCTCAGTTGAATTTTATTAAATTTTAAACATAAAAGTGTGGGTCAATTATTATTCAACCCCTATGTTTAATATTTTGTGGAATAACCCTTGTTTGCAATTACAGCTAATAATCGTCTTTTATAAGACCTGATCAGGCCGGCACAGGTCTGTGGAGTTATCTTGGCCCACTCCTCCATGCAGATCTTCTCCAAGTTATCTAGGTTCTTTGGGTGTCTCATGTGGACTTTATTCTTGAGCTCCTTCCACAAGTTTTCAATTGGGTTAAGGTCAGGAGACTGACTAGGCCACTCCAACACCTTGACTTTTTCCCTCTTGAACAAGGCCTTGGTTTTCTTGGCTGTGTGCTTTGGGTCGTTGTCTTGTTGGAAGATGAAATTACGACCCATCTTAAGATCCTTGATGGAGGAGCGGAGGTTCTTGGCCAAAATCTCCAGGTAGGCCGTGCTATCCATCTTCCCATGGATGCGGACCAGATGGCCATACCCCTTGGCAGAGAAACAGCCCCACAGCATGATGCTGCCACCACCATGCTTGACTGTAGGGATGGTATTCTTGGGGTCGTATGCAGTGCCATCCAGTCTCCAAACGTCACGTGTGTGGTTGGCACCAAAGATCTCGATCTTGGTCTCATCAGACCATAGAACCTTGAACTAGTCTGTCTCAGAGTCCTCCAAGTGATCATGAGCAAACTGTAGACGAGCCTTGACATGACGCTTTGAAAGTAAAGGTACCTTACGGGCTCGTCTGGAACGGAGACCATTGCGGTGGAGTACGTTACTTATGGTATTGACTGAAACCAATGTCCCCACTGCCATGAGATCTTCCCGGAGCTCCTTCCTTGTTGTCCTTGGGTTAGCCTTGACTCTTCGGACAAGCCTGGCCTCGGCACGGGAGGACACTTTCAAAGGCTGTCCTGGCCGTGGAAGGCTAACAGTAGTTCCATAAGCCTTCCACTTACGGATGATGCTCCCAACAGTGGAGACAGGTAGGCCCAACTCCTTGGAAAGGGTTTTGTACCCCTTGCCAGCCTTGTGACCCTCCACGATCTTGTCTCTGATGGCCTTGGAATGCTCCTTTGTCTTTCCCATGTTGACCATGTCTAAGTGCTGTTCACAAGTTTGGGGAGGGTCTTAAATAGTCAGAAAAGGCTGGCAAAAGAGATCTTTAATCCACACATGTGAAGCTCATTATTCTTGGTGCCCGAACTACTTCTTAATACTTTAGGGGGACCAAACAGAATTCTTGTGGTTTGAGGGGTTGAATAATAAATGACACTCTGAATTATCTTTTAACGTTTTAAAAAAAAAAAAAAAAAAAGCAAAAACAAAATTTGCTGCAGTGCATTTCCCACTTCCAGGCTGATCTACAGTACAAATGTCACAATGCCAAGTTAATTCCGCATGTGTCAACCAGCTAAATCTGCAGGGGGCTGAATACTACTTGTAGGCACTATATATATATATATATATATATATATATATATATATACAGTAAAGACCAAAAGTTTGGACACACCTTCTCATTAAAAGATTTTTCTGTATTTTCATGACTATGAAAATTGTACATTATACATGTGGAATTATATACTTAACAAAAAAGTGTGAAACAACTGAAAATATGTCTTATATCTAGGTTCTTCAAAGTAGCCACCTTTTGCTTTGATGACTGCTTTGCACACTCTTGCCATTCTCTTGATGAGCTTCAAGAGGTAGTCACCGGAAATGGTCTTCCAACAATCTTGAAGGAGTTCCCAGAGATGCTTAGCACTTTTTGGCCCTTTGCCTTCACTCTGCGGTCCAGCTCACCCCAAACCAGCTCGATTGGGTTCAGGTCTGGTGACTGTGGAGGCCAGGTCATCTGGCGTAGCACCCCATCACTCTCCTTCTTGGTCAAATAGCCCTTACACAGCCTGGAGGTGTGCTTGGGGTCATTGTCCTGTTGAAAAATAAATGATTGTCCAAGTAAACACAAACCAGATGGAATAGCATGCCGCTGCAAGATGCTGTGGTAGCCATGCTGGTTCAGTATGCCTTCAATTTTGAATAAATCCCTAACAGTGTCACCAACAAAGCACCCCCACACCATCACACCTCCTCCTCCATGCTTCACGGTGGGAACCAGGCATGTAGAGTCCATCCTTTCACCTTTTCTGCGTCGCACAAAGACACGGTGGTTGGAACCAAAGATCTCAAATTTGGACTCATCAGACCAAAGCACAGATTTCCACTGGTCTAATGTCCATTCTTTAGCCCAAACAAGTCTCTTTTGCTTGTTGCCTGTCCTTAGCAGTGATTTCCTAACAGCTATTTTACCATGAAGGCCTAATGCACAAAGCCTCCTCTTAACAGTTGCTGAAGAGATGTGTCTGCTGCTAGAACTCTGTGTGGCATTGACCTGGTCTCTAATCTGAGCTGCTGTTAACCTGCGATTTCTGAGGCTGGTGACTTGGATAAACTTATCCTCAGAAGCAGAGGTGACTCTTGGTCTTCCTTTCCTTGGGCGGTCCTCATGTGAGCCAGTTTCTTGTAGCGCTTGATGGTTTTTGCAACTGCACTTGGGGACACTTTAAAAGTTTTCCCAATTTTTCGCACTGACTGACCTTCATTTCTTAAAGTAATGATGGCCACTTGTTTTTCTGTACTTAGCTGCTTTTTTTTGCCATAATACAAATACTAACAGTCTATTCAGTAGGACTATCAGCTGTGTATCCACCTGACTTCTGCACAACACAACTGATGGTCCCAACCCCATTGTCCTGGGACCTGTATTGTTCAACACCTTTATCAATGACTTAGATGAAGGAATTGAGGGTAAACTGCTTAAATTTGCTGATGACACAAAGCTAGGAAGGATAGCTAACACTAGAGAAGAGAGAGAGGCTTCAAAAAGACCTAAATAAACTGGAGCAGTGGGCAGCAACTAACAGAATGGTTTTTAACAGGGAAAAATGCAAAGTACTACATCTGGGCAATAAAAATGAAAAAAACATATACAGAATGGGAGGAATAGAGCTAAGCAACAGTACATGTGAAAAAGACTTAGGTATACTGAACATGAGTCAACAGTGTGATGCAGCAGCAAAAAAGGCAAATACAATTATTGGATATATTAACAGAAGCATACAGTCTAGATCACGTGAAGTCATTATCGGACTTTACTCCTCTTTGGTCAGACCTCATCTGGAATACTGTGTCCAGTTTTGGGCACCACATTTTAAAAAAGACATTGACAAACTGGAGCAAGTTCAGAGAAGAGCGACCAGAATGGTGACCGGTCTGCAAACCATGTCCTATGAGGAACGGTTACAGGATTTTGGAATGTTTAGCTTGCAAAAAAGAAGACTGAGAGGAGACTTAATAGCTGTCTACAAATATCTTAAGGGCTGTCACATTGTAGAAGGATCATCTTTATTCTCAAGAAAAGACTAGAAGCAATGGGATGAAACTGAATGGGAGGAGACACAGATTAGATATTAGAAAAAACTTTTTGACAGTTAGGGTGATCAATGAGTGGAACAGGCTGCCACGAGAGGTGGTGAGTTCTCCTTCAATGGACGTCTTCAAACAGAGGCTGGACAGATATCTGTCTGAGATGGTTTAGTGAATCCTGCTTTGAGCAGGGGGTTGGACCAGATGACCCAGGAGGTCCCTTCCAACTCTACCATTCTATGATTCTATGATTCTATAAGGCAAGAAATCCCACTTATTAAACCTGACAGGGCACACATGTGAAGTGAAAACCATTTCTGGTGACTACCTCTTGAAGCTCATCAAGAGAATGCCAAGAGTGTACAAAGCAGTCATCAAAGCAAAAGGTGGCTACTTTGAAGAACCTAGAATATAAGACATATTTTCAGTTGTTTCACAATTTTTTGTTAAGTATATAATTCCACATATGTTAATTCATAGTTTTGATGCCTTCAGTGTGAATGGACAATTTTGATAGTCATGAAAATACAGAAAAATCTTTAAATGAGAAGGTGTGTCCAAACTTTTGGTCTGTACTGTATATATATATGGCATACAGTGCAGAGCTGTATATATTTATATATGGCGTACAGTGCAGAGCTGTGTATATGTATATATATACTAGCTATTGAAGCCGTTCAACGCCCGGGTGCCGAGCATTTTTATTGGTATATGGTCTCCCATGCTGGTATGTGCTGCCCCCTCCTGGTATTTGTGTTGCCCCCATCCTGTCCCCACCATCCTATCCTGGTATGCATGGCACCCCTCACCCCCTATCCTGGTATGCATGGCACCCATCACCCCCAATCCTGGTATGCATGGCACCCTCCACACCCAATCCTGGTATGCATGGCTCCCCTCATCCCCAATCCTGGTATGCATGGCCCTCCTCATCCCCAATCCTGGAAGGCATGGCCCTCCTCATCCCCAATCCTGGAAGGCATGGCCCTCCTCTTCCCCAATCCTGGTATGCATGGCACCCCTCACCCCCAATCCTGGTATGCTTGGCTCCCCTTATCCCCTATCCTGTATGTGTGGTACCCCATCCCTCATCCCTATCCTAGTATGTATGGTATCCCTCATCCTGGTATGCATCGGCCCTCACCCACATCCTGGTATGCATGACTCCCCTCATCCCCAATCCTGGTATGCATGGCTCCCTAATCCCCAATCATGGTATGCATGGCTCCCTCATTCCCAATCCTGGTATGCATGGCTCCCTCATCCCCAATCCTGGTATGCATGGCTCCCTCATCCCCAATCCTGGCATGTATGATACTCCTCATCCCCAATTCTGGTATGTATGGCACCCCTCATCCCCAATCCTGGTATGCATGGCTCCCTCATCCCCAGTCCACATATGCATGGCACCCCTCATCCCCAATCCTGGTATGCATGGCTCCCTCATCCCCAGTCCACATATGCATGGCACCCCTCATCCCCAATCCTGGTATGCATGGCTCCCTCACCCTCATCCTGGTATGCATGGCAATCCTCATCCCTATCCTGGTATGCATGGGCCCCCCATCCCCAATCCTGATATACATTGTACCCCTCATCCCTATCCTGGTATATATGGTACCCCTCATCCCTATCCTTGTATGCATGGTACCCCTTATCCTGGTATGCATGGCACCCCTCATCCCTATTCTGGTATGTATGGTACCCCTCATCCTGGTATGCATGGCACCCCTCATACCAATTCTGGCATGTATGGCACCTCTCATCCCCAATCCTGGTATGCATAGCACCCCTCATTCCCAATCCTGGTATGCATGGCAACCCTCATCCCCAATCCTGGTATGCATGGCACCCCTCATCCCCAATTCTGGTATGCATGGCACCCCTCATCCCCAATCCTGGTATGCATGGCACCCCTCATCCCAATCCTGGTATGTATGGCACCCCTCATCCCCAATCCTGGTAGGCATGGCTCCCCTCATCCCAATCCTTGTATGCATGGCTCCCCTCATCCCCAATCCTGGTATGCATGGCTCCCCTCATCCCCAATCCTGGTATGCATGGCTCCCCTCATCCCCAATCCTGGTATGCTTGGCTTCCTCATCCCCAATTCTGGTATGCATGGCTCCCTCATCCCCAATCCTGATATACATTGTACCCCTCATCCCTATCCTGGTATACATGGTACCCATCATCCTTATCCTATTATACATGGTACCCCTCATCCCTATCCTGGTATGTATGGTACCCCTCATTCTGGTATGCATGGCACCCCTCATCCCTATTCTGGTATGTATGGTACCCCTCATCCTGGTATGCATGGCACCCCTCATCCCCAATCCTGGTATGCATGGCACCCCTCATCCCCAAACCTGGTATACATGGCACCCCTCATCCCCATTTCTGGTATGAATGGCACCCCTCATCCCCAATCCTGGTATGCATGGCACCCCTCATCCCCAATCCTGGTATGCATGGCACCCCTCATCCCCAATCCTGGTATGCATGGCTCCCCTCATCCCCAATCCTGGTATGCATGGGCCCCTCATCCCCAATTCTGATATACATGGTACCCCTCATCCCTATCCTGGTATACATGGTACCCCACATCCCTATCCTATTATACATTGTACCCCTCATCCCTATCCTGGTATGTATGGTACCCCTCATCCTGGTATGCATGGCACCCCTCATCCCTATTCTGGAATGTATGGTACCCCTCATCCTGGTATGCATGGCACCCTCATCCCCAATCCTGGTATGCATGGCACCCCTCATCCCCAATCCTGGTATGCATGGCATCCCTCATCACCATTGCTGGTATACATGGCACCCCTCATCCCCAATCCTGGTATGCATGGCACCCCTCATCCCCAATCCTGGTATGCATGGCTCCCCTCATCCCCAATCCTGGTATGCATGGCTCCCTCATCCCCAATCCTGGTATGCATGGCTCCCTCATCCCCAATCCTGGTATGCATGGACCCCTCATCCTCAATCCTGGTATGCATGGTCCCCTCATCCCAAATCCTGATATACATGATACCTCTCATCCCTATCCTGGTATACATGGTACCCCTCATCCCTATCCTATTATATATGGTACCCCTCATCCCTATCCTGGTATGTATGGTACCCCTCATCCTGGTATGCATGGCACCCCTCATCCCTATTCTGGTATGTATGGTACCCCTCATCCTGGTATGCATGGCACCACGCATTCCTATCCTGGTATGTATGGTACCCCGCATTCCTATCCTGGTATGTATGGTACCCCTCACCCCCCAATCCTGGTATGCATGGTCCCCTCACCCCCGAATCCTGGTAAGCATGGTCCTCCCACCCCCCAATCCTGGTATGCATGGCACCCCATCCCTCATCCTGGTATGCATGGTACCCCACAATGCTATCCTGGTATGCATGACACCCCTCATCCCTATTCTGGTATGTATGGTACCCCTCATCCTGGTATGCATGGCACCCCTCATCCCTATTCTGGCATGTATGGTACCCCTCATCCTGGTATGCATGGCACCACGCATTCCTATCCTGGTATGTATGGTACCCCTCACCCCCCAATCCTGGTATGCATGGTCCCCTCACCCCCCAATCCTGGTATGCATGGTCCCTTCACCCCCCAATCCTGGTATGCATGGTCCCCTCACCCCCAATCCTGGTATGCATGGTCCCCTCATCCCCCAATAATGGTATGTGTGGTACCCCTCATCCTGGTATGCATGGTCCCCTCACCCCCCAATCCTGGTTTGTATGGTACCCCTCATCCCCCAATCTTGGTATGTGTGGTACCCGTCATCCCTCAATCCTGGTATGCATGGTCCCCCTCACCCCCCAATCCTGGTATGTGAGGGAACCTTCATCCTGGTATGCATGATCCCCCTCACCCCACAATCCTGGTATGCATGGTCCCCACACCCCACAATCCTGGTATGTGTGGCCCCCTCACCCCCAATCCTGGTATGTGTGGCCCCCTAATTCCTTTCACACTGTACACACATACAAAAAAATAAACACTTATACTAACCTTTCTTCTCTGTGCTCCAGCGCTGCTACGTTCTGTTCTGCCGGAGGCCGGGGGAGGAGTGCGGCACCAGAGCACCGTGTTGTCCGGCACCATTTGGTGAAGACACGCTGCAAATGTGTCTTCAGTAAAATCGCGCCGGATAGCGCTATGCGCATGCGCCGATCCGACGCCTCACTCCTGCCCCGGTCTCCGGCAAAGAGAGGCGCCGCGGCAACGCTCCTCCCGGTCAGGTAAGTATGTAACTATGGCTCCGGACATCGCGGTATGCGCTCAGTGCCCACGCATACCGCGATCTCCGGCGGCATACACTCCTCTTACCTGTAACGCAGTCTATCGAGGCTTCAGACAGTGGGACGCATCCCCGGTTATATTATAGATACGGCATGCAGTGCAGAGTTGTAAATATATATATATATATATATATATATATGGCATACAGTGTAGAGCTGTGTATTTATATATATATATATATATATGGCATACAGTGCAGAGCTGTGTATATATATATATATATATATATATATATGGCATACAGTGCAGAGCTGTGTATATACACTGTGTTCCAAATTATTATGCAAACAATATTTTCTCAGATTTTCCCAAATTACCTATATGAATTGCAGTCATTGTAATTTTCCAGTCAAATAACTATTAGAGTACAATTGAAAGGTTTTTGTACAAACTGCCTATGATAACAGTATATTTTTTAAAAAAATTAAAAACTCAAACTGCACTCAAAATGCATGTTCCAAATTATTATGCACAGCAGAGTTTTCAACCTTTTCATTTTAATAAAGAACAAAAAAATGGTCATTTTTGAAATTATGAAATTATAAACATTAGCAGGTTATTACAAACTGAAATCAAACAGTTTTCAACTCAAAACTTTATTCTAGGTGATGTTACATTTGCACATAGGACCGCTTGTTCGAAAGGAGCTTCTGAACTCTCTCGTCCATTGAATTTGTCAGGTTTTGGATGGTTTCTGCTTCCAATTGTTTTGCATGAGGACAGAATACCCTCCCAGAGCTGTTACTTAGATGTGAACTGCCTCCCGCCATCATAGACACTCCTTTTGATGAAGCTCCAGAGGTTCTCAATGGGGTTGAGGTCAGGGGAGCATGGGTGCCACACCATAAGTTTGTCCCCTTTTATGCCCACAGCAGCCAGAGATGCAGATGTGTTATGTGCAGCATGAGATGGGGCATTATCATGCATGAAATGATCTCGATGGTCCAGATGGATGGAGTGGAGGATGGCTGGTTGATGGACACCCCATGCAAACACGGCTACGGCGCTAACAAGGAGGAGGTGGAGTAATGTTTTGGTCTGGAATCATGGGGAGAGAGATTGTCGGCCCTTTTAGGATCCCTGAAGGGGTAAAGATGAACTCCATAATGTATGTTGAGTTTCTCAAACAGCACTTCCTTCCGTGGTTCTAGAAGAAGAACCGTGCATTCCGCAGCAAGATCATTTTCATGCATGATAATGCCCCGTCTCATGCTGCACATAACACATCTGCATCTCTGGCTGCTGTGGGCATAAAAGGGGACAAACTTATGGTGTGGCGCCCATGCTCCCCTGACCTCAACCCCATTGAGAACCTCTGGAGCATCATCAAAAGGAGTGTCTATGATGGCGGGAGGCAGTTCACTTCTAAGTAACAGCTCTGGGAGGGTATTCTGTCCTCATGCAAAACAATTGGAAGCAGAAACCATCCAAAACCTGACAAATTCAATGGACGAGAGAGTTCAGAAGCTCCTTTCGAACAAGCGGTCCTATGTGCAAATGTAACATCACCTAGAATAAAGTTTTGAGTTGAAAACTGTTTGATTTCAGTTTGTAATAACCTGCTAATGCTTATAATTTCAAAAATGACCATTTTTTTTTCTTTATTAAAATGAAAAGGTTGAAAACTCTGCTGTGCATAATAATTTGGAACATGCATTTTGAGTGCAGTTTGAGTTTTTTATTTTTTTAACAATATACTGTTATCATAGGCAGTTTGTACAAAAACCTTTCAATTGTACTCTAATAGTTATTTGACTGGAAAATTACAATGACTGCAATTCATATATGTAATTTGGGGAAATCTGAGAAAATATTATTTGCATGATAATTTGGAACACAGTGTATACTTTATATATATATATATATATATATATATATATAGATATAGATATATATATATAGATATATAGATATATATATATATGGCATATATGTCCATGTAAGATACTGGGTTGAAAATGAGAAAAAGGGGGTAATAATATCGCTGGCAAGATAATAGGCAAATATATCAACTATTCAGATGTCCTGTGGAATGTATAAAGATCCCCTCATCGTCTGGACAAATTAAAACTAAGATCTAATGTAATTCGAGAATGTATAGTATATGCCATTAACTAAGAGTGGCACAAGCTAAATACATGCCAGTTGCCAGGTATATTCTCCACCAAAAATGTATACATTGCAATTATGGTGCACCTAAAATACATATCAATATATTACAGGTTAAATACAGTGCACAACATCAAACAGCAATATATAATGACTAGTGATGAGTGAATTTGTTTGAAATCCGAAGTTACAACTTAAATTCGACACAAGTATGGCACATTCAGATTTGTGATCGAAAATGCAAGCAAAATTTCTTAAATTTGGGAAAAATCGTCAACGCTCGGCGAAAAAATGCGGGAATATGATTGCAGGGCAACTACAGAGGTTTTAACAGTTTTTCTAGCATAGTGTATGATGAGCGGGGGGAAGTGGAAGATTAGTGGGGGGGCTAGTGATAGTTCAGAACAGGTCAGATCAGCATTGCGCTTGTAATTTTTTTTTTTCCTGTAGGCGGTAACTTTAAGTCAGGAAAGCGCGGCTAGCCAATCAGCACGCAGGAAGCATCCACACTGTCCAGCCACAAGGGCTTCTGCAATTGGCTGCTGAAATCACGTTCTCTCTATATAAAAAACAGCCATGTTCCCTCAGCGCCATTTTAAGCATGGCACTGCGGGAGACAGACGCTGCTGAGTGTGCGCCTGTGTACTGAGAGATATTAGCTAGATAGAGGGGCGCTTGTGTGAAAGTCAGATAGTGTAGATAAGTCCTGTGCTGTGTTCCTGTTCAATCGACCGTGCAGCATATTTTTTTTTCTTGGGCAATTACTGAGATTCTGACAGAAAGAGCAGGGCTCATGCCATAGAACAGTGTTGTGCACCGGTTGTATTGTGCTCCATGCACGAGTATACCTTCAGTCTATTTTGCACTTGCTAATGTGATAAAGCAAGCAAGCCCTTTGGCCACTTTTTGATTTTGTGGGGTTGAAATTCAGCTATCTATAGAGCTTGTCATTGCAGAGCTTCTGAGTGCAGAGCACAAGAACCTTTTTTTTTTCATTTGTTAATGTGATAGTGCAAGCTGTGTTAGCCCAGTTTGTCATTTTTTGGTGGGTGAACTTCAGCTGTATGCACAGTAAAACAAATATATTTTTTCTGTTGGCCTGCAGAGTCCACAAAAGATTTTTTTGTGTCACAAAAGTGATACACTCTGCTAAAAGCCACCTACTATGTTAGAGGTGGCGAACTTCAGCTGTTTTCAGAGTAAAAAAAATTGAATTTTTTGTCTTGCTAGGCAGAGTCCACAAAAGTTTTTTTGTGTTGCAAACGTGATACACTCTGCTGAAAGCCACCTACTATTTTAGTGGCGGTGAAATTCAGCTGTATGCAGAGCTCATGCAGAGTAAAAAAAATCTATTTTTTACTGTGACTAGCGTGATACAGCAGACTAGATCTAAGTTTGATATATCTTGGAGCATATATTCTATGTTATACAGGCCTCATCCACAGTCAAAAAATACTTTCTTCGATTCCTAGCGTTATACAGCAATGTGTATCTCAGTTTGAATTAGTTTGGAGAATATCTCGTATGTTATACAGGCCTCATCCACACTAAAAAAAACTTTCTTCTGTTACTAATGTGATATAGTAGGGGACATCTCAGTTTTGAAATTGTTCGTAGCATATCTCCTATGTTATACAGGCCTCATCCACACTAAAAAAAACTTTCTTCTGTTACTAATGTGATATAGTAGGGGACATCTCAGTTTTGAAATTGTTCGTAGCATATCTCCTATGTTATACAGGCCTCATCCACACTAAAAAAATACCTTATTCTGTTACTAACGTCATACACTATGGGACATCTCGGGATGCCAAGGGAAGGTGGATCACTGCAATCAAAAGGGGTTGGCAATACCAGAAAAAATGTTAGTGAAGGTATTAGTGAAGGCGATGAACAAATGGAAGAGGTGATAGGCGAGCAGAAGTCAGAACATGAAAAGGATAATCATCCCCTCGCCATTTGTGTTTGTCGGGAGGTGACAGGGGAAACAAGCATCAGAATTACCCAGCCACCAAACACAGCATGGGCTTGAACCTCATAAATGAACCCGACATATGTTCTTGCTGCACTATCTGCAACATGATCCCCATATAGATATGATTTGAAATAGTGCTGGCTACTGGGTTGCCACTCTGTTAGATCCACGTTATAAGAGTACATTTTTCCAGATGCTTCCCATCCTGGAAAGGGACCCGCAAATGCTAGAGTATCGAAACACGCTTTTATACAACTTTGAGATAGGTTTTCCCCAATCCAGCAGTGAGGCACACAGAGTTCATCGCAGCTCTACACTTTCAACCTCAGTCATGTCTATTAATCAACACCAAAATATTAGTAGCAGCAGTAGCGTAAGTTGCAGAAGCAATTTCTGTCCGTCCTTTCACAAATTTTTTAGACCAACTCATGCACCTGCACAACAGAGTACAAGTCTGACAAGTGGTGAACGATTGGAGAGGATGGCGGACTCCTGATTGAGTCTCTATCTGCTGCGTTGGCTGTAGTGGAAAAGGTTTAGGTTCCTAATTCTAAAATTTCTACTTTAGTGAAATTGATGCCACTTTACTGTTGTCTGCCACTAATTTTTGGAAATGTGGAGAATCATGATTGGGTCTCCATCTATTGTGTTGGCTGTAGTGGAAGAGGTTTCTGTCTCCATTAAACTACTTCTACTCTGGTGAAATTGATGCCACTTTGGTGGTGTTTGGCCCTAATTTAGGGCAATGAGTCTCTCTGTCTCAATCTTTGCTGCCTTGGTTTGGTTTTTACAGAATTTAATTTTATGTATTTATTTAATACATCATCACTACCTACTTGCTTTATTTCTCTAAATGCTTTCTTTTTGTTACTTATTTCACCCCTTACTGCTCTATTTAGCCATAGCAGTTTCCTCCTATTTCTAGCATGTTTATTCCCATAGGGTATATATTGTGCACAGGTCCTATTCAGGATGCTAATATTTGTCTCCCATTTGCTTTGTGTAGTTTTATGTCTCAGGATATCGTCCCAGTTTATTGCACTAGGATCATCTCTCAACCGTTGGAAATTTGCCTTCCTGAAGTTTACTGTCCTTGTAAGCCCTCTACTACACATCTTATTAAAGGATACATGAAAACTTATTGTTTTGTGATCACTATTACCCAAGTGACCCCCAACTCTTATATTTGATATGTGGTCTGGCCTGTTGGTTAATATAAGGTCTAGCAGTGCCCCACTTCTTTTACCTTTGCTGAAACTACAGGTTTCTGTTCCCCAATGTATTTCAGGGTAGTTGAAGTCCCCCATAATAATGACTAAGTCCCACAGTTGTGGTCATGTAAAAGATTGTTTACTCCTACACGTGACAAAGATAAGAGTTTGAACTCCACCATCTACAATCTGTAGGCAACGGAAATGGTGGTCTTAGGCCCTAACTTTTTAAATGTGAACTGTTCTGATTGTGGCTCCATCTGCTAAGTTGGCTGTAATGGAAGCGGTGTCGATCCCCATTATACTACTTATTGTAGCGTCGGCGTCCCTGCCTCCTGCTAGGCAGGGACGCTGTTCCCCTGACCTCTCCGCTCCGTGCCCGGCGTCCTCCTCCCGCTCTGCTGGCAGCGCGCGCTGCTTCCCGGCCACTGTGCTTAGGGTGCGCGCGCGCTCCCCCTCTCTTAAAGGGGCCGCGCGCGCCGTCCTAAGGAGTCCCCGGGCAATGGCCGGAGGACCTCACCATATATAAGGCACCTCCTCCAAAATGGAGGTGCCCGAGCAATGTTGTTGCATAGTCTATCACTCTGCTTCAGCCCTCAGGTCCCGTTACCAGTTACCTGCCAGTTACCTGCCAGTTACCTGCCAGTTGCCTGCCAGACTCCTGCTTGATACCTGCCTGATACTTGTCTATCTACTTGCATTCTTGCGGTCCGACAGTCTGCCTACCAGCCCTGCCAGTTTGTCTATGGATCTGATTGCCCGCTCACCTGGGAGCGTCCGCCTGCTACCTGCCTGCTAGCCTACCTGGAGGCTCTGCCGTCACGTGCTGTGATCACCTGCCTGTCCAGAGACTCTTACCCGCTCACCTGGGAGTGTCCGCCTGCTACCTGCCTGCTAGCCTACCTGGAGGCTTCGCCGTCACGTGCTGTGACCACCTGCCTGTCCAGAGACTCTTGCCCGCTCACCTGGGAGCGTCCACCTGCTACCCGCCTTCTAGCCTATCTGGAGGCTTCGCCGTCACTTGCCGTGACCACCCGCCTGTCAAGAGACTGTTCCCGTCACTTGCCGTGACATCCTGCCCCCCTACCCAGAGACTGTCCCCGTCACTTGCCGTGACCTCCTGCCCTTCTACCCAGAGACTGTCCCCGTCACTTGCCGTGACCTCCTGCCCTTCTACCCAGAGACTGTCCCCGTCACTTGCCGTGACTACCTGCCCGCCTACCCTGGGAGCCACCCGCTTCCTTACAAGGACTGCCCCTTCGTATCGTAGCTCAGAGGTTCCACCTCCCAGACCCGTTACAGTTTGCTCGGGCAATGGAACCCGGTGGCACCCAAGCTCCCTCGCTCTCGGACCTATGTCATGAACTGTCCCGTCAAAGGTCCCAACAGGAGTCCATCCTGAGTCTTCTGCGGAATGTCAACTCTCGCCTGGACACTCTGACTGCTCCACCAGCAACCACCGCTAGTGTCATGACTCGCAGCCCGGCAGCGCCGCTGCCCACCAATACCATGGCATCCTGCCCCGGACCCCAGCTTTCTGCACCTCCTCGCTTCGGAGGCCACCCCGCTCAAGCTCGGGGCTTCATAAACCAGTGCACTTTGAACTCCTGTCCCACCAGTTTATCTCCGACCGGGCCAAAGTAGCCTTCATCATGTCCCATCTCACGGGGGAGGCACTGGCTTGGCTAAATCCTCTATGGGAGAGAGGAGACCCCCTGGTGTCCAACCTGCCAGCCTTTCTCACGGCTTTCCGGAAAGTCTTCGACGAACCCGGACGGAAGACCTCATCCGCATCATCTCTGCTACGCCTCCATCAAGGAAATCTCACTGTGGGCCAATATGCCATACGGTTCCGTACCCTTGCTTCGGAGCTGGCCTGGGATAACGACGCCCTGGTGTCTGTCTTTTGGGAGGGTCTGTCCGGCCGTATTAAAGATGAACTCGCCGGTCGGGACATACCTACCACTTTCGACGACTTAATAACTCTTGCCACCCGGATTGACATCCGGTTCCAGGAACGCGCCAAAGAGGTCACCCGTGAGAGGAGGTTTCCACGTTTAGCCCCTACCTTTCAGAAACCTGTCACTTCTCCTGCTACTCCCCAGGCGCACTCACCCGAGCCTATGCAGGTCGACCAGACCAAGATGGTCAAGACCCGTCAAGAGTTACGCCGAGCCGAGGGGAGCTGCTTCTACTGTGGCAGTAAGGAGCACCGGATCCGTTCCTGTCCGGAGAGGTCAGGAAACGCCTGTGTCTAGAAACGCTCAGAGAGGTCGTCCTAGACAAGAGTAAACCCTCTCCATCTCTGTTGCTGTCGGTCTCTATCATCTGCGGGGAGAACCATTATTTTGAACTAGCCCAACTTGACTCTGGAGCTGCCGGAAATCTCATTTCTCAGTCCCTGGTAGAGAAATACCGCATTCCCACCAAACCTCTAGCTGTACCCTTGTCTGTCGCTGCCGTAGATGGGGGCCTCTTTCCACATCCCATCCAACTCATCACCGAATCCATAACCCTGCAGGTGGGAATGCTGCACTCTGAGAGCATCTTCTTTCATGTTCTGCCTGGACTCTCTCACGCCCTCTTGCTAGGCCTACCTTGGCTTCAGAAACATGCACCCGTGCTTGATTGGCAGACCGGAGAAGTCCTTCGCTGGGGACAGGACTGCCATAAGACTTGTTTAGTCCCCGTCCATCCTGTCCATCCTTCTCCTACCCCAGCCAATCTACCTGGTCTTCCGGTTCCCTATTGGTCTTATGCGGACGTCTTTAATAAAAAGGAGGCAGAGACATTACCCCCTCATAGACCATACGACTGCCCAATCGACCTGATGCCCGGCGCTACTCCTCCCCGTGGGCGTATTTACCCTTTGTCCCAGGCTGAGACCCGGTCCATGTCTGAATATATTGAGGAGAATCTGGCCCGGGGATTTATCCGGAAATCGACCTCCCCGGCGGGAGCAGGCTTCTTCTTCATCAAAAAGAAGGACGGCTCACTCCGTCCCTGTATAGACTATAGAGGCCTTAACCAGATCACGGTGAAGAATAAATACCCCCTTCCGCTCATTCCGGAATTATTTGACCATCTGAAGGGGGGCTAGAATCTTCACCAAGCTGGACCTCCGTGGGGCGTATAACCTGGTCCGTATCCGTCAGGGGGATGAATGGAAGACGGCATTCAACACCCGGGACGGCCACTATGAGTATCTGGTAATGCCCTTTGGTCTCTGTAACGCTCCCGCCGTCTTTCAAGAGTTGGTCAATGACATCTTCCGGGACCTTCTCTACTCCTGCGTAGTGGTGTACCTGGACGACATCTTGGTCTTCTCTCCGGATCTTCTCACTCACCGGAGGGATGTTCGTCAGGTCCTGCTCAGGCTAAGGCAGAACCACCTCTACGCTAAATATGAGAAGTGCCTCTTTGAGCAGACCTCGCTTCCGTTCTTGGGCTACATAATCTCTCAGACCGACCTACGAATGGATCCTGAGAAACTGTCTGCCATCCAGAAGTGGCCCCGACCAGAGGGATTGAAGGCTATGCAGCGGTTCCTGGGCTTCGCCAACTACTACCGCCTCTTCATACCGCACTTCTCTTCCCGGACTGCCCCAATCTCTGCGCTCACCCGTAAGGGTATTAATCCCAGAGAATGGCCGCCCGAAGCAGAGGAAGCCTTTCTTTACTTAAAACAGACTTTCTCTTCTGCCCCGCTGCTGCATCGTCCGGAAAGCAACAAACAATTCTTCCTGGAAGTGGACGCCTCCTCCTCTGGAGCCGGAGCGGTACTTACCCAAAAGTCGTCTTCCGGAAGAATGGTAACTTGCGGCTTCTTCTCCAAACTCTTCTCCCCTTCTGAGCGCAATTATTCTATAGGAGACCGAGAGTTATTGGCCATTAAGCTGGCACTGGAGGAGTGGCGTTACCTGCTCGAGGGGGCTCTTCACCCGGTAATTATTTACACGGACCACAAGAACTTGGCTTACCTCCAGAGCGCCCAGAGACTTAACCCGCGCCAAGCCCGGTGGTCCTTGTTTTTTGCCCGCTTTGATTTCGTTCTTCATTTTCGCCCGGCAGACAAAAAAATCAAAGCTGACGCCTTGTCCCGATCCTTCCTGGTGTCTGATCTAGAGGAGGAGCCTAAGCACATCATTGATCCCGCCAGAGTAATGCAGGTGGCCCCCGTGAATCTAAATCGTCTCCCTCCCGGTTAGACGTTCGTAACAGTACCTGATCGGAAGAAGATCCTACACTGGGGTCACTCGTCTAAGCTAGCTGGCCACGCCGGTCAGAAAAAGACCCTCCAGCTTATTACCCGACATTACTGGTGGCCTACCCTGCACAAGGACGTAATAGACTTTGTTTCAGCCTGTGTGTCCTGCGCCCGCAACAAGGTTCCGAGACATCTGCCAGCCGGTCGCCTCCTTCCTCTTCCAGTACCTGCTGCCCCGTGGCAGCATATAGCTATGGACTTTATAACGGATCTCCCTGTCTCTGCCAGTTGTACGGTCATTTGGGTGGTCGCTGACCGCTTTTCCAAGATGGCTCACTTCATTCCCCTGCCGGGCCTCCCGTCTGCACCCGAGCTGGCTAAAGACTTTATCCGCCACATCTTCCGTCTCCATGGCCTGCACCTCCACATCGTGTCGGATCGTGGGGTTCAGTTCACCTCACGCTTCTGGAGAGCCACATGTAAGCTGCTGGACGTCACCCTGGACTTCTCCTCCGCTTACCACCCACAGTCCAATGGTCAAGTGGAGCGGATCAATCAGATCCTGACCAGTTACCTCCGGCACTTCGTTAATGCCCACCATTCGGACTGGGTGGATCTCCTACCATGGGCCGAGTTCTCTTACAATAATCACGAGAGTGAGTCTTCCTCCAAATCCCCGTTTTTTGTAGTCTTCGGTCAGCATCCTCGGATCCCATTTCCTGTCTCCACCTCGGTGGACAATCCGGCTGCGGAATCTCTCGTTAGCGAATTCTCCTCCATTTGGGAGAGTACCCGATCCGCACTCCTTCAGTCATCCGAGCGGATGAAAAAACACGCTGACAAAAAACGCCTGGATCCTCCACAATTCCGTCCTGGAGATAAAGTCTGGCTCTCGTCCAAATATGTCCGGCTCAAGATTCCTTCCTACAAGTTAGGGCCTCGGTTCATCAGCCCACTGGAAGTTATCAAACAAATCAACCCAGTGGCCTATAAATTGAAACTCCCGGCCAACTTGCGGATCCCTAACTCCTTCCATGTATCTCTCCTCAAACCCGTGGTACTTAACTCTTTTTCCAAGTCTACAGGTACGCCTCCTGCTCCGGTTTCCGCTGAAAACGAGTTTGAGGTAGAGAACATTCTGGTCACCAAAAGGGTAAGAGGAAAGACCTTTTTTCTAGTGGATTGGAAGGGGTTTGGTCCTGAGGAGAGAACTTGGGAGCCCCGGGAGAACATCCATGCCCCTCTCATCCTTGATAAATTTCTGTCTGGCCTAAAAAAGCGGGGGCCTAAAGGGGGGGGTACTGTAGCGTCGGCGTCCCTGCCTCCTGCTAGGCAGGGACGCTGTTCCCCTCACCTCTCCGCTCCGTGCCCGGCGTCCTCCTCCCACTCTGCTGGCAGCGCGCGCTGCCTCCCGGCCACTGTGCTTAGGGCGCGCGCGTGCTCCCCCTCTCTTAAAGGGGCCGCGCGCGCCGTCCTAAGGAGTCCCCGGGCAATGGCCGGAGGACCTCACCATATATAAGGCACCTCCTCCAAAATGGAGGTGCCCAAGCAATGTTGTTGCATAGTCTATCACTCTGCTTCAGCCCTCAGGTCCCGTTACCAGTTACCTGCCAGTTACCTGCCAGTTGCCTGCCAGACTCCTGCTTGATACCTGCCTGATACTTGTCTATCTACTTGCATTCCTGCGGTCCGACAGTCTGCCTACCAGCCCTGCCAGTTTGTCTATGGATCTGATTGCCCGCTCACCTGGGAGCGTCCGCCTGCTACCTGCCTGCTAGCCTACCTGGAGGCTCTGCCGTCACGTGCTGTGACCACCTGCCTGTCCAGAGACTCTTACCTGCTCACCTGGGAGCGTCCGCCTGCTACCTGCCTGCTAGCCTACCTGGAGGCTCTGCCATCACCTGCTGTGATCACCTGCCTGTCCAGAGACTCTTACCCGCTCACCTGGGAGCGTCCGCCTGCTACCTGCCTGCTAGCCTACCTGGAGGCTCTGCCGTCACGTGCTGTGACCACCTGCCTGTCCAGAGACTCTTGCCCGCTCACCTAGGAGCGTCCACCTGCTACCCACCTGCTAGCCTATCTGGAGGCTTCGCCGTCACTTGCCGTGACCACCCGCCTGTCAAGAGACTGTTCCCGTCACTTGCCGTGACCTCCTGCCCCCCTACCCAGAGACTGTCCCCGTCACTTGCCGTGACCTCCTGCCCTTCTACCCAGAGACTGTCCCCGTCACTTGCCGTGACTACCTGCCCGCCTACCCTGGGAGCCACCCGCTTCCTTACAAGGACTGCCCCTTCGTATCGTAGCTCAGAGGTTCCACCTCCCAGACCCGTTACACTTATACTCTAGTGAAATTAATGCCACTTTACTGGTGTTTGCCACTAATTTTTGGAAATGTGGAGAATCCTGATTGGGTCTCTATCTATTGAGTTTGGCTGTAGTGGAAGAGGTTTCTATCTCCATTAAACTACTTCTACTCTGGTGGAATTTATGCCACTTTGGTGGTGTTAGGCCCTAATTTAGGGAAATGTAAACACTTCTGATTGAGTCTCCATCTACTGGGTTGGCTTTAGGGGAAGACGTGTCGTTCCTAATTCTACAATTTCTACTGTACTGAAATTGATGCCACTTTGCTGGCGTCTGCTACTAATTTTTGGAAATGTGGAGAATACTAATTGGGTCTCCGTCTATTGGGTTTGGCTGTAGTGGAAGAGTTGTCGGTCACCATTATACTAGTTCTATTCTAGTGAAATTAATTCTTTAGTGCAGATATTTTTGTCACAGGGGTACACAAGATATAATCGAAATATGGTTTCTTAGTACCATGGTATATAAAGCAGGCTATATTTCATCTTTTAATTTTTCGGTGCTGATATTGTTCTCCATACAGGGGTTCACATTTGTAATGAGAGAGCACTAAATGTGCTCAACTTGGTGGTTCGGCAGTTTCTCAAAACCTACCCATATCTTCCAGAGCTGCTTGTGAAAGTACAACGTGTGTGTGCCCATTTCAAGAAGTCAGCTATAGCTTCCACCACTCTGGCAGTGCTTCAGCAGCATATGTAGCTGTTAGAACCTTCCTGTTAGTTTTTTCTATTTTGTGGTCACGTGACCTGCTGCCTATTTATTCCAGCTTCACCCTTCTGGCCTGGCTGGACAACAGTGTTATTTGGACTCTCTATCTAGCCAGGTGCTTTTGTACCTATCTCTCTAGTTCGTTTGGTCCTTTGGACCTCTAAGTACTTTTTGTCTGTTTGTATTTTTGCTCCGCTACAACTTCTGCTAGGAGGTGTCCAATTTTGTCCCAGTCCCTAGTTCTTTTAGGGACCCCTCCCCTTATTCTATAGGTCTGCGTTCAGACTAGCTGAGGACGAAGGCAGGTCTGCTCACAAGGAACAGGTTGCCCGCTGCATCGTAGGGAATCAGCTTAGTCTTATGGTAGGGACAGATTCCCTTTCCTTAGTTCTTGTAGCAGATCATAACAGTAGCTTCCAGCTCACCGACTGTTGTGTGATGTCACCACATATTGGAAATCAATGTTGCAGATGTTGGGAAGGAAGGATTTGTGAACAGCAGATAGAAGTTGTATAATACCAGCTTCAACATGCCCATCGGCATTCAGGTCAGCCTCCGCACATTAGAACTGATGAGTGGGCATGGATGTCTGACATATGTGTCGTCCTCCAAAACTTTGAGGAATCCACCAAGATAGTGAGTGGCGATGATGCCATAATTAGCGTCACCATCTCACTTCTCTGTCTACTGAAACGCTCGGTGCTCAAAGTTAAAGAGGAGGCATTGCAGGTGGAGCAAAGAACTATGCAGCCCAGCCTCATCTCAATGCAGATTGGGTGATAATGAGGAGGATGAGGATGAGGAGGAGAACATGGATAGTCATCCTCTTGGGTAGGACAGGGAAGTCTTGGCTGTCTTGGAAGTCTTGATACCCCTCTTTCAGTCTGTGGGAAAGCAGTATGAGTTTCGCTTAATGACTTTCAGTGTCCTAAACCGTGGCTTTGCTTATGCACGTTATTTCTCAAAACGCATTGCAGATTATGCCATTGTCCAACTCTGTAGTGATTAAATTCAAGGCGTAAAAAAAGATCTTTGTCTGTGACTAAGTACCACAGAGAAGTGTGAGCTGATGGTGGACGGGCTGCCATTGCTTATGCAACAAGCTGCATTAGAGGACTTCCTGGGATTAATGACAGCCAGAGTAAATATGGTTTCCCTCTATGCCAGTCCTTTCACCGAGCTAAAGAATATGGCTGTGGTGAAATACAACTCTCATCGAGAAGCAGTGTCAGACTGAAGGACATTGGGCCCACCAGAGGATTTGATTCTGAGGGACCACCTTTCTCCCCCGCTAAAAACCCCCTAGCAGCTGCAACGTTTGCACTATTAACTAATAAATAAACTAATAAAGGAGAATAAACTAGTAAAGGAGAAGCCAGGGCCCACTGCAGGATTCCTCGGTTCTCTGGTGGGCCCATTCAACCCTGCCGAGAAGCATCCCTGGCTAAGAAAAGTGTGTGGGAAGGTTCCCGGACACTCTATGGCTGTTTTTTTTTTTACTGTGGACTGGCTCCGTACCATCCCTTGCCACATTCACTTGTCCACGTGTTTGTGGTTAGGTGGTCCTTCCCACTGAGTGCACTGGGGAGGGCAGGGGTAATGTTCTGGAACCCGTGCTTCTGGGAGGTGGGGACGACACCGTGAGAAACCATGGAGCTAGGGACAGAGTATGAAGACCGAGCCGACGCCATGAGGTCGTGAAAAGCTTCCACCTCCACAAGTCTAAAAGGTAACATTTCAAGTGCAAGCAGCTGTCCAGAAATGTGGCAGTATAGTATTGCGGCCTGTGAGTGGGTGGGTGGCTTGCTGCATACTTGCTCTTGGATTCCAAGTAACAGAAAACTAAGGAGATGGATGGGCTCATCATCATCACAACCTGAAAGGTTTGCGCTATTAACTCTCCTGATGGAGAAGCCAGGGCCCACTGGAGGATTCTCCGGTTCTCTGGTGGGCCTGTTCAACCCTGCCGAGAAGCAGTCCTGGCTAAGAAAAGTGTTTGGGAAGGTTCCCGGTTACCCTATGGCTGCTTTTTTTACTGAGGGGGAAACCCATGCAAACATGCAAACACAGGGAGAACATACAAAAGCCTTGCAGATGTTGTCCTTGCTGGAATTTGAACCCAGGATCCCAGCACTGCAAGGCTTCAGTGATAACCACTGAGCCACTGTGCTGCAGTTCACCCTCTGATATCTAACAGGCTGGAGAAACTTGCACCTAATGTCACTCTGTATCTTCAGCTCCTTTGTGAGAAACTAATGTATTTGGGCCACTCTGTCTACCAAATATAATTCCTGAGAAGGAAATTGGGGATGGCTTCACTACTGGTACTGAGGGCAATGCTAATATCATGGCATCGTACCATAGTTCACTGTAAATAATCCAGGCTGGTAGGAGCCAAACAGATTCCCAAGAAAAGTACCAGCAGTAATGTTCTGGGACCCGTGCGTGTGGAAGGCGGGGACGACATCGGGAGAAATAGTGGCGGCTGGGGACCAAATATGGAGACCCGGCAGCTGCCGTCATGAGGTTGTGAAAAGCTTCCGTCTCCACAAGCCTAAAATGTGACAGTATAGTATTGCGGCCTGTGGGTGGGTGGGTGACTGGCTGCATACTTGCGCTTGCATTCAAAGTAACACTGACGTACAAAGCCACCCATAACCTTTCTTCTCCATACATCTCTGAACTAATCTCCCGATATATTTCCTTACGTAATCTCCGGTCCTCCCAAGGCCTCCTTCTTTCCACACTTATTTGTTCCTCAACCAATTGCCTCCAATACTTCTACCCAATATCCCCCATCCTCTGAAATTCTGTGCCTCAACACATCCGATTAGCTACCACATTCGGATCCTTCAGACACAACCTGAAAACTCATCTCTTCAAGACAGCCTACAGCCTGCCATTGCCTCGCTGCCACCTCATCTCAACACCACCGTAGCTAATGCAACTCCACGACCTACTGTCTCCTTCCCCACCATCCTGTAGAATGTAAGGCCGCAAGTGCAGAGTCTATAAGACTTAAGATGCAATATGGCACCTTGGCAAAGCTCAGTTATGTTCTCCCTCTGATATCTAACAACAACAAACAGGTCATGCTGGAGAAACTTGCACCTACTGCCACTCAGTGTCTTCAGCTCCTTTGTCAAAAACTAATGTTTGCTCAGCCAGTCTACCAAATAGAATTCCTGAGGTATGGAAATTGTGGATGGCTTTGCTTCTGGTACTGGGTGCTAATACCAAACCGTGGCGTGCCATTCAATGAATAGTCTTGGCTTATTGGAGACAAGCTCATTCCCACAGAAAAGTATCAGCAAGCTAAGGAGATGGTGGCCTCTATTATCATGAAGGATTTTACTCGTTGTCTAGTAGTCTGGCTTTTATATTAAAGATCCTGCTCATTTTTTTTAAGTGAGCACGCAGAGACCGTGGTTTCTGCAGCAGCACATCCAGGACGGGATAGGGGCGGAGAAATTGTTGTACCATCAGGTTGAGGATGCAAGCCATGCAAGGCACGTGTCTGATGTTGCCCCGATGTAGGGCCGCCACCAGGTTTGCACCGTTATCGAACACGGCCTTCCCTTGCTCCAGGTTCAGTGGAGACAGCCATTGCTAAAACTTGGCCTGGAGAGCTGTCCACAACTCTTCAGCTGTATGACTGCGATCTCCAAGGCATATTAATTTTAACACTGAGTGATTGCGGTGAGACCTGGAAGCGCAGTACGGAGGTGGGGGGGATTCTCTCTGCACTGTTGGAACGTGTCTCAGTAAGGCAGAGGTTGAAGGTGCAGGTGGAGACCCTAGAGGAGGTGGAAGATGCAGAAGCACTGGAGGAAGTGTTAGATACAGAGGTATGTTCCGCAAGCCTTGGGGATTCCAAAACTTGCAGTCTAGAGACACCTTGGTGTCTAGTGGTTTAGTTCTCCATCCCCTGGTGTGTAGTGGTTTAGTTCAACAACCCTGACTGTTTAGTAGGTTAGTTTTCCAACCCCTGTTGTCTTATTAGTTTAGTTCTCCAACCCCTGTTTTCTATTAGTTTAGTTCTCCATGTTCTGGTGTGTATTTGTTTCAATCTCCAACCTTAGCTGTTTAGTAGTTTAGTTCTCTAACCCCTGTTGTATATTAGTTTACTTCTCCATGTTCTGGTGTGTATTTATTTCTTTCTCCAACCCCCCAGAGGTTAACATCTGGTGACGAGGGTTTGGAGTCTTCTCTGACACTACTTCATCCGGTCTCAGATCAACTGAAAAAAATTTTGGACATCGCTACAAATGCTTTCCCCCTTCTTGAGTCTGTGAAGCTTTGGATCAGACCTCTGATGCCCCAGAATAGAATGTGTGAACAGCTCTGCAGACTCACCCATCTGTGCTTCCCCATAGTCAGTTTGTCGGTAGGAGAGTTGTGATGTGGGTGAAAACAAGGGTAATTGGGGTGGTATCTCTGAGAACTGTACTTGTGTGATGTTAATGTAGCACCCTGAGGATTCGGCTGCTACAGGGGTATTACACCTCAAGCCAGAGGTGTGGTATTCCACTCCCGGGTAAGGATGGAGTGTGGGACTGAGCTCAGTAGGCTGCATGCACTACATACATCCCATTTCCGGGGGACAGAACTACGGTACTCCCACCAAGTATATGTGCAGGTACGACAGCGTCTGTCCCTGGCTGGAGTGGGAGGGGGGTGGAACATCCCAGTAGTGTAGGGGCAGATAGGGGGAGTACTCTGGGTAAAGCTAGGAGCTCATTGGGTGCAAGTCACCTGGGCTCACACATAGAGGGAGTATATAAGGTGGGCACCATCTTAGGACAGGGTCGAGTCTTTAGGAAGAGTTCAGCCAGGAGGGCTGACAGGGAGCTGTGGCTCCGTCTGGGCCCAGCTCCAGGGCTGAGCCTGCAGAGAAGCAGAGAGGAGAAAGAAAGGCCCAGAGTGGAAGACAAGAGGGAACCCTAAGAACCCAGAATCAGACCAAAAAGGGTGAAGGGTTGGCGGACACGGGTACCGGAACCCGAACTGGTGGAGGCCACTTATCCTCAGCCAGGAACCGGAGGTCGTGGTCAAGATTTGCCACGACCCTCACCAAATCCACCAGAAAGGCACACCAAGTATAGGGTCAGGGAACCCAGAGGAGGTTTGACCACTAAGAGACCCGAGGGAGCCGGCCAAAGGTGGATCCCTGGTGGGAACGGCCTGAGACAGAGAGAGAGAAGGGAGCTCAGAACCACGCTCCGGAACTGCCTGGGGGTTAGCCGAGTCCAGGACCTGGTGGACGCAGCACGGCTCGGGTGGTCACTCAAGGCCAGAGTGACTGAGAGAACACCCGTGAGTAAAAACCCTGAAACTGCATCTCCTGACTCTGACTCTTCTTACTGCACCATCACAACCCCCATCATCTACACCTGCTGCCCTGAGGCCATACCCCTCCCGTTGGGGGTTATACCATCCTCGCTGCACCCATACCACCGGCCTCAGCGGACTGTTCTGCAGCGGTGGCTTTAAAGCCACACTCAACGGGTGGCGTAGTCGACACTCAAGTTAACATCTACTGCCTTAGACTGCCACTTAGTTTGACACCCTGGGCACGGACCGGGTCAACGCCACAAGGACTACTACCCCTATCCAGATCCGGCTCCGGGTATCCCCATGAACACGACCCAGGGGGTGCGTCAACTTTGGCGTAGTCGGCAGGATAACGTGCCCGCAACTACCGGGTACTGCGTGCCTGAAGAAAAGTTCACATTTACCTCAAAAAGAAGTCTCCCGCCGGTTCCGGAGGGTCCCCGCCATCGGACGCCATCACAGATCGTTTCCCGCCGGTTGCCCGCCATCTGCAGCTTTTTCCCGCCATCCACAGAGTTTCCCGCCACTGGGAGACGGTTCCCGCCATCTGAGAAGATTTCCCGCCCTGGCAGAGCGGACGCCATTATGGGCGTGCCAAAGGGTGGCAAGAGGTCACCTCCCATCATGGGCCAGGACCAAGAATGGCGCCAAAAACGAAGACCGCCCCCACCAGCAGAGACTGCAGTGATTGAGATGTCCGTCAGCGTGGGGGGTCTGCCCCTGGAACTGACAATCACCAAGTTGCCCCAGGACCGCCCTCAATGGGGGCGGATACAGAACAAAACAGAGAAGATGGGTGCCGCCTGGAGGAGTCTGGAGAAGTCGTACCCGGAGATGGAGGGAGAGGCAGGCAGCACCGACCCTGTGGTCAGGAGCCTGTTGCAAGCCACCACCCCACTAGGCCTGGTGGAGATCCTGGCACAGCTCCCCCGAGACCGGGAGCGTGCACAGACCGCGCTGGAGGGCCTCGCACGGAGGATGGCCCAGGTGCAGCGAGAAACGCTGACGGAATGGAGCAGGGAGATGGCCCAGCAGGCTGGAACCCGCCAGCGGAGCACACTACCCGCAACGAGGAGCATGCCTGCCCCTGAAGAGGATGCGGAAGGGACGGAGGCCGGAGACGACGCCGCAGAGGGAGCTGAAGAGACGGAGGCAAGTAAAGGGGACGTCACTACCCCAAGCCCAGCCACCGTAAGCCTACCCCCGCTCCCCGTCGCAGAGCCCGAAATCCCACCGCTTGTGCCCGTTGCCGCACCGCTACCGCTCCAGACTAGGCCTCAAGCAGGAGCCGCGGCCACGCCCCCTGTGACGTCACGCGCCTCAACCCTGAGCGCGGCCAAGCAGGAGACGCCACCGGCCTGGTCGCAGGGCCGAGTACCCCCGGGCGCCGCAGTACCAACAGCGCCCTCTACCGAGCCACCGGCCTGGTCGCAAGGTCGAGTACACCCGGGCGCCGCCGTCTTCACGGTGCCCTTTACCTTCAGGGTGCCCCAGGCCTGGTCGCAAGGCCTGGTGAACCCGGGCGCCGCTGCCACCACCGCGCCCTCAACCTCTACAGTGCCGCACCTGGGTGAAGACTTGCTCGCCCAGCACATTTGCCCGGATGGGCAGCCCTTAGAGTGGCCACCGGAGTATTACCATCCCCGACTCCGGAAGGAAAGACCCCTGGATGAGCCCCTGATCCCGGCTCCGGCGCCCGTCAAGATCACCCCACTCTCGTTGGAGGAAGCGCAGTTTGCGTGGGACCCCACCGGAGGAGACCTCATCGGGTTCACTCAAGAGACCCGGGCGGCTGCAGCTGAGCGTGCGGAGTGCTGCCGGCAGCAATTAGAGGTTTTCGACCGGGAACGACGAGATAGGCGGGTCCGCGAGGAGCAGCTGCAAGTGAAGAGTGCAGAACAGAAGAGCCGGACCCGACGGAACCCCCGTGCAGCCCACGGTCCCCGTGCCACCGGGACTGTAATTAAATTCCAACTGCAGCACGGTTGGGGCTTCATCCGGGATCACCGCACCCCCGGCGACGTCTTCGTGACCCCCAGGGATGTTGAGTCCCACCTACCGGAGGGACACAGAGGTCGTGACCTATACCTGGGTGACGAGGTCACCTTTACCCGGCACCAGTGTGCTAAAGGACCCTATGCCCTTCATGTACACCGTTTGACGGAGGAAGAGCTGAAGTGTCAGGAGGAGCAAGAGGACCCGGACGGGTCTGAAGAATACAGGGAGGAAGCATCAGGAGGACGCCGTTATTAGAGTACGGTAAAAAGAACTGTACATAGTTACCCGTCGGGGTACCAGAACTGCTGCTGATTTAAATATGTTCCCCGTTGGGACAAGTGTGAACTGTTACCCGTGTGTCCCCATCCCTTAACAGGCTGAGGACTGTGAGCAGCCATCCCTTATTCCCACTGGCCGAGGACTGAGAGCGGCCATCCCCTTGTATATAGTTGCGCTTTTTAAGGCGCCCCCTACTGGTTTTATAGGAAAACTGTTGTTCCTTAAACTGACTGTGGCACTTTTACCTGGTCACAAGCGCACAGTGGCCAGTAACTCAAAGAACATTTATATGAGAGAGTTTTTATATGGAAAAAGTTTATATTGCTAAAATTTGATAATGTTTTATGTTTAATATGTTCTTGGATGTTATGAAAAAAAAATTGTATGTTTTTGGATATTTTATTCTTTTACAGCCCGAGGACGTGCTGTGATTTACCAGGGGGGAATGTAGCACCCTGAGGATTCGGCTGCTACAGGGGTATTACACCTCAAGCCAGAGGTGTGGTATTCCACTCCCGGGTAAGGATGGAGTGTGGGACTGAGCTCAGTAGGCTGCATGCACTACATACATTCCATTTCCGGGGGACAGAACTACGGTACTCCCACCAAGTATATGTGCATGTACGGCAGCGTCTGTCCCTGGCTGGAGTGGGAGGGGGGTGGAACATCCCAGTAGTGTAGGGGCAGATAGGGGGAGTACTCTGGGTAAAGCTAGGAGCTCATTGGGTGCTAGTCACCTGGGCTCACACATAGAGGGAGTATATAAGGTGGGCACCATCTTAGGACAGGGTCGAGTCTTTAGGAAGAGTTCAGCCAGGAGGGCTGACAGGGAGCTGTGGCTCCGTCTGGGCCCAGCTCCAGGGCTGAGCCTGCAGAGAAGCAGAGAGGAGAAAGAAAGGCCCAGAGTGGAAGACAAGAGGGAACCCTAAGAACCCAGAATCAGACCAAAAAGGGTGAAGGGTTGGCGGACACGGGTACCGGAACCCGAACTGGTGGAGGCCACTTATCCTCAGCCAGGAACCGGAGGTCGTGGTCAAGATTTGCCACGACCCTCACCAAATCCACCAGAAAGGCACACCAAGTATAGGGTCAGGGAACCCAGAGGAGGTTTGACCACTAAGAGACCCGAGGGAGCCGGCCAAAGGTGGATCCCTGGTGGGAACGGCCTGAGACAGAGAGAGAGAAGGGAGCTCAGGACCACGCTCCGGAACTGCCTGGGGGTTAGCCGAGTCCAGGACCTGGTGGACGCAGCACGGCTCGGGTGGTCACTCAAGGCCAGAGTGACTGAGAGAACACCCGTGAGTAAAAACCCTGAAACTGCATCTCCTGACTCTGACTCTTCTTACTGCACCATCACAACCCCCATCATCTACACCTGCTGCCCTGAGGCCATACCCCTCCCGTTGGGGGTTATACCATCCTCGCTGCACCCATACCACCGGCCTCAGCGGACTGTTCTGCAGCGGTGGCTTTAAAGCCACACTCAACGGGTGGTGTAGTCGACACTCAAGTTAACATCTACTGCCTTAGACTGCCACTTAGTTTGACACCCTGGGCACGGACCGGGTCACCGCCACAAGGACTACTACCCCTATCCAGATCCGGCTCCGGGTATCCCCATGAACACGACCCAGGGGGTGCGTCATTAAGATGGAGGAAGAGGAGCAGAGGCCACTTGGTGCAGCGCTTGTCATCTACTGGAGCACATATTTTTCCTGTCCCTCATCTACAAGGTATACCGCCGTGCGACTGCCAAAGAAAGGGAGTGGAGTCCAGTAACAGAAGTTTTCAAAATGCTGCACAATTGCTCACTGCAGCAAAACAAAGCTACTTCTCATCTCTCATATCGTACGTGTTGAGAGCGGGAAAAAAAGAGGGCAAAACAGGCACCAAGCATACAAAATCATGAGGTATAGAAACAGAGTGTTGAAAAATATTTAGAAATTTTATTATGACTGGGATAAACAACACCACTAATTAAAAACATGGTAAAAAACATATACGACAAAGACAAGTGAGAATGTGACCCCTTATAGAGTTTTTAGTATAAATAGCCAATAAATATAAAATAAATAATGAATAAATATTAATTCATATATCCAAAATATTGCACAGGTATGGTATATAGAAGTTTGATTTTGTTCCTAATAGTATAAATGTACATATGTGGAGTATACTTTCCAAATGTGTCGCAGGAAAGCCACAAATATACTGATATTCTCCCTAACATGGACAAGTGCCAAATAAAGAATAGTAAGGAAGAAAGCATATAAATCAATTACAGAAAAGGACAAAATATACCAACCATGTGAGAGTCATAAATGAAGCAAAGGCATTTCTTGGATATCCCCTTTGCTCCATTTGCCGGTAATTCGACAAAGTGAACCATTTTACTGAACCTATCTACAACCACCAAAACCAGAGTTTTGCCTGCAGATACTAGTAGGTAAATAATAAAATCCATGGACAACTGTGTCCATGGCCTGCTAGGAATAGGTAGCGTAAGAAGAGTGCCAGACAGACGGGTATGCGATACCTTAGAACGCGCGCAAACACTAAAAGAAGACACATGTTCAATCACATCCCAATGCAACCCCGGCCACCAAAAATGACGAGAAAGGAGGTCCGCAGTTACCTCACCACCTGGATGACCAGCAAGCACAGAGTTTCATGTTCCTTAATTACCTTGCGGTGCAGATTAGATGGTATGAATAACCTTCCTGAAGAGCAGGAGGTAGAGGTGTCCCCTTGCGCCTCGAGCACCTCACCCTCTGGTTCTGGGTACAATGCCGAAATGACTACCCCCTTCTGCAATATCGGGGCAGGGTTCTCCTGGTTACCACTACCAGGAAAGCTACAGGACAAAGCATCAGTCTTGACATTTTTGACCCCTGGACGAAAAGTGACAACAAAATTGAACCTAGTAAAAAACAGGGACCATCTAGCTTGCCTAGAGTTGAGACGTTTAGCCGATTGAAGATATCACTGACCATAAGAACCTGTCATAAAAGTAATAGGATGGACAACCCCCTCCAATCAATGTCGCCATTCTTCAAATGCCAATTTAATCGCCAAAAACTCCCTATTACCCACGTCATAATTTCTCTCAGCCAAAGATAATTTCTTAGAAAAGAAAGTGCATGGACACCAGTTACCAGAGGACGGACCCTGAGACAATACAGCCCCAACCCCCACCTCCAACTCATCAACTTCTACAATAAAGGATTGGGAAACATCGAGTTAACTGAGTATAGGTGCCATGGAAAAACAGCTCTTTAGGGAGGAAATGATGGAAAATATCATTAATGAATTGCTGGAACACTGCAGGTGCATTGGTCAGACCGAAAGGCATAACCAGACTCTCGAAATGCCCTTTAGGGGTACTGAACTCTGTTTTCCATTCATCCCCTCTCTGATTCTAACTAGATTGTAGGCTCCCCTTGAATCCAACTTGGAGAACACCTTAGCTCCCACAACCTGGCTGAACAAATCTGGAATCAAAGGAAGAGGGCATGGATCCCGGATGGTAATTCACGGAAATCTAAACGGAGGACAGCCATATTTTTTCTTCACGAAGAAGGTCCCTGCAGCCACAGGCGAAGTTAAGGGTCTGATATGTCCCTTCTCCAGACTTTCAGCAATGAAATACTTCATGGCTTGTCTCTCAGGGCCAGAAAGATTATACAGTCTGGACTTTGGTAGTTTAGTGCCGGGGGTCAGGTTAAAAGGACAGTCATATGCACGATGAAGAGGCAACTCCTGACACCCCTCTCAGAAAAAACATACTCAAAACCAGACAAAAATTCAGGTAAGGTTTCCATAGAGACTGTAGAAAGGGATTCATTTAAGTATGTTTCACCAACCAGGGTAGGCCCAATACAATTGGGGTGGGAAGGCCGTCCAGGACATAGCAAGGAACTATCTCACAATGAACCGACCCCACCCTCAGTCTCACATTATGTACAATCTGAATCGGAGCTTTCTGTGCAAGTGGCACTGAGTCGATGGCGAAGATTGGAATGGGCTTAGCTAAATTACAACAAGGAAGACCATGAGTTCTCACAAACTCAGCATCAACCATGCTGACTCCAGCTCCACTGTCAACAAACACAGAAAATGTTCTTGGTTTTGCTCTCTAGCACCATCTCTGCTGTCAGGACAAACCCTGGAACTGCAGGGTGACGATAAATGCACCCCTTGCTTATCCAACTACAGACTATCAAGGGTTAAACAAGTTTACTTTTGCTTAGGCATCAAAGGATGGGCCCAAATAAAATGTTCCCTTTTTCCAGAAAAAAAAGCACGTCTTTTTTATTGAGAATCTCCAGGGAAATGTACCCGCTAACTGCATGGCTTCCTCCACCTCCCCAAGTACTGGTTCACTGCCAGACTGCTCTCCTGGCAAAGGTGCATAACCCCGACAAGAAGGCCCCAGAAAAGGTGGTCTTACCCACCTATCCTGAAGGCATCTATCAACACGTATGGCCAATGACATGGCAGCCTCCAAGGACTCAGGAGTTTCATATACTGCCAAAGCATATTTCAACTTTTCAGTAAGGCCCTGACAAAATTGGCTTCTAAGAGTCGGGTCATTCCATTTTGAATCAGTTGCTCATCTGTGGAATTCGAAGCTGTACATCTGCACTGACTGATACCCCTAATGAAGGCGACGCAACCTGGACTCAGGCAAGAAGATTCGATCAGGGTCATCATAAATGAGGGCTAAGGCCCCCAAAAAAACCTCCACAGACCGAAGACAAACCGAACCCTGTGGCAAAGAGAATGCCCAGGATTGAGGATCTCCTTGCAGCAGTGAGATCACAATTCCCACTCCTTGCTCCTCATTTCCAGAGGAGTAAGGACAAAGTTTAACATACAGTTTGCAAGCTACATTTAACACAAAAAAACTTGTCCTTACCTCCTGAAACCCTGTCTGGGAGGGCAACCTTGGGTTCAAGCTGGACCAGCCTACCTGCAGAGACCCCAACATTAGCAACCTGCAGAAGCTGTTGCTGCTGCTGATCATCATGGCAGAGTTCAGTCACCTCCAGAAACAGACAGTGCAGCTGCTCTGCCAGCTCTGCAATCGGATCTGTCAGGGAAATATTGAGGAATACTGAAAATATTCTTCCTCCCCCTGTCATAGATATTGACCATTTCTCCCAAGCCTCTCTTCACCCCCTCCTGTATTCCCCTTTTGGTCAGTACAAAAGCTGTTTCCATGTAAATCTCAGCACAAAAACCCACTTAACACAGTCATGAGTAAGGCCTTAAACAAATTCTGGCAGCCAACAGGTGCCACCAAACTACTTAAAATGCGAGCATCCTTTTCTCTGGCAGACACAGGGGGTGATTAGACACAGAGAGGTGGACGAAGCTCGTTAAGTTGAAAGGCAAAGTAGGTCGTCCCGTGCAGGTGACAGGGTCATGCCAGATGGTGACATGGTCAGTGGTAGCTGCCCCATGACTAGTACGGCTTCAGAGGTGGTGAGAAAGGATGGGGAGAAACACGGGGATCATAAGGAAGGTGGTCCCGTGCCACCGACAAGTGCCATGATGGACTGTGACAGGGCCGGTCTTAGCTCCCCTATTGGGAGCACAGCTCCTAAGGTAACGATGACAGGTAAAAAGGTAGGCCCCATAACGCGGCAAGGTAACAGGAACGTGTGTCTCCCTGTCTGTCAGGAGTATGGGAGGAAGGTACCTATAGCCTGTCAGAGGTGTGGGGAAAATGTATCCCGAACCGGTCAGGGTGACCGGAAAACTGGATTCCCAGTCGATCAGGGTGGTGTGCAAGTTGGGTCCACGGCTTGTCGGATCAGCAGGAAGGGTGGGCCAGGAGGTGGGCTTAAGGGGTGACCTGTAAATCAGCCCCTACGCCACCTCAAAGAGGGGGAGATGTCAGGGAAATATTGAGGAATATTGAAAATATTATTACTCCCCCTGTCATAGATATTGACCATTTCTCCCAAGCCTCTCTTCACCCCCTCCCGTATTCCCCTGTTGGTCAGTACAAAAGTTGTCCCCATGTAAATCTTAGCACAAAAACCCACTTAACACAGTCATGAGTAAGGCCTTAAACAAACACTGGCAGCCAACAGGTGCCACCAAACTACTTAAAATGCGAGCATCCTTCTCCCTGGCAGACACAGGGGGTGGTTAGACACAGAGAGATGGACAAAAGTTGTTAAGTTCAAAGGCACTCACAAACCATTCCCAGCCACCAGCCCCAGTGGGGGTGTGAGCACTGGTCATTTTTCACTATAAACTAAAGACTACAAGGGAGACAAACAAAAGGGGATAACTTAGCTTAAGCAGACATCAGAGGAGAAATGCCAACAGTCTTCCAAGGGCACCAGAGAAGGAGCTGCTAGTACTCCAGCCAGAGCCAAAGAACATAGAAATATCACCAGCGAGTCCCAGAAGAAGACTGAGATGTTTTAAACACCGAGACCAGGGTGTGTCAATTAGAGCAGAAGGGAGGTGGCAGCTGGGTCCTAAAAGCGGACGCATTAAGAAGGCATCTGCAATGCCAAACGAAGTGACCTTCTGCAGCCAGATACAGAGCGACTGTCTGTTACATCTGACACCTCCGTGACAATATTATTCTGTATATGCACTGTATGACTTGGAGTGATAATGTTATGTAAAATCCCTTAGGCTGCATTCTCACATTTGTGTGAAAGGTCCGTGAGTTGCCAGATTTTTTTATAGGACGGCACATAGACTCATAGAGTTTTCTGGGTCCATTCACACATCCCTTAAAATCACGGATCTGAGAATGAGATCCGTGAGGGTCAGAGAATGTCCTGTTCTGATCGGATTTTGAGGACCAGAATAGGACATGCTCAATGCGTCTGTAAAAGCGGGAAGCACACGGGCACTACACACGGATACAGGAATGTAGCCTTATTATGTATAGCACAGTCCCTTAATATGTAGTGTACTCACTTATTATGTAAAGTGCCATCCTTAGTTACATAGTCTCCTTTCTTATTATGTATAACAACTTCCCTTATTATGTACCATCCTCTCTAGTTATATATGACTAGCTATTGAGCCCGTTCTATGGCCGGGTGGCGAGCATTTTTATTGGTATGTGGTCTCCCATCCTGGTATTTGAGCTGCCCCATCTTGGTATTTGTGCTGCCCCCATCCTCGTATTTGTGCTGCCCCATCCTGGTATTTGTGCTGCCCCCATCCTGGTATTTGTGCTGCCCCCATCCTGGTATTTGTGCTCCCCCATCCTGTTCCCCCATCCTGTTATGTGCTGCCCTCATCCCTATCCTGGTATGCATGGCATGCCTCATCCCTATCCTGGTATGCATGGCACCCCTCACCCCCAATCCTGGTACGCATGGCACCTCTCACCCTCAATCCTAGTATGCATGGCACCCCTCACCTCCAATCCTGGTATGCATGGCACCCCTCACCACCAATCCTGTATGCATGGCACCACTCACCTCCAATCCTGGTATGCATGGCACCCCTCATCTCCAATCCTGGTATGCATGGCACCCCTCACCTCCAATCCTGGTATGCATGGCACCCCTCATCCCTATCCTAGAATGCATGGCACCCCTCACCCCCAATCCTGGTATGCATGGCACCCCTCATCCCCAATCCTGGTATGCATGGCACCCCTCATCCCCAATCCTGGTTTGCATGGCATCCCTCATCCCCAATCCTGGTATGCATGGCACCCCTCATCCCCAATACTGGCATGCATGGCACCCCTCATCCCAATCCTGGTATGCATGGCGCCTCTCATCCTGGTATGCATGGCTCCCTCATCCCTATCCTGGTATGCATGGCACCCCATCCCTCATCCTGGTATGCATGGTACCCCTCATCCCTATCCTGGTATGCATGGCCCCTCATCCAAATCCTGGTATGCATGGCCCCCCGAGATCCCTATCCTGGTATGCATAGTACCCCTCATCCCTATCCTGGTATGCATGGCACCCCTCATCCCTATCCTGGTGTGCATGGCATGCCTCATCCCTATCCTGGCATGCATGGCACCCCTCACCCCCAATCCTGGTATGCATGGCACCCCTCACCCCCAATCCTGTATGCATGGCACCCCTCATCCCCAATCCAGGTATGTATGGCACCCCTCATCCCAATCCTGGCATACATGGCGCCCCTCATCCTGGTATGCATGATACCCCATCCCTCATCCCTATCCTGGTATGTTTGGTACCCCTCATCCTGGTATGCATGGTACCCCTCATCCCTATCCTGGTATGCATGGCCCCTCATCCGAATCCTGGTATGCATGGCCCCCCCAGATTCCTATCCTGGTATGCATGGTACCCCTCATCCCCCAATCCTGGTATGCATGGTACCCCTCATCCCCCAATCCTGGTATGCATGGTACCCCTCATCCCCCAATCCTGGTATGCATGGTACCCTTCAATCCTGGTGTGCATAGCACCCCTCATCCCCCAATCCTGGTATGCATGGCACCCCTCATCCCCAATCCTTGTATGCATGGCACCCATCATCCCCAATCCTGGTATGCATGGCACCCCCATCCCCAATCCTAGTATGCATGGCACCCCTCATTTCAAATCTGGTATACATGGCACCCCTCATCCCCAATTCTGGTATGCATGGCACCCCTCATCCCAATCCTGGTATGCGTGGCACCCCATGTCTCATCCTGGTATACATGGCACCCCTCATCCCAATCCTGATATGTATGGCACCCCTCATCCCCCAATCCTGGTATGCATGGCACCCCCCATCCCCCAATCCTGGTATGTATGGTAGCCAAACCCTTATCCTGCTATGCATGGCTTTCTCATCCCCAATCCTGGTATGCTTGGTACCCCTCATCACCCAATCCTGGTATGCTTGGTACCCCTCATCCCCCAATCCTGGTATGCATGGTACCCCTCCTCCCCCAATCCTGGTATGCATGGTACTCCTCATCGCCCAATCCTGGTATGTGTGGTCCCCCCACCCCCAATCCTGGTATGCGTGGTCCCCTCACCCCCAATCTGGTATGCATGGTTCCCTCATCCCCCAATCTGGTATGCATGGTCCCCTCATCCCCCAATCCTGGTATGCATGGTATCCTCATCCCCAATCCTGGTATGCATGGTCCCCTCATCCCCCAATCCTGGTATGCATGGCACCCCCATCCCCCAATCCTGGTATGTATGGTAGCCAAACCCTCATCCTGGTATGTGTGAACCCCTCATCCCCCAATCCTGGTATGTGTGGCCCCCTCGCCCCCAATCCTGGTATGTATGGTACCCCTCATCCCCCAATCCTGTTATGTGTGGTCCCCTCATCCCCCAATCCTGGTATGTATGGTACCCCTCATCCCCCAATCCTGTTATGTGTGGTCCCCTCATCCCCCAATCCTGGTATGCATGGTCCCCTCATCCCCAAATCCTGGTATGCATGGTCCCCTCATCCCCAATCCTGGTATTCATGGTCTCCTCATCCCCAAATCCTGGTATGCATGGCACCCCTCACCCCCCAATCCTGGTATGTGTGGTCCCCCCACCCCCAATCCTGGTATGCGTGGTCCCCTCACCCCCAATCTGGTATGCATGGTCCCCTCATCCCCCAATCTGGTATGCATGGTCCCCTCATCCCCCAATCCCGGTATGCATGGTCCCCTCATCCCCAATCCTGGTATGCATGGTCCCTTCATCCCCAATCCTGGTATGCATGGCACCCCCCATCCCCCAATTCTGGTATGTATGGTAGCCAAACCCTCATCCTGGTATGTGTGACCCCCTCATCCCCCAATCCTGGTATGTGTGGCCCCCTCGCGTCCCAATCCTGGTATGCATGGTCCCCTCACCCCCAATCCTGGTATGTATGGTACCCCTCATCCCCCAATCCTGTTATGTGTGGTCCCCTCATCCCCCAATCCTGGTATGCATGGTCCCCTCATCCCCAAATCCTGGTATGCATGGTCCCCTCATCCCCAATCCTGGTATGCATGGTCCCCTCATCCCCAAATCCTGGTATGCATGGCACCCCTCACCCCCTAATCCTGGTATGCATGGTACCCCTCAATCCTTGTATGTATGGTACCCCTCATCCCCCAATCCTGGTATGTGTGGACCCCCTCATCCCCCAATCCTGGTATGTGTGGCCCCCTCATCCCCCAATCCTGGTATGTGTGGCCCCCTCATCCCCCAATCCTGTTATGTGTGGCCCCCTCATCCCTCAATCCTGGTATGCATGGTACCCCTCATCCCTTTCACACTGCACACATACAAAAAAAATAAACACTTAAACTCACCTTTCTTCCCTGTGCTCCAGCGCTGCTGTGTCCTGTTCTGCCGGAGGCTGGGGGAGGAGTGTGGCGCCGGAGTACGAGCGTGCCCATACGCTCCTCCCGGTCAGGTAAGTATGTAAGTATGGTGCCGGAGATCGCGGTATGTGTAAAGTGTCTACGCATACCGCGATCTCTAGTGCTTACATAGCATATTCTTGTTTTTTTTTTCAGTCACAGTGCCCTCTTTTATTACATAGTCGTCTCTTGTTAGATATAAAATGACTGCTGATGAGGTAGCATCTGACCAGAAGACCAGTCCATCATCTCCTCCATCAGAATAGAAACTTTCCCATGCTCCATCAGCCGTCAATATATACTGCATTATATATCTAACAAGAGAGGACGTCGTGTAATAAAAAAAACAGGGCACTATATTATCTGATATGTAAGGGGCGGTGCAGTACATAACAAGAGAGGGCACTGTGTAATAAGGGATGGTAATATATATAACAAAGGAGACTATGTAAGATATATTTGTATATATGGATATATATATATATTTAATCTGTAGTTTTTTTGTAATAAAAGGAGGGGGGCCCAGACACATTTCTTGCACAGGGGCCCCAAGCTGTCAGTGTCAGCCCCTGGTGAGTATATATAGGAGAGTGGAATGGCTAACACTTAACAGCTGAGATCATCCAACCAGGGAAGCTTCAGATACTGAAGCTGAACAGTTTAACCCCTGCACTGCTAACAGAAATCTGTACCGCTTAATATGAAGAAGTGCTTCTGGTCAGTGCAGGAGTGCATGAAATCAGTTGCTGCGGCCTTCTGGGCCCTCTCTGTCATGGTAAATCTGTGACATTAAAGCAGTCTAATTGTCATTTTGAGGTAACAGATTCCCTTTCAATAAGCTTAAAAATAATTTCACCCAACGAATGAATTCTTTGCTCTTGCATCAAGTGATTCACAGCTTGCTTAGATAGATCGATAATCAGTTTACGATAATTGGCTGCAGTGTTAATGCTCCTTAAAAGGGGTTGTTTCACATTGGAAAATTACCCCTATCCTCAGGTGGTTGGGTGGGGTTAGCTTTCTGACCTCTGCGGTCATGACTTTGTTGTCGGGTATCCCAGGACCAGGGGCTCCTTCCCTGCCCCTAATGCTAGGGGCGCCCTCGCTAGCCCTGTTCCCTAGATTACTTCTGATAGTGAAGACACCAGGGCCATGTACCTTGTCTGAGCTCCTGAATCCAGCCTCAGTGAGGGAAGAGGGAAGTAGTAGTGTATGGCAATACACCAACTAGACTAATAAGGTAATATAAACAGGGATAAAGGAAAATGCCAAACATACAAATATGCTCACACAAACAACAGAGGTAAACACCGGGGAGTGGAGGATGGGGGAAAACCAAAGTAGGAGAAGGAGAGGATTAACATACAGCCAAAACCACGCAACAGTCTTAGATAAATTCATCAAACACCTTCTCAAACAAAAACAAACCAACAAACTCCTGAATTATGCAGCAATGAAACTACCTCTGGCAATGAGCGCTTGCCAGAGCCCAGAATATATAGGAGAGGGGAGTGGCTAACAGTGAACAGTTGAGAGCCAAGGCAGCGAAGCTTCCAACAGCTCTCAGCTCTCAGGTTAACCCCTGCACTGCCAAAATAAACCTTCACCGTTTAATATGAAGGTGAAATGCTTCTAACCAGTGCAGGAGTAGGAGGAATCAGGCGCTTCTGTCTTCTGGCTCCTCTCTGTTGCGGTAAACCCATGACATCTGCTACATGCTACAACTAAAACCTCTGATTGTGTCACAACTACTGTACCAAGTAAACTAATTTATATATCGTTGTAATCAGGGTCTCTTTTCCTACATTATGCTGCTCTCAAAGGAGGTAGCAAAAACCTGCTGACAGATTCACTCTAAGTGATCTTGCCCCCTACTGATAAGATTTATCTCAAAAAATGTCCTATTGTAAAGTCAAAACAGTACTTCTACAATACAATATATTTCGACTTATCAGGTGGCATAGTTACAATCTGATAATAATTAGAAGTAACACTAGAGTGAGAAATAAAATAAGAATTTTATTTAACGTAAATTAAAATGATCATTAAAACAGGATTTAGGTGCTAATACTGGAAGACTTATATGAGCCTACAGAACTATATACAGTTATATGAAAAAGTTTGGGTACCCCTATTAATCTTAAGCTTATTGTTTTATAAAAATTGGTGTTTTTGCAACAGCTATTTCAGTTTGATATATGTAATAACTGTTGGACACAGTAATGTTTCTGCCTTGAAATGAGGTTTATTGTACTAACAGAAAATGTGCAATCTGCATTCAAACAAAATTTGACAGGTGCATAAGTATGGGCACCTCACCAGAAAAGTGACATTAATATTTAGTGGATCCTCCTTTTGCAAAAATAACAGCCTCTAGTCGCTTCCTGTAGCTTTTAATGATTTCCTGGATCCTGGATGAAGGTATTTTTGACCATTCCTCTTTACAAAACAATTCCAGTTCAGTTAAGTTTGATGGTCGCCGAGCATGGACAGCCCTCTTCAAATGATCCCACAGATGTTCAATGATATTCAGGTTTGGGGACTGGGGTGGCCATTCCAGAACATTGTAATTGTTCCTCTGCATGAATGCCTGAGTAGATTTGGAGCGGTGAGGTGCCCATACTTATGCACCTGTCAAATTTTGTTTGAATGCAGATTGCACATTTTCTGTTAGTACAATAAACCTCATTTCAAGGCAGAAACATTACTGTGTCCAACAGTTATTACATATATCAAACTGAAATTGCTGTTGCAAAAACACCAATTTTTATAAAACATTAAGCTTAAGATTAATAGGTGTGCCCAAACTTTTTCATATAACTGTATATGAAAACGCTGCCACACTCTGCATACCCCAGCCACATATACTCACCTGATAATTCTTGGTACTAATGAGGAGTTCCAATTGTATGGGCACTCTAAATGGCATTTGTAGCATCGGAGTCTCTGCCTCCTGCCGGGCAGAGATGCCGTTCCCCTCACCGCCGCGGTCCTGGTCCAGCGTCTTCCTGCTCCCCTGCTGCTGCTGTGGTGCGCACTGCGTGCAGCTTCCCGGGTACTGTGCTTAGGGCGCGCATGCTCTCCCTCCCTCTTAAAGGGGCCATGCGCGCCGTCCTAAAGAATCCCCGGCCAATGGCCGGAGGACTTCTCCTATATAAGGCACCTCCTCCAAAATGGAGGTGCCAGTGCAAGGTTGTTGTTTTGTGTGCTAACACTTTCCTCAGCTCTCAGGTCCCGCTGCCTGTCAGTCCTGCCCGCCAGTCTAACAGTCCAGCCCGTCAGTCTGTCTAACAGTCCAGCCCGCCAGCCTGTCTAACAGTCCAGCCTGCCAGTCTGTCTTACAGTCCAGCCCGCCAGTCTGTCTATCAGCCGTGCCCGTCAGTCTGTCTACCTGCTGTGCCCACCAGCCTGTCTAGCTGGAGCACCTGCCAGTTACCTGCCGTGCCCTCCAGCCTGCCTACCTGGAGCACTTCTCAGTGACATGCCGTGCCCGCCAGTCTGCCTAACTGGAGCACCTGTCAGTGACCTGCCGTGCCCGCCAGCCTGTCTATCTGGGCACCTGCCAGTTACATGCTGTGCCCGCCAGCTTGCCTACCCGGAGCACCTGTCTGGCTATCTGCTGTACCTGCCTGCTTATCTGCCCGACCACCCGCCAGCCTTCCTGCCGTGCTCATCCACTGTACCGGTCAGCTCCAGTCATCTGACCCGTGGGAGTCAACTGCTCTCACACAAGGTAGGTCCCAGAGTTGCACCTGGTTTACCTGCCCGGTCCCTCCCTGGTTCATGGAGTCGACTAAGCAGCCGTGTGACCTGGGTCGGTCCGAGTAGGCACTTAGTTACGCCCCTCTGGTCCCTCCTTGCACTGAAGCACAGAGGTTCCACCACCCGGACCCGTAACAGCACTTCTGCACTTCTGAGCGCCAACATATTGTTACTCTAATGGTTTGATACTTGCTCCACCACCAGGCGTTCTATGCACAGGTTGCACAATGTATGGATGCATTTTCTCCCCTTTTACCTGTATCATAATTTTCCAAATAAAGGTTTTTGTATGTTTTGAAACACAATTGGACTGTTTGATCGTTTTTTGTTTGTTCTATTCCACTGCTTGCACATGACGATCAGTCCTATGTAGGTCCTAATATCTATTTACATACTGTATATTGAATATGCTGTTAATTCTTTCTTGTCATTGTGACAAGATGAGTCGTGACTGGAAGATGTTGACAAGAAGGTCTGACCAGATGGAGAAGAAACCGTAGAAAACGACTCTAATCAGACGAGACGAGAGCTGTAAGTTCCTGGATGTAAATATTATTCTGTATCTGCGCTGTGTGACTTGGAGTGATAATGTTATCTGTAAAATCCCTTACGCCACATTCTCACATTTGGGTGATATGCCTGTGTGCTGCCAGATTTTTTTACCGGACGGCTCACGGACTCGTAGTTTTATAGGTTCATTCACACATCTGTGAAAATCACAGATTTGAGAATGAGATCTGTGAGGGTCAGAGAATGTCCTGTTCTGATTTTGAGGATCAGAATAAGACATGCTCAATGCGTCTGTAAAAGCAGGCAGCACACTGACAGGGCACACTGATACAGGAATGTACCCTTATTATGTATAGCACAGTCCCTTAGTATATACTGTATATACTCACTTATTATGTATAGCGCCATCCTTACTTACTTAATTTCCTCTTTTATTATGTATAACTCTGTCCCTTATTATGTGCAATGCTCTCTAGTTATATATGGTGCTGTCTCTTATTACATAGCTTCCTCTGCTATTATGTACAGTGCTGTCCCTTACATAGTGTATTCTTGTTATTTTTGTTATTCACAGCGCCCTCTTTTATTACATAGTCCTCTATTGTTAGTTATAAAATGACTGCTAATGGAGCAGAATCTGACTAGAAAACCGGTCCATCAGCCTCCTCCATTAGAAAATAAGCTTTCCCATGCTCCATCAACAGTCATTGCATTATATATCTAACAAGAGAGGATGCTATGTAATAAAAAACAGGGCTCTATATAATCTGATATGTAAGAGACGGTGCTGTACATAACAAGATAAGGTACTGTGTAATAAGGAATAATAATATATATAATAAATTAGACTATGTAACATATACACAGTATATATGTGTGTGGATATATATATATTTCTTGCACATAGGCCCAAGCTGTCAGTGTTCATCCCTGCTGGTACATATGTCCCTCATCCTGGTATATATGCCCTCCATCATGGTACATATGTCCCTCATCTTGGTATATACAGAGGGGAAAATAAGTATTTAATACACTGCCAATTTTTGCAATTTTTGCCATCTACAAGGAATAGAGAGGTTAGTAATTTTAAGTACACTTCAACTGTGAGAGACAGAGTCTAAAAATAAAAACCAGAAAATCACATTGCATGATTTTTAAATAATTAAATTGCATTTTATTGCATGAAATAAGTATTTGATCACCTCCCAACCAGCAAGAAAAACAAAAAAACAAACAACAAAATTGTCGACCTGCTGGGATGGGCTACAGGACATTAAAAAATGGAAGAAACACAAGATGACTGTCAATCTTCCTCGGTCTGGGACTCCATGCAAGTTCTTGCCTCATGGGGTAAGGATGATTCTGAGAAAGGTCAGGAATTAGCACAGAACTACATGGGAGGACCTGTTCAATGACCTGAAGAGAGCTGGGACCACAATCTCAAACATTACTGTTAGTAGCACACTGCACCATCATGGATTAAAATTCTGCAGGGCACGCCAGCACATGTCCAGGCTAGCTTTAAGTTCGCCAATGACCATCTAGATGATACAGAGGAAGCATGGAAGAAGGTCATGTGGTCAGATGAGACCAAAATAGAACTTTTTGGCATCAACTCCACTCGGCGTGTTTGGAGAAAGAAGAAGGATGAATACAACCGCAGAATCACAGTCCCAACTGTAAAGCATGGTGTGGGAAATATTATAATTTCGGGGTGATTTCCTGCAAAGGGGAGAGGACAACTGCACCATATTGATAGGGAGGATGGATGGGGTCATGTATAGCAATATTTTGGCCAACAACCTGCTTGCCTCAGTAAAAGCATTGAAGATGGGTCATGGCTGGGTCTTCCAGCATGACAATGAGCCGAAACACACAACTAGGGCAACTAAGGAGTGGCTCTGGTCTGATTTCTAGGTCCTGGAGTGGCTTTGCCCGTCCCCAGACCTAAACCCAATAGAAAATCTTTAGAGGAAACTGAAACTCAATGTTGCCCAGCAACATCTCGAAACCGGAAAGATCTGGAGAAGATCTGTATGGAGGAGTGGGCTAAAATCCTTGCTGCACTCTGTGCAAACTTGGTCAAGAACTACAGGAAACCTCTGACCTCTGTAATTGAAAACAACGGTTTCTGTACCAAATATTAACTTCTGTTTTGTTATTGTACCAAATACTTATTTCATGCAATAAAACGCAAATTAATTATGTAAAAAATCATACAATGTGATTTTCTGGATTTTTTTAAGATTCTGTCTCTTACAGGTGAAGGGAACCTACGATAAAAATTACAGACCAGTTCATTCTTTGTAGGTGGGAAAACTTGCAAAATTGTCAGAGTATCAAATACTTATTTTCCCCACTGTATTTCCATCATGCTGGCCTCATCCTATTATATATATTGCCCATTCTGGTATATATCCCTTATCCTGTGCCCCATCCTGGTATATATATATCCACCATCTTAATATATGAGCCTTGTTCTGTTGCTGTTCTTTAATATATACTGTACTGAAATTGATGCCACTTCGGTGGTGTCTGAAACTAATTATTGGGTCTCCATCTGCTGGGTTGACTGTAGTGGAAGAGGTGTCGGTCCTAATTATACTATTTGAACTGTAGTGAAATTGATGCCACTTCGGTGGTGTCTGAAACTAATTATTGGGTCTCCATCTGCTGGGTTGACTGTAGTGGAACAGGTGTCGGTCCTAATTATACTATTTGAACTGTAGTGAAATTGATGCCACTTTGGTGGTGTCTGCCACTAATTTTTGGAAATGTGGAGACTCCTGATTGGGTCTCTATCTCCTGGGTTGGCTGTGGTGAAAGAGATGTCGGTCCAAATTATACTATTTTTACTATAGTGAAATTGATGCCATTTCGGTGGTGTCTACCACTATTGTTTGAAAATGCGGAGACTCCTGATTGGGTCTCCATCTGCTAGGTTGGCTGTAGTGGAAGACGTGTCTGTCCCAATTATACAAGTTCTACTCTACTGAAATTGATGCCACTTCGGTGGAGTCAGACCCTAATTTAGAGAGATGTGAACATTCCTGGTTGGGTCTCCATCTGTTGGGTTGGCTGTAGTGGAAGAGGTGTCAGTCCTAATTATACTATTTGTACTCTAGTGAAATTGATGCCACTTTGGTGATGTCTGACACTAATTTTTGGAAATGTGGAGTCTCCTGATTGGGTCTCCATCTGCTGGGTTGGCTGTAGTGGAAGACGTGTGGGTCCCCATTATGCTAGTTCTACTCTACTGAAATTGATACCACTTCGGTGGTGTCAGGCCCTAATTTAGGGAATGTAAACACTCCTGGTTGGGTCTCCATCTGCTAGGTTGGCTGTAGTGGAAGAGGTGTCAGTCCTAATTATACTATTTCTACTGTAGTGAAATTGATGCCATTTCAGTGGTGTCTGCCACTAATTTTTGGAAATGTGGAGACTCCTCATTGGGTCTCCATCTGCTGGGTTGGCTGTAGTGGAAGAGGTGTCGGTCCTAATTATACTATTTTTACTGTAGTAAAAGTTACGCCACTTCGGTGGTGTCTGACACTAATTTTTGAAAATGTGGAGACTCCTGGTTGGGTCTCCATCTGCTGAGTTGGCTGCAGTGGAAGAGGTGTCAGTCCTAATTATACTATTTCTACTGTAGTAAAATTGATGCTACTTCAGTGGTTTCTGCCACTAATTTTTGGAAATGTGAACACTCCTGATTGGGTCTCCGTCTGCTGGGTTTGCTGTAGTGGAAGAGTTGTCAGTACTCACTATAATATTTCTACTGAAATGAAATTGATGCCACTTCGGTGGTGTCAGGCCCTAATTTAGGGAAATGTGAACACACCTGGTTGGGTCTCCATCTGCTGGTTTGGCTGTAGTGGAAGAGGTGACAGCCCTAATTATGCTATTTGTAATGTAGTGAAATTGATGCGACTCCGGTGGTGTCTGCCACTAATTTTTGGAAATGTGGAAACTACTGATTGTGTTTCCCTCTGCTGGGTTGGCTGTAGTGGAAGACATGTGGGTCCCCATTATACTAGTTCTACTCTACTGAAATTGATGCCACTTCAGTAATGTCAGGCCCTAATTTAGGGAAATGTGAACACTCATGATTGGGTCTCCATCTGCTGGGTTGGCTGTAGTGGAAGAGGTGTCGGTTCCCATTATACTAGTTCTACTCTACTGAAATTGATGTCACTTCGGTGGTGTTAGGCCCGAACACTCTTGGTTGGGTCTGCATCAGCTGGGTTGGCTGTAGTTGAAGAGGTTTAAGTTCTTATTATACTATTTGGACTGAAGTGGAATTGATGCCACTTTGGTGGTGTCTGCTACTACTTTTTGGAAATGTAGAGATGCCTGATTGAGTCTCTATCTCCTTGGTTGGCTGCACTTGAAGACGTGTGGGTTCACATTATACTATTTCTACTGTCGTGAAATTAATGCCTCTTTGGTGGTATCTGTCACTAATTTTTGGAAATGTGGAGTCTCCTGATTGGATCTCCATCTGCTGGGTTGGCTGTAGTGGAAGCGGTGTCGGTCCTTATTACTCCATTTCTACTGTAGTCAAATACGACTTTGGAGGTTTGCCTCTAAAAATGTTGAGACTCTTAGTTGGGTCTCCATCTGCTGTGTTGGCTGTAGTGGAAGGGGTGTCGATCCTCATTATACTATTTATACTGTACTGAAATTGATGCCATTTCGATGGTGTCAGGCCCTAATTTAGGGAATGTGAACACTCCTGGTTGGGTCTCCATCTGCTGAGTTGGCTGTAGGGGAAGAGGTGTCAGTCCTAATTATACTACTTCTACTGTAGTGAAATTGATAACATTTTGGTGGGGTTCGCCACTAATTTTTGGAAATGTGGAAACTCTTGATTGGGTCTCCCACTCCTGGGTTGGCTGTAGTGGAAGAGGTGTCAGTCCTAATTATACTATTTATAACGTAGTGAAATTGGTGTCACTTCGGTGGTGTCTGCAACAAATTTTTTGAAATGTGGAGACTCCTGATCGGGTCTCCATCTGTTGGGTTAGCAGTAGTGGAAGAGGCATCAGTCCTAAATATACTATTTGTACTGTAATGAAATTGATGCCATTTTGGTGGTGTCAGGCCCTAATTTAGAGAAATGTGAACACTCCTGGTTGGGTGTACATCAGCTGGGCTTGCTGTAGTGGAAGAGGTTTCAGTTCTTATTATACCATTTGTACTGTAATGAAATTGATGCCACTTCGGTGGTGTCGGGCCCTAATTTAGAGAAATGTGGAGACTCCTAATTGGGTCTCCAACTGCTGGGTTGGCTGTAGTGGAAGATGTGTTAGTGTTAATTATTCCGTCTCTACTGTAGTGAAATTGATACCACTTTGGTGGTGTCTGGCACTAGTTTTTGGAAATGTCAAGATGCCTGATTGGTCTCTATCTGCTGAGCTGTCTGTAGTGGAAGACGTGTGGATTTCCATTATACAATTTCAACTGTAGTGAAACTGATGCTACTTTTGTGGTGTCTTCCACAAATTTTTGAAAATGCGGAGACTCCTGATTGTGTCTCCATGTGCTGGGTTGACTATAGTGGAAGAGTTGTCAGTCCTAATTATACTATTTGTAATGTAATGAAATTGATGCCATTTCGGTGGTGTCAGGCCCTAATTTAGAGAAATGTGAACACTCCTGGTTGGGTCTCCATCTGCTGGGTTGGCTGTAGTGGAAGAGGTGTCGGTCCTAATTATACTATTTCTACTGCAGTGAAATTGATGCCACTTCAGAGTTGTCTGCCATTTATTTTTGGAAATGTGGAAACTCCTGATTGGGTCTCCATCTGCTGGATAGGCTCTAGTGGAAGAAGTGTCGGCTCCCATTAGACTAGTTCTACTCTACTGAAATTGATGCCACTTCGGTGGTGTCTGCCACTAGTTTTTGTAAATGTGGAGACTCCTGACTGGGTCTCTATCTGCTGGGATGGCTGTAGTGGAAGAGATGTCGGTCCTAATTATACTATTTGTAATGTAGTAAAATTGATGCCATTTTTGTGGTGTCTGCCACTAACTTTTGGAAATGTGGAAACTCCTGATTGGGTCTCCATCTGCTGGGTTGACTGTAGTGAAAGAGGTGTCGGTCCCAATTATACTAGTTCTACTCTAGTGAAATTGATGCCAATTCAGTGGCGTTAGGCCCGAACACTCCTGGTTGGGTGTGCATCAGCTGGGTTGGCTGTAGTGGAAGAGGTTTAAGTTCTTATTATACTATTTGTACTTTAGTGAAATTGATGCCTCTTCGGTGGTGTCAGGCCCTAATTTAGACAAATGTGTACACTCCTGGTTGGGTCTCCATCTGCTGGGTTGGCAGTAGTAGAAGAGGTGTCGGTCCTAATTATTCCATTTCTACTGTAGTGAAATTGATACCACTTTGGTGGTGTCTGGCACTAATTTTTAGAAATGTGGAGACTCCTAATTGGGTCTCCATATGCTGGGTTGGCTGTAGTGGAAGAGGTGTGGGTCCTCATTATACTATTTCTACTGTAGTAAAATTGATGCCACTTTGGTGGTGTCTGCCACAAATTTTTGAAAATGCAGAGACTCCAGATTGGGTCTACATCTGCTGAGTTGGCTGCAGTGGAAGAGTTGTCAGTCTCCATTATACTAGTTCTATTCTACTGAAATTGTTGCTACTTCGGTGGTCTTTGCCACTAATTTTTATAAATGTGGAGACTTCTCATTGGGTCTCCATCTGCTGGAATGGCTGTAGTGGAAGAGATGTCGGTCCTAATTATACTATTTTTACTGTAGTAAAGGTTATGCTACTTCGGTTGTTTCTGCGACTAATTTTTGGAAATGTGGAGACTCCTGATCAGGTCTCCATCTGCTGGGTTGGCTGTAGTGGAAGAGGTGTGGGTCCCCATTATACTAGTTCTACTCTACTGAAATTGATGCCACTTCAGTGGTGTCAGGCCCTAATGTAGGGAATGTGAACACTCATGATTGGGTCTCCATCTGCTGGGTTGGCTGTAGTGGAAGAGGTGTCAGTCCTAATTATACTATTTCTACTGTAGTGAAACTGATGCCATTTCGGTGGTGTCTGCCACTAATTTTGTGGAGACTCCTGATCGGGTCTGCATGTGCTGGGTTAGCTGTAGTGGAAGAGGTGTCGGTCCCAATTATACTAGTTCTACTCTACTGAAATTGATGTCACTTCGGTGATGTTAGGCCCGAACACTCCTGGTTGGGTGTGCAGTCGTATTATTTGTAATGTAGTGAAATTGATGTCACTTCGGTGGTGTCTGCCACAAATTTTTGGAAATGTGGAAACTCTTTTGTTACGGATCTGCGTAGTGGAACCCCTGTGCTGTGCTACAAGAAGAGACCTGAGGGGCGTAACTAAGTGCCTACTCGGACCGACCCTGGCCACACGGCGGCTTAGTCGAGTCCGTGAACCACGGAGGTACCGGAAAGGTGAACCAGGTGCTACTCTGTGACCGACCTTGTGTGCGAGTAGGCGACTCCCATGGGACTGATGGCCGAAGCCGACAGGCACAGCAGATGAGCACGGCTGGTAGAAAGGCAGGTGATGCGGATAGACAGGCAGGTGGGCACGGCTGATAGACAGGCAGGGGACGACGACCAATAGACAGGCAGGCGGGGATAGCTGATAGACAGGCGGGCACGGTTGATATATAGGCTGGCAGGCACGGCTGACAAACAGGCTGGCGGGTGTAAAAATATACTTCTTTCTGTATTTTTTTCTATCGAGGACTTCTCAAAGTATCAATATCAAGATATTCTTATAAAAAAAATGTATCTATTTATTCTCCGGTTGTCCATTAGAAAGAATGATTGCAGAAGATATATACAATAATTAGTAACAAAGTGATTGTTCATTTGTCCATAATTAGCTTAATTGTTGAGATTCACCAATCTTTTCCTGGGATCCTGGATGGTAGATTGCATCTGTCTGTGTCCAGCATGTGTGTCAAGATGACACCATGTGTCCGGGTAAAGAATGTGTTTCCTTGGGCCTACATCAGCAGCTGATTTACACATACAGTGCTGGCCAAAAGTATTGGCACCCCTGCAATTCTGTCAGATAATACTCAGTTTCTTCCTGAAAATGGTTGCAATCACAAATACTTTGGTATTATTATCGTCATTTAATTTGCTTGCAAGGAAAAAATACAAAAGAGAATGAAGCAAAAATCAAATCATTGATCATTTCACACAAAACTCTAAAAATGGGCCAGACAAAAGTATTGGCACCCTCAGTCTAATACTTGGTTGCACAACCTTTAGCCAAAATAACTGCGAACAACCACTTCCGGTAACCATCAATGAGTTTCTTACAATGCTCTGCTGGAATTGTAGACCATTCTTCTTTGGCAAACTGCTCCAGGTCCCTGATATTTGAAGGGTGCCTTCTCCAAACTGCCATTTTGAGATCTCTCCACAGGTGTTCTATGGGATTTAGGTCTGGACTCATTGCTGGCCACCTTAGAAGTCTCTAGTGCTTTCTCTCAAACCATTTTATAGTGCTTTTGGAAGTGTGTTTTGGGTCATTGTCCTGCTGGAAGACCCATGACCTCTGAGGGAGACCCAGTTTTCTCACACTGGGCCCTACATTATGCTGCAAAATTTGTTGGTAGTCTTCAGACTTCATAATGCCATGCACATGGTCAAGCAGTCCAGTGCCAGAGGCAGCAAAGCAACCTCAAAACATCAGGAAACCTCCGCCATGTTTGACTGTAGGGACCGTGTTCTTTTCTTTGAATGCCTATTTTTTTTTCCTGTACACTCTATGTTGATGCTTTTTCCCAAATAGCTCTACTTTTGTCTCATCTGACCAGAGAACATTCTTCCAAAACATTTTAGGCTTTCTCAGGTAAGTTTTGGCAAACTCCAGCCTGGCTTTTTTATGTCTCGGGGTAAGAAGTGGGGTCTTCCTGGGTATCCTACCATACAGTCCCTTTTCATTCAGATGCTGACGGATAGTATGGGTTGACACTTTTATACCCTCGGACTGCAGGGCAGCTTGAACTTGTTTGGATGTTAGTCGAGGTTCTTTATCCACCATCCGCACAATCTTGCGTTGAAATCTCTCGTCAATTTTTCTTTTCCGTCCACATCTAGGGAGGTTAGCCACAGTGCCATGGGCTTTAAACTTCTTGATAACACTGCACACGGAAGACACAGGAACATTCAGGTCTTTGGAGATGGACTTGTAGACTTGAGATTGCTCATGCTTCCTCACAATTTGTTTTCTCAAGTCCTCAGACAGTTCTTTGGTCTTCTTTCTTTTCTCCATGCTCAATGTGGTACACACAAGGACACAGGACAGAGGTTGAGTCAACTTTAATCCATGTTAACTGGCTGCAAGTGTGATTTAGTTATTGCCAACACCTGTTAGGTGCCACAGGTAAGTTACAGGTGCTGGTAATTACACCAATTACAGAAGCATCACATGATTTTTCAAACAGTGCCAATACTTTAGTCCACCCACTTTTTTAGGTTTGGTGTGGAATTATATTCAATTTGGCTTTAGGACAATTCTTTTTGTGTTTTCTCATTGAAGACAAATTAAATAAAGATAATAATACCACAGAATTTGTGATTGCAATCATTTTCAGGAAGAAACTGAGTATTATCTGACAGAATTGCAGGGGTGCCAATACTTTTGGCCACCACTGTAATATAGTAATAAACTAGTTATATTATTATTATCTTAAAATGTTATACACATAAAATTATGCAATTTTTTCCAACTTCTGTGTGAATAAAGAAATAAATCCATTTTAGAGTTGTTTGATCAAATCCTGCTTTGGAATGAAAACTCTAAGGAAATATAAAAAATAAAATTAAATATCAAATTCATACAGAAACAGAATTCTTTAAATATCTTATACATATATTTGTTCTAATGTAATTCAAAATATTGCTACTTTAATTTATATATGAGATTATAATTTATTAATTAATATTTTATTTATTACCATAAATATATAAATACAATTATACACAATCTCTACTGTATATAAGTGTGCATATATATATATTTATATATATATATATATATATATATATATATATATATATATATATATGAACTAGCAGATACTATTTACAGTTCAGACCAAAAGTTTGGACACACCTTCTCATTTAAAGATTTTTCTATCTATATTTTCATGACTATGAAAATTGTACATTCACACTGAAGGCATCAAAACTATAAATCAACACATGTGGAATTATATACTTAACAAAAAAATGTGAAACAACTGAAAATATGTCTTATATTCTAGGTTCTTCAAAGTAGCCACCTTTTGCTTTGATGACTGCTTTGCACACTCTTGGCATTCTCTTGATGAGCTTCAAGAGGTAGTCACCGGAAATGGTTTTCACTTCACAGGTGTGCCTTGTCAGGTTTAATAAGTGGGATTTCTTGCCTTATAAATGGGGTTGGGACCATCAGTTGTGTTGTGCAGAAGTCAGGTAGATAGACAGCTGATAGTCCTACTGAATAGACTGTTAGAATTTGTATTATGGCAAGAAAAAAGCAGCTAAGTAAAGAAAAACGAGTGGCCATCATTACTTTAAGAAATGAAGGTCAGTCAGTCCGAAAAATTGGGAAAACTTTGAATGTGTCTCCAAGTGCAGTGGCAAAAACCATCAAGCACTACAAAGAAACTGGCTGACATGAGGACCGCCCCAGGAAAGGAAGACCAAGAGTCACCTCTGCTTCTGAGGATAAGTTTATCCGAGTCACCAGCCTCAGAAATCGCAGGTTAACAGCAGCTCAGATTAGAGACCAGGTCAATGCCACACAGAGTTCTAGCAGCAGACACATCTCTTCAACAAATGTTAAGAGGAGACTTTGTACAGCAGGCCTTCATGGTAAAATAGCTGCTAGAAAACCACTGCTAAGGATAGGCAACAAGCAGAAGAGACTTGTTTGGGCTAAAGAACACAAGGAATGGACATTAGACCAGTGGAAATCTGTGCTTTGGTCTGATGAGTCCAAATTTGAGATCTTTGGTTCCAACCACCGTGTCTTTGTGAAACGCACAAGAGGTGAACAGATGGACTCTACATGCCTGGTTCCCACTGTGAAGCATGGAGGAGAAGGTGTGATGGTGTGGGGGTGCTTTGCTGGTGACACTGTTGGGGATTTATTCAAAATTGAAGGCATACTCAACCAGCATGGCTACCACAGCATCTTGCAGCGGCATGCTATTCCATCCGGTTTGCATTTAGTTGGACCATCATTTATTTTTCAACAGGACAATGACCCCAAACACACCTCCAGGCTGTGTAAGGGCCATTTGACCAAGAAGGAGAGTGATGGGGTGCTACGCCAGATGACCTGGCCTCTACAGTGACCAGACCTGAACTCAATCGAGATGGTTTGGGGTGAGTTGGACCACAGAGTGAAGGCAAAAGGGCCAACAAGTGTTAAACATCTCTGGGAACTCCTTCAAGATTGTTGGAAGACCATTTCCGGTGACTACCACTTGAAGCTCATCAAGAGAATGCCAAGAGTGTGCAAAGCAGTCATCAAAGCAAAAGGTGGCTACTTTGAAGAACCTAGAATATAAGACATATTTTCAGTTGTTTCACATTTTTTTGTTAACTATATAATTCGACATGTGTTAATTCATAGTTTTGATGCCTTCAGTGTGAATGTACAATTTTCATAGTCATGAAAATACAGAAAAATCTTTAAATGAGAAGGTGTGTCCAAACTTTTGGTCTGTACTGTAACTACACAATTTTACTGTATAAAATAATAAATAACTAATGATACATTGTATAACACTTTGATACAACATATAATTACATTTTTTCTTAGCCACTACCTAAACCAAATCTTCCGTCTCTGTCAAAAATCTCCAGAAAAGCTCTGTTTAGAAAATACATCTTTCTATCCTTCAAACACTCAGATAATTGCCTGTTCCTCTGTCTACATTCCATGATGTCACTGTGAGCTGGTCGTCTCACCTGTCTCTGTCCGTCAATTTTGGCCATTTTCCTTTCTAGAGAGAAGTCACAGTTCTGACTGAGTTTTAACTCTTTCTGTGAAAAAAATGACTTTTGAATCATCTGATATGGCTTATAACATATATGAAATCTTCTACGTATTTCATAGATTTCATTTTGAGGATGACTCATTGGCTTCTGATATTTTTCCTTTTCTGGTGTTACAAATTTAGCTTGATTTATTTTCTTTTCACGATTTTCATGTTTTCTAACAAAATCAAGCAACTGCGCACATTTAAATAGAGAAACTTTTTGTGACGCAATAACTCGAGATACTGGATTTAAGAATTTGAATTTTTGTACAAAAGTTGTTATCATTTGTTGTAATTTTCCATTTTTGATGAGAGCTTTGTACAACCATTCAAATATGGACATGAATGTATATGTACATTCTTTCCTACCAATTCTTAATTTTTGAAGATCATCTATGTCTGGGAAATCCTTTGTGGCACAATAAATCAAATATTTTAATCTGTCCGAATCATTTTTCCATTCATTAGGAGAGTCATTTTCACAGGGCATTAAATTTAAAAGTCTGGAAAATGTGACTGGAATCCACATTTTAAATAATTGATTCCTCTCCTCATTGGATAAATCAAACTTATCAGAAAAGCTCTCAAATATCTCTGAATTTCTACAGACATGGATTTTGACATTATATTTTGGCATGATTTTGTATAATTTTAGCAAATTTTTCCTCATTTTAATTTGGAGTTGGGCCTCGGTAGCTTCTAAGTTTCCTGCTATTTTAGTGGCCCTTGTATGTCAGCTCCTCCTACGTCAGTTATTTGATATGTCAGTTTCTCGTATGTCACTCATGTCTCCTCCCATGTCAGTTTTTTGTATGTCCGTCTCTTCCTCAGACCCAAGGTTACCTTCAGTTACAGACATGTGTCTTACTTCTTGTTCAATTTCCACATTACACTCAGAATCAGTATCACCATTTGACACTACTTCTACACATTTGTCCAGCTTAGACTTCTCTAACACAAGACTATGAAATACATCTACCAAATGTAGAATATTTCTCAATTTTTCTTTGTCTCTTTGAAAAGATATCAACTTAGCATTTAACTGTAAATTCTGAAATTCACATTCGCTATATAAACTAAGCCACAAAACATTTAAGTCAGTTTCATCATTAACTTTGAAGTTAATCTTACTTTGTTTAGCAAAAGAAGAAATTATATCCATATTTTGCTTACCTTCAGATTTCTTAGCTTTGGTGATCAGCACGTCTTATCCTCAGTTCGTCTGATTCTGGTGCCTTGTAGTACTTCTGGTGCCTGTCAATCCATCTGGAGAATAGATCAGTCCTCAATCTGTAGGTTCTTTCTGATTCTTGTGACAAAGTTAGTGGATTTCCTGACACGTGAACAACAGCTGTTCAGCTCGTCTCATCTCTTCTCTCCCCCCTTTGTTCAAGACGGAAATTCACATGCAAACATGAAAAATCAGGACTGGATAAGGCCCGCCAATGTAAAAAAATACTTATTTCTGTATATTTTTTCTATCGAGGACTTCTCAATGTTATGATCTGCTACAAGCACTAAGGAAAGACAGGAGATCTGTCCCTACAATGGAACTAAGCTGGATCCCTACGATGTAACGGGGAACCTGATCCTGCGATCAGACTCGCTAAAGTCCTCGGCTAGTCTGAACGAAGACCGATAGATGTGAGGGAAGGGATCCCTACAAGAACTAGGGACTGGGAGAAAGATGGACACCTCCTAGCAGAAATTGTAGCAGAAATAAGACAAACAAACAACATAGAACATAAAGGTCCGAAGACCTAGCAAAACTGACAGAGAAAGGTAACAGAGCACCAAGCTAGCTCGAGAGTAGAAATTACAATGAAGTCCAGCAAGGCTAGGAGGGCGGAGCCGGATTAAATAGGCAAAAAAGGTCATGTGACCAGCAAACTAGATAAAACCTAACAGGAGAGTTCTAACAGTACCCCCTCTTCTAAGAGGATCCTCCGGATCCTCTAGGCCCGGGCTTATCAGGAAACCTCCTGTGAAACGCTCTGACAAGTCTAGAAGCAGAAACATCATCCGCCCTCACCCATGAGTTATCCTCGGGTCCGAAACCCTTCCAAGCGACGAGATACTGCAAACTCCCTCTATACCGTCTAGAATTTAGGATGCGGGAAATTTCATATTCCCCATCCTCCACCACCGGAGGAACAGTGGCAGAGGCGTCACCATCCGACACATCAGCTCTTTTCAACAGAGAAACATGAAACACCGGGTTAATCTTCCAGGAGGTAGGAACCTCCAACCTAACAGCAGATTGGTTAACTATCTGAAGCACCTTAAAGGGCCCTACAAACTTGGGACCCAATTTTTTAGAAGGAATCCTCAATCGCAGATTCTTAGAGGACAACCAAACCATGTCACCAATAGCAAACAAAACCTCTTGCCGTTTCCTATCAAATTACCTCTTAGATTTTTTGTTAGCCTCCTGAAGATTACCACGCACATCCGTCCAAACTCTCTCCAAATCACCGGAAAAACTCTCCTCCTCAGGCACAGCCGATATCAATTTGGAGAATGACCCAAAAGACGGATGTCTCCCAGAACAGCAAAAAAAAGGCGAACACCCAGCAGAAGAGGATGTATGGTTGTTAAGCGCAAATTCAGCAAGTGGCAGAAACTCAGACCACCCCTCCTGATTGTCTGCCACAAAACAATGCAAAATCTGCTCAACATCCTGGTTCTTTCTTTCTGTCTGGCCATTAGACTCAGGATGATATCCGGATGAAAACGACAAATGAACTCCCAACCTGTCACAAAAGGCACGCCAAAAATGACCCATGAACTGAGGTCCCCTATCAGAAACAATGTCAGTAGGAACGCCATGTAGTCTGACAATTTCCTTGACAAAGGCCTTAGCGAGTGTCGTAGCGCAGGGCAGTTTGATGAAGGGAACCAAGTGACACATCTTGCTAAAACGGTCCACGACCAACCAGATGACCGTGAAACCCTCAGAGGGGGGAAGGTCAGTAATAAAGTCCATAGCCAGATGTGTCCAAGGTGCACTAGGAACCTCCAGAGGGCAAAGCAACCCCACAGCAGGAGCATGCGAAGACTTAGATCTAGTACACACAGTACATTGACGCACCCACTTAATGACTTCCTTTTGCCATCCAGGCCACCAAAAACTGCGACCCACAAGTCTCTTGGTCTCAGAAATTCCTGGATGACCTGCCAACCGAGACTCATGACACTCAACAAACAAATCTCTCCTAAAGGTCCTAGGCACAAACAACCTCCCATGGGGAGTTCTAGACGGGGCATTCTCCTGAGCTTTAAGAATCTCATCCTCCAAAATGGAGTCCAAAGCAGCAATCACAACACCTTCCTGTAAAATGCTCTCCTCCTCCTCCTCAGCACCGACCATTGGAGAAAAGCTGCGAGACAAAGCATCAGCTTTAACATTATTGGTACCCAGGATGTAAGTAACGGAAAAATTAAACCGCGAGAAAAAAAGTGCCCACCTAGCCTGACGGGCATTAAAGCACTTGGCAGCATCAAGATAGATCAGATTTTTATGATCAGTGAAAACCTGAATGGGAAATTCAGCACCTTCCAAGAGATGACGCCAGTGTTCAAATGCGAGTTTAATCGCCAGCAATTCCCGATTACCAATATCGTAATTAAGTTCAGTCTCAGAATTTTTTTTTGAAGAAAAAGCACAGGGATGTACTCCATCCTTGTTTTCCTGAGACATCACCGCACCGACCCCCACAGAAGAAGCATCAACCTCAACCAAAAACGGCTTAGTCACATCAGGCTGCATAAGGATGGGAGCAGAGGTGAACCTCTCCTTTAGAAACACAAAAGCTTCAGAAGCCCACTGAACCGCATTAGCACCTTTCCTGGTGAGATCGGTCAGTGGTTTGACAATAATAGAAAAATTCTTTATGAATTTTCTGTAATAATTGGCGAAACCCAAAAACCTCTGTATCGATTTCAAACCAATAGGCCTAGGCCATTCCTGCACAGCTTGAACTTTAACCGGATCCATCTCAAAACCTTCATTGGAGATAATGTAACCCAAAAAACTAATTCTCTGTACAGCGAACTCACATGTCTCTAGCTTAGCAAAAAGCGAATTGTCCATTATTAACTGTAAAACCTCACGTAGGCTCCGCCAATGAGACTCCAGATCCGGCGAATAAATCAAAATGTCATCCAAATACACAACAACATTTTTGCCGATCAAAGGTCTAAGGATGTCATCAATAAGATTCTGAAAAAATGCTGGAGCATTGGTAAGACCAAAAGGCATAACCAGATTCTCAAAATGACCCACAGGAGTGTTAAAAGCAGTCTTCCATTCATCACCCTCCTTCATGCACAACAAATTGTATGCCCCCCGGAGATCAATTTTAGAGAACCACTTGGCCCCCACTAACTGGTTAAACAAATCAGAAATCAATGGCAATGGGTAAGGATTGCATACAGTAATTTTATTAATCTCACGAAAGTCCAGACAAGGACATAAACCGCCGTCCTTTTTTTTAACAAAAAAAAATCCAACAGCTACAGGAGACTTGGAAGGCCTAATGTGACCGGCGGCCAAGCTTGTCTGTATGTATTCCTCCAAAGCCTTTCTCTCAGGAATAGTAAGATTAAATAAACGACTTTTAGGAAGAGTCGCTCCAGGGACAAATTCAATGGTACAATCATAGTCTCTATGAGGAGGCAAAATTTGCGATTCCTTCTCAGAAAAAACTTTCCAAAAATCCTGAATAGGTACAGGTAATTCCCCTTTATCCACAGCAGCAATGCGCCCATTACAACACTTGTCATAACACTTAGGGCTCCAGGACTTAATTTCATTGGTAGACCAATCCAGTACAGGATTATGCAATTTTAACCAGGGTAACCCCAACACTACTGGAGAAGGCAAATTATTTAATACTACCAAATCCAAATTCTCTTGGTGAATACCATTAATAGTGAGGGGAAATTCACAGACCTTGTGAGTAACACTCTTTAAGGGAGAGCCATCGACAGAAACCACAGCAATAGGGGATGACAAAGGTTTGGGTTTTAATTTAAGTTTTTCCAGGAATCCCCCATCAATCAAATTCAGAGTAGAACCACAATCCACAAATATCCGAAATTCAATTAATTCTTCCTGAGCAGTGGTAGTAGCAGAAAGAAGTACACCCTTAGTATTTAAACAGGCTATACGAGCGTAACTGACCTTTTTTTTTTCTTTGTTCATACGAAGCACACAGTTCTTAATGAAATGGTCAGATTATCCGCAATAAAAGCACAAACCTTCAGAAAATCTGCGGTCTTTTTCCTGAGAGCGGGGTGACATCGCCCCAATCTCCATCGGCTCTCCGATATCAGTACAGACCCTCTCAAGACTTGGAGCTGACATGGCAGAGGATTTACTCTCATTAACCCTTGCACGCAGTCTCCTGTCCACCCGTATAGCTAATTGCATTGCTTCCTGCAAGTTTCCAGGTGAAGGATAAGCAATCAGCAGATCCTTAACCCTTTCACCTAGCCCCACAAGAAACAAACTTTTCAAAGCTGATTCATTCCACCCAACCTGAGCAGACCACCGACGGAAGTGAGTACAATAATTTTCCACATTACCTGATCCCTGCCTCAAACGTCTTAATTCAGACTCAGCAGATGAGACACGATCAGGATCATCATACAACAACCCCAAAGCAGAAAAAAAACTATCCACTGATCTAAAGCACGGATCACTAGGTTGGAGAGAAAAGGCCCATCCCTGAGGTTCTTTGCGCAAAAGTGACATTATGAACCCTATGCGCTGTGATTCATCACCAGAGGATCGGGGTCTTAAACGAAAATACAATAAACAAGCATTTTTAAAGGAAAAAAAATCTTGTTGTTCACCAAAAAATAGATCAGGCAGACGTACCTTTGGCTCTACAAAATGTGCTCCAGAACAGCTACTCACGTGTTGTTGGAGCTTGGCCACCTCCAGAGAGAGTCCGTGCAGGCATTGAGCCAAATCCTGAACCGACACCATGATGGAAACTGGAGGTCTTTCCTTAGAGAAATTTTTGGGCTGGACTTACTGTTATGATCTGCTACAAGCACTAAGGAAAGACAGGAGATCTGTCCCTACAATGGAACTAAGCTGGATCCCTACGATGTAACGGGGAACCTGATCCTGCGATCAGACCCGCTAAAGTCCTCGGCTAGTCTGAACGAAGACCTATACAAGAACTAGGGACTGGGAGAAAGATGGACACCTCCTAGCAGAAATTGTAGCAGAAATAAGACAAACAAACAACATAGAACATAAAGGTCCGAAGACCTAGCAAAACTGACAAAGAAAGGTAACAGAGCACCAAGCTAGCTCAAGAGTAGAAATTACAATGAAGTCCAGCAAGGCCAGGAGGGCGGAGCCGGATTAAATAGGCAAAAAAGGTCATGTGACCAGCAAACTAGAAAAAAACCTAACAAGAGGAGTTCTAACACTCAAAGTATCAATATCAAGATATTCTTTAAAAAAAATGTATCTATTTATTCTCGGGTTGTCCATTAAAAAGAATGATTGCAGAAGGTAAATACAATAGCTAGTTACAAAGACATTGTCCATTTGTCCATAATTAGCTTAATTGTTGAGATTCACCCATATTTTCCTGGGATCCTGGATGGTAGATTGCGTCTGTCTGTGTCCAGCACACGTGTCAAGATGACACCATGTGTCCGGGTAAAGAACGTGTTTCCTTGGGCCTACATCAGCAGCTGGTTTACACACAGATCCTTGTCCTGTGTCCTGTGGAATTGCAAGAGCCCCCCTGTCTCTAACATGGGCTTTTATAGCACCTGTTATTCCGCATATGGTAGTGAACAAAAAATACACACACAAATAGCGCATGTCATCTAGAAACCCTAGCACGAGGCTGATGCAATCTTATGCAATGTATGGTACAGAATTCAGAATTAAGAATAAAATGAATATCCATAATTATTATTTAACAGCGGGCACAGCTGATAGATAGACAGGTGGGCACGGCTGATAGACAGGCTGGCGGGCATTGGAACCTGAGGGCTGGGGAGAGTGTTAGCACACAAAGAACAACTTTGCACAGGCACCTCCATTATGGAGGAGGGGTTGTAAGTAGGGGCAGTACTCCGGCTATTGGCCGGGGACTTTTTAGGACGGCGTGCGTGTCCCCTTTAAGAGGAAGGGAGCGCGCGCGTGCCCTAAGTACAGAGACTGGGGATCTATGCACGGTGTGCGCGCCGCGGACAGGCACTGTGATGAGGCCGGGCGGAGGAGCATGGAACGCCAGACCAGAGCCGCGGTGGTGAGTAGATCGGCGTCTCTGACGGGCAGGAGGCAGAGATGCCGACGCTACAGTATCCCCAACTCTTCTTCAAGCCCGCAAGAAACTTTTCAAGAAGAGGAGGAGCATGTATGTTCTTCCTGGGCTGCCAAGACCTCTCCTCAGGACCAAACCCCTTCCAATCCACAAGAAAAAAGCTTTTTCCTCTTACCCTCTTGGTAGCCAGAATGTTCTCTACCTCAAAAACGTCCTCAACGCTGACTGGATCTGGAGCTGTACACGGATAATGAGAGAAAGGATTGAGGACAACAGGCTTGAGGAGTGACACATGGAAGGAGGTGGGGATCCGTTATAAGGCAGGAAGTTTCAGCTTGTACGCCACCGGATTAATTTGGCTCAGAATCTCGAACGGGCAAATGAATCGAGGACCCAACTTGTAAGAAGGCATCTTGAGGCAAACATACTTAGAGGAAAGCCAGACCTTGTCTCCCGGACGGAAAAGAGGCGAATCCAGACGTCTCTTATCGGTGTGTCTCTTCATCCGCTCAGAGGACTGTAGAAGTGCAGCTCTAGTGTCTTTCCAAATCACCGAAAAGTCATTGACGAGACACTCTGCGGCAGGATTGTCCACTGAAGAAGAGACAGGAAACGGAATTTGGGGGTGTTGATTGTAAACCACAAAAAACGGAGACTTAGCAGAGGACTCACTCACATGGTTGTTATAAGAATACTCGGCCTAAGGCGGAAGTTCTACCCAATCGCTATGGTGAGCGTTGACAAAGTGCCGAAGAAAAATGGTGAGGATCTGATTAATATGTTCCACTTGACCATTGTACTGAGGATGATAGGCCGAAGAAAAGTCCAAAGCGACATCCAGCAGCTTGCACATGGCTCTCCAGAAGCGAGAAGTGAACTGAACTCCTCTGTTCGAGACAATGTGGAGGGGTAAGCTGTGGAGATGAAAGATGTGACGGATGAAGTCCTTAGCCAGCACAGGTGTGGACAGAAGACCAGGCAAAGGAATGAAGTGGGCCATCTTGGAGAAGAGGTCAGCGACCACCCATATAACGGTAAAACCGGCAGATACCGGAAGATCAGTGATGAAGTCCATAGCAATGTGTTGCCAAGGAGCAGAAGGCACGGGGAGAGGAAGAAGACGACCAGCTGGAAGGTGCCTAGGTATCTTGTTACGGGCACAGGAGGAACAAGCCGCGAAAAAATCCGCAACATCCATGCGCAGGGTGGGCCACCAATAATGTCGGGCAATAAGCAGAAGCGTCTTACTCTGGCCAGCATGACCAGCCAGTTTGGACGAATGACCCCAGAGTCAAACGGAGCAACAGTCATTATTCTGGAGGGCCAATCATAAATAAAGGAAACGTTTTTTTTCCTGCTCATCTGTCCCTTTGTGCCTGGCTGCAATCCTCGAAGAGTCCAATAGAAATATGAAGAAATCCGGTACCAAAGCAATATGTTCCAAAGCTTTGTTCCAAAAAATTCTTAGGTATAAAAACACAGGCATACATTTTTGAAGGTGGAGGGCTTAATACAGCAAGGTCCCAGGACACTGGTTTACGCGTTTCAGGGCTATGTGTGCCCCTTAATCATAACCTAGCTGTATGGCTGTGGCATGGGAATTTTAAACTAGCCGAGCAAACATGTCCCGCCTCCCTTGTCACATGACTTACAAAACCTCTGTATCAAACACATTTTAAAATGCCAATGCAAAACACATATACAAGTTTAAAAACAAATTACAATATTGTAACAAGGTGCTATAAATGTGATTCGTGAACAGTTTTAATAGAATAGAATCAAATCCGAGCGTTTATTCAGGCTGGTGGGGTGGGCGGTCTCCTTCATCAGAATCCAATAGGTTTCCTGACTCAGGAGTTTCTGTCTCCAAGCCCCACCTCTCCTAGGCTTGTTGACTCTTTGTATCCCAAAGAATGGGAAACCCCTCAGATCTCCTCCATGTACTTGAAAAAAATGCTTGGATACATTGGATGGATTACAGGCTTCGCCGTTCACTGAATCACGAAGATGCTCGTTAATACGATGTCGCAATTTCCTCGTAGTGCAGCCTATGTATGAGAGATTACAGACATTGCAGGTAATTATATAAATGACATATGAGCTTCTGCAGTGGATAAAATTCTGAATTTTAAACATTTCTGGTTTCGCTATTTTCTGAAATTGTTTAGTATTCACTGCATATCTACATGTACCACACTTATTATTACCACATTTAAAAAAAAACCCTTGTAGATAGCCATGTTCTATTTCCCAAACCTGTCATCACCAAACTTGGTGATAAAATATTGGACAAAGATGGAGCTTTCCTAGTTGAAAATAAGCAGCCTTCCTTCAGAATGTTATCTAAGATTTGGTCACTTTTTAACATTGGCAAATATTTTTTAATAATTGATTCAATCTGACTATATTCCTTGCTGCATGTTGCTACAAATACCGTTTTTTTATTATTTTTCCGTCTCTGCTGATTTTTACACTTGCCCACCATATCTGACCGGGGAATTTTTTCCACTGATTTAATTGCTCTGGTAAGAGACCAGTCCTGATAACCTCTTTCTTTGAGTCTACTGCAGATATCATTTCTCTCCTGGATATAACATTCGTGGTCACTGCAGTTTCTTTTAGATCTATACATCTCACCCCTTGGAATATTAACCCTTACGTGTCTTGGATGACAAGAATCAGCTCTGAGGATAGTATTTCCCATGGTTTCTTTACGAAAAGTCGATGTTTTTACTTTACCATCAGATACATTTGCAGAAATTTTTAAATCCAAAATACTAATCTCTGCCTTACTGCACCTGTAAGTAAAAAAAAGATTGCAATTGTTGGCATTAACATATTCCATAAATTGGGGAACATTGGCAACGTCTGTGGACCACAGAATGATCATATCATCCATATATCTAGCATTTATATATATAATTGTCTTATCCCGTTTGTCTGTCTGTCTGTCTGTCCAGGAAATCCCGCGTCGCTCATTGGTCCAGCCGCTGTCTGTCAAGGAAGTCCCGCGTCGCTCATTGGTCCGGCCGCGGCCAATCAGCGACGTGGGATTTCAGAAAAAGATGGCGGCCGTTAGCGGCTCATCTGCCGCATGGAGGTCAGCGGCGATGCAGCCGGGAGATGAGCGGCGCTAGTTGCTCATCTCCCCGCTGCTGGCAGCACAAGTACCCCGACAGGCGGCGCCGCTCACCTCCATGCAGCTAACGTCGGGAGATCAGCGGCTTGGCCCGCTGATCTCCGGACGGCAAGTGTGAACGGAGGACCGGGGAGAGGCGCCGCCGGTCGGGATGCTTCTGCTGCGAGCAGCCGCTCATCTCCCGACTTCTCGCAGCGGAAGTAGCCGCACAAGCAGCGCCGCTCCCCGGTCCTCAATAATGCGACGCTGATTAGTCGCGGTCGACGCCCCCGACCAATCAGCGATATAGAAGGAAAATTTAAACGCCGCTCTGCTGATTGGTCGCGGTGGCAGGCCGCGACCAATCAGTGATATGCGCGGCAAATTTAAACGCCACTCTGCTGATTGGTCGCGGTGGCCGGCCGCGACCGATCAGCGATATGGAAGGAAAATTTAAACGCCGCTCAGCTGATTGGTCGCGGTGGCCGGCCGCGACCAATCAGCGATATGGGCGGCAAATTTAAACGCCGCTCTGCTGATTGGTCACGGTCGCTGGCCGCGACCAATCAGCATTATTGGCGCCAAATTTAAACCCTGCTCTGCTGATTGGTCACGGTGGCCGGCCGCAACCAATCAGCGATATGGGCGGCAAATTTAAACGCCGCTCTGCTGATTGGTCGCGGTGGCCGGCCGCGACCAATCAGCGATATGGGCGGAAAATGTAAACACCGCTCTGCTGATTGGTCGCGGTCGCTGGCCGCGACCAATCAGCATTATTGGCGCCAAATTTAAACCCCGCTCTGCTGATTGGTCGTGGCCGCCAGCCGCGACCAACCAGCGATTTTGGCGCCAAATTTAAACCCCACTCTGCTGATTGGTCACGGTGGCCAGCCGCGAACAATCAGCATTATTGGCGCCAAATTGAAACCCCACTCTGCTGATTGGTCGCGGCCGCCAGCCGCGACCAATCAGCGATTTTGGCGCAAAATTTAAACGCTGCTCTGCTGATTGGTTGCCGCCGCCAGCCGCGACCAATCAGCGAGATTGGCACCAAATTTATACAACGCTCTGCTGATTGGCGCCAAATTTAAACACCGCTCTGCTGATTGGTCGTGGCAGCCGGCCGCGATCAATCAGCGAGATTTGCGCCAAATTTAAACCCCGTTCTACTGATTGGTCGCGGCCGCCAGCTGCGACCAATCAGCGAGATTAGCGCCAGATTTAAACAACGCTCTGCTGATTGGTCGAGGCCGCCGGCCACGATCAATCAGCGATTTTGGCGCCAAATTTAAACACCGCTTAGCTAATTGCGCCCGATCGGCCGCATACATGTTCTAGAATACCTGATGCGCTAGAATCGGGCCACCATCTAGTAATGTGGTATACTGTATTGGAAAGGGTTGTCAGCTGAAAAAATACTTGACTCTTCCCACCAAGAAACGAACAAATTAGCAAAAGAAGGGGAAAATTTTGCGCCCATTGAGGCACCCCGGCATTGTAAAAAATATTTATTATCATACAGAAAATAGTTATGGCTTAATAGGAATTCAAGTGCCAAACAAACAAAGGAAATCAAGTCTGGGGAATAATTCGAATATTTCTGCAACATCTCAGAGACCGCTTTTATTCCCAAGGCATGTGGAATACAAGAATAAAAGGATTCAATATCACATGCAACCCATGTGTGTTTTTCCTCCCATACAACCCGTTCCAAAAGGCTTAACAAGTGATTTGTATCCTTTATATAGCCTGGACAAATTTGTACCACCGGCTGCAAAAGAGAGTCCACCCATTGGGACAAATGTTCACTATATGACCCTATCCCAGAGACAATAGGTCTCATGGGTGGGGGGAACCTCCCCTTATGAAGTTTATTCTTGTCAATGGTGTGTAGAGGCTCCTCCTCTGGGTCAGCAGACAGAGAAGAGCGGGATAGAACGTCAGCTTTAATATTCTTGTCTGCCGGGCGGTAATGGAGAGTAAAGCTGAAATGAACAAAGAACAGAGACCATCTGACTTGACACGGATTTAGCCTTTGGGCGGTCTGCAAGTAAGCGAGGTTTTTATGGTCAGTGTAGATGGCCACCGAATCCAGGGCCCCTTCAAGCAAGTAGCGCCACTCCTCCAAAGCTAATTTGATGGCCAGCAGTTCTCGATCTCCTATGGAGTAATTGCGCTCGGTCGGAGAAAAGAGTTTGGAGAATAAGCCGCAGGTCACCATTCGTCCGGACGAGGATTTCTGGGTGAGCGCTGCTCCTGTCCCGGAGGAAGAGGCATCAACCTCCAAGAAGAACTGTTTATTGCAATGTGGACGTTGTAGCACTGGAGCAGAGGAGAAAGCTTGCTTAAGAGAGGCAAAGGCACTTTCCGCCTCGGAAGTCCATTCCCTGTGATTTGCCCCTTTACGGGTGAGAGCAGAGATGGGAGCAGTTCGGGAGGAGAAATGAGGAATGAAGAGGCGGTAATAGTTAGCGAATCCCAGAAACCGCTGAATAGTCTTCAACCCCTCAGGTCGGGGCCACTTTAAGATGGCAGACACCTTCTCGGGATCCATCTGCAGTCCGGTCTCTTAGATGATATACCCCAAAAATGGTAGGGAGGTCTGCTTAAAGACGGATTTTTCGTACTTAGCATACAGGCGATTCTTATGGAGCCTCAGCAGTACCTGACGAACATCCCTCCGATGAGAGGGCAGATCAGTAGAGAACACCAAGATATCGTCCAGGTACACAACCACGCAGGAATACAGGAGATCTCGGAAGATGTTGTTCACTAACTCCTCCAAGATGGCTGGAGCATTACAGAGACCGAAGGGCATCACATGGTACTCGTAGTGACCATCCCGAGTGTTGAACGCCGTCTTCCACTCGTCTCCCTGGCGAATCTGGACCAGATTGTATGCCCCTCAAAGATCAAGCTTAGTGAAGATCTTTGCGCCTTTTAGGCGGTCAAACAACTCCGAGATGAGAGGCAGGGGGTACTTATTTTTGATGGTAATCTGGTTTAGGCCCCTATAGTCGATATATGGACAAAGAGAGCCGTCTTTCTTTTTGACGAAGAAGAATCTTGCTCCAGTTGAAAAGGTGGATTTCTGGATAAATCCCCAAACAAGATTCTCTTCTATGTACTCAGAGACATAGCATGGGTCTTGGCCACGACAAGGGGTAGACTCGCCAGCGAGGAGGTGAAGCACCAGGTATTAGGTCGATGGTGCAATCATACGGCCTATGAGGTGGTAGTGTCTCTGCCTCCTTTTTATCAAAGACATCCGCATATGACCAGTAGGGTGCCGGCAGGCCAGGTAGGTTAGCTGGAGTAGACAGAGGTCGAGCAGGACGAACAGGAACCAGACAGGACTTATGACATTCCTGACCTCACCCTAGCTCCAATTCAGGATGGGCTTATGTCTCTGTAACCAAGGGAGGCCAAGCAAGAGGGGATGAGAGAGACCGGACAACACGTAGAAGGAGATCTTCTCCGAATGTAGAATTCCCACCTGAAGAGTTACAGGCTCAGTGACAAACAAGATGGTCTCAGAGAGAAGCTTTCCGTCCATGGAGGAAACCGCTAAAGGATCAGCCAGACATATAGTAGGAATCTGATATCGCTCAACGGCCTGTTGAATGAGGTTCCCAGCGGCTCCAGAATCCAGATAGGCAGTCTCGAAGAAGCGGGTCTTGTCACTGGTAACCGAAACGGACAGATTCAAGGGCGGAGAGCAAGAACTTTTGCCTAGGACGACCTCTCCGAGCGGTCCCAGACACTGGAGTTTCCCGGTCTCACCGGACAGGAGCGGATTAGATGCTCTATATTGCCACAGTAGAAGCAACTCCCCTCGGCGCGGCGGGCCTCCTGGCGACACTTGACCATCTTAACTTGGTCTATTAGCATAGACCCTGGAGAAGAAACTGGCGGGGATGTTGGTTGCGAGACTGGCCTTTGGAAGGTTGGTGCGAGGCGCAGGGATCTTCTCTCATGGGTCGCCTCCTTAGAACGCTCCTGAAAACGAATGTCGATCTATGTAGCTAATGACACCAGGTCGTCCAGAGAGGTAGGTATGTCACGACCGGCTAGCTCATCCTTGATCTGTCCGGAAAGGCCCTCCCAAAAGGTAGACACCAGAGCCTCATTGTTCCAGGCAAGTTCAGATGCGATGGTGCAGAAACGCATGGCTTACTGACCCACAGAGAGACTCCCTTGGCGGAGTTGGAGAATGTTAGAACTCTCCTGTTAGTTTTTTTTTAGTTTGCTGGTCACATGACCATTTTTGCCTATTTAATCCGGCTCCGCCCTCCTGGCCTTGCTGGACTTCATTGTATTTACTACTCCTGAGCTAGCTTGGTGCTCTGTTGCCGTTCTCTGTTAGTTTTGCTAGGTCTTCTGACCTCTATGCTTTTTGTTGTGTGTTTGTCTTTGACTGCTACTATTTCTGCTAGGAGGTGTCCAACTTATCCCAGTCCCTAGTTCTTGTAGGGATCCCTCCCTCACATCTATAAGTCTTCGTACAGACTAGCCGAGGACTTTAGCAGGTCTGATCGCAGGATCAGGTTCCCCGTTACATCGTAGGGATCTAGTTTAGTTCAATTATAGGGACAGATCTCCTGTCTTTCCTTAGTCCCTGTAGCAGATCATAACAGTAAGTCCAGCCTTAAAAGAAAAAAAAAAAAATTTCTCTAAGGAAAGACCTCCAGTTTTCCATCATGATCTCGGTTCAAGATTTGGCTCAACGCTTGCAGGGACTCTCTCTGGAGGTGGCCAAGCTCCAACAACACGTGAGTAGCTGTTCTGGAGCATATTTTGTGGAACCAAAGGTACGTCTGCCTGATTTATTTTTTGGCGAACAACAAGATTTTTTTTCTTTTAAAAATGCTTGTTTATTGTATTTTCGTTTGAGATCCGGATCCTCTGGTGATGAATCACAGTGCATAGGGTTCATAATGTCACTTTTGCGCAAAGATCCTCAGGGATGGGTCTTCTCTCTCCAACCTAGTGATCCGTGCTTTAGATCAGTGGATAGTTTTTTTTCTGCTTTGGGTTTGTTGTACGATGATCCTGATCGTGTCTCATCTGCTGAGTCTGAATTGAGACATCTGAGGCAGGGATCAGGTAATGTGGAAAAATATTGTTCTCACTTCCGTCGGTGGTCTGCCCAGGTGGGGTGGAACCATTCAGCTTTGAAAAGCTTGTTTCTTGCAGGGCTAGGTGAAAGGGTTAAGGATTTACTGATTGCTTATCCCACACCTGGAAACTTGCAGGAGGCAATGCAATTAGCTATACGGGTGGACAGGAGACTGCGTGCAAGGGTTAATGAGAGCAAATCCTCTGCTATGTCAGCTCCGAGTCCTGAGAGGGTCTGTGCTGACAATGGAGAGCCGATGGAGATTGGGGCGATGGCACCCCGCTCTCAGGAAAAAGACCGCAGGCTTTCTGAAGGCTTGTGCTTCTATTGCGGAAATTCTGGTCATTTTATTAAGAACTGTGTGCTTCGTATGAAGAAAGAAAAAAAAAATGGTCAGTCATGCACGTATAGCCTGTTTAAATTCTAAGGGAGTATTCCTATCTGCCACTACTGCTGCTCAGGATGAATTAATTGAATTTCGGGTATTTGTGGATTGTGGTTCTACTCTGAATGTGATTGATGGGGGATTCTTGGAAAAACTGAGATTAGAACCTAAAACTTTGTCATCCCCTATTGCTGTGGTTTCTGTTGATGGCTCTCCCTTGAAGAGTGTTACTCATAAGGTCTGTGAATTTCCCCTCACTATTAATGGTATTCATCAAGAGAATTTGGATTTGGTGGTATTGGATAATTTGCCTTCTCCAGTAATATTGGGGTTACCCTGGTTAAAATTGCACAATCCTGTACTGGATTGGTCTACCAATGAAATTAAGTCCTGGAGCCCTAAGTGTTATGACAAGTGTTGTAACGGGCGCATTGCTGCTGTGGATAAAGGGGAATTACCTGTACCTATTCAGCATTTTTGGAGAGTTTTTTCTGAGGAGGAGTCACAAATTTTGCCTCCCCTTAGAGACTATGATTGTACCATTGAATTTGTCCCTGGAGCGACTCTTCCTAAAAGTCGTTTATTTAATCTTACTATTCCTGAGAGAAAGGCTTTGGAGGAATACATACAGACAAGCTTGGCCGCCGGTCACATTAGGCCTTCCAAGTCTCCTGTGACTGTTGGATTTTTTTTTGTAAAAAAAAAAGATGGCGGTTTACGTCCTTGTCTGGACTTTCGTGAGATTAATAAAATTACTGTACGCAATCCTTACCCACTGCCATTGATTCCTGATTTATTTAACCAGTTAGTGGGGGCCAAGTGGTTCTCTAAAATTGATCTCCGGGGGGCATACAATTTGTTGCGCATGAAGGAGGGTGATGAATGGAAGACTGCTTTTAACACTCCTGTGGGTCATTTTGAGAACCTGGTGATGCCTTTTGGTCTTACCAATACTCCAGCATTTTTTCAGAATCTTATTAATGACATCCTTAGACCTTTAATTGGCAAAAATGTGGTTGTGTATTTGGATGACATTCTGATTTATTCGCCTGATCTGGAGTCTCATTGGCGGAGCGTACGTGAGGTATTACAGTTATTAATGGACAATTCGCTTTTTGCTAAGCTGGAGAAATTTGAGTTCGCTGTACAGAGAATTAGTTTTTTGGGCTACATTATCTCCAGTGAAGGTTTTGAGATGGACCCGGTTAAAGTTCAAGCTGTGCAGGAATGGCCTAGGCCTATTGGTTTGAAATCGATACAGAGGTTTTTTGGGTTTCGCCAATTATTACAGAAAATTCATAAAAAAATTTTCTATTATTGTCAAACCGCTGACCGATCTCACCAGGAAAGGTGCTAATGCGGTTCAGTGGACTTCTGAGGCCATTGAAGCTTTTGTGTTTCTAAAGGAGAGGTTCACCTCTGCTCCCATCCTTATGCAGCCTGATGTGACTAAGCCGTTTTTGGTTGAGGTTGATGCTTCTTCGGTGGGGGTCGGTGCGGTGTTGTCTCAGGAAAACAAGGATGGAGTACATCCCTGTGCCTTTTTTTCAAAAAAATTTTCTGAGACTGAACTTAATTACGATATTGGTAATCGGGAATTGCTGGCGATTAAACTCGCATTTGAACACTGGCGTCACCTCTTGGAAGGTGCTGAATTTCCCATTCAGGTTTTCACTGATCATAAAAATCTGATCTATCTTGATGCTGCCAAGCGCTTGAATGCCCGTCAGGCTAGGTGGGCACTTTTTTTCTCGCGGTTTAATTTTTCCGTTACTTACATCCCGGGTACCAAGAATGTTAAAGCGGATGCTTTGTCTCGCAGCTTTTCTGCCATGGTCGGTGTTGAGGAGGAAGAGGTGAGCATTTTACAAGAAGGTGTTGTGATTGCTGCTTTGGACTCCGTTTTGGAGGATGAGATACTTAAAGCTCAGGAGAATGCCCCATCTAACACTCCCCATGGGAGGTTGTTTGTGCCTAGGACCTTTAGGAGAGATTTGTTTGTTGAGTGTCATGAGTCTCGGTTGGCAGGTCATCCAGGAATTTCTGAGACCAAGAGACTTGTGGGTCGCAGTTTTTGGTGGCCTGGATGGCAGAAGGAAGTCATTAAGTGGGTGCGCCAATGTACTGTGTGTGCTAGATCCAAGTCTTCGCATGCTCCTGCTGCGGGGTTGCTTTGCCCTCTGGAGGTTCCTAGTGCAACTTGGACACATCTGGCTATGGACTTTATTACCGACCTTCCCCCCTCTGAAGGTTTCACGGTCATCTGGGTGGTCGTGGACCGTTTTAGCAAGATGTGTCACTTGGTTCCCTTCATCAAACTTCCTTGCGCTACGACACTCGCTAAGGCCTTTGTCAAGGAAATTGTCAGACTACATGGTGTTCCTACTGACATTGTTTCTGATAGGGGACCTCAGTTCGTGGCTCGTTTTTGGCGTGCCTTTTGTGACAGGTTGGGAGTTCATTTGTCGTTTTCATCCGGATATCATCCTGAGTCTAATGGCCAGACAGAAAGGAAGAACCAGGATGTTGAGCAGTTCTTGCGTTGTTTTGTGGCAGACAATCAAGAGGGGTGGTCTGAGTTTCTGCCACTTGCTGAATTTGCTCTTAACAACCATACATCCTCTTCTGCTGGGTGTTCACCTTTTTTTTGTTGCTCTGGGAGACATCCATCTTTTGGGTCATTCTCCAAATTGGTTTCGGCTGTGCCTGAGGAGGAGAGTTTTTCCGGTGATTTGGAGAGAGTTTGGACGGAAGTGCATGCTAATCTTCAGGAGGCTAACAAAAAATCTAAGAGGTACTTTGATAGGAAACGGCAAGAGGTTTTGTTTGCTATTGGTGACATGGTTTGGTTGTCCTCTAAGAATCTGCGATTGAGGATTCCTTCTAAAAAATTGGGTCCCAAGTTCGTAGGGCCCTTTAAGGTGCTTCAGATAGTTAACCAATCTGCTGTTAGGTTGGAGGTTCCTACGTCCTGGAAGATTAACCCGGTGTTTCATGTTTCTCTGTTGAAAAAAGCTGATGTGTTGGATGGTGACGCCTCTGCCACTGTTCCTCCGGTGGTGGAGGACGGGGAATATGAAATTTCCCGCATCCTAAATTCCAGACGGTATAGAGGGAGTTTGCAGTATCTCGTCGCTTGGAAGGGTTTCGGACCTGAGGATAACTCATGGGTGAGGGCGGATGATGTTTCTGCTTCCAGACTTGTCAGAGCGTTTCACAGGAGGTTTCCTGGTAAGCCTGGGCCTAGGGGATCCGGAGGATCCTCTTAGAAGAGGGGGTACTGTTAGAACTCTCCTGTTAGGTTTTTTTTAGTTTGCTGGTCACATGACCATTTTTGCCTATTTAATCTGGCTCCGCCCTCCTGGCCTTGCTGGACTTCATTGTATTTACTACTCCTGAGCTAGCTTGGTGCTCTGTTGCCGTTCTCTGTTAGTTTTGCTAGGTCTTCTGACCTCTATGCTTTTTGTTGTGTGTTTGTCTTTGACTGCTACTATTTCTGCTAGGAGGTGTCCAACTTATCACAGTCCCTAGTTCTTGTAGGGATCCCTCCCTCACATCTATAGGTCTTTGTACAGACTAGCCGAGGACTTTAGCGGGTCTGATCGCAGGATCAGGTTCCCCGTTACATCGTAGGGATCTAGTTTAGTTCTATTGTAGGGACAGATCTCCTGTCTTTCCTTAGTCCCTGTAGCAGATCATAACAGAGAAGAGAGGAGGCAGTCGAAGATTTTCGTCTGGGCTCATCGTACACCTTCCGGAAAGCCGCGAGAAAAGCCTGGAGGTCGGACACCAGAGGATCCCCTCTCTCCCACAGAGGGTTAAGCCACGCCAACGTCACTCAGGTGAGGTGCGACATGATGAATGCCACCTTGGCCCTGTCGAAGGTGAACTGGTGCGCCAGGAGCTCAAAGTGAAGTGAAAACTGATTAATGAAGCCCCGAAATAGGGCAGGATCATGACCAAAATATGGAGGAGCAGATACCCGGGTTACTAAGTCTGGTGCCACAGTGCCACTGGTTTTAGGATGGCGCGCGCGCCCACTTTAAGAGGAAGGGAGCGCGCGTGTGCCCTAAGTACAGAGACTGGGGATCTAAGCGCGGTGCGCGCACCCCGGACAGACGCTGTGATGAGGCCAAGGGGGGAGCGGAACGCCGTACCGGAGCCGCGGTGGTGAGTGGATCGGCGTCTCTGACCGGCAGGAGTCAGAGACGCCGATGCTAAAGTACCCCCCCTTTACGCCCCCTCTTTTTCAAGCCCCCAAGAATTTTTTCAAGAAGAGGAGGAGTATGTATGTTCTCCCTGGGCTGCCAAGACCTCTCCTCAGGACCAAACCCCTTCCAATCCACAAGAAAAAAGGTTTTTCCTCTTACCCTCTTGGTAGCCGGAATGTTCTCTACCTCATAAACGTCCTCAGCGCTGACTGGAACTGGAGCTGTACCCAGATAATGAGAGAAAGGATTGAGGACAACAGGCTTGAGGAGTGATACATGGAAGGAGTTGTGGATCCGTTATGAGGCAGGAAGTTTCAACTTGTATGCCGCCGGATTAATTTTTCTCAGAATCTTGAACGGGCAAATGAATCGAGGACCCACCTTGTAAGAAGGCATCTTGAGGCAAACATACTTAGAGGAAAGCCAGACCTTGTCTCCCAGACGTAGATGAGGCGGATCCAGACGTCTCTTATCAGCGTTTCTCTTCATCCGCTCAGAGGACTGTAGAAGTGCAGCTCTAGTGTCTTCCCAAATCACCGAAAAGTCACTGACAAGACACTCTGCGGCAGGATTGTCCACTGAGGAAGAGACGGGAAACGGAATTCGGGGGTGTTGACCGTAAACCACAAAAAACGGAGACTTAGCAGAGGACTCACTCACATGGTTGTTATAAGAATACTCGGCCTAAGGCAGAAGTTCTACCCAATCGCTATGGTGAGTGTTGACAAAGTGCCGAAGAAAACTGGCTGTTCATCATTATGCTATTTGTACTGTGGTGAAATTGATGCCATTTTGGTGGTGTCTGCCACTAACTTTTGGAAATGTGGAAACTCCTGATTGGGTCTCCATCTGCTGGGTTGGCTATAGTGGAAGAGGTATCAGTCCTAATTATACTATTTGCACTGCAGTGAAATTGATGCCATTTTGGTTGTGTTTGCCACTAATTTTTGGAAATGTGGAGTCTCCTGACTGGGTCTCCATCTGCTGGCTTGGCTGTAGTGGAAGCGGTGTCGGTCCTTATTACCTCATTTCTACAGTAGTCAAATTGATACCACTTTGGTGGTGTTTGCCACTAAAAATGTAGAGACTCTTACTTGGGTCTCCATCTGCTGGGTTGGCTGTAGTGGAAGAGGTGTCAATCCTCATTAAGCTATTTCTACTGTAGTGAAATTGATGCCACTTTGGTGGTGTCTGCCACTAGTTTTTAGAAATGTCGAGACGCCTGATTAGGTCTCCATCTGCTGGGTTGGCTGTAGTGGAAGACGTGTGGGTACCGATTATACTAGTTCTACTCTACTGAAATTCATGCCACTATGGTGGTGTCAGACCCTAATTTAGGGAATGTGAACACTCCTGGTTGTGTCTCCTTCTACTGAGTTGGCTGTAGTGGAAGAGGTGTCAATCATAATTATACTATTTGTAAAGTAGTGAAATGTGGAGATTCCTGATTTGGTCCCCATCTGCTGGGTTGGCTGTAGTGGAAGAGGTGTCGGTCCCAATTATACTAGTTGTACGCTACTGAAATTGATGCCACTTTGGTGGTGTTAGGCCGAAACACTCCAGGTTGGGTGTGCATAAGCTGGGTTGGAAGAGGTTATGTTCTTATTATACTATTTTTACAGTAGTGAAATTTATGCCACTTTGGTGGTGTCTGCCACTAGTTTTTGGAAATGTTGAGAGGCCTGATTGAGTCTCTATCTCCTGGGTTGACTGTTGTGGAAGATGTGTGGGTTCCCATTATACTATTTCTACTGTAGTGAAATTGATGCCACTTCGGTGGTGTCTGCCACAAATTTTTATAAATGTGGAGACTCCTGATTGGGTCCCCATCTGCTGGGTTGGCTGTAGTGGAAGAGTTGTCAGTCCTAATTATACTGTTTGTAATGTAGTGAAATTGATGCTACTTCGGTTGTTTCTGCCACTAATTTTTGGAAATGTGGAGACTCTTGTTTGGGTCTCCATTTGCTGGGCTGGCTGTAGTGGAAGAGGTGTCAGTCCTAATTATATTATTTGTACTGTAGTGAAATTGATGCCATTTTGGTGATGTCTGCCACTAATTTTTGGAAATGTTGAAACTCCTGATTGGGTCACCATCTCCTGGGTTGGCTGTAGTGGAAGAGGTGTTGATTCTAATTATACTATTTCTACTGTAGTAAAATTGATGCTACTTCAGTTGTTTCTGCCACTAATTTTTGGAAATGTGGAGACTCCTGATTGGGTCTCCATTTGCTGGGTTGGCTGTAGTGGAAGAGGTGTCGGTTCCCATTATACTAGTTCTACTCTACTGAAATTGATGCCACTTCGGTGGTGTCTGACACTAGTTTTTGGAAATATGGAAACTCCTGATTGGGTCTCCACTAGTGATGAGTGAGCGTCCTCGCCACTGCTCGGTACTTGCACGAGCATCTCACTGCTTAACATGCTTGGTGAGTATTTCCGAGATACTCCTGAGGGAAATCGGGTCCCAGCCCCGCATGTTGGGCGCTCTTTAGACAGCCAATTAACATGAAGGGATTGCCTGCCACGCATTGCAATGCCGTAGCCATGTTGATTGTGGCATAACAGTGAAGGCTGGCAGCATAGCGTCATCGGATGTATATAAGACCCAGTGTCCCTATGCTTGGCACAGTTTACCCTGGAAACAGGCAGAGTAGGGAGAGGTGCTGCTGAGTGAGGGATAGAATTGACGGTGTAATAATTAGGTATAGGTATTCCACAGTAAGATATATATCCATCTGAACTAACAGTCCTGAGGACTAATCCAGCTGCATATATAAATCCAGATGACAGCAGGAGCTATGCAGGCAGAGTTTGTGGACACTGTAAACAGCAGAATAGGGTCCATTGCACATTCTGTCTGCTCTGCTGCTGTTACAGATATCCGTAGCCTTAGATAACAGGGCTATTTTTGTTGCTCTTAATCCTGATTGTTTTGCTTAAAAAGTGATATAGTACACCATTTTACTGATCTATTTGCTTGTTAGCAGAATTCAGACAGATTTTTATTTTGTTTTATTTGCATTGCTGTATTGTAGAAGTAGAAACTTTTCCATCATCAGATGTGACCCCATATTACTGTGGTAATAATACAGACATTTTGTGGAGCGTGCCAAATATTACCCTCCATTTAAAGTCTACCACTTTGGTGTTGTTCATCCTATTCACACTTTATCGCTGACCAATACCACAGCTATAAGACCACTTCCTAAAGCTGTGGTCATCAGACGTTATACCATATTACTGCGGTAATAATCCTTACATTTTTGGGAGCGTGTCAAGTATTACACTCCATTTAAAGTCTGGCAGTTGTGTGTTCAAATATATTCACAGTTGGTTGCTGACATACCGTATCTGTGAACAATGTTGTCAGAGTATTAAGCCACTTTTACGGACTCTGATAAAATGGCTTGCTCAGCTGTACATGGAGGTAGACATGGAACACTGTCTCTTTAAGTTTTCGAGTTGGTTTAATAAAACGTTATAAACCAGCCTAGAGTTCATAAGGTAAATACAGCCCATTCGGCATAACGGAAAAAAATATATATAAAGATGCAGCAGCACAGTCCATATATTGGCTGGGTTCAGGACACTCAGGGTTAACCACACACAGTTCAGCACAATACATGCAAGTTCCTATCTGGAGTAAGTCTCTCCAGATTCAAAAGACTGGCTATTTATAGCCTGGACCACACCCTGAGGTGGAGATATGGAGAACAACTTCCCACCCTCTCTATGGTGGTTCTCATAAAACACGCCCTTTCAAACAAGGCTGATTAACCCTCTCTGCATCTACCATGCAGGAGAAAATTTCCATGTTTCACATCACTGAAGCTAATAGCCTCAGTGAAGCATATCTCTCCTCCAGTATTCTGCCAGTGACTTTGTCAGAAGACTGACAATAAAACATACAAACACAAAGCTAAATTGGATTTTCCTGGGAGAAATGTTAAGAAACATTCTTTGCAGGGTCATGACTTGTATATAAGGCCATAAAAAATAAAAAAAATAAAAACTATAAAAACACAGCAGGATCTTTAGTATAAAAACCAGACTCGCCAATGCAATCTCTTAATCCTTGCAAGCTTCAACACAATGTTCACAAGGTAGACAGCAGAAGTGGTGGCTCCCCTAGACAACGAGAAAACTCCTTCACGATGGTAGAGACCACCATCTCCTTAGCTTGCTGCCTGGTACTTTTCGGTGAGAATGAACTTGGCTCCAAGCAGCCAGGAATTTCCAGCGAATGGCACGTCATGGTTTGATATGAGCAACCAGTACCAGAGGCGAAGCCATCCCCAATTTCAATAACTCAGGAATTTTATTTGCCAGACTGGCTGCTGTGGGGTTTCTACTCACTTGGGAGAGTTGGTAGTCAAAACAGGAAGCATTTCCATTAAAAGGTCCATTCTAGTTTATTGCGGAGTCATAATCCAGCCATAAACTAAGGAAAATAAACAGCCTTCAGTTCAGGCAAACAAAGTAAACAGCTCTTTAGGCAAAGTCTCTTGAGAACCAGTCCTAATCACACCGGCTGGAAAACATTCAGTACACCGGCTCAGTTTGCAGATACCACAAAATAGGACCTCTTCCTCATCACACAGACTATGTGTCAAACAATGGACTCCATTTTACCTTGTTAACCACACCCAGAGGTGAAGTATGTGAGTAGCCAGACCCGCCCATCTCTCCGACTACCCGCAAAACCTGGGCCTAGATGCACCAAACAATCCTCTTAGTGCTTGCGTGCATTACAGCAACATTCCAGGATTACATCACAGACGACAGCCATCTCTGTGATACATACCTCCGATCAACTATGTGTCTGTGCCACCTTACACTACTCAAACATTCGTTTCTCACAAAGGAGCTGAAGACAGAGTGGCAGTATGTGCAAGTTTCTCCAGCATGACCTGTTTGTTATATATCAGAGGGAGAACAGAATTGGGATTTGTTATTTTATTATTATTATATTATTATAGTCCTAATTGTAATATTTCTACTCTGGTGAAATTGATGCCACTTTGGTGGTATCAACATTTAATTTTTTGAAATGGGGAGACTACTGGTTGGGTCTCCTTCATGTGTGTTGCCTGTAGCAGTAGGCCTCCCAGACCAGAAGGCCTCCACTTACTTTCAGTCAACTACCCATGTTACTATCCTTACATTTTTGTACCAATAATAATCTATGAAGTTGATTTTCTACCATCTGAATGTGGCTAAGCAGGTTGAGTGTTGCATGTGGTATCAGAGCTCCCAGCACAGCAGACCTACACCGATCCCTCATCCACCTCATCTTAATTTGAAGTTCAATTCAAAGCTGTAAATGCTGGCCTAGACCCTAATACCTCATCTATGGCCCATGGCTGATTGCTGCTTTGGGTCAATTGAGGCCACTTTCCTGCTGTCTGCCTCTAATTTGATGTGTTTTGGCAGCTTTTGGGCGAGTTTGAAGGTGTTGTGTATGGGTTTAGTTTTGACCCCCATTGAATCCAATGGCGTTCGGTAATGTTTGGTGAAAATTCGACAAATAAATCGGTGAATATTGCAATTCCGAGCCGAATATTGAAATATTTGCTCATCTCTACTTGTCACCACTAAAGTGTCTGAGAAATAAGACAGTTGAACCACTTGCCAAGCCTTATTATTCTAAAATCAATAAAAGAACCTAAACTTGAAAAAATTTCCAAAATCCACTAGCAAGTATAAAAATAACAATCTTTATTGATAAATAATCCATAAAAAGATTTTTTCATTGTCAAATAATCACCAAATCATTTGAAAGAGGGAAAGGATGAAACAAACAAAAGAATCAGCACAAAGGGACACATATAATAATTCCATATAAAGTTTGGTCTCAGTTCCTATAGGTGATATTGCCTACGATGAGAAGGTGACTAGTAATGTAGAGATGATAATTCAAATGATCTCTAATAACAATAATCATATAGATGAATCACGTCATCTTGAAAATAGAGCGTTCAAACCCTCAACAAGGCAATACCCAAATGGTTCACATCAAAATACACATGCTGTAACTGACCCAGACCATTGAACTTACTTGTTTGGTGGAATAGGGCATTCTTGGAAAGATATATGATTAAGGGCCTAATACCACGGGGTTTACGAGTTCAAATCTTTCCATCCTTTGTGGTGGATGATGAACCCCTTAAACTGAGATGGGAAGAAGTTGCCGGGGATTGTTCCCGTGGCTTTATGGAGATCTTAATACAGATGGATGATAAGATCCTTAAAGATATTGAGAAAGAAATAGAGGAAATACAAAGTAATATCAAAAAGGATCTTAGTGACAAGGCCCTTGAAGAAATTAATAAAGAATTGGAACTTAATTTCGTTAATTGGAAAAATGAAGTGTGTACTGCAAAAACAAAGAAGTTTCAGAAAGATATGGCAGATCTTCAGAACAACATGATGTATCGGTGGAGAAATAGGGGCTCTAGAAAAGGTTCCATGATCAGGTCACATTCTGGCTCAATCTCATCTCATACCTCAATGGATGAAACACGCCCCAATACCAGTGACTCTCAATCTGAGAACACTGTACATATGGGCATCACAAGGGATCTAAGGAACAAGACCAAATCCTATCCGAAAAGAAAAATCACTACCCCACATCAATATACTAAGAAAACCAGGAGTAATAATATGGAGGTAATTAATCTCTCTAAACATGAACTGTCTCCCACACACTATGAACTTCTGAAATTAGGTCTGTCCTTTTCACCGGTCAGTGGATTCGATTACTTCTTGGCAGTTAAGGATCTCCACCTCTTCTGCCTCAAATTAATTTTGAAAAAATTACACCATAGACCTGAGCATGAGTTGAACTCTATGAGTGATAGGGAGTTGGAGGCATTGGATACATTGGAGGATCTCCTATTGGAGCAAGGCCCAAGCACTGATTTTCCTAAAGCTATTCTGCCCAAATCAACCACATTTCCTCCCTTGTCGATTTGCTCATCAATTGAAATTTTCCCCAAAATGGTCATGGAAGATTTAAAAAAAAATCCCGGGTGGGATTAGGAGAGATAATGTACATCCATTACAGAGAAAAGCCCTTAAAGAACTAAAACGAGGGAAATGTCATGATCTGGCCAGTTAATCAGTATGAGAAGGAGGTATATAGACAGCTGAAGGTGAAAGAAAATTACTCCATTGAGCCTAGTAATCCAACATCACACTTCAGTCTTGAACCTCAAAAAATCCTGATCACTGCATATGAAGAAGGAATTATACCAAAAAAAGTATTGGAGGGTTTAGCTGTAAAATCTCCAAAAATACCCACGCTATACTTGCTCCCCAAGATTCATAAAGATCCATTGGATCCCTCGGGGCGTCCGATAGTCTCTGGCATGGGAGGTCTATGCGAACCAGTCTGTAAATTCATTGACCACTATTTGAAACCACTGGTGGAGACGTTACCCTCCTATGTCAGGGACTCTTCGGACGTCCTGGGGAAATTGGATGGTATCTCCCTGGATGAGGATATGTGGCTGGTGACAGCAGACGTCGAGTCCCTATACACCTGTATAAATCATGATGATGGAATCAGTGCCGCCCGTTTTTTCTTAGGGACAAGTAGTCTGGACAGGCCCCTGGTCAACCTGATTTTGGAACTATTGGAATTCATTCTTGAACACAATTTTTTTGTTTTCAGGGATCAGTTTTATTTGCAGAGACGGGGAACCGCCATGGGCGCGGCATGTGCCCCGTCGTATGCGAATCTCTTCCTCGGCCTTTGGGAGAGGGGGATTTTCTGCGACGGCGGGGTGCATGCCGCGGGCCAGGTGTTGTACTGGTTCCGGTACATAGATGACCTTCTAATCATTTGGCAGGGCACCACATTGCAATTGAACACTTTTTTTGAGGCATTAAATGTTAACAACTATAATATCAAATTAACATACAAATATAGTAGACAAGAGATTGATTTCTTGGATATTGCAATGTCGGTGGACCCGAGGGGCCTGATCCAGACCAGTATCCATCGTAAAATAACTTCTGTAAACTCTGTACTACACGCCTCTTCTGCACATTTACCCTCGACCATCAGGGCCATTCCCACTGGACAATTTATGAGGGCTAAAAGAACATGCTCTACTGCTGTCTCTTTTGAACAGCAAGCTATAGATCTACGAGATCGTTTTTTGGATAGGGGCTATAGCCGCAGAACAATTAAGAGGGGCTTCAATAAGGCAAAGGCAGTCCCGCGGGAAAGACTCCTCAGGACTACCAAGAAAAAACTAACTGATATCCCGAAGATAAGATTTATCTCTACTTTTAATTGTGAGTGGAATTCTATGAAAGTTATTCTTGTGAGACATTAGCCCATCTTACTCACTGATCCAGTTTTGAAAAAGGAGATCTCTGAATTTCCACTCATGACAGCAAGACGCAGTAGAAATCTTCGGGATCATCTAGTCCAAAGCCACTATGTGGCGAAAGGAAAGAGTCACTTTGGGACTGGCAAACAAAAGTGGGGATGCTTTCCCTGCGGTGACTGCCTTGCCTGTACAAGGGGTAACATTATTAGAGCAACCTCCTTTGACACTGCGGATGGGACTCGGACCTCTGCGGTCACCAGTTATATATCCTGTAGTACATCATACGTGGTGTACTACGGGGTGTGCCCATGTGGGAAAATTTATGTAGGACTAACATCTAGGAAGCTACGTATCCGAACTCGGGAATATGTCAGGGACATTGTGGCGGCAGGGGAGGTGGAGGACCTAACGACCGTGAAGACTATCCCAAAACACTTTAAGACCTGTCATAACTCCGATCATCGGGGTTTTAAAATTAGGGGGATTGATCAAATCCACTGTGGTATTCGGGGAGGCGATGTGAAAAAAGCTCTAGCCCAACTTGAGCTTAAGTGGATCATCAATCTGGGGTCTATGTCACCCCTTGGGCTAAATGAGAAACTTAGTTTCTCACCCTTCTTGTAATCTCTACACTTTTAACTTGATTTTAACCTTGTTTTTCTTTTGTGTGATTCTAATTTTTCCTCTTTATGCCTCCGTATTTTAGCGTGAATGACTTGCCATTACTCCCGTTCTGTGATAATATGGGAAGTACCCAACTTTATTGTGTCTTAGACCTACCTTTATTTGGATTTTGTATCTATTGAACTCCAACGAGTGAACCAGCAACTTTGAAGTCACCTTATTTTTCTCCTACATCATTGGACATTTCTTTATTTTGTGCACTCGATGTATATATGATATTTATTATATTGATTTATATACTGTGATATACAAGGATGTGACAAATGTATGTTGTGTTTTTTTTATTTGTTTTTTTTTATGGTCATGCACATGTATTTACCTGTATCTGTGCACACTACTATACTACGCGCATTCTTAGTCTGATGTGCCAAAAAATGCATTTTTGAATTGTTTAAACTTTAATGTGTATCTGTCTTTTGTGCATTTGGTTATAATTATAACTTTTGTGTACTGATATGGGTGTACTACCATGTTTTGCGTTTGCATAACTCTGCATTAGGTATTTGTGCATATTGATATGTCTGTGCTATATCTATATATTAGTTCACTCACTGATGCACATGTATTTGTCCACATTGTGCGCTTTTTGGGTGCATCAGTACTGTGAGGTATTTGCAACCTCTTTATTAGTCCATCTACTTTCTTTATTTATTCCTCTATAAAGGTTGGTCTTACGTTGGGAAATAGCGCCCCCATAATATTGATTATGCTATGGACTTTTGTATCTGTGGTTCGCGGGTCTCCAGGATGGAAAAGTTTCCCTGGTTACATGATACGAGCATGGACTCCCAAAAAATGGCGCCAGTAAGCGCATGCGCACTGCGACAGTCAATCCTATACCGGGCTAAGGCCTCCGTCATTTCCGGCATGCACATATGACGTCAAACGGGGATTTCCCTAGTGCGTGCCGGAAAGGAGAGCCAGACCCCGAACTTCCGGTTTCTCTGTCGCAGCGCTGGGGCACGGCACATGGATTGGTGGACTCTGGATATGGACGGGTATTTAAATGGTGAGGCACGCATATTCCTGATCACACTCCCCTTGAGAAAGCATTGAGTGTGCGAAACGCGCGTCGGGGCGTCACATACGGCACGGGACCAAATTCAGTGACTATTCCTATGGGTAAGTTCAATGGTCTGGGTCAGTTACAGCATGCGTATTTTGATGTGAACCATTTGGGTATTGCCTTGTTGAGGGTTTGAACACTCTCTTTTCAAGATGACATGATTCATCTATATGATTATTGTTATTAGAGATCATTTGAATTATCTCTACATTACTAGTCACCTTCTCATCGTAGGCAATATCACCTATAGGAACTGAGACCAAACTTTATATGGAATTGACGCGCCCCCTGGGCCAGTGTTGTAGGGGATACCCGGAGCCGGATCTCGATGGGGGTAGTAGTCCTTGTGGCGGTGACCCGGTCCGTGCCCAGGGTGTCAAACTAAGTGGCAGTCTATGGCAGTAGATGTTAACTTGATTGTCGACTACGCCACCCGTTGAGTGCGGCTTTGAAGCCGCCGCTGCAGAGCAGTCCGCTGAGGCCGGTGGTATATGTGCAGCAGTGATGGTATAACCCCCAACGGGAGGGGTATGGCCTCAGGGCAGCAGGTGTAGATGGTGGGGGTTGTGATGGTGCCGTAAGAAGACTCAGAGTCGGGAGATGCAGTTCAGGGTTTTTACTTACTGGTGTCCTTTTAGTCACTCTGGCCTTGAGTGACCACCCGAGCCGTGCTGCGTCCACCAGGTCCTGGACTCGGCCAACCCCCAGGCAATTCCGGAGCGTGGTCCTGAGCTCCTTTCTGACTCTCCCTTTCTCTGGCCGTTCCCACCAGGGATCCACTTTTGGCCGGCTCCCTCGGGTCTCTTGGTGGTCAAACCTCCTCTGGGTTCCCTGACCCTATACTTGATGTGCCTTTCTGGTGGATTTGGTGAGGGTCGTGGCAAATCTTGACCACGACCTCCGGTTTCTGGCTGAGGATTAGTGGCCTCCACCAGTTCGGGTTCCGGTACCCTTGTCCGCCAACCCTTCACCCTTTTGTCTGTATTCTGGGATCTTGGGGTTCCCTTCTTGTTTCCTCTCTGGGTCCTTCTTTCTCCTCTCTCTCTCTCAGCAGGCTCTGCTCTGGAGCTGGGCCCAGCCGGAGCCACAGCTCCCTGTCAGCCCTCCTGGCTGAGCTCCTCTGCTCTGCTCCTCTTGCCTGACTGAACTCACTGACCCTATCCTAAGATGGTGCCCACCTTATATACTCCCTCTATGTGTGAGCTCAGGTGACCAGCACCCAATGAGCTCCTATCTTTACCCAGACTACTCCCCCTATCTGCCCCTACACTACTGGGATGTTCCACCCCCCTCCCACTCCAGCTGTCGTACCTGCACATATACTGGTGGGAGTACCGTCGTTCTGTCCCCCGGAAATGGGATGTATGTAGTGCATGCAGCCTACTAGCTCAGTTCCACACTCCATCCTTACCCGGGAGTGGAATACCACACCTCTGGCTTGAGGTGTAATACCCCTGTAGCAGCCGAGTCCTCAGGGTGCTACAGAATTATTATATGTGTTCTTTTGTGCTGATTCTTTTGTTTGTTTCATCCTTTCCCTCTTTTAAATGATTTTCTCATTATTTGACAATGAAAAAATCTTTTTATGGATTATTTAGCAATAAAGATTGTTATTCTTATACTTGCTAGTGGATTTTTGAAATTTTTTCCAAGTTTAGGCTCTATGATTGAGGATTCACTACATAGTCTTGTTCATGTAAAATTGAATGGGGAGATATGACTTATCTATCTTCAGCCAGTATATATTACTTATATCTTTGGAATAGTTTCTTGCATTAAAATCAATAAAAGGCAAGGAATGCATTAAAAATTATACGGAAATTATCATTAAGAAGAGGCTGACAACAAGAGGTGCAACTGTCATAATGGATTGGGAATTGGACTCTAATGAAGCTAAATATCAATTAATGGATTTTAATGTGGGCAAAAATAAAGAAGATAATGCTAATATTTTTAAAATTATATAGATTAGATAGTGGACAGTGCCTTTAATAGAAAGCTTTTTTCAGAAAAGCTTAAAAGGTCTCTCATTAACACTTTAATAGCTATCCATATACACCGATTTTTTTTATCTACTTCCAAAAATTTACAAAAAATCTTAACAGACTTCTGGAACATCCTATAGATTCTAGAATTATTATAGAAATAGTAGAGACTTTAGTGGTGCACTATCTCCAAAAGATTGGTAAGAAATTGCCAGATTGCCTATCAGATACTAATCAATTCCTTGGAAAGGCGGAAACTGTTGACGGTGACAAGAGTCTCTACACCAACTTACCTTATGAGGATATAGGTGTAATTAGGGAAATATTCTGTGAAAATCCTATAATCTTTCACCCCGTCACCCAGAAACCTGTTTTCACTTTTCTGACCAGGCCAATTTTTTCAATTCTGACCATTGTCACTTCATGAAGTAATTATTCTGGAACGCTTCAACGGATCCCAGTGATTCGAAGGCTGTTTTCTCATGACATATTGTACTTCATGATAGTGGTAAAATTTGCTCGCCATTACTTGCATTTACTTGTGAAAATATCATAAATTTGGAGAAAATTTTTAAAATTTCACAATTTTCAAACTTTTCATTTTATCCCCTTAGACCAGAGTTATGTCACACAAAGTAGTTAATAAATAACATTTCACACTTGTCTACTTTACATCAGCACAATTTTTGAAACATAGTTTTTTTTTTTGTTAGGGAGTTAGATTGGGCGCACGGCAGGGCTTGGAAGGGAAGGAGCACCATTTGACCTTTTGAACGCAAAACTGGCTGGAATCGAGAGCGGATGCAAGGTCGTGTTTGGAGAGCCCCTGAAGTTCCTAAACAGAGGAAACTCCTCACTAATTACCCCATTTTGGAAACTAGACCCCTGAAGGAATTTATCTAGATGTGTGTTGAGCACCTTGAATACCTTAGTGCTTCATAGAAGTTTATACCGTGGAGTCGTGAAAATAAAAAATCACATTTTTTCCCACAAAAATGTTATTGTAGTCCCAAATTTCTCATTTTCACAGGACCAACAGGAGAAAATGGATTGTTTGCAATTTCTCCTGATTATACCAATACCCTGTATGTGGTGGAAAACTACTATTTAGGCATACGGCAGAGCTTGGAATTGGAGTGCAGACTTTGATGCAATGGTCTGTGCGAGCCATGTCAAGTTTGGAGAGCCTCTGATGTGCCTCGTCAGTGGAAATCCCCCACAAGTGACCCCATTTTGGAAAATACATCCCTCAAGGAATTTATCTAGAGGCATAGTTTTAGTAATGATTTTAATGCTTCTAGTTTTATTGGTGTATGAATTTATGATGTGGTGGTATGTGTAAGTTGAGCGGGCTGAGTACATCAGATTATAAAAGTGTTTTGAGTCAACAGGGTAAAACCAAATTGTATTAATTTATGGACGTGGTATGCTTTGAAGCAGTCCTCAATACAAAGGCCAAGTTTCTCAGGGCAGGCTTCACAATCGTAAATTGTGTCCTTTCGTATTCCCCTCTTGGAGTGTACTGAGCATACACAGCACTTTTTTGTCTTCTTCCCTTCTTTGCTGTATGGGGAACCTCTCCAGGAAAATGTTGACCTAGTACAATGCGAGGACCATCAGTTTGAGAAGTACTGGGACTGTAACCTTCCTAAGTGCCAAACATTAGGGCCTTGATGACTACCTCCTGAAACTGAAGGAAGGTTTGTACCGCGCATGGCCAATTTTTTGTACTATACTTTACCATTTGGGACTTCTGTTGTGGTACCTGGGACATTGACAAGAGATATGTTGACACGGTGTATGGAGGTCATGATAAGGGCATCCCTCTTATACTCGACCACCAGCATGTTGTCACTGCATTGGGCTCCGCTCTCACCCTTTCTCAGCTGTTGCCCAATTAGCAGCTTAGGGCGGATTCTCTGTTTTTTTTCACACGTAGCCGAATGCAACTGTACCTCTGACAGAGAGGGTCTTGAAGAGTGGTATGCTGGTGTAAAAGTTATCTATGTAGAGGTGATAACCCTTATCCAGCAGTGGCTGCAGCAATTCCCACACAATTTTTCCACTCATCGCCAGGACATGTGGGCATTCATGGGGTCAATCTTGATGTCCTTCCCTTCGTAGATCCTAAATCTGTGGGTGTTGCCTGAGGTATTCTCACACAGCTTGTAGTTTAATTTCGTACCTGGCCCTGTTACTGGGAATGTTAGCTTCCCTTTGAAATGAACCAGAGATTCATCTATATAGATGTCCCTTTGGGGGCTGTACAACTCAGCAAATTTTCTGCTGAAGTGGTCAACTACTGGCCGAATTTTATAATTTTATATAGACGATCAAACTTAGGATCGTCTCGGGGAGGGCACTTCACATTATCACTATAATGCAAAATTTTTTGGATTGCTTCAAATCGTGGCTTTGTCATGGCTATACGGAATACAGGTGTGCTGTAGAGTATATCAGTACTCCAGTATTGCCAAAGATGTATTTTGACTGAGCTCATATGCAGCACAAAAACCCCAAAATGTCATAATTTCTGTTGCATTTACAGGGGTCCATCTAGCATATGATGACGTGGGATTTTGGGTGAAAAATTGATGGGCATACAAATTTGTCTGGGCAATCATAAGATTTATTATTTCCATGCGGAAAAATAATTTAGAAAAGTCAATTTCAGTGAGGCCTATACTGTCAAATTGGATTCCTGAGCTACCCATGAAATCAGGAATAACAGGCTGATGATTTTTGGGGGCTGAAGTCCATATGGGATCGATTGCTGTACAGGTTGCTTTGGTCCTAGGACACCTTGCTGGGGATCCCACCTCACTGGATGAGAAAGAGGAAGAGAAACAGAGGAATGTGGGATGTTTCTCACTGCCTGAATCCGTGTCAGAGGCAAGGATGCAGTATGCCTCCTCTGCTGAACAGTGTCTTCTTGACTAAGGGACAGTTTTATATTATTCTTCAAAACACTGGGGATGTGTGTGTGAGTGGTGCTTTTACACATGTATTGTGTGGGACTTGTGTAAAGGGTATTATTTATTATAAAAAGTAGAAAGAAAAAAGTAGAGAAAAAACGTAGAAAAAAAATGTAAAGAAAAAAGTAGAGGAAAAAAAAAGGAAAAATTTGGAAGAAACACTTTAAAGGAAAAAAATGAAAAGAAAAATCAGTACAAGTGTACAAGTAAAAATAAGTTTGTATAAAAAAAAATTAGTGACATTCACTACACTAATGCCCTACCTATAAAGTTAGTTTTTTGCAAAAGAAAAACTGACTTCACTAACACTGCCATGTACTCTCCCCTAATGTGCCAGTTAAAAATTTATTCGGCGCTATTCTTTTCTTTTGCAATAGAAAAAGGAAAGTCACTAACACTGCGAAATACGCTCCACTAATGCACTAGCTAAGTTACCCGGTGCCAACAATTCTTTTTTTTGCAAAAGAAAAAGGTACGTCACTAACACTGCGACGTACGTTCCCCCAATGCACTAAGAAGTTACCCGGTGCTAACAATTCTTTGTTTTTTGCCTACCTATAAAGCTCTTCTGTACTACTTTTTTTTTTCTAAAAGAAAATTGGACGTCAATTACACTGCAACGTCCTCTCCCCTAATGCACTACCTCCCAACCTACAAAGCTACTCTGTACTACTATTATTCTTTTTTTAAAAAAAGAAAATCAGATGTCACTTACTTTGCAACATCCGCTTCCCTAATTCCCTATCAATAAAGCTATTTTGTACTAACGACCATTATTTTTTTTCTAAAAGAAAATTAGATGTCATTTACACTGCGACGTCCGCTACTCTACCTATAGCAAAAAAATGAAAAAGTCCCTTGGCGCAGACTGTGATCAGCAGTTATACTGATCAGAGTGCTGCGGCCACGGGAAGAGCATGAATGCTCAGTACAGGAGGCGGTGTACATGGGAAAGGCGCAAAACAGCGCTTCAAAGACACAATTGAGAATGGGGTGGGGGGGTGGGGTGTTAGTTGGAACAGTGATTTGGAAACAGTTGCTGCTGTGATCACAGATCGGTCACACAGCAGTCTGCACACAGACAGCACAATGCACAGCACTGGATCGCAGGAGACAGGAAATCGCATTGGCCATCAATGAACTTATTTCTCTCAGGTAACACAGAGGGGGTCTACAACTGCTCTGCATGGCAGCTCTGAGGAAGAGATGGTGTAGCGCGCAGGGGATGGGGACGACTCGGTACCCGGGCCTTTGCCTGGTTTGGGGGTGTCGCGGTGGTCGGCTCCTGGGCCCGTACCCTGGGGTCACTCTTGAAAAAGGGGATTGGAACTTGGATAAAATAAATAAACAGTTTGTGACGCCACCTGTGGTACCTGGTAATGATTACCAGCGCTGCTTCAGACCTCCGGGGGTGTTGGGATGCAGCTGAGGTGTTTCTGCTCCCCACAGGTGGAGCGGGCCCCCGGGGCAGTGTGGAGTTTTATGGTGGGTGGTGATGCTGGGGCTTGTAGTGCAGGCGGGATGGCGCAGCAGGAGTAACTGACAGAGACAGGAGATTCGCTTCAATACCTTTACTGGTGCGGATGTCAGGTATGGTCCAGGGTACTCAGTAGGATGGGTGCACTTCAGGACTTCTCCCCAGTGAGCGGGTATAAGGCCTTCTGGTCCGTGTCTGCCTCTCTGTATGCTCCTGGCCAGCCTGCACTGGGCCTAGCTTATGTGTCGTGCTGTTCCTTCACCTGACGCTCAGTAGTAGGACCTTCTGCTGGCAACCACTATCCCTGGGCACCGAGGCCTTCGTGGCTCCTGGTCCTTTAATGGGTCTAGCTTCAGGTTGGCCAGGGACTTGTAGTACTCCTGGAATGCCCGTGATCCCTACTGGGTATACACTGTGTTCCAAATTATTATGCAAATAATATTTTCTCAGATTTTCCCAAATTACCTATATGAATTGCAGTCATTGTAATTTTCCAGTCAAATAACTATTAGAGTACAATTGAAAGGTTTTTGTACAAACTGCCTATGATAACAGTATATTTTTAAAAAAATAAAAAACTCAAACTGCACTCAAAAAGCATGTTCCAAATTATTATGCACAGCAGAGTTTTCAACCTTTTCATTTTAATAAAGAACAAAATAATGGTCATTTTTGAAATTATATGCATTAGCAGGTTATTACAAACTGAAATCAAACAGTTTTCAACTCAAAACTTTATTCTAGGTGATGTTACATTTGCACATAAGACCCCTTGTTCGCAAGGAGCTTCTGAACTCTCTCGTCCATTGAATTTGTCAGGTTTTGGATGGTTTCTGCTTTAATTGTTTTGCATGAGGACAGAATACCCTCCCAGAGCTGTTGCTTAGATGTGAACTGCCTCCCGCCATCATAGACACTCCTTTTGATGATGCTCCAGAGGTTCTCAATGGGGTTGAGGTCACGGGAGGCAGTTCACATCTAAGCAACAGCTCTGGGAGGGTATTCTGTCCTCATGCAAAACAATTAAAGCAGAAACCATCCAAAACCTGACAAATTCAACGGACGAGAGAGTTCAGAAGCTCCTTTCGAACAAGGGGTCCTATGTGCAAATGTAACATCACCTAGAATAAAGTTTTGAGTTGAAAACTGTTTGATTTCAGTTTGTAATAACCTGCTAATGCTTATAATTTCAAAAATGACCATTTTTTTGTTCTTAATTAAAATGAAAAGGTTGAAAACTCTGCTGTGCATAATAATTTGGAACATGCATTTTGAGTGCAGTTTGAGTTTTTTATTTTTTTTTAAATATACTGTTATCATAGGCAGTTTGTACAAAAACCTTTCAATTGTACTCTAATAGTTATTTGACTGGAAAAAATACAATGATTGCAATTCATATAGGTAATTTGGGAAAATCTGAGAAAATATTATTTGCATAATATTTTGGAACACATTGTAAAGGGACCCTGTAGGCGTGGACCCAGTGTCCGGTTGGTATATCGGGGTGAGCCTATGATGCTCCTCTGCCCCCTCTACTCCTCTCTCCTTTCTACTCTTGCCTTCGGCCACACTCGGGGCCCTCAGAACTCAGGAGCAGACGTGCTGCATCTTCGCTGCTCTCAGGGTCAGCACTCTCTGAACAACTAATTCTGACTGAAGTGCCTGGCTCCACCCTCCATATATATATATCCCTAATGGGGCTCCCCCTGGTGGTATGAGGTGGATAGGTGGAGGTGTTTGTATGAAGTGAGGGCCTCTTGTGGAGAAGTCCATCCATGCACCCTTTTGGGATCTGTGGTGCCTGTGCGCCTGTGGAGTGAAGCACTTTGTAACAGGTTACAATAATAATAACAATTATAATAACATTTTCTTAAAAACATAATAAACACTCTTCTTTAAAATCTCAGTGAGATCCATTAACTGGTGTCCATCTCACTGGTGAAGATGAGCAGCATGAGGGACCCGTCTGAAAACCCTCAACGTAGGCCCTGGGCGTGGCTGCAGGGCATAAGTGATCCAGGTGCTGGACCAAGTCTTCGGCCACTCCAAACGGGTTTTTGTTCTGTGGCCTTATAAGGGGGCACTTTTGATGAGTGCAACTATTTACAAATAAAGTTTTTGGCTGCTCACAGTCCTCAGCCTACAAGTCTCTGTACCCTGACGGGGAACTACAGGCACACATTTAATTTCAGTTTACACAATAAACAATATGCAATACCCTACTGGGTAACTATTTATAAAGTAGGCACTTTGTGTTTATTCCCTAAACCTGGTAGGGATCTGTCCTTGTGTGCTGCGTGTGGACCTTCGTAGCACTGGGGTGTTACTAGTGTCTGTGCATGCACTTTCTGTTAATCTAGCAGATGTACGTGCTGGTAGGTTATAAAACTGTCTTAATCTCTCTATGGGACTGGCAAGTGCAGTGTCCACTGGGCCTGCAGGCTCTGCTTCAACTGGTGCTTCTCCACTTACTGGGGACTCTTCCTGTTCCTGAGCAGGCTCTTCCAGGGTGCTTACAGGTTCTTCTGGTTGTTGATAGAAGTGTATCACCGGTATTATAACTACTCCATCAAGTTGAGGCCAGTCTGCAGGGAAATCTCCTAGAACTGTGTGAAGCACTTCTTCCTTGGGTTCTTCCGGTGATATAGGAGGTAATTCTTGCTCTGTTGTCTTCAGTAGACCTGGGCACACTTTCAAATGGTCTCTTGAGACTGTTGTGGTCGTTTTTCCTCCCTCTTTGCTAATCAGGCAAGATTTACTGTTGTCAAATCTGGAGTTCAGCACTGTGTAGGGCTCTCTTTCCGACTGGTCATCGAGCTTGTGACTTCTTCTCTTCCGCTTTAGCACTATCTCTCCAGGTGCCAAGGGTTCTGCTGGTGCATGTTTATTGTACTGTTCTTCCTGCCTCTCCCTTACTCTGTTCAGACTGTCTTCGACACAGGCCTGTACTCTCCTGTACTGCTCTTGCCGATTTGTATCCCAGTCTTCAGTGGACATATCTGCTTCAGGTTCTACCACTCCGAGTTCCAGGTCCATGGGCAACTTTCCGGGTCTTGCTCTCATGAGGTACAATAGGGTACAATTAGTAGAACTCACAGGTATGTGATTATACAGATCTACCAGGTCAGGTAGTTTGTCTGGCCACTGGTTCCTTTCTTCCAAGGGTAAGGTTTTCAGCAGGTCTATGACGATGTTGTTCATTTTCTCACACAAACCATTAGTCTGAGGGTGATACGGCGTAGTCCGGATCTTCTTGCACCCATACAGATGACAGAATTCTTTAAACAGCTCGGCTTCAAAGGCAGGGCCTTGATCCGTCAGCACTTTGGCCGGTTATCCATGAGGCCTGCAGAAGTATGCTTGGAACGTTCTTGCTGCAGTTTCTGCTGTCAGATCCTTGACAGGGGCTACCACCAGGAACAGGGAATAATGATCCACCATGGTCAGTGCATAGGAATAGCCTGACCTGCTGGGTGACAACTTGATGTGATCCAGAGCGACGATCTCCAGGGGCTGGGTTGTTTTGATGGGCTGCAAGGGTGCTTTCTGGCTGCCGTAGTCTTTCCTTCTGAGGCTACAGGGCCCACAATTCCAGAACCACCTTTCTATGGAACTCCACATTCCAACCCAATAGAACTGCTCCTTCAGCAGGGTTTCCAGCTTTTTCCAGCCAAAGTGACCTGCTTGGTCGTGGTAGGCCTCCAACACCATCTGGATATCTGTCCTGGGTACAACAATCTGCCATACCATTTCATGGGTCTTGGGGTTGACATACCTTCTGCACAGCTTCTCTCTGTAGATGTGTTAGAACCCTCCTGATAGTTTTTGCTATCTAGTGTTTTGCGGTCACGTGACCAGCTGCCTATATATTCCAGCTCCACCCTTCTGACTTTGCTGGACTTCAGTGTTTTTTGCCTGTCTCTCTAGCCAGGTCCTTCGGTGCCTATCTCTGTCTAGTTCTCTTAGTCCTCTGGGATGTCTAGTACTTTTTGTCTGTTTGTCTTTTGCTCTGCAACAACTTCTATTAGGAGGTGTTCCATTTTTGTCCCAGTCCTTAGTTCTTTTAGGGACCCCTCCCTTTATTCTTTAGGTCTCCTTTCAGACTAGCCAAGGACAAAAGCGGGTCTGTTCACAAGCAACAGGCTGCCCGCTACATCGTGGGGATTCAGCTTAGTCTTACTGTAGGGACAGCCTTCCCATTTCTTTCCTTAGCTTATGTTGCAGATCATAACAGTAAGTCCAGCCCAAAAAAAACTAAAAGGAAAGAAATTCGGGGATCAGTATGGTTTCCGTCCAGGATTTGGCTCAACGCCTGCAGGGATTGTCTCTGGAAGTGTCCGAGCTTCAGCAACACGTGAGTAGCTGTCCTGGAGTGCATTTTGTCGAACCAAAGGTAGGACTGCCTGATGATTTTTATGGTAAACAGCAAGATTTTTTTTCCTTTAAAAATGCTTGTTTGTTATATATTCGTTTGAGATCAAGGTCCTCTGGGAATGAATCACAGCGCATCGGTTTTATTATGTCACTTTTGCGCAATGAACCACAGGGGTGGGCCTTTTCTTTCCAACCTAATGATCTGTGTTTAAGTTCTGTTGAAGAATTTTTTTCTGCTATGGGGCAATTATATGACGATCCTGATCGAATCTCATCTGCTGAATCAGAACTTAGACGTTTGAATCAGAGGTCAGATGATGTTGAAATTTATGGCACACACTTCAGGAGATGGGCCTCAGAAGTTAAATGGAATGATTCGGCATTGAAATGTTTATTTCTTGCTGGTCTGAGTGAAAGGGTTAAGGATTTGCTAATTGCATTCCCTGCACCTGAGACTCTGCAGGAAGCTATGCAGTTAGCTGTTCGTGTGGACAGGAGAATAAGGTCCAGGGTCAATGATGTAAAAACTCCTGTAACTTCAGGTCCTAGTTTCCAGAAAATCTGCTCTGACAGCGGAGAACCAATGGAGGTTGGGGCGATGTCACTCCGCTCTCAAGAAGGAGATCGGAGATTCGCCGAAGGTTTGTGTCTTTATTGTGGTAAAGCTGATCATTTGATTAAGTATTGTGAGCGTCATTTAAGTAAAGGAAAAAAAAAGGTCAGTTACGCAAGTATAGCTTGTTTACGCTCTGCAGGAGTGTTCCTTTCTGGGAGTACTGCTCTGCAGGGAGATTTGATTGAATTTCAGGTATTTGTGGATTGTGGTTGAACACTTAATGTGATTGATAAAGGGTTTTTGGAAAAACTTAAATTGAAATCCAAACCTTTGTCATCTCCTATTTCTGTGGTTGCAATTGATAACACTCCTTTGAAATGTATAACTCACAAGACTGCTGCATTTCCTCTCACTATCAATGGTGTTCACCAAGAAATTTTGGACTTGGTTGTTTTGGATAATTTGCCCTCTCCAGTTGTTCTAGGATTGCCTTGGTTAAAACTGCACAATCCTTTATTGGACTGGTCTACTAATGTGATTAAATATTGGAGTCCAAAGTGCTATGATAAATGTTGTAATGGTCGCATTGCGGCTGTGGAAAAATGGGAATTACCAGTACCTATTCAAGATTTTTGGAGGGTTTTTTCGGAGAAGGAGTCGCAAGTTTTACCTCCTCATAGGGATTATGATTGCGCCATTGAGTTTGTTCCGGGTGCTACTCTTCCCAAAAGTCGATTGTTTAATCTGACTATCCCTGAAAGAAAGGCCTTGGAGGAGTACATAGAGACTAGCCTAGCTGCTGGTCACATTAGACTTTCTAAGTCGCCTGGGGCAGTCGGATTCTTCTTTGTTAAAAAAAAAGGACGGCGGTTTACGTCCATGTCTGGATTTTCGTCAAATTAATAAGATTACTGTACGCAATTCCTACCCATTGCCGTTTATTCCTGACCTGTTTAACCAGTTAGTGGGAGCCAAGTGGATCTCAAAAATTGATCTCCGAGGGGCATACAATTTGTTACGTGTGAAGGAGGGTGATGAATGGAAAACTGCTTTTAACACTCCGGTAGGTCATTTTGAGAATCTGGTGATGCCTTTCGGTCTTACCAATGCACCTGCATTTTTTCAGAACCTTATTAATGACATCCTGAGACCTTTGATTGGTAAGAATGTGGTTGTGTATTTGGATGACATTTTTATTTATTCACCAGATCTAGAGTCCCATTGGCAGAGTGTACGTGAAGTTTTGCAGTTATTGAGTGATAATTCACTCTTTGCTAAGCTTGAGAAATGTGAGTTCGCTGTGCAGAAAATTAGTTTTCTGGGCTACATTGTCTCCAGCGAGGGCTTTGAGATGGACCCTGTGAAGGTTCAGGCTGTGCAGGAATGGCCTAGGCCTGTTGGTTTGAAATCTATACAGAGATTTTTGGGTTTTGACAATTATTACAGGAAATTCATTAAGAATTTTTCTGTAATTGTTAAACCTCTAACCAATCTCACCAGGAAAGGTGCGAATACGGCCCAGTGGACTGCTGAGGCCATTGAAACGTTTGAGTATCTCAAAGAGAGGTTCAGTTCTGCCCCTCTCCTTATGCAGACTGATGAGACCAAGCCTTTTTTGGTCGAGGTCGATGCTTCATCAGTGGGGGTCGGAGCAGTTTTGTCTCAAGAGAACGAGGGTGGAGTACATCCTTGTGCCTTCTTTTCGAAAAAATTTTTGGAAACCGAACTGAATTATGATGTTGGAAATCAGGAGTTGCTGGCTATTAAACTTGCGTTTGAACACTGGCGTCATTTTTTGGAAGGCGCTAGATTTCCTCTTCAGGTTTTCACAGATCATAAGAATTTGATCTATCTGGATGCTGCCAAGCGCTTGAATGCCCGTCAAGCTAGGTGGGCACTTTTTTTTTCTCGGTTTAATTTTTCTGTTACCTATATCCCTGGTACTAAGAATGTTAAAGCCAATGCTTATCTCATAGCTTCTCTCCTACGGTCGGTGCTGAGGAGGAGGAGAGCATTTTGCGGAAAGGAGTTGTGGTGGCGGCATTGGACTCTGATTTGGAGAATGGGATTCTGAATGCTCAAGATGATGCTCCATCTAACACTCCCCATGGGAGGTTGTTCGTGCCTAGAGCCTTTAGGAGAGATTTGTTTGTGGAGTGTCATGAGTCTCGGTTGGCAGGTCATCCAGGAGTTTCGGAGACTAAGAGACTTATCAGTCGCAGTTTTTGGTGGCCTGGATTGCAGAAGGAAGTCATCAAGTGGGTGCGTCAGTGTACTGTGTATGCTAGGTCAAAAGCTTCACATACTCCTGCTGCGGGGTTGCTTTGCCCTCTGGAGGTTCCTAGTGTGCCTTGGACGCATCTCACTATGGATTTTATTACTGATCTTCCTGTGTCTGAGGGTTTTACTGTCATCTTGGTGGTCGTGGACCGTTTTAGTAAGATGTGTCATTTGGTTCCATTCATTAAGTTGCCCTGCATCAAGACACTCGCTGAGGCGTTTGTTAAGGAGGTTGTCAAGCTCCATGGTGTCCCCACGGATATTGCTTCTGATAGAGGATCTCAGTTTGTGGCTCGCTTTTGGCATGCTTTTTGTGACAGGTTGGGAGTCCATTTGTCATTTTCGTCTCGTTATCATCCTGAGTCTAATGGACAGACTGAAAGAAAGAACCAGGATGTTGAACAGTTTTTGCGTTGCTTTGTGGCAGACAATCAAGAGGGGTGGTCTGAGTTTCTGCCTCTTGCAGAATTTGCTCTTAACAATCATACATCCTCCTCTGCTGGGTGTTCTCCTTTTTTTTGTTGTACTGAGAGACATTCGTCTTTTGTTTTTTTCTCCAAATTGGGGTTGGCGATGCGGGAGGAGGAGAATTTTTCCGGTGATTTGGAGAGAGTTTGGACTAATGTACGTTGTAACCTGCAAGAGGCTAACAAGAAGTCCAAGAAGTAATTTGACAGGAAACGTAAAGAGGTTTTGTTTACTGTGGGTGACATGGTTTGGTTGTCCTCGAAGAACCTGTGGTTGAGGATTCCCTCTAAAAAACTGGGTCCTAAGTTTGTGAGTCCATTTAAGGTGCTTCAGGTTGTTAACCCATCTGCTGTCAGGTTGGATGTCCCTACTTCCTGGAAGATTAATCCTGTGTTTCATGTTTCCTTGTTGAAAAAGGCTGATGTTTCTAATAGGGACGCCACTGTCACAGTTCCTCCTGTGGTGGAAGACGGTGAATATGAAATTTCTCGTATTTTGAATTCAAGATGGCATAGAGGGAAATTACAGTATCTTGTCTCCTGGAAGGGTTTCGGTCCCGAAGACAACTCCTGGGTAAGGACAGATGATGTCTCTGCTTCTAGGCTTGTTAAAGCTTTCCACAGGAGGTTTCCTGATAGGCCTGGGCCTGGAGGATCCGGAGGATCCTCATAGAAGAGGGGGTACTGTTATAACCCTCCTGATAGTTTTTGCTATCTTGTGTTTTGCGGTCACGTGACCAGCTGCCTATATATTCCAGCTCCACCCTTCTGGCTTTGCTGGACTTCAGTGTTTTTTGCCTGTCTCTCTAGCCAGGTCCTTCGGTGCCTATCTCTGTCTAGTTCGCTTGGTCCTCTGGGACCTCTAGTACTTTTTGTCTGTTTGTCTTTTGCTCTGCAACAACTTCTGTTTGGAGGATGCTCATTTTTGTCCCAGTCCTTAGTTCTTTTAGGGACCCCTCCCTTTATTCTATAGGTCTCCGTTCAGACTAGCCTATGACGAAGGCGGATCTGTTCACAAGGAACAGGCTGCCCGCTACATCGTAGGGATTCAGCTTAGTCTTACTGTAGGGACAGCCTTCCCCTTTCTTTCCTTAGTTTATGTTGCAGATCATAACAAGATGAACACCCGGCTTCTCTCATTCCACAGTTACTTGGCTTGTGGAGGAGCATCCTTCTCTAGGTGAGAACCTTCCTGGGTGGTCAGTCTTTTGATGAGGCTGACAACCGGGTCACTGTCTTTAGTCTCCTTCCAACTGTGATGGGGTAGAGGATTCAGCGTCCTTCCTTGACGTCTTCTGGTGACGTGTTGCTCATGGACCACTCCGCTTTGGTGGAAAGCAGGTAATTCAACTTCCTCTAAATCATCCACTTTATCCTCGGTGTCTGACTGGTGGGGAATCCTTGACAGGGCATCAGCATTGGTGTTCTTGTGACCTGCCCGGTACTTGATGGTGAACTGATTATTTGACAGTCAGGCCACCCAACGCTGTTCCATGGCTCCCAACCTGGCTGTCTCCAGGTGTGTCAAGGGATTGTTGTCAGTAAAACCTGTAAACTTAGTTGAGGCCAGGTAGTGTTTGAACCTTTCAGTGATAGCCCAGACCAAGGCCAGGAACTCCAGCTTGAAGGAACTGTAGTTATCCGGGTTCCTCTCGGTAGGGCGTGGCTTCCTGCTGGCATACACAATTACCTTCTCTCGTCCATTCTGCTTTTGGGACAACACAGCTCCAAGTCCCTCATTGCTGGCGTCGGTGTACAGCAGGAAAGGCTGTCTGTAGTCAGGGTAAGCCAGGATTTCTTCACCAGTCAGGATTTCCTTTATTACTGCAAAGGATTCGGCCTGTTCTTTGCCCCACTGGAATGGGGGACTCTTTCCTCTTTTGGACTGTCCTACCAGGAGGTCTTGTAGAGGTGCTACCTTTTTGGTATAGTCCTTTATGAACCTCCTGTAGTACCCAACCAGTCCCAGGAATTGCTGTACTTCTTTGATGCTTCTCGGTTCAGGCCACTTCTGGATGGCAGTGACCTTCTCCGGGTCTGGTGCTACTCCCTCCAAGCTGACTACGTGTCCCAGGTACTGAACCTTCTGCTTGAGCAAGTGGCATTTAGAAGGCTTTAGTTTCATCCCATACCAGGACAATGCTTCAAATACCTCCACCAGGTGCTTCAGATGGTCCTCATATGTCCTCGAGTACACGATAATGTCATCCAGGTACAGCAGCACTGTCTCGAAGTTCCGGTGTCCCAAGCAACACTCCATCAACCTCTGGAACGTTCCGGGTGCATTGCAGAGTCCAAACGGCATACTGTTGTACTTGCACAGTCCCATTGGGGTGGTGAAGGCCGTCTTCTCCCGTTCTTCCTCAGCAACAGAGACTTGCCAGTACCCGCTAGTGAGATCCAGTGTAGAGAAGTAATTGGCAGACTTTAGTGCAGCCAGGGATTCCTCTATACGGGGCAAAGGGTATGCATCTTTATGTGTTATTTGATTAATTTGTCGGTAATCTACACACATCCTCATGCTACAGTCCTTTTTCCTGACCAGGACCAGGGGAGCTGCCCTGGGGCTACAACTATCCCTTACTACCCCTGCCTTTTTCATGTCGTGTAACATTTCCTTGGCTTTCTGATAATGTGCTGGTGGTATGGGTCGGTAACGCTCCTTGATGGGTGGATGGCTACCGGTGGGTATGTGATGTTGTACCCCTTTGACCCTTCCAAAGTCAAGTGGGTGTTTACTAAACACTTGTTCATATTCCTGAACCACTCTGTAAACACCGTGTTTCTGATGGACATGAGTGGCATCAGTTCCAACATGGAGCTGTTGACACCAATCCTCCAGCTGAGCTTCGGAGTCATTGTCCTCCACTGTGTCTGGATTGGTCAAGGATTCCACTGTGTGTATGGCATCATCATTCACAGAATACAATCTGGCAACAGTGGCGTATCTTGGTAATTTAACTTCCTCCTCCCCACAATTTAGGAGACGTATGGGTACCCTCCCATTGCGTACATCAACTACTCCTCTAGCAGTTAAGAGTGTAGGTCTGTGCTCCGAGCTAATGGGCTCCACTACTGCCTGGTAGTTCTTTCCCTTGAGACCTATTGCTGCCCTACACCAAATTAGCATCTCACTCATTGGGGGAATCACAATGGGTATCAGGTCTGTCACCCGTACATTACCAATCTCACCACCTGTTAATTTTACCTGTTGCTGGTACAGGAGGGCTCGAATTTCTCTCTGGAGCACCTTCCTCTGCCCTGGTTTGGCAGTGTCAGCAATCTGTTGGAGCAAAAACAACACTTCTCCCAAACAGTTACCAACAATATTTGTACCAAGTATCATATACAAGTCTGTATCACCAGGGTTAGATTCCACTACAATCAGTCCTTGGTCCTTTAGTTCCGCTCTCCCCACCTTCACTGTCATGTCCTTAAACCCTACTAGGTTAAGAGGAAGGCCGTTAGAAGCATACACAGAGAGGTTCGGGGCTGGAGTTCATCTACGGACCAGTACCTTTTGTAGAGGACATCAGGTATGATGGTTACCTGTGAGCCAGTGTCCAGTAATGCAGGTGTCGCTATACCATCCAACACGATGGACAGGAAAGGCCTTCCTCCTACAAACTGATGGTACCAGCTTGATGGGCCTGGTTGAGTTACTCCTGGGTGTCGGCCCTCGGCCTCAGGGTTTGCCCGTTTAAAGGACAGTTCCGCGCTGTGTGGCCTGCCTTGTGGCAACGGTAGCAGATGAAGTCTCCTGGAGGGTGACGTTGGTCCTCCCACGGGGTGGCGTTGTCCTCCTCCGGGGTGGCATTGTCCTCCTATGGGGTGGCGTTGTCCTCCTTCTTCTCCTCATCCAGGGGACATCTTCAGGGCTGTCAGCGAGTAGGATCCTTCCTTCCGGCTCGGGCTCCATCTGTAGCTGCAGGGTGCTCAGGACAGTGGCCAGGGTTTTACTTAGCTCACGCACTTCAGAGCGTAGGCTGTCCAGCTCGCTAGGGGGCACAGTTTGCATCTTTGTTTCAGCTGTTAGTGAAGGAGCAGTGGGTACTGCGGGCACTGGGGTGACCCCACTCTGGTAACGCTGGATAGCAGTATCTGATGGTTCCAGGGGCTGCAGACCCTTAATATCCAGGTCCCTCAGGGTGTCAAAGGTGGCGTCTGGATGATCTAAAGCCCACCATCGTACGGTTCTGCTCTCCTCCTGGCACCTCAACCCCCGGATGAATTGTTCTGTCAGCATTTTATTCTCATCTTGTATGCTGGCCGGACTAACCTGTTTCAGGGCCCACAGGGCTTCCCGTAAGCGCCAGGCATAGTCCCGGATACTATCCTCAGGTTTCTGGGCACAGTGGTAGAACCTCATCCGGAGATCTGTCTCAGTGCAGTTTTCAAAGACAGTTTGCAGTCTCTTAAAGATAATGGATACTGATTCCTGGTCTGCGGCTGGCCTGGTTTCAACTTCCCACTCTGCGGCACCAGTCAATAGTCCCAGCACAACAGCGGCTCTCTGCTTATCAGTCATAGAATACATGTCCAGTACACCGCATATTTTCCTTTTGAATCCAGACAGGGTGTCTGGCTTGCCATCATACCGGGGAAGCCATTTCACTCCAGGGATATACGGCAGGGCCATGGGTATCAATGGAGTCACGACCCCTGCTGGTGGGGCGGCCGCTCCGGTCTGTGCAGTGCCGGGCGCAAGTTGAGCATCAGGAGCATTAACAGGTGCTCCGGCGGCTTGCTGGTTGTCGGCCATGGTTGCGCCCCCCTAGTGAACCATAGTCTACCTTCTTTACTTGGATCGGGTAGGCCGCAGCTCCGCAGGCAACGGTCTCCTTCCAGGACCTTGCGTCTCCCTCGCGGCTGACGTCAGAGCGTGCGCTTGACGACGGTCTCCTTATAGGACCTGACGCTTCCTGGTTTGGAGTCAAGACTGAGGCGGGGCTTGAGCTTCGCGCGCTTCCAGCAGTCACGCCTCTCCGATTACCGGGTATACAAGCTGTTGCTTACTTTTTGGATAAACACACTACGGGAGATCGCAGACAGGATTAGTTTATCTTAGAGCTATTGCATTTCGTCCTGGATAAGAACTACTTTGTTTTTTATCATAAATTCTATCGACAGATAACAGGGACCGCGATGGGTGCACGGTGTGCGCCCTCGTATGCAAATCTATACCTAGGGTAGTGGGAGGAGACTATAGTGTATAAACCTGAGACCTTTTGTAACCATGTATCTACATGGCTTAGATTTATAGATGATGTGTTTTTTCTGTGGACTGGTACCCTGGAGGAGTGTGAGATGTTTATTGCTGACCTTAATAGAAATGTCTTAAATATTCGGCTAACATCCAAAATCTCAAATTTGGAGATTGATTACCTGGTCTTGAAATTATCTAAGGTGGATAATCATATTTGTACCACTCTTTTCAGGAAGGAAACAGCCACAAATAATCTACTACACTATACAAGCTTTCACCCGAAACATCTACGAAATGGTATCTCAAAGGGACAGTTTCTCTGATTGAGGAGCAACTGTACCACACTGGAGGAATTTCAACAACAATATGAAAACTTGACTCAATGATTCATCATGAGGGGCTATCCGAAAAGGATCATTTCCAATGCATTTGAAGGAGCGAGAACCAGGAACCGGGATGATCTATTGCAAACACAGGTACATAAATGTGATAGGCCATTAAGTCTGATCACAACATTTAACAACCAGTGGGGGGATATTCGTGAGATCCTCACAAAAAATTGGGGAATATTACTTAGTGAGCCCAAATTGATGAGACATATTTCGGCAGTCCCCAGCCTGGTTGCTCGGAGGGTGAAGAACTTTAAGGACAGCCTTTGCCATAGTCATTATGTACGTCCTACAACGAGCCTAAAAAGGGGTGGGAGGATTTTTGGAACATACCCCTGTGGTGGCTGTAATATCTGCCAATATACTGTGGCGCAAGATGGGATCACACTTCCAACTGTGCCATATAGGATTCGATCAAGGACGTATTTTAATTGCAGATCCCGAAATTTGGTGTATGCTCTGATCTGCGGATGCCCGAAGGTATATGTGGGGCAGACGACACAGGAATTGAGAAAGAGGATACCACAACATCTTTCTAATATCTCAACGGCTAAGAGAGATCGAGATAAGGATAAACCTATTACATCGGTGGCTGCACATTTCCTGGAGGTCCATAGGTGTAGATTGGCAGGACAACAGGTAATGGGATTAGAGCATGTACGAACAAATATAAGGGGAGGTGATCTGACTAAGGCACTTCTGAGATGTGAATCAAAGTGGATTTATAACTTACATAGCCTGGCTATTGAGGGACTGAATGGAGAGCTACTGTTTACAGGGTTCTATAAACAATTATGAATGGATCGTGTTAATGCTACCCTTAATCATCTCACTTGTAGGTCTGGAGGATATGGAAGCTGAATATGGAGGATTGTGAGGCTGATTTTGGCTCAACGCAATGAGGAAAGACAAGATAAAATATTGCTATGATAGCGATTTATACAGAATATTGCAAGGACCTCTGAATATTCGGGCTCCACTATATGCTGTGGCTTCGTACAAGGAACATTATAAGAACAAGCCAATACCCGGACTATACTGGTGGAGGGAACAAACATTGGGGGTGACCTTATCAGTCACGAAAACTCCAGGACTTACGCTGGGATGTTTTTCTTGTACTCCTTAGCATAACTGTTTATTATATTGCGGATTGCATAATGATTTATCGTGCCCCAGGACTGGGTGTATGTGCCTGTATATCTGTCTACCTTTGCTGGAGGGGCTATGGGTTCGGCCTGGCATATCTCCCTGGTGATCAATAGTGCATTTATGAGGTTTCCTCCCTCCCCTTAGCCCGGTAGTGGGATGCTTTCTTCAGCTTTGTAGCTGGATATATTCATAACGGCCTTTACCTGATGCTGCTCTATAATACAATATGCATTGGTTGTCCTGGCGTGCAAATACCTTTGCCAGGTGTTGGGAAGTTCTCCAAAAGGAATAATGTATATATCTGGCTCTTACGTGAGATATACATGAGATTTCCAGCTATGGGCATTTGTATATTTGGATGTCCATCTATGTTTGACCATCATGGAGTCTCCATACTCTGATATGTGTATTTGAATAAACTCTGTATGGAAGTGACAATAACTGTATTGTATGGACATTCAACAGCCGTATGGATATCGAGGTGGCCCATGGGGTGATATTGTGGATATACTTACCTCTCTGGCGACCAATAGTATTTCTCCATCTATTTTCATCTGCCTTATAGTGGGTTTTGCTTATAACAATTCTCTATTAAGTATCTCTATGATATAGACTGTATTGAGAGACCTGATTTGGCAATATTGAGGTGGCCCCTGGGGTGATATTGTGGATATACCTACCTCTATAGCGATCAATAGTATTTCTCAACCTTTTTTCATCTGCCCTTTAGTGGGCTTTACTTATAACAATTCTCTATCAGTTATTTCTATGATATAGACTGCATTGAGGGGCTTGATTTGGCAATAACTTTGCCAATTGTGGGACTTTGTATATACCTGACCCTGACCGGGCTTACCTCTATACTGACATATGTACAAAATCCTTTGTTTGTGAGTGTATGGTTACATCTTGCCAGCATGTTTTCTGGATACTGTGGCACATGCGAAAACCCCCCTAATCGCATGTCAGCAACAGTGCGCACACATCTGGATGTGTAGTATATGTGACGTATCACTATATAGCGACTATTAGGCTCTCAAAATATGACATAATTGCCCTTATGAATCTATATCGGGATGACAATACCTGTATTTCATAGGTGCCTTTTATGGCATCAAAATGGGACCCGTTGTGGATGTACTTACCTGAAATAAACTGCTCTTCTGATTTGCGTATACCTGGGTGGCTTCTTGCGGATATTATTTGGGTCACATGCTCTATTAGTGTAATAATGTTTAAAATAGTGTTATCTAATGATGGGTGGGAAGATGTGATGTGTGGCTTACATAATACACCCTGACGTCTGGGGCTGTCTGTGACGGAGCTGTGAATGATTTTGTGGACTGACATAATAAAGTAAACTTGACGATACCCAGGTTGTGGTAATACACAATTTGGTTTATAAAATATATGGTGTGATCAGTCTGTATAGGGGCTGTAGAAATATAGCCTACAGCGATGCGTTGTCGAAGGTGGGGGAAGTATTCTCTCTAACAGGGCTGTGTCCATCCCAAGCAGCGTTCAGAGACAGACAGCCTGCAGTGACATGGTTGCTATGGTGAGGAAAAGCTCCTCTCAAACACACCAAGAACAGCCACTTGCACATGTGCGGTCTGGAGCACTTCCAGGTCGGAGGTCATGCTTTGCTCCAGCAACGTGCGGTCTCTGGCGGTCGTGCACCAGCTGATACACCAGTAATTAGGCTCTGTAACTTGTACCATATATAAAAGCGTCGCAAACCTGTGCCTTACAAGCCCCTGATGAAGCCACCATGTGTGGTGACACGCGTTGGGCATTGATTGTCCACTGACACCATCCCAGTGTAGGCTCTCCCGTATTTGGGGATTAGTGATCTCAGTGTTAATGGGAACAGCAGGGGCACTAACAGCATGAATGAGGGGTTTATTGTGGTCTGGACATTGTTTATTCTGGTGTGGGATTATATATGATTCACCAGTTTAATGCCCTGGTCTTGTGTTGTTTGTGCCTTGGATTATTTTACCAAACATTTTGAAATTTACATCTTCTGTCATAGTATATATATTTTTTGATATTCTTTGGTATTGTACATTCCCTTTAACACTGGTGGCGGTTAGCCACAGTTATTGTACCAATGTGTAAAACTGATCACCAGGGACAGCCTAAGTGTGTATTTTATCCTGTTACTATCTGATTTATTGTGATCATGTGTTTCTCTGGGATGGTTTTTGGAGTAGGTGGGTTTTCAAACAGTGGATAATCCCACTATAATAAGTTTTACTTGTGTTTTAATGAATTGGATTGTGACGTGGTTTTTTATGTATTTATATATAAAATAATATTTATTGTAATTTATTGAAGTATTGTGTATATTTGGTGATCACTGTACAAGAGCATACCCCTTTCGATGTTTGTTTATGTCTCCGATTCCCGCGGTTACGCCCCTCTTCTTCCCGCGCGGCGACTCGAAAATGGCGGACAATGGCAGGAAACAGCGGCAATTGGCGGGAAAACTTCACCACGGTATGCGACACAGTTCTTTAGGGAGCACAGTACCCGGTGGCAGCGGGCACGATATTCTGTTCAGGAAGTGATATGGCGCCCAGGGGATGGGGACGACTCGGTACCCGGGCCTTTGCCTGGTTTGGGGGTGTCGCGGTGGTCAGCTCCCGGGCCCGTACCCTGGGGTCACTCTTGAAAAAGGGGATTAGAACTTGGATAAAAAAAAAAAACTGTTTGTGACGCCACCTGTGGTACCTGGTAATGATTACCAGCGCTGCTTCAGACCTCCAGGGGTGTTGGGGTGGCAGCTGAGGTGTTTCTGCTCCCCACAGGTGGAGCAGGCCCCCGGGGCAGTGTGGAGTTTGATGGTGGGTGGTGATGCTGGGGCTTGTAGTGCAGGCGGGATGGCACAGCAGGAGTAACTGACAGAGACAGGGGATTCGCTTCAATACCTTTACTGGTGCGGATGTCAGGTACGGTCCAGGGTACTCAGTAGGATGGGTGCACTTCAGGACTTCTCCCCAGTGAGCGGGTATAAGGCCTCCTGGTCCATGTCTGCCTCTCTGTATGCTTCTGGCCACCCTGCAACTGGGCCTAGCTTATGTGTCGTGCTGTTCCTTCACCTGACGCTCGGTAGTAGGACCTTCTGCTGGCAACCACTATCCCTGGACACCGGGGCCTTCGTGGTTCCTGGTCCTGTAATGGGTCTAGCTTCAGGTCGGCCAGGGACTTGTAGTCCTCCTGGAATGCCGATGATCCATACTGGGTATAAAGGGACCCTGTAGGCGCGGACCCGGTGTCCGGTTGGTATATCGGGGTGAACCTATGATGCTCCTCTCTCCTTTCTCCTCTTGCCTTCGGCCACACTTGGGGCCCTCAGAACTCAGCAGCAGACGTGCTGCATCTTCGCTGCTCTCAGTGTCAGCACGCTCTCTGAACAACTAACTTTGACTGAACTGCCTGGCTCCACCCTCCATATATATATATCCGTAACGGGGCTCCCTCTGGTGGTATGAGGTGGAAGGGTGGAGGTGTTTGTATGAATTGAGGGCCTCTTGTGGAGGAGTCCGTCCATGCACCCTTTTGGGATCTGTGGTTCCTGTGCGCAGCAGGGCGCCACAATGGCGTGTAGAGTGGTGATCACTATTTTTAGATCAACCCTTTTCGCACTGATTGGTCAATAACTATTGTTCACTCAATCAGCGCCAAAAGGGTTAAGCAGCCAAGGTGACGTCGTGATCACCTCATCCATTGTGACTGCTGTGATTGAGCTGTCCCCAATCACAGCATGTCACATTGATTTATTTTTTTTATAACTTTATTGTCACACCGCTTTGATTGGCTGGTAAGAATTGAGCAGCCAATCACAGCGATCGCGGATGCGGTGGAGGGCGGTACAGCCCAATGGCGGGACGTGCATGGATGGCCTGCTGTTAGAGACAGCAGCCATCTTAACTCAGTCACCGTGCAATGGAAATAACCTATCAAGAATTGGAAGTAGACACCATCATATCAAAAAACAAATTCATCTTAATAAAATAAATATTTAAAAAAACACTCATTAAAATATATGTATAAGGGGAAAGAACTGGTAGAGTAAACGTATCCATAGATCATATATAAATGATCCCACAGGGGGGAGCTCTTGCTCCATCTCAAATAGTAAAAGGATTTTTACTAGGGTTTACATACACAGTGGCAAATCAATAGATTCAATAAGACAAAACCCAAAACTCTACATGAGTAGAGTGATATAAACTCCTCTTTAACCATATTCAAAAATCCATGTCACAGTGACACTCAGATATTTCAGTCTAATATAGATGAATAAAAAATAGGTAACATGGTGGCGGTGCGTCTAACATGACAATCAACTGCTGATCAGAAACATAGAATGCAACATACTAGCACACAAATGGCGGATCAATCAGTGACCGAGTGAGCCAGGGGAAATATGGGGGCTATTCCTAGCAAACTCTCAAAGTTTACATAGTTACATAGGTTGAAAAAAAGCCCTAGCTCCATCAAGTTTAACCTTTCTCCCCAATTGTACATTTTGTTCCTAAATTAACTATAACCCACAATGTTAAGTGTATTGAGAAAATCATTCAGCTCTTTTTTTAAAAGCTGTTATAGTGTCGGCCATTACTACCTCTTGTATTCAGTATAAGGCTGTTGTGTGGTACAGTATCAAATGCCTTTGCAAAGTCCAGATAAATCACATCCGCCGCATTACCAACATCCAGATTTGCACTTACCTCCTCATAGAAACCCAACATGCTAGTTAGACATGACTTATTCTTGAATCCGTGCTGATTGTTAATTATTATATTATTCTTTGCTATTTATGTCTGCAGGTCATCTCTTATGATGCACACTACGCATGTCAGAGTTACTGGACGGTAGTTGCCTGGATCCACCTTCTTATTTTCTCAAACGCAGGCGTAGTTCTTCTTGTGTTAACTTAGTTATATCAGGTGGTAAACGTTGATTTTTGCCTTGTTGAAAGATCCCAGGAACAGGGAACATGGATGAAAAGTGCCTGTTTAATATCGTTTTTTTTCTTTTTGGCATTGATGCATTTATAAAATGTTCTGGGATATATTTTAATGTCGCAGGCACCACACTAGAAGCAGCACCCTATGCATTGAATTGATATGTACAATTTCTTATCTCTATACTTCTACTTTGACTGTCCCTCTGTGCAGTTATCATTGAGGATATTACTTACTGTATTTTCATCTGGCCACTACTCATGAGCACCTGTTTGGTTAAGTTGATTGTTCCACATGTAACCCTATATTCAGGTATACACTTATACACAGTTAGGGCCATTAACCCTTTGGACCTCACTTATGGCCACTAATGAAATAAAAGCATCAGTGCAGTTTATATGGAGATTTGTGCAATATTTCTATTCGTTTACCCCCTTCTTTCGTATATTACCAATTATTTGCAAATTGTCTCTTCAGAGAGAAAGAGAACTAGGACTCTAGTGCATCCTATTGGAAGTATCAATCCTAAAAGTCAATATTGACCCTTTAACGAGCCTTATCACATGACTTAGGATAAAAGTCAAGACCAGAAACTTAATTTGCAGACGCTGTGTTTCGTGGGTACTGCCCCTCATCAGTGCAAAGTGTGAGTTCTGGTTTGGCTGATTGAGAGGCGTCAGACAGGTATCTAAGAAGTAACGTTTCTCCTTGCGGAGAGCGACATGCTAAGCACATCAAGGTGAGGAGACTTTTCGAGCTGCAATGCTCCTCTGGGAAATATATTTGCATTGATCCACTTCGTAGAAGGGTTTAGCTATTATTAAGTCATTGTTTGATCAATACCATATGCTGCTATATTAAAATTGTTGAAATATGACATTTATTATTAATTTTATGTGAGTGCCTTTTATGTTCCACCACATGCCCAATTCCCCAAAATAAAGGTATTTTTAAATCATATTTACTTGTTTCTGTACCTCTTTAACTGTTCTCTGGTTTTATTACAATTTGTTTATCTGTAGATAACTTTGCTAGCTTGATTTTTTTTTTTTTTTTTATATTTCTTATTGAAATCTTTATACTCCTGAAATGCTATTTCTGTATTCTCGGCCTTCAAAATTTGGAATTTCCTTTGTTTTTGTCTTATTAAATTTTGTTCTGTATTATTTATCCATAATGGTTTCTTTTTATTCCTTGACATTTTCTTGCCACAGTATATAACTTTTCCACAGGATTCTAGTAGTATATCCTTAAACATGCCCAATTTATGTTCAGTTTCCCCAGTTACCATGACATGGTCCCAGTCTAAGCTCTTCCCTTACTTTGTTGAAATCAGCTTTCCTAAAGTTCCAGGTTTTTGCATTTCCCCTTTTGAATGTTTCAGTGAAAATTACATTGAAACCTACCATATTATGGTCACTGCTTCCCAAATGATCCCTGATCTGTAGATGTGAAATTGTATCTTGTCTATTTGAGAGAACCAGATCTAGCAGATTATCTCCCCTGGATGGTTATCTACCAGCTGAGAGAGGTAATTGTCTTGAATTGCGGATAAGAACTTGCAGCTTTTATGTCTGGATCTGGTCTGTTCATTTATATTAGGAGGCTTGTAGCAAACTCCAATTAGCAGCTTTCCATTATTGCCTTCCCAATGTACATTTACAGACACTGACTGTACATTGTTGACCTCACCAATACAAAAAAAGCTGGCGCCAAACACACCCAAATGTAAAAGAGGAGTATCAAAGTTGTTCCATTAAAAATATAATTTTTATTACATCAATATTAAAACCTTCATTCCGTAGAAAAGTGATACACACAGAAGTTGCGCGGTGAAAACACAAGAAAATTGTATGACAATTACAAGCGAAAAACATGTATCCATCAATAGTGCGTAGGTAATTGGGTAGCATGTGAAGAGATATCTATACATGTGGATTTGCTGCATTTCAATGTAATCAATAGGCGCAAAATCGTGCCGGAATCGTGCCGCGGCTGGCACTCGGGTCGGGAGAGGAGGCTGCTACTTCTCTCATCTGACCGCTGCTCTGGCTGAAAACAGCAAGAGCAACGTGGATGGGAGAAGCAGCAGCCTGCTTCTCCCAGCCCGCATGCCAGCGGCAGTGTAAAAAAGAATAAAAAAGTAAAAATTAATAATAAACCTTCATACTCACCTCTCTGGCGGCCCCCGGTGTCCTCTTGGGCGATGCTGTCCAGTCGGTGGCTCGATGTACACTGTGGGGCGCGGACTCGCTGTGTACTTACAGGACCTGCGGTGAAGTCATTGATCACCTGATAGTCACACGGCCATCAGCTGATCGGTGACGTCAGCGATCACCTGATGGTCACGTGACCATCAGGTGATAAGTAACGGCAGCAATCAGCTGATGGTCACGTGGCCATCAGGTGATAAGTAACGGCAGCAATCAGCTGATGGTCACGTGGCCATCAGCTGATTGCTGAAACTGGTAATCAGCTGATCGGTCTCATAACCAATCAGCTGATGCTTACCATGAGAGCTTTCACAAGAATCTTCAGCTGATGAACCCCAGCAGCACTGTATACTGACAGGGGTGATTTTACAACCCTCCCTGTCAGTATACAGTGCTGTATTCTACACCTGTGACATCAGTGATGGCTGATGTCACAGCTATAGAAATGATCTGGATCGTCGTGGGACAGTCGTGATTGTGGATTGCGTCGTTGACGACGGACAGGTGAGGGATATTGTTGTTTTTTTTTTTCTCGTTTTTTTCAGGAGATCGAGGGCTTCGCAGAGGCGGGTAATAAAAAAAATTGTAGAACCGTATGTGTTTTATTTCAAATAAATAAATATTTAAAATCATGGACGTGTCTTTTATTGAAAATGCGCCATCCATTTTACTATGTGGTTAGTAATGGAGAGACGCCCTCCATTACTAACCTGGGCTTCATGTCAGCCGCCAATACAAAGCTGACGTGAACCCCAACCCCATGCCACCGCTACAGGGCAGTGTGGAAGAGTGAGGCTAAGCGCCAGATTTGGGGCATCTTATGGATGCTGAGGGGTGATATTAACAATCGCGGAGGGGCTAGTATTCATGGCCCCTTCTATGGCTATTAATATCAGCCCGCAGCTGTCTAGTTTAGCCTTTGCTGGCTCGATTTTATAGGGGGGGACCCCACATCAATTTTTTTCTGGGGTCCTCCTGTGATCTAGCCAGTAAAGGCTAAACAAACAGCTGTGGGCTGATATTAATAGCCATGGAACATTGTTGGCTAATGGCCCCTTCCGCAGCTAATAATATCATCCCCCAGAGGTCGACTTTCCCTCTGCTGGTTATAAAAATGATGTGGGAGCCCACACCAATATTTTTTTTTACATTTTAGGCTTTGTGACCATAATTCAGACGTAGCAGCGCTTTGGACGCAAATTTTTGCTGCGTCCAAAACATTGCATTCTATTGAATTCAGGTAAATCCACATGTGTTCACTGAAAGATTTACCGCATTCTATACTCTATTTTATGCAGTGGATTCACATTTACCGACAACAAAAGTGCGGCATTAGAACACCGCGTTTTGGATGCAACATAAATACGTTGTGCCCAAAGCACTGCTAAGTGCTGATCAGGGGATGTAGTGGCTAATGAACCAGCTGGAGATGTTAATTATGGCCAGGGAAAATGTATGCCTAGTGACACATTCCCAGGCTAAAAAAAAACAGCACACAGCAGTCACATAAATTATGTGAATAGAAATGCTAATGAAGATTGGGTGAATGGGACTAGCTGACACCCAGCTTTTTTGTTTGGTGATGTCAAGGTGTCAATCAGACCTTTTCATGACCAAACAAAGTAAACAAACAGACAGACACAGTGTAAACACTTTATTTGAAATACAACACAACCATTCTTTAATCATTTAAATGAACCAATATACTCACCCCATTTCTATGGTAATCCAAGGGCTTAAACCCACCAACATTATAGCTCCAAAAATCATCATTGATGCTCAAAAACACGCATGTAAAAACGTGTCAAAAACGCATGTAAAAACCACATGTGTTTTTTCTGGCAAGGAGAGACAAAAATGCTCAGGAAATTTCTGCTTCAAATCTGCATCATGGGCACATACCCTAATACTAGCAAATGTATTACTACTCCTCACCTTCCTATGTTCCTTGCATGTCCCAGCCCTCACTAAATCTTCATTGTCTCATACTGTCTCACTCTCTCTGTCTACTCTTCCCCCCAGATCCTAGATTAAATGCTCTTCCATCCTTCTGACCATTTTTTCCCAAGCACAGCTTCCCCCTCCCCATTCAGGTGCAGCCCGTCCCTACTGTAGAGCCTGTAGCCGACAGAGAAGTCGGTCCAGTTCTTCATAAACCCAAACCCTTCCTTCCTGCACCAAATTTCTAAGCCACTTATTTATTCCCCTAAGCTTCCGCTGTCTTTCTAGTGATGCTCGTGGCACTGGCAGTATTTGTGAAAACATCATCTTGGAAGTCCTGGACTTCAGCTTCTCTCCTAGTTCCCTGTAATCATTTTTAAGGTCCTTCCACCTCCCTCTAATTTTGTCATTGGTACTGATGTGTACTATGACTGCTGGGTGGGGCTGGGGTAAACCCAGCGATCTATCTATCCGATCCGCAGTATGCCAAACCCGAGCACCTGGCACACAACACACTGTTCGGCATTCATAGTCTCGGCGGCAGATGACACTGTCAGTCCTCCTAATTATAGAGTCCCCTACCACCAACATCTGTGTGGCCTTTGCTGCACTATTTCCCTCGTTCCTACAGCAGTCGTTTCTCTGGTTTCTGGGACCAACATCCTGCTGTAGTGATCCTAGTCCTGGGCTTGTATTCATATTATCAGCCAAACAGGCATATTTACTTGGTTGTGCCGGATCAGGACTGAGCTCCCTGATACATTTCCCCCTACCCCTTCTTCCAATTGTTACCCAGCTACCTACTTCTGAGTCCTGATCTTTCCCAGCTCCACCCTCCTCCATATCCCTGGCCCCAGTCAGCACATGCTCAGTGAGCTCTAAACTCCTCTCCAGGTTTGCAATGCTCCTGTGTGTTGCAAGCTGCATATTTAGATCCATTACCAAGGTTTCCAAACATGTAACATGCTGACATCGAATGCAGATATATTCATCCTCAAATAGCTGTTCAAGGCATTCAGATATCTCACAAGATGCACACCTGGTTGCAATGTCCATGGAGCACATACTAAATGGGGATAAACAGTACAGATAAAAGCAGAAAAACCAATGGAAAACTAGTAAGGAAAACATCAAACTATGCTCTTCTGTTAAACTAGGATATTGTATTTAACTAAGCACTTATCTGCAGCCCCACACTTAAAATGCAGCCTCTACACCACTCAGCAGCCTTGCTTAGAGTATCTGGAACTTGTACTCCTCCAAACAGCAAAACATAGGTGAGTAATCTATCACTGTGGGATTGGGTGGAGCGACTGAGAAGCATGCTGCGCATGTACTCCATGACCCCTGACATACAGGAGGAGTTAGCCCTTTTGACCCTGGATGGAGAAGCCCAGCAGATGGTCATGTACTGACAGCAGAGAGACCATGACACTGTGGATAAAGCAACTAGAATTTAGAGGACATGCATGGTGACACTATAATTATAGGCCACATACGTATGCGCTTTTCAGTTCAAGGGGAGTGACTGTGGCCTAGTACGTAAACGCCTTGCAGGAAGTGATGGCCCATGTCATCAAGAAGGCCCAAGATGGATACTGAGGGCTGGGGCTCCTAGATGAAGTGCTGTGAGATCAACTGGTTGTTGGACTAAGTCAGACACTAAAAGAACACTTAAAACTCCATCATGAGCTTCCTGAAGGTTGGAGCAGAGGCCCAAGTCCTGGAATGAGAAGCCCCTGTCCTGATGGGTGTGGTACGGAGTCATGATGTGACCACTTTTGGGCCGGCAAATAAAGAGCCCTACTGGGCCCGGGAGCTACGCCAAGAAATACGGTATATCCAAGGTGAGTTGCGTATCATCAGGGAGATCCCCACTAACGTTACTACACTTGTCCCTGTGGTCCAATATGAAGAAAGGCAGGAGCGGGAAAACAGATTCACTCATGCTCATCACTTGACGTCCATAAGCAGAACGCGTAGTAGAATGCTGGACTTCTGGCAAAGGGTCCATCTCACGTGACTGTACAAACTGGGAAAAAAGGAGGAGGGGCGTCCTTTAAAGTAACATGACCCACTGTCGAGGAGCGCTCCATGGGATTCTCAACTCCAGAGAGAGGATGAAGACTCTGAAATTATTTTTTTCTGAGACCCATTGCCTGGGCTGAGTTTAAGGGATGTATTTGCTGTATCATGGACACAGGGTCCCAAGTGACCACTATGCTCAAAGAGTACATTCCGGTTTACTTCACGGAAGTTGCCCACTTCAAGAAGAAACCAAACATTCGACTAGTGACTGCCAACCAATGCCCCATTCCGGTGGCCGGAGTAGTGTGGATGTCTGTAATGGTGTGCGTAAAAGAGATCGGCTGAAAAAGGATCGTATTGGTGAAAGGCTCCGGAGGAGGGGAGCCATCGTGACCCTAGGGATGAATGTGTTGAAGGAAGTACGAGAGTCCCTGGCTAATAGGCCAGTAACAGTTGGACCCATGCTACTCACGACCACGCCAGCAAGAGTGTGTTCCAGAAGCTCGTGCAGATCAGTCAAATTCAGAAGTTGCCAGCAGCCTCCCAGCGTCTCGGCAAAGTGATGATACCCTCAGAAGCTACAGTGACTTTACCTGCGAGACAGACCGTACTCGCCATGCTAGTACTGACCCATGTGTCATTGGAGTGGATGTCCAGATTGAACCTATAGAGGGGGACTATGCGATCTCAAGACTACTGGTTGCTCGCACCCTGGCCACCGTTCGACAAGGATGTGTACCCGTGCGTTGCATAAATTTGAGCGGAACGAGCCTATAGTTAACTCCCCAGCAAGAAGTGGCACCAGTCTACACGTGGAAAATCTAACCAGGGCCTCTGCCACAGAATTAACAACTGTGAAGGGAAACCCATGGACCCTGTCGGTGAGCCCAGAGCTGATCGCTACCTCTTAGAACAAATGTAGACAAATTTCACACAATTCTACTTGAGACAAGTAGGACAGGTAGAACAGTTGTTGCAGCGATACTAAGGAGCGTTTGCACAACATGAAGATGACTTTGGATGCACCTAGGCTATACAACACAAAATTCCCACAGGGAACACCACTCCCATATGAGAGTGGTATTGGCAAAACCCACCTCAAATGTACCAGGAAGTGAAGGAACTGCTGTCACACATGCTACGTAATGGAGTAATACGCGAATGCCAAATCTCTTGAGCTGCACCTATTGTGTTAGCCGGGAAAGAAAGATGGTACACTGAGGTTTTTGTTTGGACTACCGATGGCTGAATGGTTGCACCGTGCGGAACTCCTTCCCCTTACCCAGGATTAAGAAATCCCTATCTGGCATGGGAAAGGCCAAGCACTTCTCTTTCAATCTGTCCAGTGGCTACAGGGAGATTCTGGTGGCTGCTGAGGTTCGGCTGAAGGCTGCCTTCATCCTCTCCAAGGGGCGATTTGAATTTAACTGGATGCCTTTCGGGCTGAAAAATGCACTAGGGACATTCCAGCGACTGATGGATCTGAATTTTGAAGTGACCTTTATATATTTTGTTTACATCATAGTTTACTCACCCACATTTGAAGAACATCTTATCCGGTTGTAACAAGTTTTAGAGTGGCTTTGGAGGCATGTGCTAAATGCCAAACTTCGGAAGTGTAACTTGTTTAAAAGGGAGATTGAATATCTTGGGCACACCATTTCCAGTATCCAGAGTCTATCCCACCACGGAGAAAATGTGAAAATGTGCAATGTGGCAATGCAAAAAAGGCCCACCCCTACCACCCTGAGAGAGCTGAGAGCATTTCTGGAGCTGGCCATGTACTACTGAGATTTATAACAAACTTCTCTAAAATTGTGGCACCACGCAACGATTTGCTAAGAGAAACTGCAGGGGGAGCTAAGCTACAGCCAATCTAGTGGGGCCCCAGGCAAGAAGTTTTCCAAACTTTGAAGATGGCACTGATGGATACTTCTATCTTACTCTGTTTTCTATCAGCCCTTCGTGCTGTATACTGAAAGAAGTCTATATGGACTGGGGGCAATGCTGGCTCGGGTGCAAGAGAGAAGAGAAAGGTTGATAGTGTACACCAGTCGGTCGCTCAGATGACCTGAAAAGAACTCAGAAAACTATAGTTCATTCAAGGTGGAGTTGCTGGTGCTGGTGTGGGCTATTACCCGAAAAGTTTGCAGAATACTTGTCGGGGTCGGAGATACATGTGTGGACTGATAAAAATTCCCTTCCCAACCTGGAGAATGTGAAGCTGGATGCACTTATGCAAAGATGGGCTGCGGGAATGTCCAAGTACTGATGTAAGATCTCCTGTCAGTCCAAATCTGAGAACACGCATGTGGACTTTATACCCCTCTTGAGTTACTCGAGATAGAACAGAAAAAATACCCCATTAAAATTTACCTTTTAATAGATCTAGCTAAATAAATGCCCTAGCGGGCACACAATAGGTGCTGTGTGTAGCAAAATAGAACATGATGAGTTTAAGTGACATAGTGCTTAATCAAATTAATCCTACAGTCATTTACCAAAGTCTAGGTATAAATAACTACTCTAGGACCAAGGATCAGGTCTCTGTAGAATATATGATTATAGTATGGTTCTCGTCACCACTAGAAAAAGATATATAAATAGAAAATTGGATCTGGAGTGTATATGTATACAACTATATGAAGCTGCACTAGCGGACACAACATACAGACAAAATCAAGCAGGGGTGTAATCACAAATCTCGATAACTATGATGATCATATATCCCGGTTTGGCCAATGAAAGAACAACCCCCTATTATTTGATAATTAAGGGGTCGTAGGCCAAAAGTCATCAATTTATATAGGTAAAAAGAAACCAATCCATCCCATATAACTTTCAAAGTCTCCCAGCTGGGATATGCGAGAAAGTAACACAGATGATCATAACAGACAATAGACGGTATCAGGTATTCTCAAGTAATAACAGTCAGAAGATCAAAAATAAAACCAGTTACTTATCTCATTATAGAGAGATCTCGCCTCCCCAGTGTGTTTGTAGTTTTCGCGACGTGTTTCTCCATGAGATTTGGGTTCACCAGGAGAATGTGGGACCCATGTCTGGATAATCCTGCTGATAGCTCAGCAGTGTGAACCATTCTGCTCCTATTCCCCTTATAAATCCACCAACACCGGGTTACACTCCAGTTACTTCCAGTCTCTCCAATTCAGGGATAAATAGAAGTGGCCATTCATTCAAAAAAACATGTCCTATACCGATATAGTGCGCATGTCTAGTGTCTCTCAGACACTAGAGGTCTACGAAGTCAGCCACGCAACAGCTTCCACTTATGACCTAGAGGACCGACCTAGAGGATTCTTGGTGTCTGTACCCTCAAACTGTACGTCTAGTGACTATTGTTATGGCATTCCTAAATGAATTTCAATTTCAATTGCCAAAGGGTGTCTATATAATATGTGGAGATAAGGCCTATAGATGGATACCAAAGGGGGCGGAGGGTACCTGCACATTGACCAGGTTAGAACCCGCTACATGGGTATGGAAGGATGGGTACTTCCCCTATAAGAATGTGCCCAGCCATATGCTCGCCAAAAGGAATATAATTACTCCCCCAAGAAAACATCTCATGGGAACTCCCTGGTACCGCAAGGCAGGAATGGTACTAACTGGTTCTCTAGGGGTAACCTTTGGCACAATGAGAAATGCCCAGATGATAGAAGAGTTGGGAGACATTTTTGTAACCGATTATTTATTTGATGCCCTTAACGTTGAGTCTGCATACATGAAAACAACTAATAATGATCACTAATCAGCACTCAATGGTACTGGACTATCTGACTGCCTCACAGGGAGGTTTATGTCAGATGGTCGGGACAGCATGTTGCCATTTCATAGACCCTACCGGTCTAATGCAAGTTACACACGATATAAAGCAGGCTCAACGGATTAAGGAAGGTGTACGAAAAGCGAATGCATTGGATGACTTACCACTACCCGAATGTCTTTCCTGGATGAATCCTTTAAATTTGTTTAAGGGAATAGGTGGTTGGATAAGTGGTGTCATTCATTTCTTGATTCAGGCAGTGCTTGTAATAATGGTAATTGCGATAATCATAAGACTGTTTGTGATAATTATCAAGAAAATTCTCGCTTCTAATTGTAAGTGTTTTCCAGGTAAAACCGAAATAAAATTGATACAGATACTGAAGTAAAGCAAACCCAAGTCATGACTACAATAATCACTGCAGTACAGCGAGAATGCCTCTTCTGCAATAAGATGACTGGGGCGGACTTATCCGATTGTATGTTCTGCGGAAAACCATTGGTCTGAAGTAAACCTGATTCGTGGAACCCAAGAGATGATGAACTTCCTGCAACTATTTAGTCACAGATACTGGATCATATACCCTATAATTATTGTGTCACATATACTCCCGGCTATCTCATATACTCCTGCACAGATATAAAATAATCCCTTCATACACATAGCAATGATTACTTAATAAACTTAGGGAAAGTAAGGGATAGTAGGCCTGATAACAAGTTAACCTGGATGGATGCGCAGCAGGACTGGCATCCCACTGCATACGTAGGGTTAGCCCCGTGATGTCGTGAAGTAGGGTTATCTTGCAGGCCTAGAGAATAGGTAGCGACATCAGGGACAGATAGTTAGACAAGATGATAAAAAGAGGGGAATTGTTAAAATAATGGTTCAATAGGAACATTGCCTTTAAGACATCTATTTACTCTGAGTTTTTGCCTTTATACAGCTCATCTTGTTTTTCTTTTTCAACAAGTGGTACTCCTCCATTAAGATTAAAAAGGGGTACCAGATCACTCCACGTAGCATCATAGTTCTCAGCTACCCCTTTCACAGCCTTATAATATCCTATCGGGTTTTTATACATGTCTGGAAAACTATTTGCCATTGACAATTGCTCTGATCTAGACCATGGTTTATACCAAGTGGTGGTATCCGTTTTTACCGGCAGTCCTGCATCTCCCTGTGTAGCCCTGGTTGTTTGTGTAATGACTGGGAATGCAGCCATCTTCGGTTTTCTCTTATGATTGCATTTTTCACACCGAAATATTGCGTTACTGTTACTATCCTGACATCCTGGACAGATCAATGTTTTAGAGCGCAATGATATACTTCCCTTTCACTGGTGTGTACGGGGGAGGGCTGTGGGCTGCATGTGTGTGCCTGCATCCTCCACTTCACTTCCCTCTTCTTTTGCCACTGAGCTAGTATCCTGATTCTCCCTGTCTTCCTCTTCGTTCCTGACCTCCCAACTCCCCTCTTCACCTTTCCTTAATTTCAAAATTTCCACCTTGCGTGAAGGGATGGATGGGGATGGTGTTATGTGCAGGTGGAGTGGTGGGTCAGTACTTGCACTGGGCGCGAGGGTATGTATGGGAGAAAGTTGATAGGTTCTGTTCTCAGGGGAATTATGTCTTGTCTTTATTGGGGTTGAGAAGCTGTCGGTGGATCCAGATGAGATCCCCGGATAATGATTTCCTATAGCATAGGCTGGAGGATTCTCAGGTGTACCAGGACTGATGTTGGGAGTGGTGCATACTGACAGGGATGCTGATAACCCTGGTACGGTGGCATCATGGTAGGTTGTTGTGCGTAAGGAAAATGAGGTGCATATTGTGGGAGCAGTGAGGGTATAGTCGGATACACCCCGGGTGGTGGAGAGGGAGTCAGAGGGATTTGATCAGCTGACTCAATCATATATGGTATAGTGCTGGATATAGAAACCTCGGACGGTGACTTTTCCTTCTCAACACTTACGCTTGACTCTGACCTAGCCTCCGATGGAGCAGAGGGTGCAGCTGCCTGAACTGGACTTTGCTCCTGTGTAGGTGTTACGGGTTGTCTCGTATGAGATCTGCTTCTGATCACTACCTGATAAGTTTCATCGTCATCATTGGAAATCAAAAAGGGGATGATGTTTCTCACTCGTCCCCAGCCAATCAGCAACCTGCGCTCCATGCTCATGCTTTTCAATCCATCCTGAATGTTCCTGACTGAACCGCTTCCACCTCTCAGCATCCAGACATCCTTTGGCTGGCATACCAGCCCTTTTCAATATCTTTGCTGCATCCCTTATAGCTGCCCTACCATGCTCCATTCATACCAGATCACACATAGTATACCTCGGATCCTTATTCCTTGATCTGGAGATTCGAGCACTCATAACAGAACCTGTCAAAGGTCGCGACCCCTATCTTCAGTATTCTGTTAAGCCCCCGTCTCACATAGCAAGATCGCTAGTGAGATCGCTGCTGAGTCAAGGTTTTGGTGACGCAACAGCGACCTCACCAGCAATGTCGCTATGTGTGACACTTTGCAGCGATCAGGCCCCTGCTGTGAGGTCGCTGATCGCTGCAAAATGTCCTGGACCATTTTTTGGTCTTTGCCCTCCCGCTGGTCAGCACACATCGCTGTGTGTGACCAGCGAGCAGGCTGGTAACCATGATAAATAGCGGGTTACTAGGGGCACACGCACACTTAGTAACCCGCAGTTTATCATGGTTACCACTCTGCTACGGTGAGCCAGGAGCAGGACATCGTGGAAAGATTCTTTCCACGATGTCGCTGCTCCCCTGATCGTTGGTGAGCCTGCCTGTTTGACAGCTCACCAGCGATCACATAGCGACGCAGCAACGATCCCTGACAGGTCGTATCGTTGTCGGGATCGCTGTAGCGTCGCTAAGTGTGACGGGGCCTTTACACAATCAGCTAGATCTACTGGTCTGTTACGTGAACCAGTTATCCCTGATTCAAGGGAAATTAGCTGAATTGAAACTCTTTGTTCTGCTCTGATGCTGAGAAAAACTCGTCTAAACAAATGAATGTAGAGTACTACAAACAAAACTGTTCAAAAAGCAATCGCTATATATTCTTCATACATCTGGTTCAGAGTCCCCACTTGAAAAGTATCCCACGTCTATTCTGGAGTCTGTGCCAATATTGGCAAGATAATTATCATGAGTAATAGTATCCTGCCACACAGGCATATACCATCTGTTCTCTATAATGTACTGCCACTCTTTACCTATAGTGTGTGGATGCGGTACAATATGGCAAGGAAAAACTCGGTATGTAATGTTATTTCTTCTATACCTCTGTGCATTTACAGGGTACAAATGTATTCTTTCCAGAAACCAAGCAGTATCCTTACGATGAGGCTTTCGCTTTCTCAGTAACCGAGCACAAACACTTTTCACAAATCATATATGACGTATTCCAGCCTACCAATTATTCCTCCCTCTCAATCACCACTTCAATCATTAGAACATCCTCATTTTCCACCATAGCACTTCTCACACCCCAATTCCTATTGAAATTTCTAGCGCCACTGGGCAAAATAATTTTATATCCTGTGAATCCTGGATTCTATTTGTTACTCCAGCTAAATCAATATCACAATATTCATAAATGGTATAAGGTTCTACAAAACAATGACTGTTAATACGTTCCTTACGTTAGTATATGCGAATATTATCTTCCTCGTGTAGCCCCCACCCTTCAGATTCTACACTAATCTTGCAGCTACCTAAGATGAGTGACAGCTCCATTGTTGTATTTGCTAACCAGAGTACTACACACGCATTCAACACACGTCATCGATTTATATCCCGTACCTCATCACTATGTAGCATGTACTTAACACAGTTATACATAATATGACCGTTAGTTAAGGTGGAGACAGCAATAATTAGAAATAAAAAAATAAATGAGGTGGTATATATGAAATATCGGAGTGGTTAATGAATTCAAAAATGCAATATGATATTTATATTAGTAACACTATATTTATATCAGAAATTATTAGAAATTGATATAATAAAGAGATAAAAGAAGAAATAACTTATTTTACCTGAGGATTTTCCATTCAAGATCCCCGGAGACTGACCTAGGTCGACCCCACCTCTCCCGGAGAGAAAATTCACTTAGGCTGCATGCCCACTATGCATTTTTCAAGCGTTTCCACAACGAAAACGCTTAAAAAACGCTTGGTAATCTGTCCCCCATGACAAGCCGCAATGTCAATGCCCATGCTGCGGATTTTTCCGCAGCGTTTGTGCTGCGCTCAAAAATCCGCAGCATGTCCATTAATTTTGCGGACACGCAGCGTAATCGCCGCCATTGACTTGCATTGGACCGCGTGACATCCGCATCACTACATGTGCACAAGCGGATATCACACGGTTCAATGTGCGGATGGTACCCAGGCCTGGAAAACAGGAGACTCTCATCCAGACCTGGGTACCATAAGTACCTGTAAAAAAAAGAATTTAAAATAAAAAATAAAGATTATACTTACCTTCCGATGTCCCCCGGCCTCCTCAGCGATGCGTGCGATCTGTTGGGCGGCTCGCGGTGGTGTGAGGACCTGACATGACGTCATTGAGTCATGTGACAGGTCACGCGACTGCTGACATCGGCGGTCGCGTGACCTATCACATGACTCAATGACGTCATGTCAGGTCCTCATACCACCGTGAGACACGGGGAGACCGGACGGAGCGGCTAAGGAGACCGCGGGCCATCGGAAGGTAAGTATAATCTTTATTTTTTATTTTTCACCCTTCTTATTCTTTTTTTTTAACTATTTCTTGGTCACACTATATAAATCTATGCCGGTTGCATGGATTTATATAGTATGACCAAGTTGTCAAGCACTTTTCCAAGTGATGCTAAAATCGCTTGGAAAAGCGCTTGATAACCGGCATGCAGAAATGCATGCAAAAACGCTTGACAAACGCTTCTACCTGGCGGGAAAAACGCATGTAAAATCCACATGCGTTTTTCCCGCCAGGGAGAAGAGTAAAAAATATGCAGCATTTCCGCATGGTGGGCACATAGCCTTAGAGTGTAAAAGCCACTCACTTACCCGGCCGGGGTTTGTTTCTGTTCGGGATAGAGGTAAACCTGTTGTTTAGTCTCAGATGAAATTAAAGGGAAAATAGATCTCGCTGGGGCCTCCAGCTGTTGAAGACGAGTGGGGATCTGGCTTCTCTCAGGCAGAAAATAGATCTATAAAGAGATCTCTTGTATCGGCGCTTTCAAATAAGACACTCACTACAGACTTTCTCAAGAGAATAGTCCTGTTTATTATTAGATGTCATCAGATTATATACCCTTAGTAAAAGAGGGTAGGACTTTGTAAAATACGAAGGATTATGTAAGTAATATGCTATCTTTGGCACATAGAAATTAAAGAACAATTACTTGTCAATGCGTCTGGAGGATATTCATGATGTATGATACAGTTAACATCCTTTCACACAAATAGTGTTCTGCTTATCGCTAAACTTGGGTATAATCCAGGTTAAGGGAGATTTAGGGAGTTTCCTGTAATTGATATATGGGGATATTGTTGCTGTGGACAGATACAGGACAAGTATGATAATTGCAGACTCCGTCAGCCAATTCCCAAGTCTGTACATAGGTCAATCTTGTGATTTTGAGAAAAACAAGATGAGCTGTATAAAAGCAAAAACTCAGAGTAAATATATGTCTTAAAGGCAATGTTGCTACTGAACCATTATTTTAACACGCCCTGATGGGGGCAGTAGACCGGAAAAAACACAAGAGATACCAAAAATGGCCGGGCTGTCCCCACTGCGCAGGGGCTGCACTACAGGACCCATAAGTACGTGCTGGGAATCAGAGTGCAGGCGCCAAGGTACAGGCCTGCGTGAGCCATCAATAACAGGGTTTGTCTCAGAGAGATGATACAAATATAATAATGAATTCCAATGTAATTTGTCCAGGACAAATCTCCATGAGACAAACCCTGTAACGCTAATATTCTCTGTGATGGGTGGCTATCACCAGAACAGTATGTCTGATTTAATATTTTTTGTTGTTTTGCTTTTTTTCACTCCATGTTATCTTGTACATTATTCCTTATGACTGTTTTTGTTATTGTCCCTACAGTGTATGTGTGATAAAGGTCTCAGACCGAAACGTCATGTATGATAGACAGCATCTACAACCCCTGGAAAAAATTATGGAATCATCGGGCTCGGAGGATGTTCATTCAGTTGTTTAATGTTGTTGAAAAAAAGCAGATCACAGACATGGCACAAAACTAAAGTCATTTCAAATGGCAACTTTAGGGCTTTAAGAAACACTAAAAGAAATCAAGATTAAAAATGTGGTACTCAGTAAGGGTAATTTTTTGCAGACCAAGCAGAGGGAAAAAAATTATGGAACCACTCAATTCTGAGAAAAAAATTCTGGAATTATGAAAAACAAACACACAAAAGAACACTCCAATACATTACTAGTAACAGCTTGCAGTATCTGAGGCATGGACTTAATGCGTGACAAACAGTGCTCTTCGTCAATCTGGCTCCAACTTTCTCTGATTGCTGTTGCCAGATCAGCTTTGCAGGTTGGATCCTTGTCATTGACCATTTTCTTCAACTTCCACCTAAGATTTTCATTTGGATTGAGATCCGGACTATTTGCAGGTCATGACATTGACCTTATGTGTCTTCTTTCAAAGAATGTTTTCACAGTTTTTGCTCTATGGCAGGATGCATTATCATCTTGAAAAATGATGTCACCATCCCCAAACATCCTTTCAATTGATGGGATAAGAAAACTGTCCAAACTATCAATGTAAACTTGGGCATTTATTGAATATGTAATGACAGCCATCTCTCCAGTGCCTTTACCTGACACGCAGCCCCATATCATCAATGACTGTGGAAATTTGTATGTTCTCTTCAATAAGTCATCTTTATAAATCTCATTGGAACGGCACCAAACAAAAGTTCCAGAATCATCACCTTGCCCAATGCAGATTCGCGATTCATCACTGAATATGACTTTTATCCAGTCATCCACAGTCCAAGATTGCTTTTCCTTAGCCCATTGTAACCTTGTTTTTTTCAGTTTAGGCGTTAATGATGGCTTATGTTTAGCTTTTCTGTATGTAAATCCCATTTCCTTTAGGCAGTTTCTTACAGTTCTGTCACAGACATTGACTCCAGTTTCCTCCCATTCGTTCCTCATTTGTTTTGTTGTGCATTTCCTGTTTTGGAGACATATTGCTTTAAGTTTCCGGTCTTGACGCTTTGATGTCTTCCTTGGTCTACCAGTATGTTTGCCTTTAATAACCTACCCATGTTGTTTGTATTTGGTCCAGATTTTAGACACAGCTGACTGTGAACAACCAACATCTTTTGCAACATTGCGTGATGATTTACCTTCTTTTAAGAGTTTGATAATCCTCTCCTTTGTTTCAATTGACATCTCTTTGGAGCCATGATTGGCCGTGTTGGAGCCATGATTCATGTCACTCCACTTGGTGCAACAGCTCTCCAAGGTGTGATCACTCCTTTTTAGATGGAGACTAACGAGCAGATCTAGTTTGATGCAGGTGTTAGTTTTGGAAATGAAAATTTGCAGGGTGATTCCATAATTTTTTCCTCAGAATTGAATGATTCCATAATTTTTTCCCTCTGCTTGGTCTGAAAAAAATTACCCTTACTGAGTAGCACATTTTTAATCCTGATTTCTTTTAGTGTTTCTTAAAGCCATAAAGTTGCCATTTGAAATGACTTTAGTTTTGCGCCATGTCTGTGATCTGCTTTTTTTCAACAACATTAAACAACTGAATGAGCATCCTCCGAGCCCGGTGATTCCATATTTTTTGCCAGGGGTTGTATTAGGCCACGGCTCCACTATTAGTATTTGGTCAGTATTCGGTCAGTATTTTTTCTCATGAGTGGGAGCCAAAACCAGGTGAGGAACAATCAGAGAAAAGGTATAATAGAAACACGTCACCAATTCTGCATTTATCACCCACTCCTGGTTTTGGCTCCCACTCCTGAGAAAAAATACTGACCGTATACTGACCAAATACTGATAGTGGGGCTGTGGCCTTAGGACCACTGTAATAAAGTCTCATGTTTCTTCACCATACTCAGTTCAGAGTGCCAGATTTTTTCTACTATTTCTTATGAATTCTCAATATATCAGAAATTCCCATGATCAAAGATAGAAAAAATATAACAGATAAATAAATAACAAATAACATTTTAAATTAAATACATTCAAACAGTAATGACAGAAAAAAGTGCACTGGAAAGTCTATACATATGGGTAAAGAAATCAGTCCAGATGAATAAGACAATAACCGTAAAATGCAGCCAATAAGGCCTATATGTAAGGCTATGTGCCCATGATGCAGAAATGCTCAGGATTTTTTCCTGAGCATTTCTGCATCTCCCTGGCAGAAAAAACGCAAGCAGATTGTACATGTGGATTGTACATGCGTTTTTCCTGCCAAAGACATGCGGAAGTGAAGCGTTCTTCACATGCATTTCCACATGTGGGTTGACAAGCACTTTCCAATCGATTTTAGCATCACTTGCAAAGTGCTTGTCAACTTGGTCACACTATATAAATCCGTGCAAACTGCATGGATTTATATACTGTGACCCCCAAAGAATGTAAAAAAATAAATCTATACTTACCTTCCGATGGCCCCCGCAGTCTTGCTTTGCTCCGTCCTGGCTGCCGGCAACTCGCGGTGCACTGCACTGGAGGACCTGCTGTCACATGACTATGACGTCATAGCAGATCCTACAATTCACCATGATCTGCCAGCAAGCACTGAGAAGGAGTCCGGGAGACATCGGAAGGTAAATATAATATTTATTTTTTATTTTATTCTTTTTTTAACAGGTACTATGGCACCCGGGTCCCGAGGAGAGCCTCCTCTTCTCCACACCCAGGTACCATCCGCACATTGAAAAGCATGGAATCCGCATCTAGAGATGCAGTGATGCGTAATCCATGCGTTCCAATTCAAGTAAATGGCGGCGAAAACGCAGCGTTTTCGCAAAATTAATGGACATGCTGCGTTTTTTTCCGCAATGATAATCCGCAGCAGAAATTTCCGCTGCATGTGCACAGCACATGCGGATTATCATTGGGGAACATGGCAGGCCTTCTACCATGCATTTTTTAAGCTTTTCTGCAGCATTTTTGCCGCTGCGGAAACGCTTAAAAAATGCATCGTGGGTACACAGCCTAATGGTTGATTATCCACAAAGACAGGGCAAATATAGGATGAAACAATAACAGTAAAACAAAGTCAATACGGCCTATATGTAATGGTTGATTATCCTAAAAGACAGGGCAAATACAGGATGAAACAATAACAGTAAACCAAGCCAATAGGGCCTATACGTAATGGTTAATCAAGCATGGGAAGATCAGTTACTTTTAAATATTTATCATATAAAGGAGGTATTTGAACAACTCAATAAACCCCCGAGGAACAGATAAGGACGCAAAGAAGGATAAGGACGCATAATATAAATATCAACAAAATTAACTTTATTAAACATATAATTACAAAAATCAAAACAGTGAACAGTCTGTTAAGAACGGTTATTGAAAAACAGCAGTAACTCGCTATGATGTAACCTGCCCGGCTCCAAGCAGGAGAGAAAAAGCTTAACAAAGTTAATTCATAAGTTACCAGACAACCCATATCCGTACGTCTAATAGTGGAGATAAACATCAATAATCGAGTTGTTACAAAGACAGGAACTATCTGGATCAATACAAGAGTACGGAGCATTACAGAAACTTATTCAACAGTATGCACTGATTCTGTCTCCTATGATTACACAATGTGCCTGACATCATAGTGCGTAAACCTGCAGGTGCTGTAGATACATTTATATGAGTTCATAATAAGATCTTAATTTACATAAAGGACATGTGACGGAAGACAGAAAGACAGATGATAACTAATCAAAGTACTTGTGATGCTTGGTAAGGTGACCGACACCTGAGGTCATGTCTCGGAAAGGGTTTGATGCTGGAGCCAGTGTCCTAAGAAAACTGAGTCAACCCCTCCCCCTGCGCTCACAGCTGTTCTCCGGATGTCAGCGAAACTGACAAAACATGTGACAAAGAAGGTGTCAACAATTGTCAAAACATGTTTTCAGGCTGCCCTACTGTAAGTGGAAGATGACTATATATATATTTATATACTGAAAAACTGACACTGAATTTCCCCATGCATAACTCAATGACTCATTCCTAAACGGATGTCCACTGATTCACTCATGAAGAAAACCTTGAATGGCTTTGGTTTGCACTGTACCCTGCAACCGACACTTTAGCTATATTATATAAATAATTTTAAGTATTCCAAAAAGGAATGATGCTGTTCCTTCCTGAATGAAGAATTCCCATGCAGTCTACATACAGTCTTCTATTGATTAGCTACTGGTTCTTTCACTTTTATTTTGAGTCATTGTCATTGCAATAGCTTGTTTCCTCTGCAGTACATTTCCATTAGAGCAGGGCTGGGGAACCTCTGGCCCATGATCAGCTTCTCTGTGGCCCCCCAGGCAGATTACTGGGGACCACAGTACTCGGGCCAGCACTTACGAGGAAACAATGTCAGAGTATTTGGCACATGTCTGTTTGCGGAGGTGGCCGCCCCTCCAGATGTAAGGTATCATAATTAATGAATTACATAAATATGTATATACACACAAGCTTTGAACGCTCTTTAATGCAGCTACCCCTGATCTCCGGGTGAGACTCCCCCTCCCCCTGCACTCACAGCTGATCTCCGGGTGAGACTCCCCCTCCCCCTGCACTCACAGCTGATCTCCGGGTGAGACTCCCCCTCCCCCTGCACTCACAGCTGATCTCTGGGTGAGATACCCCCTCCTCCTGCACTCACAGCTGATCTCGGGGTGAGACACCTCCTCCTGCACTCACAGCTGATCTCCAGGTGAGATACCCCCTCCTCCTGCACTCACAGCTGATCTCTGGGTGAGACTCCCCCTCCCCCTGCACTCACAGCTGATCTCCGGGTGAGACACTCCCTCCCCCTGCACTCACAGCTGATCTCTGGGTGAGACACTCCCTCCCCCTGCACTCAAAGCTGATCTCTGGGTAAAACACCCCCTCCCCCTGCACTCACAGCTGATCTCCAGGTGAGGTACCCCCTCCTCCTGCACTCACAGCTGATCTCTGGGTGAGATACCCCCTCCCCCTGCACTCACAGCTGATCTCCAGGTGAGACACTCCCTCCCCCTGCACTCAAAGCTGATCTCTGGGTAAAACACCCCCTCCCCCTGCACTCACAGCTGATCTCCAGGTGAGATACCTCCTCCTCCTGCACTCAAAGCTGATCTCCGGGTGAGACACTCCCTCCCCCTGCACTCAAAGCTGATCTCTGGGTAAAACACCCCCTCCCCCTGCACTCACAGCTGATCTCCGGGTGAGACACTCCCTCCCCCTGCACTCAAAGCTGATCTCTGGGTAAAACACCCCCTCCCCCTGCACTCAAAGCTGATCTCTGGGTGAGACACCTCCTCCCCCTGCACTCACAGCTGATCTCTGGGTGAGACACCTCCTCCCCCTGCCTTACAGCTGATCTCCGGGTGAGACACACACTCCTCCTGCACTCACAGCTGATCTCGGGGTGAGACACCTCCTCCCCCTGCACTCACAGCTGATCTCTGGGTGAGACACCTCCTCCTCCTGCCTTACAGCTGATCTCTGGGTGAGACACCTCCTCCCCCTGCCTTACAGCTGATCTCCGGGTGAGACACACACTCCTCCTGCACTCACAGCTGATCTCGGGGTGAGACACCCCCTCCCCCTGCACTCACAGCTGATCTCTGGGTGAGACACCTCCTCCCCCTGCACTCACAGCTGATCTCCAGGTGATTCACCCCCTCCCCCTGCACTCACAGCTGATCTCCAGGTGAGACACTCCCTCCCCCTGCACTCAAAGCTGATCTCTGGGTAAAACACCCCCTCCCCCTGCACTCACAGCTGATCTCTGGGTGAGATACCTCCTCCTCCTGCACTCAAAGCTGATCTCCGGGTGAGACACTCCCTCCCCCTGCACTCAAAGCTGATCTCTGGGTAAAACACCCCCTCCCCCTGCACTCACAGCTGATCTCCGGGTGAGACACTCCCTCCCCCTGCACTCAAAGCTGATCTCTGGGTAAAACACCCCCTCCCCCTGCACTCAAAGCTGATCTCTGGGTGAGACACCTCCTCCCCCTGCACTCACAGCTGATCTCTCGGTGAGACACCTCCTCCCCCTGCCTTACAGCTGATCTCCGGGTGAGACACACACTCCTCCTGCACTCACAGCTGATCTCGGGGTGAGACACCTCCTCCCCCTGCACTCACAGCTGATCTCTGGGTGAGACACCTCCTCCCCCTGCCTTACAGCTGATCTCCGGGTGAGACACACACTCCCCCTGCACTCACAGCTGATCTCTGGGTGAGACACCTCCTCCCCCTGCCTTACAGCTGATCCCCGGGTGAGACACACACTCCTCCTGCACTCACAGCTGATCTCGGGGTGAGACACCTCCTCCTGCACTCACAGCTGATCTCCGGGTGAGATACCCCCTCCTCCTGCACTCAAAGCTGATCTCCAGGTGAGATACCCCCTCCTCCTGCACTCAAAGCTGATCTCCGGGTGAGACACTCCCCCCCCTGCACTCAAAGCTGATCTCTGGGTAAAACACCCCCTCCTCCTGCACTCACAGCTGATCTCTGGGTGAGACACCTCCTCCCCCTGCACTCACAGCTGATCTCTGGGTGAGACACCTCCTCCCCCTGCCTTACAGCTGATCCCCGGGTGAGACACACACTCCTCCTGCACTCACAGCTGATCTCGGGGTGAGACACCTCCTCCTGCACTCACAGCTGATCTCCGGGTGAGACACCTCCTCCTGCACTCACAGCTGATCTTCGGGTGAGACACCTCCTCCTGCACTCACAGCTGATCTCAGGGTGAGACACCCCCTTCTCCTGCACTCAAAGCTGATCTCAGGGTGAGATACCCCCTCCTCCTGCACTCACAGCTGATCTCAGGGTGAGATACCCCCTCCTCCTGCACTCACAGCTGATCTAACCTCGTGATGAGGGAGGAATTGCACGATTCACTGATGATAAAGAGAGGATTTTGGGAGCAATTGATGCAGATGCTGGCATTTTATGTATACCATCTTCTACTGATTTGAAACGCTTATTAACACTGCAACTACATTTCACAACTTTAAAAGAATACTATAAAGCCAAGAGAATCCCTAGAGGGTTACAGTCCAGTATTAGACAAATCTGTTCATGAATAACCCTAACTTCTGTGAAAAGTTTATATCCATATCCAATAAATATGAAATTGCGTCCCTCACACAATCAGAGACTGAGAATAAATTAATGGAGTTATTGAAAACGGATGATGGCACAAGGTTTAAAGAAACAGTAGAAAATTGGCTGTTAAAAATACGTGGTGACTTGGAGGATGTAAAACCAAAGAAATGGAACCGTGATATGGAGGATTATAGAAGTGGTTTCATATATAATTGGCAAAGAGACGGCACTAATTCCAAAGCTCAGAAGTGGGAGGACAGCTACAGGACTGTGAAAAAAAGCAATTTTTCTAATTCATCTAATGACCATGCTTTTTTAGGTGGACTTTTGGACCCTCAGACAAGCAGCCCAAGGGGACGCGCAGAGGTGGGAGAAAACATCATAGATCTCAAAAAAGACAAGAGACAGAAAAACAAGACGACAACAAAACAGATAGCGACGAGGAAGAGAAATCTAACCTCATGGTAAACCTAACAAATAGAACTTGAAATGATGTAGAAATGAAATGATTAAGCAAAGGTTTATCGTTTAGTCCCACCTCACACACAGACTGGTTTGAATTGGAAATAGCATTGCTTAGATTTTTTAGATCTATAAAGTTGAAATGTTGGTTTTCTGAGCATTACCTCGTGTAACGGAATTAGATTTGCCTGATCTATCCTTACTAACAGGTAGTAATTTTATGCCAAACATTAATAACCCGGTAATTGACGCATTCATATTGACTATCAATAATGATGTTTCTAAAGTTAAAGTGATGAGTAATGAGAAAGTGTTCAAACAATTTAATTTGAAAACCGAGGAATATGAGGCCCTTATGTCCCTGGTCCATGATGATGACATCACCATCAAACCTGCGGATAAGGGAGGTGCTGTCCTCGTCATGGACACGGATAATTAAATATCTGAAATTATGGGACAACTGGATGATCAAGAGATATATAAGAAGCTGGACAGTGATCCAAAGTTTAATATACTGAAGAAAATTTAATTGATTTTGGATGAGAGTAAAAATGGGGGTGTAATTGATGAGGATTTATATAAGTATCTATATCATGAAAACTCAGTCACGCCAGTCATATATGTTGTTCCTAAAATCCACAAAACATTGGTGAATCCTCCGTGGTGACCCATAATATTGGGTTGCGACTCAATTTTTAGTCATAGTGGAGTCTTTTTAGACAAAATTTTGGGTCCTCTCTCACGATGTACAGCCTCATTCATATTAGATATTACAGATTTTTTATGCAAATTAAGCGAAATTAAATTGGATAGAAGGGTGATTCTTGCCTCTTTTGACATAGTATCATTATACATGTCAATAAATCATGACAAAGGATTAAGAGCGGTTTATAGAAAACAGCAGATACTAGTTACTCAGAGGAGTGTAAAACATTCACTATGAATTTGTTAGAACTGGTTCTGAGAAACAATTATTTTTTATTTGGTGACACTTTTTACAGGCAAGAACGCGGTACAGCAATGGGCGCCAATATGGAGCTGGCTTATGACAACCTGATGATGATGGCATTGGAGGAGGATGTTGTCTGTGTCCCACCACTTCCGGCTTGCCCGGGGGTGGTGGAGATTTATTGATGACGTCTTCCTCCTATGGATGGGGAACATTGAAGAATTACTGGATTTTGAAACCTTTTTAAATCAAATAGACAGAGATATTAAATTTACACTGATATATTCCGAAACGGATATCGAATTTTTGGATGTTTTAGTCCAACAGGATGAGAAAGGGTTATCAACGACCCTATATACAAAAGCCACTGATAAAAATAACTTACTGAAATTTGAGAGCCACCATCTGAGGAGATTGGTTGAATCTTTGCCATATAGCCAGTTTTTGAGGCGTAAAAGAATAATTAGTGATGAAAAATTAGTACAACCCGAATTTGAAAAATTAACAAAGAAATTTCTAAGTAGGGGTTACCCAAAATTAGTTCTAGAGAAAACTAAAAACAGGACTGAAGGTCTATCGTGTGAATCCCTGCTAGTGAAGAAAGACATCAAAACACAAAATAAGAGAATCCCCTTTGCCAGTAAATATGGAGAAGAGACCACAGAGATAGAAAACATCATAAAATGACATTGGCCAATGCTGGGAATGTGTATGCCAGATATAGAAGAATTTAAGGCCCCGCCATTGTTTTCATATATAAAAAAAAGCTAGCCTTTAAGATAAATTGGTACATTCTGATATTGGCACCTTTAAGAGGAATATACAGGGCTCATTGACAGGACACAAACGGATAGGCTGCTTTCCATGCTTGAGCTGTGTTAATTGTAAGTTTATGATAAAGGGAGAACATTTTATACACCCAGGCACTGGAAAGGAGTATGATATTAAGCATTACTTAACGTGTGAGAGTGAATTAGTTATCTATATACTACAATGTCCATGGAATTTAATCTATGTAGGCGAAACAACCAGTGAATTTAAACTCAGGATTAATAATCATCGCCATACAATTAGGAAGAAAAAGATGGATCTGCCAGTCCCCAAACATTTCAGTGAGATGGGACATGGAGAAAGGGACCTTAGATTCTGTATTATAGATCATGTACCTATGCCATGAAGAAGAGGAGATAGGGTTAAAATATTAAAAAATAAAGAAATGAAATGGATTTATGAACTAAATACATTGAGACCTAATGGCCTCAAGGCTGATTAGAAATTACATAATTTAATCTGATTAATTGCCATAAAACCGGTAAAACTTTGGATTTATCTGTGTATTTTTAACCATTTTCATTTATATTTTTCTCACTTTTTTCTCTCTTACAGATGAGGGAAGAATTGCACAATTCACTTTACAAAAAAGACATTTCTATGTATTGATCAATTTGTTTATAATAGATAAAATGTTTATTTCATACCATGCACTGTCACTTTAAGTCTGTTGCTATTAGATATCTGCATGGATTGTAAAACATATACTTCGGTAATATAAATATCATCTGTACCTATAGTTGTAATTATTGAAAGTAATATATATGTGCAAACATCTAACCCAATACGGAGATGTGCGCTGAGATATAGTTTAATTATGAGACTGGAGATAGACATTACCGCAGTAGTTATTAGTGCTGCAAGTCTCGAGTACATTGAGCATGCACAGTAAATATCTGTCTGCAACCATGGAGAAATGGTCTCCAATATGGCCACGTGTGTACAGTAGACTTTGTAGTCATTCCCAAGAATCCCCGCACTATGGGATGGGAAGGACGCTGAGAATAGCGCGGCATCACGGACATCAATCACATAGGTGGGTGAAATATATGTTACATAGATATGAAATTTCCCAATTAACACTAATCTAATAATATTAAGTTATGAAATCAAAAATGAACTATGTGATGGGTTGTCTTATATCTGCAGAAGCACTGAGATGCACTTTAACATTCTAATCACTGTATGTAAACATTTCTCTTAATGCTTTTATGAAGATTGGAATTGTAATAAGTCTAATTGTATCACCTATATAATGCTGACTAGATGGATTGAGCACTGCTTGAGAAAGTTCCTCAAGGGGAATTAAACGTTGCCACTGCCACTATGACTATGTGACAAGAAATCACAGCTTATTTTGAAGACTGGAGTGCTGCCTTTACTTTTGTGGACTGCGTTGAGGTTTGGTTCTGTTTGCAAGGCTTTGCACCCATGATTTATACAGCTAACCTGTGCTGCACCTTTTTCAACTTTATATATATATGTGAAGATTTACAAGACATTTCTCCAGCTATTCCTCCAATGGTGATTATAAGAAACGACTTTTACTCAAATTCCATGAAACCATATCCATAGTCCACACAACAGAACAATAGAGATGCAGAGACCCCTCCGGACTACGTGTTCGACACGGGTAGTGCCTTCTTCAAGGTCCAAAACCTGTCTAGATAGAGCTAACTAGGAATATATAAGGCATAGAATTGTTTGGAGGAGAAGTTACAACCAACTGGGTGTGATCCCATCCGTATGCATGTATCAGCCTTTCCCATAGAGAGGAAGTCTCAACATTATCACTGCTAGTTACCTTGATGCTTCATATAGACAGAGTATACATAGAACATGAATAAAAAAACATAAATATGTGAATATAAAAAGAAAATATATATTTTTTTCTGTATATAATGGTGATTATAAATTGCACAGGGAAAAAGCCAAGTTGAGCAATAGATACAGATCACAATCTATTATAGGGTATGTGCCATACCTGTACCTATACAGGAAATAATTTTTGTTAGGGTAAATGAGAGTAAGGGTAAAATTGAAACTGATAGGAACATAACAAGCTATGTAGTTGGGAAATAATAAAACAAAAAACACAAAATACAAAAAAAAAAACAACCCAAAAAAAGGAAAAAAAACAAACAAAACCCTTATCTGTTCCCTTCTTTTTAGTTGTTTATTACACTATGGTCCCAAACTAGTATTGTGTAATTAGATCTAACCTGTTATTTAAACCATGTGTCAGTGTCTAACAAGAAAATCCACTTACTTTCTCTTTTTAGCACTAATTTATGCATACCACCACCTCTGGTGGGTTTACACACCTGTTCTAAACCCTTAAATGAAAAGGAGCCTAAATCCCCATTATGCTTAAATGCAAATAGATACCGCAGAGTAACCCGCTACTGGGAGGTGAACAGCATCCGAGAGATGTTTCCTAATGCGCTTTTTCAAAGCACCCATCATGCATCCAACGCATTGCAAATATCACACTGAATCAAATGTGATTCAATATCACAGATTCAGTGTTGCAATTAATAAAGTTCCTTATGGGGAATTCTTTACCATTGGCGATGCATTTAAATTTGTTATCTTTTCTAGCAAAACTGCAGCATTTGCATACGTTGGCTCTGCACTTATGGAACCCACTGATACTAAGCCAGGATTTTTAGTATTTTTAACCCTATCCACAAACATACTGGGGGATAATAAGTCCCTCAATGTGGTGGCTCTTTTAGGTACATACTGTATGTCATGTTCATCCACTATACGAGGAAATTACGGCAGAGTATCTTGGCTCATGTCTGTTTGCCGAGGCGGCCGCCCCTCCAGATGTAAGTTATCTTAATTAATGAATTATATAAATATATATATATATATATATACATCTAAGCTTTGAACACTCTTTACGGCAACTTCCGCTGATGAAGACGCACTGGTAGCGGCGATTCGCGAGGGGGAACAACCTTTCTGGTCTTATCCTGTACCTCAGAGTGGTATCCTTCTTAAAGGGGTTGTGTCACCATAAAGAATACAGTTAACCAACCAGAAAAGGTGGAAATAAATAATTTTGTAATTTATAATGATTCAAAATTATGCTTCATTCAAAAGATATCAAGCTTTTAGTATTTGAATAATACTCTCTGGCGCCCCCTGGAGATCTGCAGGGAGTGCAGGGTTAGAGGGTGAATCACCCTGAGATCAGCTGTGAGCGCAGGGGGAGGGAGTGTCTAACCCGGAGATCAGCTGTGAGGGCAGGGGGAGGGGGTGTCTCACCCGGAGATCAGCTGTGAACACAGGGGTAAGGAGGTGTCTCACCCGGAGATCAGCTGTGAGCACAGGGGTAAGGAGGTGTCTCACCCGGAGATCAGCTGTGAGGGCAGGGGAAGGGGGTGTCTAACCCGGAGATCAGCTGTGAGTGCAGGGGGAGGGGGTGTCTCACCTGGAGATCAGCTGTGAGTGCAGGGGGAGGGGGTGTCTCACCCGGAGATCAGCTGTGAGGGCAGGGGAAGGGGGTGTCTCACCCGGAGATCAGCTGTGAACACAGGGGTAAGGAGGTGTCTCACCCGGAGATCAGCTGTGAGCACAGGGGTAAGGAGGTGTCTCACCCGGAGATCAGCTGTGAGGGCAGGGGAAGGGGGTGTCTCACCCAGAGATCAGCTGTGAGGGCAGGGGAAGGGGGTGTCTCACCCAGAGATCAGCTGTGAGGGCAGGGGTATGGAGGTGTCTCACCCGGAGATCAGCTGTGAGGACAGGGGAAGGGGGTGTCTCACCTGGAGATCAGCTGTGAGGGCAGGGGAAGGGGGTGTCTCACCCAGAGATCAGCTGTGAGGGCAGGGGTAAGGAGGTGTCTCACCCGGAGATCAGCTGTGAGGACAGGGGAAGGGGGTGTCTCACCTGGAGATCAGCTGTGAGGGCAGGGGAAGGGGGTGTCTCACCCAGAGATCAGCTGTGAGCACAGGGGTAAGGAGGTGTCTCACCCAGAGATCAGCTGTGAGCACAGGGGTAAGGAGGTGTCTCACCCGGAGATCAGCTCTGAGGGCAGGGGAAGGGGGTGTTTCACCCGGAGATCAGCTGTGAGCACAGGGGTAAGGAGGTGTCTCACCCAGATATGAGTTGTGAGTGCAGGGGGAGGAGGTGTCTAACCCGGAGATCAGCTGAGAGTGCAGGGGGAGGGAGTGTCTAACCCGGAGATCAGCTGTGAGCGCAGGAGGAGGGGGTGTCTCACCCGGAGATCAGCTGTGAGGACAGGGGAAGGGGGTGTCTCACCCGGAGATCAGCTGTGAGCACAGGGGTAACGAGGTGTCTCAGCCAGATATGAGCTGTGAGTGCAGGGGGAGGAGGTGTCTCACCCGGAGATCAGCAGTGAGCGCAGGGGGAGGGAGTGTCTAACCCGGAGATCAGCTGTGAGTGCAGGGGAAGGGGGTGTCTCACCCGGAGATCAGCTGTGAGCGCAGGGGTGAGGGGTTGTCTCACCCGGAGATCAGCTGTGAGGGCAGGGGAAGGGGTTGCCTCACCCGGAGATCAGCTGTGAGCACAGGGGTAAGGAGGTGTCTCACCCAGATATGAGCTGTGAGTGCAGGAGGAGGGGGTGTCTCACCCAGAGATCAGCTGTGAGCGCAGGGGGAGGGAGTGTCTAACCCGGAGATCAGCTGTGAGTGCAGGTGGAGGGGGTGTCTCACCCGGAGATCAGCTGTGAGCGCAGGGGGAGGGAGTGTCTAACCCTGAGATCAGCTGTGAGCGGAGGGGGAGGGGGTGTCTCACCCGGAGATCAGCTGTGAGGGCAGAGGAAGGGGGTGTCTCACCCGGAGATCAGCTGTGAGCACAGGGGTAAGGAGGTGTCTCACCCAGATATGAGCTGTGAGTGCAGGGGGAGGAGGTGTCTCACCCGGAGATCAGCTGTGAGTGCAGGGGGGTGTGGGGGGGAGACACGCAGAGATCAGCTGTGAGCGCAGGGGGAGTCTCACCTGGAAATCAGCTGTGAGCGCAGGGGGAGGGGTTGAATCACTCAGAGATCAGCTGTGAGCGCAGGGGGAGGGGGAGTCTCACCCAGAGATCAGCTGTGAGCGAATGGTGAATCACCCGGAGATCAGCTGTGAGCGCAGGGGGAGGGAGTGTCTAACCCGGAGATCAGCTGTGAGCGCAGGGGAAAGGGGTGTCTCACACGGAGATCAGCTGTGAGCACAGGGGTAAGGAGGTGTCTCACCTGGAGATCAGCTGTGAGTGCAGGGAGAGGGAGTATCTCACCTGGAAATCAGCTGTCAGTGCAGGGAGAGGGGGTATCTCACCTGGAAATCAGCTGTGAGTGCAGGGAGAGGAGGTATCTCACCTGGAGATCAGCTGTGAGTGCAGGGGGAGGAGGTATCTCACCTGGAGATCAGCTGTGAGTGCAGGGAGAGGGAGTATCTCACCTGGAAATCAGCTGTGAGTGCAGGAGGAGGGGGTATCTCACCTGGAGATCAGCTGTGAGTGCAGGAGGAGGGGGTATCTCACCCGGAGATCAGCTGTGAGTGCAGGGGGAGGAGGTGTCTCACCCGGAGATCAGCTGTAAGGCAGGGGGAGGGGGTGTCTCACCCGGAGATCAGCTATGAGTGCAGGAGGAGGAGGTATCTCACCTGGAGATCAGCTGAGAGTGCAGGGGGAGGAGGTGTCTCACCTGGAGATCAGCTGTGAGTGCAGGGGGAGGAGGTATCTCACCTGGAGATCAGCTGTGAGTGCAGGAGGAGGTGGTATCTCAACTGGAGATTAGCTGTGAGGGATCTCCGGGTGAGACACCTCCTCCTCCTGCACTCACAGCTGATCTCCGGGTGAGACACCTCCTCCCCCTGCACTCACAGCTGATCTCCGGGTGAGACACCTCCTCCCCCTGCACTCACAGCTGATCTCCAGGTGAGATACCCCCTCCCCCTGCACTCACAGCTGATCTCCGGGTGAGACACCTCCTCCCCCTGCCCTCACAGCTGATCTCCAGATGAGACACCTCCTTCCCCTGCACTCACAGCTGATCTCCAGGTGAGACACCTCCTCCCCCTGCCTCACAGCTGATCTCCAGGTGAGATACCCCCTCCCCCTGCACTCACAGCTGATCTCCAGGTGAGACACCTCCTCCCCCTGCACTCACAGCTGATCTCCGGGTGAGATACCTCCTCCCCCTGCACTCACAGCTAATCTCCAGGTGAGATACCTCCTCCCCCTGCACTCACAGCTGATCTACGGGTGAGACACCTCCTCCCCCTGCACTCACAGCTGATCTCCAGGTGGGACACCCCCTCCCCCTGCACTCACAGCTGATCTCCAGGTGAGACACCCCCTCCCCCTTTGCTAACAGCTGATCTCTGGGTGAGACACCTCCTCCCCCTGCACTCACAGCTGATCTCTGGGTGAGACACCTCCTCCCCCTGCACTTACAGCTGATCTCCGGGAGAGACACCTCCTCCACCTGCACTCACAGCTGATCTCCGGGTGAGACAACTCCTCCCCCTGCACTCACAGCTGATCTCTGGGTGAGACACCCCCTCCCCCTGCACTCACAGCTGATCTACGGGTGAGACACCTCCTCCTCCTGCACTCACAGCTGATATCCAGGTGAGATACCCCCTCCTCCTGCACTCACAGCTGATCTCCAGGTGAGATACGCCCTCCCCCTGCACTCACAGCTGATCTCAGGGTGAGATACCTCCTCCCCCTGCACTCACAGCTGATCTCCAGGTGAGACACCTCCTCCCCCTGCGCTCACAGCTGATCTCCAGGTGAGATACCCCCTCCCCCTGCACTCACAGCTGATCTCCGGGTGAGACACCTCCTCCCCCTGCACTCACAGCTGATCTCCAGGTGAGACACCTCCTCCCCCTGCACTCACAGCTGATCTCCAGGTGAGATACCCCCTCCCCCTGCACTCACAGCTGATCTCCAGGTGAGATACCCCCTCCCCCTGCACTCACAGCTGATCTCCAGGTGAGACACCTCCTCCCCCTGCACTCACAGCTGATCTCCGGTTGAGACACCTCTTAACCCTGCGCTCACAGCTGATCTCCGGTTGAGACACCTCTTAACCCTGCGCTCACAGCTGATCTGTGGGTGAGACACCCCCTCCCCCTGCACTGACAGCTGGTCTCCGGGTGATTCACTACCTCCACCTGCACTCACAGCTGATCTCCAGGTGAGATACCCCCTCCCCCTGCACTCACAGCTGATCTCCAGGTGAGATACCCCCTCCCCCTGCACTCACAGCTGATCTCCAGGTGAGACACCTCCTCCCCCTGCACTCACAGCTGATCTCCGGTTGAGACACCTCTTAACCCTGCGCTCACAGCTGATCTCCGGTTGAGACACCTCTTAACCCTGCGCTCACAGCTGATCTGTGGGTGAGACACCCCCTCCCCCTGCACTGACAGCTGGTCTCCGGGTGATTCACTACCTCCACCTGTATTCACAGCTGATCTCCGGGTGAGATCATCTGCTTCACAGACTAAGCACAGGAAATGTCTCTCTGCTATCCTACTTACAATTCTGTGAAGCAGATGACCTCACCTGGAGATCAGCTATGAGTGCAGGAGGAGGAGGTATCTCACCTGGAGATCAGCTGTGAGTGCAGGAGGAGGGGGTATCTCACCTGGAGATCAGCTGTGAGTGCAGGAGGAGGGGGTATCTCACCTGGAGATCAGCTATGAGTGCAGGAGGAGGAGGTATCTCACCTGGAGATCAGCTGTGAGTGCAGGAGGAGGAGGTATCTCACCTGGAGATCAGCTGTGAGTGCAGGAGGAGGGGGTATCTCACCTGGAGATCAGCTGTGAGTGCAGGAGGAGGGGGTATCTCACCTGGAGATCAGCTATGACTGCAGGAGGAGGAGGTATCTCACCTGGAGATCAGCTGTGAGTGCAGGGGGAGGGGGTATCTCACCTGGAGATCAGCTGAGTGCAGGGGGAGGGGGTATCTCACCTGGAGATCAGCTGTGAGGGCAAGAGGAGGGGGTATCTCACCTGGAGATCAGCTATGAGTGCAGGGGGACGGGGTATCTCACCTGGAGATCAGCTGTGAGTGCAGGGGGAGGGGGTATCTCACCTGGAGATCAGCTGTGAGGGCAGAGGGAGGGGGTATCTCACCTGGAGATCAGCTGTGAGTGCAGGAGAAGGGGGTATCTCACCTGGAGATCAGCTATGAGTGCAGGGGGAGGGGGTATCTCACCTGGAGATCAGTTGTGAGGGCAAGAGGAGGGGGTATCTCACCTGGAGATCAGCTATGAGTGCAGGGGGGGGGTATCTCACCTGGAGATCAGCTGTGAGTGCAGGGGGAGGGGGTATCTCACCTGGAGATCAGCTGTGAGGGCAGGGGGAGGGGGTATCTCACCTGGAGATCAGCTGTGAGTGCAGGAGGAGGGGGTATCTCACCTGGAGATCAGCTATGAGTGCAGGGGGAGGGGCTATCTCACCTGGAGATCAGCTGTGAGGGCAAGAGGAGGGGGTATCTCACCTGGAGATCAGCTATGAGTGCAGGGGGAGAGGGTATCTCACCTGGAGATCAGCTGTGAGTGCAGGGGGAGGGGGTATCTCACCTGGAGATCAGCTATGAGTGCAGGGGGAGGGGGTATCTCACCTGGAGATCAGCTGTGAGTGCAGGGGGAGGGGGTATCTCACCTGGAGATCAGCTGTGAGTGCAGGGGGAGGGGTGTCTCACCAAGAGATCAGCTGTAAGTGCAGGAGGAGGGGGTATCTCACCCGGATATGAGCGGTGAGCGCAGGAGGAGGAGGTGTCTTAACCCAAGAACAGCTGTGAGAGCAGGGGGAGGGGGTATCTCACCTGGAGATCAGCTGTGAGTGTAGGAGGAGGGGGTATCTCACCTGGAGATCAGCTGTGTGTGCAGGGGGAGGGGGTATCTCACCTGGAGATCAGCTGTGAGTTCAGGAGGAGGGGGTATCTCACCTGGAGATCAGCTGTGAGTGCAGGGGGAGGGGGTATCTCACCTGGAGATCAGCTGTGAGTGCAGGGGGAGGGGGTATCTCACCTGGAGATCAGCTGTGAGTGCAGGGGGAGGGGGTATCTCACCCGGAGATCAGCTGTGAGGGCAGGAGGAGGGGGTATCTCACCTGGAGATCAGCTGTGAGTGCAGGGGGAGGAGGTGTCTCACCCCGAGATCAGCTGTGAGTGCAGGGGGAGGGGGGGTCTCACCCCGAGATCGGCTGTGTGTGCAGGGGGAGGGGGTATCTCACCTGGAGATCAGCTGTGAGGGCAGGAGGAGAGGGTATCTCACCTGGAGATCAGCTGTGAGTGCAGGGGGAGGGGGTATCTCACCCGGAGATCAGCTGTGAGGGCAGGAGGAGGGGGTATCTCACCTGGAGATCAGCTGTGAGTGCAGGGGGAGGAGGTGTCTCACCCTGAGATCAGCTGTGAGTGCAGGGGGAGGAGGTGTCTCACCCGGAGATCAGCTGTGAGGGCAGGAGGAGGAGGTATCTCACCCGGATATGAGCGGTGAGCGCAGGAGGAGGACGTGTCTAACCGGGAGAACAGCTGTGAGTGCAGGGGGAGGGGGTATCTCACCCAGAGATCAGCTGTGAGCACAGGGGGAGGGGGTGACTCAGTGAGATCAGCTGTGAGTGCAGCGAGTCTCTCACCTGTAGATCAGCTGTGAGCGCAGGTGGAGGGGTGTCTCACCCAGAGATCAGCTGTGAGTGCAGGAGGAGGGGGTATCTCACCCAGAGATCAGCTGTGAGCGCAGGTGGAGGGGTGTCTCACCCGGAGATCAGCAGTGAGTGTAGGGGGAGGGAGTGAATCACTTGGAGGTGAGCAGTGAGCTCAAGGGGAGGGGGTGAATCACACACACTGTGCTTACTGCAGGGGGCCTTGTGACAGAGAATACATTGTGCAGGCTGCGGGTGGGGAGCTCTTATGACAGAAACTGCTCAAACCCGACCAGTTGATCACCTACTACCAGGAAGTAGTGGAATAACGCCAGGGGGCGCCAGAGAGCAGCATTCAAAAAATAAAAGCTTGGTATCTTTTGAATGAAGCATAATTTTTAATCACTAGAAATTACAAATCTATATATTTTCACCTTTTCTGGTTGGTTTACTGTATTCTTTATGGTCGCACAACCCCTCTAAATGGACCCACTTTTAATTGGTGGTGCTGGTATTGTATTACTCTTTTATAGTGAGCTCATGCTAATTTACTCTATACTAAAAACTCCTCATAAGTGCTGAATACTAAAACTGCTACTGGATCTTAAACTTTTATTTGATTAGATCTTTTTGAGTCATTGTCATTGCAATAGCTTGTTTCCTCTGCAGTACATTTCCATTAGAGCAGGGGTGGGGAACCTCTGGCCCATGATCAGCTTCTCTGTGGCCCCCCAGGCAGATTACTGGGGACCACAGTACTTGGGCCAGCACTTACGAGGAAACAATGTCAGAGTATTTTGGCGCATGTCTGTTTGCCGAGGCGGCCGCTCCTCCAGATGTAAGTTAATTTATGAGTTACATAAATATATATTATATACATACATGTACACACAAGCTTTGAACGCTCTTTAATGCAGGTACTCCTGATGAAGCCGCACTGGTAGCGGCGATTCGAGTGGGGGAACACCCTTTCTGGTCTTATCCTGTACCTCAGAGTAGTATCCTTCTTAAAGGGGTTGTGCCACTATAATGAATACAAGTAAGCAACCAGAAAAGGTGGAAATAAATAGTTTTGTAATTTAAAGTGATTCAAAATTATGCTTCGTTCAAAAGATACCAAGCTTTTATTTTTTCAATTATGCTCTCTGGCGCCACCTGGCGTTATTCCATTAGGTTCTGGTAGTGGGTGATCAGCTGGTTGCAGTTCCTGTCATAAGAGCTCTCCAACCGCAGCCTGCACAATGTATTGTCTGTCACAAGGCTCCCTGCTGCAAGCACAGAGTGTCTGTGATTCACTCTCTCCCCCTGCACTCACAGCTGATCTCCAGGTGATTCACTACCTCCACCTGTATTCACAGCTGATCTCCAGGTGAGACACCTCCTCCCCCTGCCCTCACAGCTGATCTCCAGGTGATTCACTACCTCCACCTGTATTCACAGCTGATCTCCAGGTGAGACACCTCCTCCCCCTGCCTCACAGCTGATCTCCAGGTGATTCACTACCTCCACCTGTATTCACAGCTGATCTCCAGGTGAGACACCTCCTCCCCCTGCACTCACAGCTGATCTCCAGGTGAGACACCTCCTCCCCCTGCACTCACAGCTGATCTCCAGGTGAGACACCCCCTCCCCCTGCACTCACAGCTGAACTCCAGGTGATTCACTACCTCCACCTGTATTCACAGCTGATCTCCAGGTGAGACACCTCCTCCCCCTGCACTCACAGCTGAACTCCAGGTGATTCACCACCTCCACCTGTATTCACAGCTGATCTCCAGGTGAGATACCCCCTCCTCCTGCCCTCACAGCTGATCTCCGGGTGAGACACCCCCTCCCCCTGCCCTCACAGCTGATCTCCAGGTGAGACACCCCCTCCCCCTGCACTCACAGCTGAACTCCAGGTGATTCACTACCTCCACCTGTATTCACAGCTGATCTCCAGGTGAGACACCTCCTCCCCCTGCACTCACAGCTGATCTCCAGGTGAGACACCTCCTCCCCCTGCCCTCACAGCTGATCTCCGGGTGAGACACCTCCTCCCCCTGAACTCACAGCTGATCTCCAGGTGAGAAACCCCCTCCCCCTGCACTCATAGCTGATCTCCAGGTGAGACACCTCCTCCTCCTGCACTCACAGCTGATCTCCGGGTGAGACACCTCCTCCCCCTGCACTCACAGCTGATATCCGGGTAAGACACCTCCTCCCCCTGCACTCACAGCTGATCTGTGGGTGAGACACCCCCTCCCCCTGCACTGACAGCTGATCTCCAGGTGATTCACTACTTCCACCTGTATTCACAGCTGATCTCTGGGTGAGATCATCTGCTTCACAGACTAAGCACAGGAAGAGTCTCTCTGCTATCCTACTTACAATTCTGTGAAGCAGATGACCTCACCTGGAGATCAGCTATGAGTGCAGGAGGAGGAGGTATCTCACCTGGAGATCAGCTGTGAGTGCAGGAGGAGGGGGTATCTCACCTGGAGATCAGCTGTGAGTGCAGGAGGAGGGGGTATCTCACCTGGAGATCAGCTGTGAGTGCAGGAGGAGGGGGTATCTCACCTGGAGATCAGCTGTGAGTGCAGGGGGAGGAGGTGTCTCACCTGGAGATCAGCTGTGAGTGCAGGAGGAGGAGGTGTCTCACCTGGAGATCAGCTGTGAGTGCAGGGGGAGGGGGTATCTCACCTGGAGATCAGCTGTGAGGCAGGAGGAGGGGGTATCTCACCTGGAGATCAGCTGTGAGGCAGGGGGAGGGGGTATCTCACCTGGAGATCAGCTGTGAGGCAGGGGGAGGGGGTGTCTCACCCAGAGATCAGCTGTGAGTGCAGGGGGAGGGGTATCTCACCTGGAGATCAGCTGTGAGTGCAGGGGGAGGGGGTATCTCACCTGGAGATCAGCTGTGAGCGCAGCGAGTCTCTCACCTGTAGATCAGCTGTGAGCGCAGGTGGAGGGAGGTCTCACCCGGAGATCAGCTGTGAGTGCAGGGGGAGGAGGTATCTCACCTGGAGATCAGCTGTGAGTGCAGGAGGAGGGGGTATCTCACCTGGAGATCAGCTGTGAGTGCAGGGGGAGGGGGTATCTCACCCGGAGATCAGCTGTGAGTGCAGGGGGAGGGGGTATCTCACCCGGAGATCAGCTGTGAGTGCAGGAGGAGGGGGTGTCTCACCCGGAGATCAGCTGTGAGTGCAGGGGGAGGAGGTGTCTCACCTGGAGATCAGCTGTGAGGGCAGGGGGAGGGGGTATCTCACCTGGAGATCAGCTGTGAGTGCAGGGGGAGGGGGTATCTCACCTGGAGATCAGCTGTGAGTGCAGGGGGCGGGGTATTTCACCCGGAGATCAGATGTGAGTGCAGGGGGAGGGGGTATCTCACCCGGAGATCAGCTGTGAGTGCAGGGGGAGGGGGTATCTCACCCGGAGATCAGCTGTGAGTGCAGGGGGAGGAGGTGTCTCACTTGGAGATCAGCTGTGAGCGCAGTGGGTCTCTCACCTGTAGATCAGCTGTGAGTCCAGGTGGAGGGGGTATCTCACCCGGAGATCAGCTGTGAGTGCAGGGGGAGGGGGTATCTCACCTGGAGATCAGCTGAGAGTGCAGGGGGAGGGGGTATCGCACCCGGAGATCAGCTGTGAGTGCAGGGAGAAGGGGTGTCTCACATGGAGATCAGCTGTGAGTGCAGGGGTAGGCGGTGTCTCACCAGTAGATCAGCTGTGAGCGCAATTGGAGGGAGTGTCTCAACCGGAGACAAGTTGTGAGTGCAGGGGGAGGGGGTGTCTCACCCAGAGATCAGCAGTGAGTGTAGGGGGAGGGAGTGAATCACCTGGAGGTGAGCAGTGAGCTCAAGGGGTGAATCACACACACTGTGCTTACAGCACGGGACCTTGTGACAGAGAATACATTGTGCAGGCTGCGGGTGGGGAGCTCTTATGACAAAAACTGCTCAAACCCGACCAGCTGATCATCCACTACCAGGACGTAATGGAATAACGCCAGGTGGCGCCAGAGAGCAGCATTCAAAAAATAAAAGTTTGGTATCTTTTGAATGAAGCATAATTTTTAATCACTAGAAATTACAAATCTATATATTTTCACCTTTTCTGGTTGGTTAACTGTATTCTTTATGGTCACACAACCCCTCTAAATGGACCCACTTTTAATTGGTGGTGCTGGTATTGTATTACTCTTTTATAGTGAGCTCATGCTAATTTACTCTGTACTAAAAACTCCTCATAAGTGCTGAATACTAAAACTGCTACTGGATCTTAAACTTTTATTTGATTAGATCTTTTTGAGTCATTGTCATTGCAATAGCTGGTTTCCTCTGCAGTACATTTCCATTAGAGCAGGGCTGGGGAACCCCGGGCCCGTGATCAGCTTCTCTGTGGCCCCCCAGGCAGATTACTGGGGACCACAGTACTCGGGCCAGCACTTACGAGGAAACAAAGTCAGAGTATTTGGCGCATGTCTGTTTGCCGAGGCGGCCGCCCCTCCAGATGTAAGTTATCTTAATTTATGAGTTACATAAATATATATTATATACATACATATACACACAAGCTTTGAACGCTCTTTAATGCAGGTACTCCTGATGAAGCCGCACTGGTAGCGGCGATTCGAGTGGGGGAACACCCTTTCTGGTCTTATCCTGTACCTCAGAGTAGTATCCTTCTTAAAGGGGTTGTGCCACTATAATGAATACAAGTAACCAACCAGAAAAGGTGGAAATAAATAGTTTTGTAATTTAAAGTGATTCAAAATTATGCTTCGTTCAAAAGATACCAAGCTTTTATTTTTTCAATTATGCTCTCTGGCGCCACCTGGCGTTATTCCATTAGGTTCTGGTAGTGGGTGATCAGCTGGTTGCAGTTCCTGTCATAAGAGCTCTCCAACCGCAGCCTGCACAATGTATTGTCTGTCACAAGGCTCCCTGCTGCAAGCACAGAGTGTCTGTGATTCACTCTCTCCCCCTGCACTCACAGCTGATCTCCAGGTGATTCACTACCTCCACCTGTATTCACAGCTGATCTCCAGGTGAGACACCTCCTCCCCCTGCACTCACAGCTGATCTCCAGGTGATTCACTACCTCCACCTGTATTCACAGCTGATCTCCAGGTGAGACACCTCCTCCCCCTGCACTCACAGCTGATCTCCAGGTGAGACACTACCTCCACCTGTATTCACAGCTGATCTCTGGGTGAGACACCTCCTCCTGCACTCACAGCTGATCTCCAGGTGAGACACCTCCTCCCCCTGCCCTCACAGCTGATCTCCAGGTGATTCACTACCTCCACCTGTATTCACAGCTGATCTCCAGGTGAGACACCTCCTCCCCCTGCCCTCACAGCTGATCTCCAGGTGAGACACCTCCTCCCCCTGCCCTCACAGCTGATCTCCAGGTGATTCACTACCTCCACCTGTATTCACAGCTGATCTCCAGGTGAGACACCTCCTCCCCCTGCCCTCACAGCTGATCTCCAGGTGAGACACCTCCTCCCCCTGCCCTCACAGCTGATCTCCAGGTGATTCACTACCTCCACCTGTATTCACAGCTGATCTCCAGGTGAGACACCCCCTCCTCCTGCCCTCACAGCTGATCTCCAGGTGAGACACCTCCTCCCCCTGCACTCACAGCTGATCTCCAGGTAATTCACTACCTCCACCTGTATTCACAGCTGATCTCCAGGTGAGACACCCCCTCCCCCTGCCTCACAGCTGATCTCCAGATGAGACACCCCCTCCCCCTGCACTCACAGCTGAACTCCAGGTGATTCACTACCTCCACCTGTATTCACAGCTGATCTCCAGGTGAGACACCCCCTCCTCCTGCCCTCACAGCTGATCTCCAGGTGAGACACCTCCTCCCCCTGCACTCACAGCTGATCTCCAGGTAATTCACTACCTCCACCTGTATTCACAGCTGATCTCCAGGTGAGACACCCCCTCCCCCTGCCTCACAGCTGATCTCCAGATGAGACACCCCCTCCCCCTGCACTTACAGCTGATCTCCAGGTGAGACACCCCCTCCCCCTGCCTCACAGCTGATCTCCAGGTGATTCACTACCTCCACCTGTATTCACAGCTGATCTCCAGGTGAGACACCTCTTCCCCCTGCCCTCACAGCTGATCTCCGGGTGAGACACCCCCTCCCCCTGCCCTCACAGCTGATCTCCAGGTGAGACACCCCCTCCCCCTGCACTCACAGCTGAACTCCAGGTGATTCACTACCTCCACCTGTATTCACAGCTGATCTCCAGGTGAGACACCTCCTCCCCCTGCACTCACAGCTGATCTCCAGGTGAGACACCTCCTCCCCCTGCACTCACAGCTGATCTCCAGGTGAGACACCTCCTCCCCCTGCCCTCACAGCTGATCTCCGGGTGAGACACCTCCTCCCCCTGCACTCACAGCTGATCTCCAGGTGAGATACCTCCTCCCCCTGCACTCACAGCTGATCTCCGGGTGAGACACCTCCTCCCCCTGCACTCACAGCTGATCTCCAGGTGAGACACCTCCTCCTCCTGCACTCACAGCTGATCTCCGGGTGAGACACCCCCTCCCTCTGCACTCACAGGTGATCTCCAGGTGAGAAACCCCCTCCCCCTGCACTCATAGCTGATCTCCAGGTGAGACACCTCCTCCTCCTGCACTCACAGCTGATCTCCGGGTGAGACACCTCCTCCCCCTGCACTCACAGCTGATCTCCGGGTAAGACACCTCCTCCCCCTGCGCTCACAGCTGATCTGTGGGTGAGACACCCCCTCCCCCTGCACTGACAGCTGATCTCCAGGTGATTCACTACCTCCACCTGTATTCACAGCTGATCTCTGGGTGAGATCATCTGCTTCACAGACTAAGCACAGGAAGAGTCTCTCTGCTATCCTACTTACAATTCTGTGAAGCAGATGACCTCACCTGGAGATCAGCTATGAGTGCAGGAGGAGGAGGTATCTCACCTGGAGATCAGCTGTGAGTGCAGGAGGAGGGGGTATCTCACCTGGAGATCAGCTGTGAGTGCAGGGGGAGGAGGTGTCTCACCTGGAGATCAGCTGTGAGTGCAGGAGGAGGAGGTGTCTCACCTGGAGATCAGCTGTGAGTGCAGGGGGAGGGGGTATCTCACCTGGAGATCAGCTGTGAGTGCAGGAGGAGGGGGTATCTCACCTGGAGATCAGCTGTGAGGCAGGGGGAGGGGGTATCTCACCTGGAGATCAGCTGTGAGGCAGGGGGAGGGGGTATCTCACCTGGAGATCAGCTGTGAGTGCAGGAGGAGGAGGTATCTCACCTGGAGATCAGCTGTGAGTGCAGAGGGAGGGGGTATCTCACCTGGAGATCAGCTGTGAGTGCAGGGGGAGGAGGTGTCTCACTTGGAGATCAGCTGTGAGTGCAGGAGGAGGGGGTATCTCACCTGGAGATCAGCTGTGAGTGCAGGGGGAGGGGGTATCTCACACGGAGATCAGCTGTGAGTGCAGGGGGAGGGGGTATCTCACCTGGAGATCAGCTGTGAGTGCAGGGGGAGGGGGTATCTCACCTGGAGATCAGCTGTGAGTGCAGGAGGAGGTGGTATCTCACCTGGAGATCAGCTGTGAGTGCAGGGGGAGGGGGTATCTCACCTGGAGATCAGCTGTGAGCGCAGCGAGTCTCTCACCTGTAGATCAGCTGTGAGCGCAGGTGGAGGGGTGTCTCACCCGGAGATCAGCTGTGAGTGCAGGGGGAGGAGGTATCTCACCTGGAGATCAGCTGTGAGTGCAGGAGGAGGGGGTATCTCACCTGGAGATCAGCTGTGAGTGCAGGGGGAGGGGGTATCTCACCCGGAGATCAGCTGTGAGTGCAGGGGGAGGGGGTATCTCACCCGGAGATCAGCTGTGAGTGCAGGAGGAGGGGGTGTCTCACCCGGAGATCAGCTGTGAGTGCAGGGGGGGGAGGTGTCTCACCTGGAGATCAGCTGTGAGGGCAGGGGGAGGGGGTATCTCACCTGGAGATCAGCTGTGAGTGCAGGGGGAGGGGGTATCTCACCTGGAGATCAGCTGTGAGTGCAGGGGGCGGGGTATCTCACCCGGAGATCAGATGTGAGTGCAGGGGGAGGGGGTATCTCACCCGGAGATCAGCTGTGAGTGCAGGGGGAGGGGGTATCTCACCCGGAGATCAGCTGTGAGTGCAGGGGGAGGGGATATCTCACCTGGAGATCAGCTGTGAGGCAGGGGGAGGGGGTATCTCACCTGGAGATCAGCTGTGAGTGCAGGGGGAGGAGGTATCTCACCCGGAGATCAGCTGTGAGTGCAGGGGGAGGAGGTATCTCACCTGGAGATCAGCTATGAGTGCAGGGGGAGGGGGTATCTCACCTGGAGATCAGCTATGAGTGCAGGGGGAGGGGGTATCTCACCTGGAGATCAGCTGTGAGTGCAGGGGGAGGGGGTATACCACCTGGAGATCAGCTGTGAGTGGAGGAGGAGGGGTATCTCACCTGGAGATGAGCTGTGAGTGCAGGGGGAGGGGGTATCTCACCTGGAGATCAGCTGTGAGTGCAGGGGGAGGGGGTATCTCACCTGGAGATCAGCTGAGAGTGCAGGGGGAGGGGGTATCTCACCTGGAGATCAGCTGTGAGCGCAGGGGGAGGGGCTGTCTCACCCAGAGATCAGCTGTGAGCACAGGGGGAGGGGGTGACTCAGTGAGATCAGCTGTGAGTGCAGGTGGAGGGGTGTCTCACCCGGAGATCAGCTGTGAGTGCAGGGGGAGGGGGAGTCTCACACAAAGTACAGCTTTGAGTGCACGGGGAGAGAGTGAATCACCCGGAGATCAGCAGTGAGTGTAGGGGGAGGGAGTGAATCACCTGGAGGTGAGCAGTGAGCTCAAGGGGAGGGGGTGAATCACAGACACTCTATGCTTGCAGCAGGGGGCCTTGTGACAGAGAATACATTGTGCAGGCTGCAGGTGGGGAGCTCTTATGACAGGAACTGCAACCAGCTGATCACCCACTACCAGAACCTAATGGAATAACGCCAGGTGGCGCCAGAGAGCATAATTGAAAAAATAAAAACTTGGTATCTTTTGAATGAAGCATAATTTTTAATCACAATAAATTACAAATCTATTTATTTTCACCTTTTCTGGTTGGTTTACTGTATTCTTTATGGTCGCACAACCCCTCTAAATGGACCCACTTTTAATTGGTGGTGCTGGTATTGTATTACTCTTTTATAGTGAGCTCATGCTAATTTACTCTGTACTAAAAACTCCTCATAAGTGCTGAATACTAAAACTGCTACTGGATCTTAAGCTTTTATTTGATTAGATCTTTTTGAGTCATTGTCATTGCAATAGCTTGTTTCCTCTGCAGTACATTTCCATTAGAGCAGGGCTGGGGAACCCCGGGCCCGTGATCAGCTTCTCTGTGGCCCCCCAGGCAGATTACTGGGGACCACAGTACTCGGGCCAGCACTTACGAAGAAACAAAGTCAGAGTATTTGGCGCATGTCTGTTTGCGGAGGTGGCCGCCCCTCCAGATGTAAGTTATCTTAATTAATGAGTTACATAAATATATCTATCTATCTATCTATAATATAACCGGGGATGCGTGTCTCTGTCTGAAGCGTCCATCATTATTATCAGCACACTATATATACAGGGCTCAGTATAAGTGAGTACACCCCTGTAGTATCAGTACATTATATATACAGTGCTCAGCATAAGTGAGTACACCCTGTATTATCAGTACATTATATATACAGTGCTCAATATAAGTGAGTACACCCCTGTATTATCAGTACATTATATATACAGTGCTCAGCATAAGTGAGTACACCCTCTATTATCAGTACATTATATATACAGTGCTCAGTATAAGTGAGTACACCCCTGTATTATCAGTACATTATATATACAGTGCTCAGCATAAGTGAGTACACCCATGTATTATCAGTACATTATATATACAGTGCTCAGTATAACTGAGTACACCCCTGTATTATCAGTACATTATATATACAGTGCTCAGTATAAGTGAGTACACCCTGTATTATCAGTACATTATATATACAGAGCTCAGCATAAGTGAGTACACCCCTGTATTATCAGTATATTATATATACAGTGCTCAGCATAAGTGAGTACACCCATGTATTATCAGTACATTATATATACAGTGCTCAGTATAACTGAGTACACCCCTGTATTATCAGTACATTATATATACAGTGCTCAGTATAAGTGAGTACACCCCTGTATTATCAGTACATTATATATACAGTGCTCAGTATAACTGAGTACACCCCTGTATTATCAGTACATTATATATACAGAGCTCAGTATAAGTGAGTACACCCCTGTATTATCAGTACATTATATATACAGAGCTCAGTATAAGTGAGTACATCCCTGTATTATCAGTACATTATATATACAGGGCTCAGCATAAGTGAGTACACCCCTGTATTATCAGTACATTATATATACAGAGCTCAGAATAAGTGAGTACACCACTGTATTATCAGTACATTATATATACAGAGCTCAGTATAAGTGAGTACACCCCTGTATTATCAGTACATTATATATACAGAGCTCAGTATAAGTGAGTACACCCCTGTATTATCAGTACATTATATATACAGAGCTCAGTATAAGTGAGTACATCCCTGTATTATCAGTACATTATATATACAGGGCTCAGCATAAGTGAGTACACCCCCTGTGTTATCAGTACATTATATATACAGTGCTCAGCATAAGTGAGTACACCACTGTAGTATCAGTACATTATATATACAGTGCTCAGTATAAGTGAGTACACCCCTGTAGTATCAGTACATTATATATACAGTGCTCAGCATAAGTGAGTACATCCCTGTATTATCAGTACATTATATATACAGTGCTCAGCATAAGTGAGTACACCCATGTATTATCAGAACATTATATATACAGAGCTCAGTATAAGTGAGTACACCCCCTGTATTATCAGTACATTATATATACAGTGCTCAACATAAGTGAGTACACCCCTGTAGTATCAGTACATTATATATACAGAGCTCAGTATAAGTGAGTACACCCCCTGTATTATCAGTACATTATATATACAGTGCTCAACATAAGTGAGTACACCCCTGTAGTATCAGTACATTATATATACAGTGCTCAGTATAAGTGAGTACACCCCTGTAGTATCAGTACATTATATATACAGTGCTCAGCATAAGTGAGTACACCCCTGTATTATCAGAACATTATATATACAGAGCTCAGTATAAGTGAGTACACCCCCTGTATTATCAGTACATTATATATACAGTGCTCAACATAAGTGAGTACACCCCTGTAGTATCAGTACATTATATATACAGTGCTCAGTATAAGTGAGTACACCCCTGTAGTATCAGTACATTATATATACAGTGCTCAGCATAAGTGAGTACACCCCTGTAGTATCAGTACATTATATATACAGTGCTCAGTATAAGTGAGTACACCCCTGTAGTATCAGTACATTATATATACAGTGCTCAGTATAAGTGAGTACACCCCGGTATTATCAGTACATTATATATACAGTGCTCAGCATAAGTGAGTACACCCCTGTATTATCAGTACATTATATATACAGCGCTCAGCATAAGTGAGTACACCACTGTATTATCAGTACATTATATATACAGTGCTCAGCATAAGTGAGTACACCACTGTATTATCAGTACATTATATATACAGCGCTCAGCATAAGTGAGTACACCCTGTATTATCAGTACATTATATATACAGTGCTCAGCATAAGTGAGTACACCCCTGTAGTATCAGTACATTATATATACAGTGCTCAGTATAAGTGAGTACACCCCTGTAGTATCAGTACATTATATATACAGTGCTCAGTATAAGTGAGTACACCCCGGTATTATCAGTACATTATATATACAGTGCTCAGCATAAGTGAGTACACCCCTGTATTATCAGTACATTATATATACAGCGCTCAGCATAAGTGAGTACACCACTGTATTATCAGTACATTATATATACAGTGCTCAGCATAAGTGAGTACACCCCTGTATTATCAGTACATTATATATACAGCGCTCAGCATAAGTGAGTACACCCTGTATTATCAGTACATTATATATACAGTGCTCAGCATAAGTGAGTACACCACTGTATTATCAGTACATTATATATACAGTGCTCAGCATAAGTGAGTACACCCTGTATTATCAGTACATTATATATACAGTGCTCAGCATAAGCGAGTACACCCCTGTATTATCAGTACATTATATATACAGAGCTCAGAATAAGTGAGTACACCCCTGTAGTATCAGTACATTATATATAGAGGGCTCAGTATAAGTGAGTACACCCCTGTATTATCAGTACATTATATATACAGAGCTCAGAATAAGTGAGTACACCCTGTATTATCAGTACATTATATATACAGAGCTCAGAATAAGTGAGTACACCCTGTATTATCAGTACATTATATATACAGAGCTCAGAATAAGTGAGTACACCCTGTATTATCAGTACATTATATATACAGTGCTCAGCATAAGTGAGTACACCCTGTATTATCAGTACATTATATATACAGTGCTCAACATAAGTGAGTACACCCTGTATTATCAGTACATTATATATACAGTGCTCAACATAAGTGAGTACACCCTGTATTATCAGTACATTATATATACAGTGCTCAACATAAGTGAGTACACCACTGTATTATCAGTACATTATATATACAGAGCTCAGAATAAGTGAGTACACCCTGTATTATCAGTACATTATATATACAGTGCTCAACATAAGTGAGTACACCCTGTATTATCAGTACATTATATATACAGTGCTCAACATAAGTGAGTACACCCTGTATTATCAGTACATTATATATACAGAGCTCAGAATAAGTGAGTACACCCTGTATTATCAGTACATTATATATACAGTGCTCAGCATAAGTGAGTACACCCCTGTATTATCAGTACATTATATATACAGTGCTCAGCATAAGTGAGTACACCCCTGTATTATCAGTACATTATATATACAGTGCTCAGCATAAGTGAGTACACACCCTGTATTATCAGTACATTATATATACAGTGCTCAACATAAGTGAGTACACCCTGTATTATCAGTACATTATATATACAGAGCTCAGAATAAGTGAGTACACCCTGTATTATCAGTACATTATATATACAGTGCTCAGTATAACTGAGTACACCCCTGTATTATCAGTACATTATATATACAGAGCTCAGTATAAGTGAGTACACCCCTGTATTATCAGTACATTATATATACAGAGCTCAGTATAAGTGAGTACACCCCCTGTGTTATCAGTACATTATATATACAGTGCTCAGCATAAGTGAGTACACCACTGTAGTATCAGTACATTATATATACAGTGCTCAGTATAAGTGAGTACACCCCTGTAGTATCAGTACATTATATATACAGTGCTCAGCATAAGTGAGTACATCCCTGTATTATCAGTACATTATATATACAGTGCTCAGCATAAGTGAGTACACCCATGTATTATCAGAACATTATATATACAGAGCTCAGAATAAGTGAGTACACCCTGTATTATCAGTACATTATATATACAGAGCTCAGAATAAGTGAGTACACCCTGTATTATCAGTACATTATATATACAGAGCTCAGAATAAGTGAGTACACCCTGTATTATCAGTACATTATATATACAGTGCTCAGCATAAGTGAGTACACCCTGTATTATCAGTACATTATATATACAGTGCTCAACATAAGTGAGTACACCCTGTATTATCAGTACATTATATATACAGAGCTCAGAATAAGTGAGTACACCCTGTATTATCAGTACATTATATATACAGTGCTCAACATAAGTGAGTACACCCTGTATTATCAGTACATTATATATACAGTGCTCAACATAAGTGAGTACACCCTGTATTATCAGTACATTATATATACAGTGCTCAACATAAGTGAGTACACCCTGTATTATCAGTACATTATATGTACAGCGCTCAGTATAAGTGAGTACACACCTGTATTATCAGTACATTATATATACAGTGCTCAGCATAAGCGAGTACACCCCTGTATTATCAGTACATTATATATACAGAGCTCAGAATAAGTGAGTACACCCCTGTAGTATCAGTACATTATATATAGAGGGCTCAGTATAAGTGAGTACACCCCTGTATTATCAGTACATTATATATACAGAGCTCAGAATAAGTGAGTACACCCTGTATTATCAGTACATTATATATACAGAGCTCAGAATAAGTGAGTACACCCTGTATTATCAGTACATTATATATACAGAGCTCAGAATAAGTGAGTACACCCTGTATTATCAGTACATTATATATACAGTGCTCAGCATAAGTGAGTACACCCTGTATTATCAGTACATTATATATACAGTGCTCAACATAAGTGAGTACACCCTGTATTATCAGTACATTATATATACAGAGCTCAGAATAAGTGAGTACACCCTGTATTATCAGTACATTATATATACAGTGCTCAACATAAGTGAGTACACCCTGTATTATCAGTACATTATATATACAGTGCTCAACATAAGTGAGTACACCCTGTATTATCAGTACATTATATATACAGAGCTCAGAATAAGTGAGTACACCCTGTATTATCAGTACATTATATATACAGTGCTCAGCATAAGTGAGTACACCCCTGTATTATCAGTACATTATATATACAGTGCTCAGCATAAGTGAGTACACCCCTGTATTATCAGTACATTATATATACAGTGCTCAGCATAAGTGAGTACACACCCTGTATTATCAGTACATTATATATACAGTGCTCAACATAAGTGAGTACACCCTGTATTATCAGTACATTATATATACAGAGCTCAGAATAAGTGAGTACACCCTGTATTATCAGTACATTATATATACAGAGCTCAGAATAAGTGAGTACACCCTGTATTATCAGTACATTATAAATACAGAGCTCAGAATAAGTGAGTACACCCTGTATTATCAGTACATTATATATACAGTGCTCAGCATAAGTGAGTACACCCTGTATTATCAGTACATTATATATACAGTGCTCAACATAAGTGAGTACACCCTGTATTATCAGTACATTATATATACAGAGCTCAGAATAAGTGAGTACACCCTGTATTATCAGTACATTATATATACAGTGCTCAACATAAGTGAGTACACCCTGTATTATCAGTACATTATATATACAGTGCTCAACATAAGTGAGTACACCCTGTATTATCAGTACATTATATATACAGTGCTCAACATAAGTGAGTACACCCTGTATTATCAGTACATTATATGTACAGCGCTCAGTATAAGTGAGTACACACCTGTATTATCAGTACATTATATATACAGCGCTCAGCATAAGTGAGTACACCCCTGTATTATCAGTACATTATATGTACAGAGCTCAGCATAAGTGAGTACACCCCAGTATTATCAGTACATTATATATACAGTGCTCAGCATAAGTGAGTACACCCCTGTATTATCAGTACATTATATATACAGTGCTCAGCATAAGTGAGTACACCCCTGTATTATCAGTACATTATATATGCAGTGCTCAGCATAAGTGAGTACACCCATGTATTATCAGTACATTATATATACAGTGCTCAGCATAAGTGAGTACACCCCTGTATTATCAGTACATTATATATACAGTGCTCAGCATAAGTGAGTACACCCCTGTATTATCAGTACATTATATATACAGTGCTCAGCATAAGTGAGTACACCCATGTATTATCAGTACATTATATATACAGTGCTCACCATAAGTGAGTACACCCCTGTATTATCAGTACATTATATATACAGTGCTCAGCATAAGTGAGTACACCCCTGTATTATCAGTACATTATATATGCAGTGCTCAGCATAAGTGAGTACACCCCTGTATTATCAGTACATTATATATACAGTGCTCACCATAAGTGAGTACACCCCTGTATTATCAGTACATTATATATACAGTGCTCAGCATAAGTGAGTACACCCCTGTATTATCAGTACATTATATAAGCAGTGCTCAGCATAAGTGAGTACACCCCTGTATTATCAGTACATTATATATGCAGTGCTCAGCATAAGTGAGTACACCCCTGTATTATCAGTACATTATATATACAGTGCTCAGCATAAGTGAGTACACCCATGTATTATCAGTACATTATATATACAGTGCTCACCATAAGTGAGTACACCCCTGTATTATCAGTACATTATATATACAGTGCTCAGCATAAGTGAGTACACCCCTGTATTATCAGTGCATTATATATGCAGTGCTCAGCATAAGTGAGTACACCCCTGTATTATCAGTACATTATATATACAGTGCTCAGCATAAGTGAGTACACCCCTGTATTATCAGTACATTATATATACAGGGCTCAGCATAAGTGAGTACACCCCTGTATTATCAGTACATAATATATACAGCGCTCAGCATAAGTGAGTACACCCCTGTATTATCAGTACTTTATATATACAGGGCTCAGCATAAGTGAGTACACCCCGGTATTATCAGTACATTATATATACAGTGCTCAGCATAAGTGAGTACACCCCTGTATTATCAGTACATTATATATACAGTGCTCAGCATAAGTGAGTACACCCCAGTATTATCAGTACATTATATATACAGTGCTCAGTATAAGTGAGTACACCCCTGTATTATCAGTACATTATATATACAGGGCTCAGCATAAGTGAGTACACCACTGTATTATCAGTACATTATATATACAGGGCTCAGCATAAGTGAGTACACCCCCTATATTATCAGTACATTATATATACAGTGCTCAACATAAGTGAGTACACCCCCTGTATTATCAGTACATTATATATACAGGGTTCAGTATAAGTGAGTACACCCCTGTATTATCAGTACATTATATATACAGTGCTCAACATAAGTGAGTACACCACTGTATTATTAGTACATTATATATACAGGGCTCAGCATAAGAGAGTACACCCCTGTATTATCAGTACATTATATATACAGTGCTCAACATAAGTGAGTACACCACTGTATTATTAGTACATTATATATACAGGGCTCAGCATAAGTGAGTACACCCCTGTATTATCAGTACATTATATATAGAGGGCTCAGTATAAGTGAGTACACCCCTGTATTATCAGTACATTATATATACAGTGCTCAGTATAAGTGAGTACACCCCTGTATTATCAGAACATTATATGTACAGCGCTCAGTATAAGTGAGTACACCCCTGTATTATCAGTACATTATATATACAGCGCTCAGCATAAGTGAGTACACCCCTGTATTATCAGTACATTATATGTACAGCGCTCAGTATAAGTGAGTACACCCCTGTATTATCAGTACATTATATGTACAGCGCTCAGTATAAGTGAGTACACCCCTGTATTATCAGTACATTATATGTACAGCGCTCAGTATAAGTGAGAACACCACTGTATTATCAGTACATTATATATACAGGGCTCAGTATAAGTGAGTACACCCCTGTATTACAAGTACATTATATATACAGGGCTCAGCATAAGTGAGTACATCCCTGTATTATCAGTACATTATATATACAGTGCTCAGCATAAGTGAGTACACCCCTGTATTATCAGTACATTATATATACAGGGCTCAGCATAAGTGAGTACACACCAGTATTATCAGTACATTATATATACAGTGCTCAGCATAAGTGAGTACACCCATGTATTATCAGTACATTATATATACAGTGCTCACCATAAGTGAGTACACCCCTGTATTATCAGTACATTATATATACAGTGCTCAGCATAAGTGAGTACACCCCTGTATTATCAGTACATTATATATGCAGTGCTCAGCATAAGTGAGTACACCCATGTATTATCAGTACATTATATATACAGTGCTCAGCATAAGTGAGTACACCCCTGTATTATCAGTACATTATATATACAGTGCTCAGCATAAGTGAGTACACCCCTGTATTATCAGTACATTATATATACAGGGCTCAGCATAAGTGAGTACACCCATGTATTATCAGTACATTATATATACAGTGCTCACCATAAGTGAGTACACCCCTGTATTATCAGTACATTATATATACAGTGCTCAGCATAAGTGAGTACACCCCTGTATTATCAGTACATTATATATACAGAGCTCAGAATAAGTGAGTACACCCCTGTAGTATCAGTACATTATATATAGAGGGCTCAGTATAAGTGAGTACACCCCTGTATTATCAGTACATTATATATACAGAGCTCAGAATAAGTGAGTACACCCTGTATTATCAGTACATTATATATACAGAGCTCAGAATAAGTGAGTACACCCTGTATTATCAGTACATTATATATACAGAGCTCAGAATAAGTGAGTACACCCTGTATTATCAGTACATTATATATACAGTGCTCAGCATAAGTGAGTACACCCTGTATTATCACTACATTATATATACAGTGCTCAACATAAGTGAGTACACCCTGTATTATCAGTACATTATATATACAGAGCTCAGAATAAGTGAGTACACCCTGTATTATCAGTACATTATATATACAGTGCTCAACATAAGTGAGTACACCCTGTATTATCAGTACATTATATATACAGTGCTCAACATAAGTGAGTACACCCTGTATTATCAGTACATTATATATACAGAGCTCAGAATAAGTGAGTACACCCTGTATTATCAGTACATTATATATACAGTGCTCAGCATAAGTGAGTACACCCCTGTATTATCAGTACATTATATATACAGTGCTCAGTATAAGTGAGTACACCCCTGTAGTATCAGTACATTATATATACAGTGCTCAGCATAAGTGAGTACATCCCTGTATTATCAGTACATTATATATACAGTGCTCAGCATAAGTGAGTACACCCATGTATTATCAGAACATTATATATACAGAGCTCAGTATAAGTGAGTACACCCCCTGTATTATCAGTACATTATATATACAGTGCTCAACATAAGTGAGTACACCCCTGTAGTATCAGTACATTATATATACAGAGCTCAGTATAAGTGAGTACACCCCCTGTATTATCAGTACATTATATATACAGTGCTCAACATAAGTGAGTACACCCCTGTAGTATCAGTACATTATATATACAGTGCTCAGTATAAGTGAGTACACCCCTGTAGTATCAGTACATTATATATACAGTGCTCAGCATAAGTGAGTACACCCCTGTATTATCAGAACATTATATATACAGAGCTCAGTATAAGTGAGTACACCCCCTGTATTATCAGTACATTATATATACAGTGCTCAACATAAGTGAGTACACCCCTGTAGTATCAGTACATTATATATACAGTGCTCAGTATAAGTGAGTACACCCCTGTAGTATCAGTACATTATATATACAGTGCTCAGCATAAGTGAGTACACCCCTGTAGTATCAGTACATTATATATACAGTGCTCAGTATAAGTGAGTACACCCCTGTAGTATCAGTACATTATATATACAGTGCTCAGTATAAGTGAGTACACCCCGGTATTATCAGTACATTATATATACAGTGCTCAGCATAAGTGAGTACACCATTGTATTATCAGTACATTATATATACAGTGCTCAGCATAAGTGAGTACACCACTGTATTATCAGTACATTATATATACAGTGCTCAGCATAAGTGAGTACACCCTGTATTATCAGTACATTATATATACAGTGCTCAGCATAAGCGAGTACACCCCTGTATTATCAGTACATTATATATACAGAGCTCAGAATAAGTGAGTACACCCCTGTAGTATCAGTACATTATATATAGAGGGCTCAGTATAAGTGAGTACACCCCTGTATTATCAGTACATTATATATACAGAGCTCAGAATAAGTGAGTACACCCTGTATTATCAGTACATTATATATACAGAGCTCAGAATAAGTGAGTACACCCTGTATTATCAGTACATTATATATACAGAGCTCAGAATAAGTGAGTACACCCTGTATTATCAGTACATTATATATACAGTGCTCAGCATAAGTGAGTACACCCTGTATTATCAGTACATTATATATACAGTGCTCAACATAAGTGAGTACACCCTGTATTATCAGTACATTATATATACAGTGCTCAACATAAGTGAGTACACCCTGTATTATCAGTACATTATATATACAGTGCTCAACATAAGTGAGTACACCACTGTATTATCAGTACATTATATATACAGAGCTCAGAATAAGTGAGTACACCCTGTATTATCAGTACATTATATATACAGTGCTCAACATAAGTGAGTACACCCTGTATTATCAGTACATTATATATACAGTGCTCAACATAAGTGAGTACACCCTGTATTATCAGTACATTATATATACAGAGCTCAGAATAAGTGAGTACACCCTGTATTATCAGTACATTATATATACAGTGCTCAGCATAAGTGAGTACACCCCTGTATTATCAGTACATTATATATACAGTGCTCAGCATAAGTGAGTACACCCCTGTATTATCAGTACATTATATATACAGTGCTCAGCATAAGTGAGTACACACCCTGTATTATCAGTACATTATATATACAGTGCTCAACATAAGTGAGTACACCCTGTATTATCAGTACATTATATATACAGAGCTCAGAATAAGTGAGTACACCCTGTATTATCAGTACATTATATATACAGAGCTCAGAATAAGTGAGTACACCCTGTATTATCAGTACATTATATATACAGAGCTCAGAATAAGTGAGTACACCCTGTATTATCAGTACATTATATATACAGTGCTCAGCATAAGTGAGTACACCCTGTATTATCAGTACATTATATATACAGTGCTCAACATAAGTGAGTACACCCTGTATTATCAGTACATTATATATACAGAGCTCAGAATAAGTGAGTACACCCTGTATTATCAGTACATTATATATACAGTGCTCAACATAAGTGAGTACACCCTGTATTATCAGTACATTATATATACAGTGCTCAACATAAGTGAGTACACCCTGTATTATCAGTACATTATATATACAGTGCTCAACATAAGTGAGTACACCCTGTATTATCAGTACATTATATGTACAGCGCTCAGTATAAGTGAGTACACACCTGTATTATCAGTACATTATATATACAGTGCTCAGCATAAGCGAGTACACCCCTGTATTATCAGTACATTATATATACAGAGCTCAGAATAAGTGAGTACACCCCTGTAGTATCAGTACATTATATATAGAGGGCTCAGTATAAGTGAGTACACCCCTGTATTATCAGTACATTATATATACAGAGCTCAGAATAAGTGAGTACACCCTGTATTATCAGTACATTATATATACAGAGCTCAGAATAAGTGAGTACACCCTGTATTATCAGTACATTATATATACAGAGCTCAGAATAAGTGAGTACACCCTGTATTATCAGTACATTATATATACAGTGCTCAGCATAAGTGAGTACACCCTGTATTATCACTACATTATATATACAGTGCTCAACATAAGTGAGTACACCCTGTATTATCAGTACATTATATATACAGAGCTCAGAATAAGTGAGTACACCCTGTATTATCAGTACATTATATATACAGTGCTCAACATAAGTGAGTACACCCTGTATTATCAGTACATTATATATACAGTGCTCAACATAAGTGAGTACACCCTGTATTATCAGTACATTATATATACAGAGCTCAGAATAAGTGAGTACACCCTGTATTATCAGTACATTATATATACAGTGCTCAGCATAAGTGAGTACACCCCTGTATTATCAGTACATTATATATACAGTGCTCAGCATAAGTGAGTACACCCCTGTATTATCAGTACATTATATATACAGTGCTCAGCATAAGTGAGTACACACCCTGTATTATCAGTACATTATATATACAGTGCTCAACATAAGTGAGTACACCCTGTATTATCAGTACATTATATATACAGAGCTCAGAATAAGTGAGTACACCCTGTATTATCAGTACATTATATATACAGAGCTCAGAATAAGTGAGTACACCCTGTATTATCAGTACATTATATATACAGAGCTCAGAATAAGTGAGTACACCCTGTATTATCAGTACATTATATATACAGTGCTCAGCATAAGTGAGTACACCCTGTATTATCAGTACATTATATATACAGTGCTCAACATAAGTGAGTACACCCTGTATTATCAGTACATTATATATACAGAGCTCAGAATAAGTGAGTACACCCTGTATTATCAGTACATTATATATACAGTGCTCAACATAAGTGAGTACACCCTGTATTATCAGTACATTATATATACAGTGCTCAACATAAGTGAGTACACCCTGTATTATCAGTACATTATATATACAGTGCTCAACATAAGTGAGTACACCCTGTATTATCAGTACATTATATGTACAGCGCTCAGTATAAGTGAGTACACACCTGTATTATCAGTACATTATATATACAGCGCTCAGCATAAGTGAGTACACCCCTGTATTATCAGTACATTATATGTACAGAGCTCAGCATAAGTGAGTACACCCCAGTATTATCAGTACATTATATATACAGTGCTCAGCATAAGTGAGTACACCCCTGTATTATCAGTACATTATATATACAGTGCTCAGCATAAGTGAGTACACCCCTGTATTATCAGTACATTATATATGCAGTGCTCAGCATAAGTGAGTACACCCATGTATTATCAGTACATTATATATACAGTGCTCAGCATAAGTGAGTACACCCCTGTATTATCAGTACATTATATATACAGTGCTCAGCATAAGTGAGTACACCCCTGTATTATCAGTACATTATATATACAGTGCTCAGCATAAGTGAGTACACCCATGTATTATCAGTACATTATATATACAGTGCTCACCATAAGTGAGTACACCCCTGTATTATCAGTACATTATATATACAGTGCTCAGCATAAGTGAGTACACCCCTGTATTATCAGTACATTATATATGCAGTGCTCAGCATAAGTGAGTACACCCCTGTATTATCAGTACATTATATATACAGTGCTCACCATAAGTGAGTACACCCCTGTATTATCAGTACATTATATATACAGTGCTCAGCATAAGTGAGTACACCCCTGTATTATCAGTACATTATATATGCAGTGCTCAGCATAAGTGAGTACACCCCTGTATTATCAGTACATTATATATGCAGTGCTCAGCATAAGTGAGTACACCCCTGTATTATCAGTACATTATATATACAGTGCTCAGCATAAGTGAGTACACCCATGTATTATCAGTACATTATATATACAGTGCTCACCATAAGTGAGTACACCCCTGTATTATCAGTACATTATATATACAGTGCTCAGCATAAGTGAGTACACCCCTGTATTATCAGTGCATTATATATGCAGTGCTCAGCATAAGTGAGTACACCCCTGTATTATCAGTACATTATATATACAGTGCTCAGCATAAGTGAGTACACCCCTGTATTATCAGTACATTATATATACAGGGCTCACCATAAGTGAGTACACCCCTGTATTATCAGTACATAATATATACAGCGCTCAGCATAAGTGAGTACACCCCTGTATTATCAGTACTTTATATATACAGGGCTCAGCATAAGTGAGTACACCCCGGTATTATCAGTACATTATATATACAGTGCTCAGCATAAGTGAGTACACCCCTGTATTATCAGTACATTATATATACAGTGCTCAGCATAAGTGAGTACACCCCAGTATTATCAGTACATTATATATACAGTGCTCAGTATAAGTGAGTACACCCCTGTATTATCAGTACATTATATATACAGGGCTCAGCATAAGTGAGTACACCACTGTATTATCAGTACATTATATATACAGGGCTCAGCATAAGTGAGTACACCCCCTATATTATCAGTACATTATATATACAGTGCTCAACATAAGTGAGTACACCCCCTGTATTATCAGTACATTATATATACAGGGTTCAGTATAAGTGAGTACACCCCTGTATTATCAGTACATTATATATACAGTGCTCAACATAAGTGAGTACACCACTGTATTATTAGTACATTATATATACAGGGCTCAGCATAAGAGAGTACACCCCTGTATTATCAGTACATTATATATACAGTGCTCAACATAAGTGAGTACACCACTGTATTATTAGTACATTATATATACAGGGCTCAGCATAAGTGAGTACACCCCTGTATTATCAGTACATTATATATAGAGGGCTCAGTATAAGTGAGTACACCCCTGTATTATCAGTACATTATATATACAGTGCTCAGTATAAGTGAGTACACCCCTGTATTATCAGAACATTATATGTACAGCGCTCAGTATAAGTGAGTACACCCCTGTATTATCAGTACATTATATATACAGCGCTCAGCATAAGTGAGTACACCCCTGTATTATCAGTACATTATATGTACAGCGCTCAGTATAAGTGAGTACACCCCTGTATTATCAGTACATTATATGTACAGCGCTCAGTATAAGTGAGTACACCCCTGTATTATCAGTACATTATATGTACAGCGCTCAGTATAAGTGAGTACACCCCTGTATTATCAGTACATTATATGTACAGCGCTCAGTATAAGTGAGTACACCCCTGTATTATCAGTACATTATATGTACAGCGCTCAGTATAAGTGAGTACACCACTGTATTATCAGTACATTATATATACAGGGCTCAGTATAAGTGAGTACACCCCTGTATTACAAGTACATTATATATACAGGGCTCAGCATAAGTGAGTACATCCCTGTATTATCAGTACATTATATATACAGTGCTCAGCATAAGTGAGTACACCCCTGTATTATCAGTACATTATATATACAGGGCTCAGCATAAGTGAGTACACACCAGTATTATCAGTACATTATATATACAGTGCTCAGCATAAGTGAGTACACCCATGTATTATCAGTACATTATATATACAGTGCTCACCATAAGTGAGTACACCCCTGTATTATCAGTACATTATATATACAGTGCTCAGCATAAGTGAGTACACCCCTGTATTATCAGTACATTATATATGCAGTGCTCAGCATAAGTGAGTACACCCATGTATTATCAGTACATTATATATACAGTGCTCAGCATAAGTGAGTACACCCCTGTATTATCAGTACATTATATATACAGTGCTCAGCATAAGTGAGTACACCCCTGTATTATCAGTACATTATATATACAGGGCTCAGCATAAGTGAGTACACCCATGTATTATCAGTACATTATATATACAGTGCTCACCATAAGTGAGTACACCCCTGTATTATCAGTACATTATATATACAGTGCTCAGCATAAGTGAGTACACCCCTGTATTATCAGTACATTATATATGCAGTGCTCAGCATAAGTGAGTACACCCCTGTATTATCAGTACATTATATATGCAGTGCTCACCATAAGTGAGTACACCCCTGTATTATCAGTACATTACATATACAGTGCTCAGCATAAGTGAGTACACCCCTGTATTATCAGTACATTATATATGCAGTGCTCAGCATAAGTGAGTACACCCCTGTATTATCAGTACATTAAATATACAGTGCTCAGCATAAGTGAGTACACCCCTGTATTATCGGTACATTATATATGCAGTGCTCAGCATAAGTGAGTACACCCCCTGTATTATCAGTACATTATATATACAGGGCTCAGCATAAGTGAGTACACCCCTGTATTATCAGTACATTATATATGCAGTGCTCAGTATAAGTGAGTACACCCCCTGTATTATCAGTACATTATATATACAGTGCTCACCATAAGTGAGTACACCCCCTGTATTATCAGTACATTATATATACAGGGCTCAGCATAAGTGAGTACACCCCTGTATTATCAGTACATTATATATACAGTGCTCAGCATAAGTGAGTACACCCCTGTATTATCAGTACATTATATATACAGGGCTCAGCATAAGTGAGTACACCCCTGTATTATCAGTACATTATATATACTGCGCTTAGCATAAGTGAGTACACCTCTGTATTATCAGTACATTATATATACAGGGCTCAGCATAAGTGAGTACACCCCCTGTATTATCAGGTCATTATATATATAGGGCTCAGCATAAGTGAGTACACCCCCTGAATTATCAGGTCATTATATATACGGGGCTCAGAATAAGTGAGTACACCCCTGTATTATCAGGTCATTATATATATAGGGCTCAGCATAAGTGAGTACACCCTGTACTATCAGTACATTATATATACAGGGCTCAGCATAAGTGAGTACACCCCTGTATTATCAGGTCATTATATATACGGGGCTCAGCATAAGTGAGTACACCCCTGTATTATCAGTACATTATATATACAGGGCTCAGCATAAGTGAGTACACCCCTGTATTATCAGTACATTATATATACTGCGCTTAGCATAAGTGAGTACACCTCTGTATTATGAGTACATTATATATACAGGGCTCAGCATAAGTGAGTACACCCCCTGTATTATCAGGTCATTATATATATAGGGCTCAGCATAAGTGAGTACACCCCCTGTATTATCAGGTCATTATATATAAGGGGCTCAGAATAAGTGAATACACCCCTGTATTATCAGGTCATTATATATATAGGGCTCAGCATAAGTGAGTACACCCTGTACTATCAGTACATTATATATACAGGGCTCAGTATAAGTGAGTACACCCCTATATTATCAGTACATTATATATACAGCGCTCACCATAAGTGAGTACACCCCTGTATTATCAGTACATTATATATACAGGGCTCAGCATAAGTGAGTACACCCCTGTATTACCAGGTCGTTATATATATAGGGCTCAGCATAAGTGAGTACACCCCTGTATTATCAGGTCATTATATATACGGGGCTCAGCATAAGTGAGTACACCCCTGTATTATCAGTACATTATATATACAGGGCTCAGCATAAGTGAGTACACCCCTGTATTATCAGTACATTATATATACTGCGCTTAGCATAAGTGAGTACACCCCCTGTATTATCAGGTCATTATATATATAGGGCTCAGCATAAGTGAGTACACCCCCTGAATTATCAGGTCATTATATATACGGGGCTCAGAATAAGTGAGTACACCCCTGTATTATCAGGTCATTATATATATAGGGCTCAGCATAAGTGAGTACACCCTGTACTATCAGTACATTATATATACAGGGCTCAGCATAAGTGAGTACACCCCCTGTATTATCAGGTTATTATATATACGGGGTTCAGCATAAGTGAGAACACCCCTGTATTACCAGTACATTATATATACGGGGCTCAGCATAAGTGAGTACACCCCTGTATTATCAGTACATTATATATAGGGCTCAGCATAAGTGAGTACACCCTGTATTATCAGTACATTATATATACAGGGCTCAGTATAAGTGAGTACACCCCCTGTATTATCAGTACATTATATATACAGGGCTCAGCATAAGTGAGTACACCCCCTGTATTATCAGGTCATTAAATATATAGGGCTCAGCATAAGTGAGTACACCCCCTGTATTATCAGGTCATTATATATACGGGGCTCAGAATAAGTGAGTACACCCCTGTATTATCAGGTCATTATATATACGGGGCTCAGCATAAGTGAGCACACCCCTGTATTATCAGGTCATTATATATACGGGGCTCAGCATAAGTGAGTACACCCCCTCTATTATCAGTACATTATATATACAGGGCTCAGCATAAGAGAGTACACCCCTGTATTATCAGTACATTATATATACAGAGCTCAGTATAAGTGAGTACACCCCTGTATTAACAGTACATTATATATACAGAGCTCAGCATAAGTGAGTACACCCCTGTATTATCAGTACATTATGTATACAGTGTTCAGTGTAAGTGAGTACACCCCTGTATTAACAGTACATTATATATACAGTGCTCAGCATAAGTGAGTACACCCCTGTATTATCAGTACATTATATATACAGTGCTCAACATAAGTGAGTACACCCCTGCATTATCAGTACATTATATATACAGTGCTCAGTATAAGTGAGTACACCCCCTGTATTATCAGTACATTATATATACAGGGCTCAGCATAAGTGAGTACACCACTGTATTATCAGTACATTATATATACAGTGCTCAGCTTAAGTGAGTACACCCCCTGTATTATCAGTACATTATATATACAGGGCTCAGCATAAGTGAGTACACCCCTGTATTATCAGTACATTATATATACAGAGCTCAGTATAAGTGAGTACATCCCTGTATTATCAGTACATTATATATACAGCGCTCAGCATAAGTGAGTACACCCCGGTATTATCAGTACATTATATATACAGTGCTCAGTATAAGTGAGTACACCCCCTGTATTATCAGTACATTATATATACAGAGCTCAGTATAAGTGAGTACACCCCTGTATTATCAGTACATTATATATACAGCGCTCAGCATAAGTGAGTACACCCCGGTATTATCAGTACATTATATATACAGTGCTCAGTATAAGTGAGTACACCCCCTGTATTATCAGTACATTATATATACAGGGCTCAGCATAAGTGAGTACACCACTGTATTATCAGTACATTATATATACAGTGCTCAGCTTAAGTGAGTACACCCCCTGTATTATCAGTACATTATATATACAGGGCTCAGCATAAGTGAGTACACCCCTGTATTATCAGTACATTATATATACAGAGCTCAGTATAAGTGAGTACATCCCTGTATTATCAGTACATTATATATACAGCGCTCAGCATAAGTGAGTACACCCCGGTATTATCAGTACATTATATATACAGTGCTCAGCATAAGTGAGTACACCCCTGTATTATCAGTACATTATATATACAGAGCTCAGTATAAGTGAGTACACCCCTGTATTATCAGTACATTATATATACAGCGCTCAGCATAAGTGAGTACACCCCGGTATTATCAGTACATTATATATACAGTGCTCAGTATAAGTGAGTACACCCCCTGTATTATCAGTACATTATATATACGGGGCTCAGCATAAGTGAGTACACCCCCTTTATTATCAGTACATTATATATACAGCGCTCAGCATAAGTGAGTACACCCCTGTATTATCAGTACATTATATATACAGGGCTCAGCATAAGTGAGTACACCCAATGTATTATCAGTACATTATATATACAGGGCTTAGTATAAGTGAGTACACCCCGGTATTATCAGTACATTATATATACAGGGCTCAGCATAAGTGAGTACACCCCTGTATTCTCAGTACATAATATATACAGTGCTCAGCATAAGTGAGTACACCCCTGTATTATCAGTACATTATATATACAGCGCTCAGCATAAGTGAGTACACCCCGGTATTATCAGTAAATTATATATACAGTGCTCAGTATAAGTGAGTACATCACTGTATTAACAGTACATTATATATATAGGGCTCAGCATAAGTGAGTACACCCCTGTATTATCAGTACATTATATATACAGTGCTCAGCATAAGTGAGTACACCTCCTGTATCATCAGTACATTATATATACAGGGCTCAGCATAAGTGAGTACACCCCTGTATTATCAGTACATTAGATATACAGTGCTCAGTATAACTGAGTACACCCCTGTATTATCAGTACATTATATATACAGTGCTCAGCATAAGTGAGTACACCCCTGTATTATCAGTACATTATATATACAGTGCTCAGTATAACTGAGTACACCCCTGTATTATCAGTACATTATATATACAGGGCTCAGTATAAGTGAGAACACCCCTGTATTATCAGTACATTATATATACAGTGTTCAGTGTAAGTGAGTACACCCTTGTATTAACAGTACATTATATATACAGTGCTCAGCATAAGTGAGTACACCCCTGTATTATCAGTACATTATATATACAGTGCTCAACATAAGTGAGTACACCCCTGCATTATCAGTACATTATATATACAGTGCTCAGTATAAGTGAGTACACCCCTATATTATCAGTACATTATATATACAGCGCTCACCATAAGTGAGTACACCCCTGTATTATCAGTACATTATATATACAGGGCTCAGTATAATTGAGTACACCCCTGTATTATCAGTACATTATATATACAGGGCTCAGCATAAGTGAGTACACCCCTGTATTACCAGGTCATTATATATATAGGGCTCAGCATAAGTGAGTACACCCCTGTATTACCAGGTCATTATATATATAGGGCTCAGCATAAGTGAGTACACCCCTGTATTATCAGGTCATTATATATACGGGGCTCAGCATAAGTGAGTACACCCCTGTATTATCAGTACATTATATATACAGGGCTCAGCATAAGTGAGTACACCCCTGTATTATCAGTACATTATATATACTGCGCTTAGCATAAGTGAGTACACCTCTGTATTATCAGTACATTATATATACAGGGCTCAGCATAAGTGAGTACACCCCCTGTATTATCAGGTCATTATATATATAGGGCTCAGCATAAGTGAGTACACCCCCTGTATTATCAGGTCATTATATATAAGGGGCTCAGAATAAGTGAGTACACCCCTGTATTATCAGGTCATTATATATATAGGGCTCAGCATAAGTGAGTACACCCTGTACTATCAGTACATTATATATACAGGGCTCAGTATAAGTGAGTACACCCCTATATTATCAGTACATTATATATACAGCGCTCACCATAAGTGAGTACACCCCTGTATTATCAGTACATTATATATACAGGGCTCAGCATAAGTGAGTACACCCCTGTATTACCAGGTCATTATATATATAGGGCTCAGCATAAGTGAGTACACCCCTGTATTATCAGGTCATTATATATACGGGGCTCAGCATAAGTGAGTACACCCCTGTATTATCAGTACATTATATATACAGGGCTCAGCATAAGTGAGTACACCCCTGTATTATCAGTACATTATATATACTGCGCTTAGCATAAGTGAGTACACCTCTGTATTATCAGTACATTATATATACAGGGCTCAGCATAAGTGAGTACACCCCCTGTATTATCAGGTCATTATATATATAGGGCTCAGCATAAGTGAGTACACCCCCTGAATTATCAGGTCATTATATATACGGGGCTCAGAATAAGTGAGTACACCCCTGTATTATCAGGTCATTATATATATAGGGCTCAGCATAAGTGAGTACACCCTGTACTATCAGTACATTATATATACAGGGCTCAGCATAAGTGAGTACACCCCTGTATTATCAGGTCATTATATATACGGGGCTCAGCATAAGTGAGTACACCCCTGTATTATCAGTACATTATATATACAGGGCTCAGCATAAGTGAGTACACCCCTGTATTATCAGTACATTATATATACTGCGCTTAGCATAAGTGAGTACACCTCTGTATTATGAGTACATTATATATACAGGGCTCAGCATAAGTGAGTACACCCCCTGTATTATCAGGTCATTATATATATAGGGCTCAGCATAAGTGAGTACACCCCCTGTATTATCAGGTCATTATATATAAGGGGCTCAGAATAAGTGAATACACCCCTGTATTATCAGGTCATTATATATATAGGGCTCAGCATAAGTGAGTACACCCTGTACTATCAGTACATTATATATACAGGGCTCAGTATAAGTGAGTACACCCCTATATTATCAGTACATTATATATACAGCGCTCACCATAAGTGAGTACACCCCTGTATTATCAGTACATTATATATACAGGGCTCAGCATAAGTGAGTACACCCCTGTATTACCAGGTCGTTATATATATAGGGCTCAGCATAAGTGAGTACACCCCTGTATTATCAGGTCATTATATATACGGGGCTCAGCATAAGTGAGTACACCCCTGTATTATCAGTACATTATATATACAGGGCTCAGCATAAGTGAGTACACCCCTGTATTATCAGTACATTATATATACTGCGCTTAGCATAAGTGAGTACACCCCCTGTATTATCAGGTCATTATATATATAGGGCTCAGCATAAGTGAGTACACCCCCTGAATTATCAGGTCATTATATATACGGGGCTCAGAATAAGTGAGTACACCCCTGTATTATCAGGTCATTATATATATAGGGCTCAGCATAAGTGAGTACACCCTGTACTATCAGTACATTATATATACAGGGCTCAGCATAAGTGAGTACACCCCCTGTATTATCAGGTTATTATATATACGGGGTTCAGCATAAGTGAGAACACCCCTGTATTACCAGTACATTATATATACGGGGCTCAGCATAAGTGAGTACACCCCTGTATTATCAGTACATTATATATAGGGCTCAGCATAAGTGAGTACACCCTGTATTATCAGTACATTATATATACAGGGCTCAGTATAAGTGAGTACACCCCCTGTATTATCAGTACATTATATATACAGGGCTCAGCATAAGTGAGTACACCCCCTGTATTATCAGGTCATTAAATATATAGGGCTCAGCATAAGTGAGTACACCCCCTGTATTATCAGGTCATTATATATACGGGGCTCAGAATAAGTGAGTACACCCCTGTATTATCAGGTCATTATATATACGGGGCTCAGCATAAGTGAGCACACCCCTGTATTATCAGGTCATTATATATACGGGGCTCAGCATAAGTGAGTACACCCCCTCTATTATCAGTACATTATATATACAGGGCTCAGCATAAGAGAGTACACCCCTGTATTATCAGTACATTATATATACAGAGCTCAGTATAAGTGAGTACACCCCTGTATTAACAGTACATTATATATACAGAGCTCAGCATAAGTGAGTACACCCCTGTATTATCAGTACATTATGTATACAGTGTTCAGTGTAAGTGAGTACACCCCTGTATTAACAGTACATTATATATACAGTGCTCAGCATAAGTGAGTACACCCCTGTATTATCAGTACATTATATATACAGTGCTCAACATAAGTGAGTACACCCCTGCATTATCAGTACATTATATATACAGTGCTCAGTATAAGTGAGTACACCCCCTGTATTATCAGTACATTATATATACAGGGCTCAGCATAAGTGAGTACACCACTGTATTATCAGAACATTATATATACAGTGCTCAGCATAAGTGAGTACACCCCCTGTATTATCAGTACATTATATATACAGGGCTCAGCATAAGTGAGTACACCCCTGTATTATCAGTACATTATATATACAGAGCTCAGTATAAGTGAGTACATCCCTGTATTATCAGTACATTATATATACAGCGCTCAGCATAAGTGAGTACACCCCGGTATTATCAGTACATTATATATACAGTGCTCAGTATAAGTGAGTACACCCCCTGTATTATCAGTACATTATATATACAGTGCTCAGTATAAGTGAGTACACCCCCTGTATTATCAGTACATTATATATACAGTGCTCAGCATAAGTGAGTACACCCCTGTATTATCAGTACATTATATATACAGAGCTCAGTATAAGTGAGTACACCCCTGTATTATCAGTACATTATATATACAGCGCTCAGCATAAGTGAGTACACCCCGGTATTATCAGTACATTATATATACAGTGCTCAGTATAAGTGAGTACACCCCCTGTATTATCAGTACATTATATATACGGGGCTCAGCATAAGTGAGTACACCCCCTTTATTATCAGTACATTATATATACAGCGCTCAGCATAAGTGAGTACACCCCTGTATTATCAGTACATTATATATACAGGGCTCAGCATAAGTGAGTACACCCCCTGTATTATCAGTACATTATATATACAGGGCTTAGTATAAGTGAGTACACCCCGGTATTATCAGTACATTATATATACAGGGCTCAGCATAAGTGAGTACACCCCTGTATTCTCAGTACATAATATATACAGTGCTCAGCATAAGTGAGTACACCCCTGTATTATCAGTACATTATATATACAGCGCTCAGCATAAGTGAGTACACCCCGGTATTATCAGTAAATTATATATACAGTGCTCAGTATAAGTGAGTACATCACTGTATTAACAGTACATTATATATATAGGGCTCAGCATAAGTGAGTACACCCCTGTATTATCAGTACATTATATATACAGTGCTCAGCATAAGTGAGTACACCTCCTGTATCATCAGTACATTATATATACAGGGCTCAGCATAAGTGAGTACACCCCTGTATTATCAGTACATTAGATATACAGTGCTCAGTATAACTGAGTACACCCCTGTATTATCAGTACATTATATATACAGTGCTCAGCATAAGTGAGTACACCCCTGTATTATCAGTACATTATATATACAGTGCTCAGTATAACTGAGTACACCCCTGTATTATCAGTACATTATATATACAGGGCTCAGTATAAGTGAGAACACCCCTGTATTATCAGTACATTATATATACAGTGTTCAGTGTAAGTGAGTACACCCCCTGTATTATCAGTACATTATATATACAGTGCTCAACATAAGTGAGTACACCCCTGCATTATCAGTACATTATATATACAGTGCTCAGTATAAGTGAGTACACCCCTATATTATCAGTACATTATATATACAGCGCTCACCATAAGTGAGTACACCCCTGTATTATCAGTACATTATATATACAGGGCTCAGTATAATTGAGTACACCCCTGTATTAGCAGTACATTATATATACAGGGCTCAGCATAAGTGAGTACACCCCTGTATTACCAGGTCATTATATATATAGGGCTCAGCATAAGTGAGTACACCCCTGTATTATCAGGTCATTATATATACGGGGCTCAGCATAAGTGAGTACACCCCTGTATTATCAGTACATTATATATACAGGGCTCAGCATAAGTGAGTACACCCCTGTATTATCAGTACATTATATATACTGCGCTTAGCATAAGTGAGTACACCTCTGTATTATCAGTACATTATATATACAGGGCTCAGCATAAGTGAGTACACCCCCTGTATTATCAGGTCATTATATATATAGGGCTCAGCATAAGTGAGTACACCCCCTGTATTATCAGGTCATTATATATAAGGGGCTCAGAATAAGTGAGTACACCCCTGTATTATCAGGTCATTATATATATAGGGCTCAGCATAAGTGAGTACACCCTGTACAATCAGTACATTATATATACAGGGCTCAGTATAAGTGAGTACACCCCTATATTATCAGTACATTATATATACAGCGCTCACCATAAGTGAGTACACCCCTGTATTATCAGTACATTATATATACAGGGCTCAGCATAAGTGAGTACACCCCTGTATTACCAGGTCATTATATATATAGGGCTCAGCATAAGTGAGTACACCCCTGTATTATCAGGTCATTATATATACGGGGCTCAGCATAAGTGAGTACACCCCTGTATTATCAGTACATTATATATACAGGGCTCAGCATAAGTGAGTACACCCCTGTATTATCAGTACATTATATATACTGCGCTTAGCATAAGTGAGTACACCTCTGTATTATCAGTACATTATATATACAGGGCTCAGCATAAGTGAGTACACCCCCTGTATTATCAGGTCATTATATATATAGGGCTCAGCATAAGTGAGTACACCCCCTGAATTATCAGGTCATTATATATACGGGGCTCAGAATAAGTGAGTACACCCCTGTATTATCAGGTCATTATATATATAGGGCTCAGCATAAGTGAGTACACCCTGTACTATCAGTACATTATATATACAGGGCTCAGCATAAGTGAGTACACCCCTGTATTATCAGGTCATTATATATACGGGGCTCAGCATAAGTGAGTACACCCCTGTATTATCAGTACATTATATATACAGGGCTCAGCATAAGTGAGTACACCCCTGTATTATCAGTACATTATATATACTGCGCTTAGCATAAGTGAGTACACCTCTGTATTATCAGTACATTATATATACAGGGCTCAGCATAAGTGAGTACACCCCCTGTATTATCAGGTCATTATATATATAGGGCTCAGCATAAGTGAGTACACCCCTGTATTATCAGTACATTATATATAAGGGGCTCAGAATAAGTGAGTACACCCCTGTATTATCAGGTCATTATATATAAGGGGCTCAGAATAAGTGAGTACACCCCTGTATTATCAGGTCATTATATATATAGGGCTCAGCATAAGTGAGTACACCCTGTACTATCAGTACATTATATATACAGGGCTCAGTATAAGTGAGTACACCCCTATATTATCAGTACATTATATATACAGCGCTCACCATAAGTGAGTACACCCCTGTATTATCAGTACATTATATATACAGGGCTCAGCATAAGTGAGTACACCTCCTGTATCATCAGTACATTATATATACAGGGCTCAGCATAAGTGAGTACACCCCTGTATTATCAGTACATTATATATACAGTGCTCAGTATAAGTGAGTACACCCCTGTATTATCAGTACATTATATATACAGAGCTCAGTATAAGTGAGTACACCCCTGTATTATCAGTACATTATATATACAGCGCTCAGCATAAGTGAGTACACCCCGGTATTATCAGAACATTATATATACAGTGCTCAGTATAAGTGAGTACACCCCCTGTATTATCAGTACATTATATATACGGGGCTCAGCATAAGTGAGTACACCCCCTTTATTATCAGTACATTATATATACAGCGCTCAGCATAAGTGAGTACACCCCTGTATTATCAGTACATTATATATACAGGGCTCAGCATAAGTGAGTACACCCCCTGTATTATCAGTACATTATATATACAGGGCTTAGTATAAGTGAGTACACCCCGGTATTATCAGTACATTATATATACAGGGCTCAGCATAAGTGAGTACACCCCTGTATTCTCAGTACATAATATATACAGTGCTCAGCATAAGTGAGTACACCCCTGTATTATCAGTACATTATATATACAGCGCTCAGCATAAGTGAGTACACCCCGGTATTATCAGTAAATTATATATACAGTGCTCAGTATAAGTGAGTACATCACTGTATTAACAGTACATTATATATATAGGGCTCAGCATAAGTGAGTACACCCCTGTATTATCAGTACATTATATATACAGTGCTCAGCATAAGTGAGTACACCTCCTGTATCATCAGTACATTATATATACAGGGCTCAGCATAAGTGAGTACACCCCTGTATTATCAGTACATTATATATACAGTGCTCAGTATAAGTGAGTACACCCCTGTATTATCAGTACATTATATATACAGTGTTCAGTGTAAGTGAGTACACCCTTGTATTAACAGTACATTATATATACAGTGCTCAGCATAAGTGAGTACACCCCTGTATTATCAGTACATTATATATACAGTGCTCAACATAAGTGAGTACACCCCTGCATTATCAGTACATTATATATACAGTGCTCAGTATAAGTGAGTACACCCCTATATTATCAGTACATTATATATACAGCGCTCACCATAAGTGAGTACACCCCTGTATTATCAGTACATTATATATACAGGGCTCAGTATAATTGAGTACACCCCTGTATTATCAGTACATTATATATACAGGGCTCAGCATAAGTGAGTACACCCCTGTATTACCAGGTCATTATATATATAGGGCTCAGCATAAGTGAGTACACCCCTGTATTATCAGGTCATTATATATACGGGGCTCAGCATAAGTGAGTACACCCCTGTATTATCAGTACATTATATATACAGGGCTCAGCATAAGTGAGTACACCCCTGTATTATCAGTACATTATATATACTGCGCTTAGCATAAGTGAGTACACCTCTGTATTATCAGTACATTATATATACAGGGCTCAGCATAAGTGAGTACACCCCCTGTATTATCAGGTCATTATATATATAGGGCTCAGCATAAGTGAGTACACCCCCTGTATTATCAGGTCATTATATATAAGGGGCTCAGAATAAGTGAGTACACCCCTGTATTATCAGGTCATTATATATATAGGGCTCAGCATAAGTGAGTACACCCTGTACTATCAGTACATTATATATACAGGGCTCAGTATAAGTGAGTACACCCCTATATTATCAGTACATTATATATACAGCGCTCACCATAAGTGAGTACACCCCTGTATTATCAGTACATTATATATACAGGGCTCAGCATAAGTGAGTACACCCCTGTATTACCAGGTCATTATATATATAGGGCTCAGCATAAGTGAGTACACCCCTGTATTATCAGGTCATTATATATACGGGGCTCAGCATAAGTGAGTACACCCCTGTATTATCAGTACATTATATATACAGGGCTCAGCATAAGTGAGTACACCCCTGTATTATCAGTACATTATACATACTGCGCTTAGCATAAGTGAGTACACCTCTGTATTATCAGTACATTATATATACAGGGCTCAGCATAAGTGAGTACACCCCCTGTATTATCAGGTCATTATATATATAGGGCTCAGCATAAGTGAGTACACCCCCTGAATTATCAGGTCATTATATATACGGGGCTCAGAATAAGTGAGTACACCCCTGTATTATCAGGTCATTATATATATAGGGCTCAGCATAAGTGAGTACACCCTGTACTATCAGTACATTATATATACAGGGCTCAGCATAAGTGAGTACACCCCTGTATTATCAGGTCATTATATATACGGGGCTCAGCATAAGTGAGTACACCCCTGTATTATCAGTACATTATATATACAGGGCTCAGCATAAGTGAGTACACCCCTGTATTATCAGTACATTATATATACTGCGCTTAGCATAAGTGAGTACACCTCTGTATTATCAGTACATTATATATACAGGGCTCAGCATAAGTGAGTACACCCCCTGTATTATCAGGTCATTATATATATAGGGCTCAGCATAAGTGAGTACACCCCCTGTATTATCAGGTCATTATATATAAGGGGCTCAGAATAAGTGAGTACACCCCTGTATTATCAGGTCATTATATATATAGGGCTCAGCATAAGTGAGTACACCCTGTACTATCAGTACATTATATATACAGGGCTCAGTATAAGTGAGTACACCCCTATATTATCAGTACATTATATATACAGCGCTCACCATAAGTGAGTACACCCCTGTATTATCAGTACATTATATATTCAGGGCTCAGCATAAGTGAGTACACCCCTGTATTACCAGGTCATTATATATATAGGGCTCAGCATAAGTGAGTACACCCCTGTATTATCAGGTCATTATATATACGGGGCTCAGCATAAGTGAGTACACCCCTGTATTATCAGTACATTATATATACAGGGCTCAGCATAAGTGAGTACACCCCTGTATTATCAGTACATTATATATACTGCGCTTAGCATAAGTGAGTACACCTCTGTATTATCAGTACATTATATATACAGGGCTCAGCATAAGTGAGTACACCCCCTGTATTATCAGGTCATTATATATATAGGGCTAAGCATAAGTGAGTACACCCCCTGAATTATCAGGTCATTATATATACGGGGCTCAGAATAAGTGAGTACACCCCTGTATTATCAGGTCATTATATATATAGGGCTCAGCATAAGTGAGTACACCCTGTACTATCAGTACATTATATATACAGGGCTCAGCATAAGTGAGTACACCCCTGTATTATCAGGTCATTATATATACGGGGCTCAGCATAAGTGAGTACACCCCTGTATTATCAGTACATTATATATACAGGGCTCAGCATAAGTGAGTACACCCCTGTATTATCAGTACATTATATATACTGCGCTTAGCATAAGTGAGTACACCTCTGTATTATGAGTACATTATATATACAGGGCTCAGCATAAGTGAGTACACCCCCTGTATTATCAGGTCATTATATATATAGGGCTCAGCATAAGTGAGTACACCCCCTGTATTATCAGGTCATTATATATAAGGGGCTCAGAATAAGTGAGTACACCCCTGTATTATCAGGTCATTATATATATAGGGCTCAGCATAAGTGAGTACACCCTGTACTATCAGTACATTATATATACAGGGCTCAGTATAAGTGAGTACACCCCTATATTATCAGTACATTATATATACAGCGCTCACCATAAGTGAGTACACCCCTGTATTATCAGTACATTATATATACAGGGCTCAGCATAAGTGAGTACACCCCTGTATTACCAGGTCGTTATATATATAGGGCTCAGCATAAGTGAGTACACCCCTGTATTATCAGGTCATTATATATACGGGGCTCAGCATAAGTGAGTACACCCCTGTATTATCAGTACATTATATATACAGGGCTCAGCATAAGTGAGTACACCCCTGTATTATCAGTACATTATATATACTGCGCTTAGCATAAGTGAGTACACCCCCTGTATTATCAGGTCATTATATATATAGGGCTCAGCATAAGTGAGTACACCCCCTGAATTATCAGGTCATTATATATACGGGGCTCAGAATAAGTGAGTACACCCCTGTATTATCAGGTCATTATATATATAGGGCTCAGCATAAGTGAGTACACCCTGTACTATCAGTACATTATATATACAGGGCTCAGCATAAGTGAGTACACCCCCTGTATTATCAGGTTATTATATATACGGGGTTCAGCATAAGTGAGAACACCCCTGTATTACCAGTACATTATATATACGGTGCTCAGCATAAGTGAGTACACCCCTGTATTATCAGTACATTATATATAGGGCTCAGCATAAGTGAGTACACCCTGTATTATCAGTACATTATATATACAGGGCTCAGTATAAGTGAGTACACCCCCTGTATTATCAGTACATTATATATACAGGGCTCAGCATAAGTGAGTACACCCCCTGTATTATCAGGTCATTAAATATATAGGGCTCAGCATAAGTGAGTACACCCCCTGTATTATCAGGTCATTATATATACGGGGCTCAGAATAAGTGAGTACACCCCTGTATTATCAGGTCATTATATATACGGCGCTCAGCATAAGTGAGCACACCCCTGTATTATCAGGTCATTATATATACGGGGCTCAGCATAAGTGAGTACACCCCCTGTATTATCAGTACATTATATATACAGGGCTCAGCATAAGAGAGTACACCCCTGTATTATCAGTACATTATATATACAGAGCTCAGTATAAGTGAGTACACCCCTGTATTAACAGTACATTATATATACAGAGCTCAGCATAAGTGAGTACACCCCTGTATTATCAGTACATTATGTATACAGTGTTCAGTGTAAGTGAGTACACCCCTGTATTAACAGTACATTATATATACAGTGCTCAGCATAAGTGAGTACACCCCTGTATTATCAGTACATTATATATACAGTGCTCAACATAAGTGAGTACACCCCTGCATTATCAGTACATTATATATACAGTGCTCAGTATAAGTGAGTACACCCCCTGTATTATCAGTACATTATATATACAGGGCTCAGCATAAGTGAGTACACCACTGTATTATCAGTACATTATATATACAGTGCTCAGCATAAGTGAGTACACCCCCTGTATTATCAGTACATTATATATACAGGGCTCAGCATAAGTGAGTACACCCCTGTATTATCAGTACATCATATATACAGAGCTCAGTATAAGTGAGTACATCCCTGTATTATCAGTACATTATATATACAGCGCTCAGCATAAGTGAGTACACCCCGGTATTATCAGTACATTATATATACAGTGCTCAGTATAAGTGAGTACACCCCCTGTATTATCAGTACATTATATATACAGTGCTCAGTATAAGTGAGTACACCCCCTGTATTATCAGTACATTATATATACAGTGCTCAGCATAAGTGAGTACACCCCTGTATTATCAGTACATTATATATACAGAGCTCAGTATAAGTGAGTACACCCCTGTATTATCAGTACATTATATATACAGCGCTCAGCATAAGTGAGTACACCCCTGCATTATCAGTACATTATATATACAGTGCTCAGTATAAGTGAGTACACCCCTATATTATCAGTACATTATATATACAGCGCTCACCATAAGTGAGTACACCCCTGTATTATCAGTACATTATATATACAGGGCTCAGTATAATTGAGTACACCCCTGTATTATCAGTACATTATATATACAGGGCTCAGCATAAGTGAGTACACCCCTGTATTACCAGGTCATTATATATATAGGGCTCAGCATAAGTGAGTACACCCCTGTATTATCAGGTCATTATATATACGGGGCTCAGCATAAGTGAGTACACCCCTGTATTATCAGTACATTATATATACAGGGCTCAGCATAAGTGAGTACACCCCTGTATTATCAGTACATTATATATACTGCGCTTAGCATAAGTGAGTACACCTCTGTATTATCAGTACATTATATATACAGGGCTCAGCATAAGTGAGTACACCCCCTGTATTATCAGGTCATTATATATATAGGGCTCAGCATAAGTGAGTACACCCCCTGTATTATCAGGTCATTATATATAAGGGGCTCAGAATAAGTGAGTACACCCCTGTATTATCAGGTCATTATATATATAGGGCTCAGCATAAGTGAGTACACCCTGTACTATCAGTACATTATATATACAGGGCTCAGTATAAGTGAGTACACCCCTATATTATCAGTACATTATATATACAGCGCTCACCATAAGTGAGTACACCCCTGTATTATCAGTACATTATATATACAGGGCTCAGCATAAGTGAGTACACCCCTGTATTACCAGGTCATTATATATATAGGGCTCAGCATAAGTGAGTACACCCCTGTATTATCAGGTCATTATATATACGGGGCTCAGCATAAGTGAGTACACCCCTGTATTATCAGTACATTATATATACAGGGCTCAGCATAAGTGAGTACACCCCTGTATTATCAGTACATTATATATACTGCGCTTAGCATAAGTGAGTACACCTCTGTATTATCAGTACATTATATATACAGGGCTCAGCATAAGTGAGTACACCCCCTGTATTATCAGGTCATTATATATATAGGGCTCAGCATAAGTGAGTACACCCCCTGAATTATCAGGTCATTATATATACGGGGCTCAGAATAAGTGAGTACACCCCTGTATTATCAGGTCATTATATATATAGGGCTCAGCATAAGTGAGTACACCCTGTACTATCAGTACATTATATATACAGGGCTCAGCATAAGTGAGTACACCCCTGTATTATCAGGTCATTATATATACGGGGCTCAGCATAAGTGAGTACACCCCTGTATTATCAGTACATTATATATACAGGGCTCAGCATAAGTGAGTACACCCCTGTATTATCAGTACATTATATATACTGCGCTTAGCATAAGTGAGTACACCTCTGTATTATCAGTACATTATATATACAGGGCTCAGCATAAGTGAGTACACCCCCTGTATTATCAGGTCATTATATATATAGGGCTCAGCATAAGTGAGTACACCCCTGTATTATCAGTACATTATATATAAGGGGCTCAGAATAAGTGAGTACACCCCTGTATTATCAGGTCATTATATATAAGGGGCTCAGAATAAGTGAGTACACCCCTGTATTATCAGGTCATTATATATATAGGGCTCAGCATAAGTGAGTACACCCTGTACTATCAGTACATTATATATACAGGGCTCAGTATAAGTGAGTACACCCCTATATTATCAGTACATTATATATACAGCGCTCACCATAAGTGAGTACACCCCTGTATTATCAGTACATTATATATACAGGGCTCAGCATAAGTGAGTACACCTCCTGTATCATCAGTACATTATATATACAGGGCTCAGCATAAGTGAGTACACCCCTGTATTATCAGTACATTATATATACAGTGCTCAGTATAAGTGAGTACACCCCTGTATTATCAGTACATTATATATACAGTGTTCAGTGTAAGTGAGTACACCCTGTATTATCAGTACATTATATATACAGGGCTCAGCATAAGTGAGTACACCCCTGTATTATCAGTACATTATATATACAGTGCTCAACATAAGTGAGTACACCCCTGCATTATCAGTACATTATATATACAGTGCTCAGTATAAGTGAGTACACCCCTATATTATCAGTACATTATATATACAGCGCTCACCATAAGTGAGTACACCCCTGTATTATCAGTACATTATATATACAGGGCTCAGCATAAGTGAGTACACCCCTGTATTATCAGTACATTATATATACAGTGCTCAACATAAGTGAGTACACCCCTGCATTATCAGTACATTATATATACAGTGCTCAGTATAAGTGAGTACACCCCTATATTATCAGTACATTATATATACAGCGCTCACCATAAGTGAGTACACCCCTGTATTATCAGTACATTATATATACAGGGCTCAGTATAATTGAGTACACCCCTGTATTATCAGTACATTATATATACAGGGCTCAGCATAAGTGAGTACACCCCTGTATTACCAGGTCATTATATATATAGGGCTCAGCATAAGTGAGTACACCCCTGTATTATCAGGTCATTATATATACGGGGCTCAGCATAAGTGAGTACACCCCTGTATTATCAGTACATTATATATACAGGGCTCAGCATAAGTGAGTACACCCCTGTATTATCAGTACATTATATATACTGCGCTTAGCATAAGTGAGTACACCTCTGTATTATCACTACATTATATATACAGGGCTCAGCATAAGTGAGTACACCCCCTGTATTATCAGGTCATTATATATATAGGGCTCAGCATAAGTGAGTACACCCCCTGTATTATCAGGTCATTATATATAAGGGGCTCAGAATAAGTGAGTACACCCCTGTATTATCAGGTCATTATATATATAGGGCTCAGCATAAGTGAGTACACCCTGTACTATCAGTACATTATATATACAGGGCTCAGTATAAGTGAGTACACCCCTATATTATCAGTACATTATATATACAGCGCTCACCATAAGTGAGTACACCCCTGTATTATCAGTACATTATATATACAGTACTCAGCATAAGTGAGTACACCCCTGTATTACCAGGTCATTATATATATAGGGCTCAGCATAAGTGAGTACACCCCTGTATTATCAGGTCATTATATATACGGGGCTCAGCATAAGTGAGTACACCCCTGTATTATCAGTACATTATATATACAGGGCTCAGCATAAGTGAGTACACCCCTGTATTATCAGTACATTATATATACTGCGCTTAGCATAAGTGAGTACACCTCTGTATTATCAGTACATTATATATACAGGGCTCAGCATAAGTGAGTACACCCCCTGTATTATCAGGTCATTATATATATAGGGCTAAGCATAAGTGAGTACACCCCCTGAATTATCAGGTCATTATATATACGGGGCTCAGAATAAGTGAGTACACCCCTGTATTATCAGGTCATTATATATATAGGGCTCAGCATAAGTGAGTACACCCTGTACTATCAGTACATTATATATACAGGGCTCAGCATAAGTGAGTACACCCCTGTATTATCAGGTCATTATATATACGTGGCTCAGCATAAGTGAGTACACCCCTGTATTATCAGTACATTATATATACAGGGCTCAGCATAAGTGAGTACACCCCTGTATTATCAGTACATTATATATACTGCGCTTAGCATAAGTGAGTACACCTCTGTATTATGAGTACATTATATATACAGGGCTCAGCATAAGTGAGTACACCCCCTGTATTATCAGGTCATTATATATATAGGGCTCAGCATAAGTGAGTACACCCCCTGTATTATCAGGTCATTATATATAAGGGGCTCAGAATAAGTGAGTACACCTCTGTATTATCAGGTCATTATATATATAGGGCTCAGCATAAGTGAGTACACCCTGTACTATCAGTACATTATATATACAGGGCTCAGTATAAGTGAGTACACCCCTATATTATCAGTACATTATATATACAGCGCTCACCATAAGTGAGTACACCCCTGTATTATCAGTACATTATATATACAGGGCTCAGCATAAGTGAGTACACCCCTGTATTACCAGGTCGTTATATATACGGGGCTCAGCATAAGTGAGTACACCCCTGTATTATCAGTACATTATATATACAGGGCTCAGCATAAGTGAGTACACCCCTGTATTATCAGTACATTATATATACTGCGCTTAGCATAAGTGAGTACACCCCCTGTATTATCAGGTCATTATATATATAGGGCTCAGCATAAGTGAGTACACCCCCTGAATTATCAGGTCATTATATATACGGGGCTCAGAATAAGTGAGTACACCCCTGTATTATCAGGTCATTATATATATAGGGCTCAGCATAAGTGAGTACACCCTGTACTATCAGTACATTATATATACAGGGCTCAGCATAAGTGAGTACACCCCCTGTATTATCAGGTTATTATATATACGGGGTTCAGCATAAGTGAGAACACCCCTGTATTACCAGTACATTATATATACGGGGCTCAGCATAAGTGAGTACACCCCTGTATTATCAGTACATTATATATAGGGCTCAGCATAAGTGAGTACACCCTGTATTATCAGTACATTATATATACAGGGCTCAGTATAAGTGAGTACACCCCCTGTATTATCAGTACATTATATATACAGGGCTCAGCATAAGTGAGTACACCCCCTGTATTATCAGGTCATTAAATATATAGGGCTCAGCATAAGTGAGTACACCCCCTGTATTATCAGGTCATTAAATATATAGGGCTCAGCATAAGTGAGTACACCCCCTGTATTATCAGGTCATTATATATACGGGGCTCAGAATAAGTGAGTACACCCCTGTATTATCAGGTCATTATATATACGGGGCTCAGCATAAGTGAGCACACCCCTGTATTATCAGGTCATTATATATACGGGGCTCAGCATAAGTGAGTACACCCCCTGTATTATCAGTACATTATATATACAGGGCTCAGCATAAGAGAGTACACCCCTGTATTATCAGTACATTATATATACAGAGCTCAGTATAAGTGAGTACACCCCTGTATTATCAGTACATTATATATACAGAGCTCAGTATAAGTGAGTACACCCCTGTATTAACAGTACATTATATATACAGAGCTCAGCATAAGTGAGTACACCCCTGTATTATCAGTACATTATGTATACAGTGTTCAGTGTAAGTGAGTACACCCCTGTATTAACAGTACATTATATATACAGTGCTCAGCATAAGTGAGTACACCCCTGTATTAACAGTACATTATATATACAGTGCTCAGCATAAGTGAGTACACCCCTGTATTATCAGTACATTATATATACAGTGCTCAACATAAGTGAGTACACCCCTGCATTATCAGTACATTATATATACAGTGCTCAGTATAAGTGAGTACACCCCCTGTATTATCAGTACATTATATATACAGGGCTCAGCATAAGTGAGTACACCCCCTGTATTATCAGTACATTATATATACAGGGCTCAGCATAAGTGAGTACACCCCCTGTATTATCAGTACATTATATATACAGGGCTCAGCATAAGTGAGTACACCCCTGTATTATCAGTACATTATATATACAGAGCTCAGTATAAGTGAGTACATCCCTGTATTATCAGTACATTATATATACAGCGCTCAGCATAAGTGAGTACACCCCGGTATTATCAGTACATTATATATACAGTGCTCAGTATAAGTGAGTACACCCCCTGTATTATCAGTACATTATATATACAGTGCTCAGTATAAGTGAGTACACCCCCTGTATTATCAGTACATTATATATACAGTGCTCAGCATAAGTGAGTACACCCCTGTATTATCAGTACATTATATATACAGAGCTCAGTATAAGTGAGTACACCCCTGTATTATCAGTACATTATATATACAGCGCTCAGCATAAGTGAGTACACCCCGGTATTATCAGTACATTATATACAGTGCTCAGTATAAGTGAGTACACCCCCTGTATTATCAGTACATTATATATACGGGGCTCAGCATAAGTGAGTACACCCCCTTTATTATCAGTACATTATATATACAGCGCTCAGCATAAGTGAGTACACCCCTGTATTATCAGTACATTATATATACAGGGCTCAGCATAAGTGAGTACACCCCCTGTATTATCAGTACATTATATATACAGGGCTTAGTATAAGTGAGTACACCCCGGTATTATCAGTACATTATATATACAGGGCTCAGCATAAGTGAGTACACCCCTGTATTCTCAGTACATAATATATACAGTGCTCAGCATAAGTGAGTACACCCCTGTATTATCAGTACATTATATATACAGGGCTCAGCATAAGTGAGTACACCACTGTATTATCAGTACATTATATATACAGGGCTCAGCATAAGAGAGTACACCCCTGTATTATCAGTACATTATATATACAGTGCTCAACATAAGTGAGTACACCACTGTATTATCAGTACATTATATATACAGGGCTCAGCATAAGTGAGTACACCCCTGCATTATCAGTACATTATATATACAGTGCTCAGCATAAGTGAGTACACCCTGTATTATCAATACATTATATATACAGGGCTCAGTATAAGTGAGTACACCCTGTATTATCAGTACATTATATATACAGTGCTCAGCATAAGTGAGTACACACCAGTATTATCAGTACATTATATATACAGCGCTCAGCATAAGTGAGTACACCACTGTATTAACAGTACATTATATATACAGAGCTCAGCATAAGTGAGTACACCCCCTGTATTATCAGGTCATTATATATACAGGGCTCAGCATAAGTGAGTACACCCCTGTATTATCAGTACATTATATATACAGTGCTCAGTATAAGTGAGTACACCCCTGTATTATCAGTACATTATATATACAGGGCTCAGTATAAGTGAGTTCACCCCTGTATTATCAGTACATTATATATACAGGGCTCAGCATAAGTGAGTACACCCCTGTATTATCAGTACATTATATATACAGTGCTCAGTATAAGTGAGTACACCCCTGTATTATCAGTACATTATATATACAGCGCTCAGTATAAGTGAGTACACCCCCTGTATTATCAGTACAATATATATATAGAGCTCAGCATAAGTGAGTACACCCCTGTATTATCAGTACATTATATATACAGGGCTCAGCATAAGTGAGTACACCCCTGTATTATCAGTACATTATATATACAGTGTTCAGTGTAAGTGAGTACACCCCTGTATTAAGAGTACATTATATATACAGTGCTCAGCATAAGTGAGTACACCCCTGTATTATCAGTACATTATATATACAGTGTTCAGTGTAAGTGAGTACACCCCTGTATTAACAGTACATTATATATACAGTGCTCAGCATAAGTGAGTACACCCCTGTATTATCAGTACATTATATATACAGTGCTCAACATAAGTGAGTACACCCCTGTATTATCAGTACATTATATATACAGTGCTCAGTATAAGTGAGTTCACCCCTATATTATCAGTACATTGTATATACAGCACTCACCATAAGTGAGTACACCCCTGTATTATCAGTACATTATATATACAGGGCTCAGTATAATTGAGTACACCCCTGTATTATCAGTACATTATATATACAGGGCTCAGCATAAGTGAGTACACCCCTGTATTACCAGGTCATTATATATATAGGGCTCAGCATAAGTGAGTACACCCCTGTATTATCAGGTCATTATATATAGGGGGCTCAGCATTAGTGAGTACACCCCTGTATTATCAGTACATTATATATACAGGGCTCAGCATAAGTGAGTACACCCCAGTATTATCAGTACATTATATATACTGCGCTTAGCATAAGTGAGTACACCTCTGTATTATCAGTACATTATATATACAGGGCTCAGCATAAGTGAGTACACCCCCTGTATTATCAGGTCATTATATATACGGGACTCAGAATAAGTGAGTACACCCCTGTATTATCAGGTCATTATATATATAGGGCTCAGCATAAGTGAGTACATCCTGTATTATCAGTACATTATATATACAGGGCTCAGCATAAGTGAGTACACCCCCTGTATTATCAGGTTATTATATATACGGGGTTCAGCATAAGTGAGTACACCCCTGTATTACCAGTACATTATATATACGGGGCTCAGCATAAGTGAGTACACCCCTGTATTATCAGTACATTATATATAGGGCTCAGCATAAGTGAGTACACCCTGTATTATCAGTACATTATATATACAGGGCTCAGTATAAGTGAGTACACACCCTGTATTATCAGTACATTATATATACAGGGCTCAGCATAAGTGAGTACACCCCTGTATTATCAGTACATTATATATACAGGGCTCAGTATAAGTGAGTACACCCCCTGTATTATCAGTACATTATATATATGGGGCTCAGAATAAGTGAGTACACCCCCGTATTTTCAGGTTATTATATATACGGGGTTCAGCATAAGTGAGTACACCGCTGGATTATCAGTACATTATATATACGGGGCTCAGCATAAGTGAGTACACCCCCTGTATTATCAGTACATTATATATACAGGGCTCAGCATAAGTGAGTACACCACTGTATTATCAGTACATTATATATACAGTGCTCAGCATAAGTGAGTACACCCCTGTATTATCAGTACATTATATATACAGTGCTCAGCATAAGAGAGTACACCCCTGTATTATCAGTACATTATATATACAGAGCTCAGTATAAGTGAGTACACCCCTGTATTATCAGGACATTATATATACAGCGCTCAGCATAAGTGAGTACACCCCGGTATTATCAGTACATTATATATACAGTGCTCAGTATAAGTGAGTACACCCCGGTATTATCAGTACATTATATATACAGTGCTTAGCATAAGTGAGTACACCCCTGTATTATCAGTACATTATATATACAGTGCTCAGCGTAAGTGAGTACACCCCCTGTATTATCAGTACATTATATATACGGGGCTCAGCATAAGTGAGTACACCCCCTGTATTATCAGTACATTATATATACAGCGCTCAGCATAAGTGAGTACACCCCTGTATTATCAGTACATTATATATACAGGGCTCAGCATAAGTGAGTACACCCCCTGTATTATCAGTACATTATATATACAGGGCTCAGTATAAGTGAGTACACCCTGTATTATCAGTACATTATATATACAGGGCTCAGTATAAGTGAGTACACCCCCTGTATTATCAGTACATTATATATACAGGGCTCAGTATAAGTGAGTACACCCTGTATTATCAGTACATTATATATACAGTGCTCAGTATAAGTGAGTACACCCCCTGTATTATCAGTACATTATATATACGGGGCTCAGCATAAGTGAGTACACCCCCTGTATTATCAGTACATTATATATACAGTGCTCAGCATAAGTGAGCACACCCCTGTATTATCAGTACATTATATATACAGGGCTCAGCATAAGTGAGTACACCCCCTGTATTATCAGTACATTATATATACAGGGCTCAGTATAAGTGAGTACACCCTGTATTATCAGTACATTATATATACAGGGCTCAGTATAAGTGAGTACACCCCCTGTATTATCAGTACATTATATATACGGGGCTCAGCATAAGTGAGTACACCCCTGTATTATCAGTACATTATATATACGGGGCTCAGCATAAGTGAGTACACCCCTGTATTATCAGTACATTATATATACAGCGCTCAGCATAAGTGAGTACACCCCTGTATTATCAGTACATTATATATGCAGTGCTCAGCATAAGTGAGTACACCCATGTATTATCAGTACATTATATATACAGTGCTCAGCATAAGTGAGTACACCCCCTGTATTATCAGGTCATTATATATACGGGACTCAGAATAAGTGAGTACACCCCTGTATTATCAGGTCATTATATATATAGGGCTCAGCATAAGTGAGTACATCCTGTATTATCAGTACATTATATATACAGGGCTCAGCATAAGTGAGTACACCCCCTGTATTATCAGGTTATTATATATACGGGGTTCAGCATAAGTGAGTACACCCCTGTATTACCAGTACATTATATATACGGGGCTCAGCATAAGTGAGTACACCCCTGTATTATCAGTACATTATATATAGGGCTCAGCATAAGTGAGTACACCCTGTATTATCAGTACATTATATATACAGGGCTCAGTATAAGTGAGTACACACCCTGTATTATCAGTACATTATATATACAGGGCTCAGCATAAGTGAGTACACCCCTGTATTATCAGTACATTATATATACAGGGCTCAGTATAAGTGAGTACACCCCCTGTATTATCAGTACATTATATATATGGGGCTCAGAATAAGTGAGTACACCCCCGTATTTTCAGGTTATTATATATACGGGGTTCAGCATAAGTGAGTACACCGCTGGATTATCAGTACATTATATATACGGGGCTCAGCATAAGTGAGTACACCCCCTGTATTATCAGTACATTATATATACAGGGCTCAGCATAAGTGAGTACACCACTGTATTATCAGTACATTATATATACAGTGCTCAGCATAAGTGAGTACACCCCTGTATTATCAGTACATTATATATACAGTGCTCAGCATAAGAGAGTACACCCCTGTATTATCAGTACATTATATATACAGAGCTCAGTATAAGTGAGTACACCCCTGTATTATCAGGACATTATATATACAGCGCTCAGCATAAGTGAGTACACCCCGGTATTATCAGTACATTATATATACAGTGCTCAGTATAAGTGAGTACACCCCGGTATTATCAGTACATTATATATACAGTGCTTAGCATAAGTGAGTACACCCCTGTATTATCAGTACATTATATATACAGTGCTCAGCGTAAGTGAGTACACCCCCTGTATTATCAGTACATTATATATACGGGGCTCAGCATAAGTGAGTACACCCCCTGTATTATCAGTACATTATATATACAGCGCTCAGCATAAGTGAGTACACCCCTGTATTATCAGTACATTATATATACAGGGCTCAGCATAAGTGAGTACACCCCCTGTATTATCAGTACATTATATATACAGGGCTCAGTATAAGTGAGTACACCCTGTATTATCAGTACATTATATATACAGGGCTCAGTATAAGTGAGTACACCCCCTGTATTATCAGTACATTATATATACAGGGCTCAGTATAAGTGAGTACACCCTGTATTATCAGTACATTATATATACAGTGCTCAGTATAAGTGAGTACACCCCCTGTATTATCAGTACATTATATATACGGGGCTCAGCATAAGTGAGTACACCCCCTGTATTATCAGTACATTATATATACAGTGCTCAGCATAAGTGAGCACACCCCTGTATTATCAGTACATTATATATACAGGGCTCAGCATAAGTGAGTACACCCCCTGTATTATCATTACATTATATATACAGGGCTCAGTATAAGTGAGTACACCCTGTATTATCAGTACATTATATATACAGGGCTCAGTATAAGTGAGTACACCCCCTGTATTATCAGTACATTATATATACGGGGCTCAGCATAAGTGAGTACACCCCTGTATTATCAGTACATTATATATACGGGGCTCAGCATAAGTGAGTACACCCCTGTATTATCAGTACATTATATATACAGCGCTCAGCATAAGTGAGTACACCCCTGTATTATCAGTACATTATATATGCAGTGCTCAGCATAAGTGAGTACACCCATGTATTATCAGTACATTATATATACAGTGCTCAGCATAAGTGAGTACACCCCTGTATTATCAGTACATTATATATACAGTGCTCAGCATAAGTGAGTACACCCCCTGTATTATCAGTACATTATATATACAGGGCTCAGCATAAGTGAGTACACCCCTGTATTATCAGTACATTATATATACAGTGCTCAGTGTAAGTGAGTACACCCCTGTATTATCAGAACATTATATATACGGGGCTCAGCATAAGTGAGTACACCACTGTATTATCAGTACATTATATATACAGGGCTCAGCATAAGTGAGTACACCACTGTATTATCAGTACATTATATATACAGGGCTCAGCATAAGTGAGTACACCCCTGTATTATCAGCACATTATATATACAGTGCTCAGCATAAGTGAGTAAACCCCTGTATTATCAGTACATTATATATACAGGGCTCAGCATAAGTGAGTACACCCCCTGTATTATCAGTACATTATATATACAGGGCTCAGTATAAGTGAGTACACCCTGTATTATCAGTACATTATATATACAGGGCTCAGTATAAGTGAGTACACCCCTGTATTATCAGTACATTATATATACAGCGCTCAGCATAAGTGAGTACATCACTGTATTAACAGTACATTATATATACAGAGCTCAGCATAAGTGAGTACACCCCCTGTATTATCAGTACATTATATATACGGGGCTCAGCATAAGTGAGTACACCCCTGTATTAACAGTACATTATATATACAGAGCTCAGCATAAGTGAGTACACCCCCTGTATTATCAGTATATTATATATTCAGTGCTCAGCATAAGTGAGTACACCCCTGTATTATCAGTACATTACATATACCGAGCTCAGCATAAGTGAGTACACCCCCTGTATTATCAGTACATTATATATACAGCGCTCAGCATAAGTGAGTACACCAACTGTATTATCAGTACATTATATATACAGCGCTCAGCATAAGTGAGTACACCCCCTGTATTATCAGTACATTATATATACGGGGCTCAGCATAAGTGAGTACACCCCTGTATTATCAGTACATTATATATACAGGGCTCAGCATAAGTGAGTACACCCCTGTATTATCAGTACATTATATATACCGTGCTCAGCATAAGTGAGTACACCCCTGTATTATCAGTACATTATATATACAGCGCTCAGCATAAGTGAGTACACCCCTGTATTATCAGTACATTATATATACAGGGCTCAGCATAAGTGAGTACACCCCTGTATTATCAGTACATTATATATACAGTGCTCAGCATAAGTGAGTACATCCTGTATTATCAGTACATTATATATACGGGGCTCAGCATAAGTGAGTACACCCCCTGTATTATCAGTACATTATATATACAGTGCTCACCATAAGCGAGTACACCCCCTGTATTATCAGTACATTATATATACAGTGCTCAGCATAAGTGAGTACACCCCTGTATTATCAGTACATTATATATACAGTGCTCAGCATAAGTGAGTACCCCCTGTATTATCAGTACATTATATATATAGGGCTCAGTATAAGTGAGTACACCCTGTATTATCAGTACATTATATATACAGCGCTCAGCATAAGTGAGTACACCCCTGTATTATCAGTACATTATATATACAGGGCTCAGCATAAGTGAGTACACCCCTGTATTATCAGTACATTATATATACAGTGCTCAGCATAAGTGAGTACACCCCTGTATTATCAGTACATTATATATACAGAGCTCAGTATAAGTGAGTACACCCCTGTATTATCAGTACATTATATATACAGCGCTCAGCATAAGTGAGTACACCCCGGTATTATCAGTACATTATATATACAGTGCTCAGTATAAGTGAGTACACCCCCTGTATTATCAGTACATTATATATACGGGGCTCAGCATAAGTGAGTACACCCCCTTTATTATCAGTACATTATATATACAGCGCTCAGCATAAGTGAGTACACCCCTGTATTATCAGTACATTATATATACAGGGCTCAGCATAAGTGAGTACACCCCCTGTATTATCAGTACATTATATATACAGGGCTTAGTATAAGTGAGTACACCCCGGTATTATCAGTACATTATATATACAGGGCTCAGCATAAGTGAGTACACCCCTGTATTCTCAGTACATAATATATACAGTGCTCAGCATAAGTGAGTACACCCCTGTATTATCAGTACATTATATATACAGTGCTCAGTATAAGTGAGTACACCCCTGTATTATCAGTACATTATATATACAGTGCTCAGTATAAGTGAGTACACCCCTGTATTATCAGTACATTATATATACAGTGCTCACCATAAGTGAGTACACCCCTGTATTATCAGTACATTATATATACAGGGCTCAGCATAAGTGAGTACACCACTGTATTATCAGTACATTATATATACAGGGCTCAGCATAAGAGAGTACACCCCTGTATTATCAGTACATTATATATACAGTGCTCAACATAAGTGAGTACACCACTGTATTATCAGTACATTATATATACAGGGCTCAGCATAAGTGAGTACACCCCTGTATTATCAGTACATTATATATACAGTGCTCAGCATAAGTGAGTACACCCCTGTATTATCAGTACATTATATATACAGGGCTCAGCATAAGTGAGTACATCCCTGTATTATCAGTACATTATATATACAGTGCTCAGTATAAGTGAGTACACCCCTGTATTATCAGTACATTATATATACAGCGCTCAGCATAAGTGAGTACACCCCTGTATTAACAGTACATTATATATACAGAGCTCAGCATAAGTGAGTACACCCCCTGTATTATCAGTGCATTATATATACAGGGCTCAGCATAAGTGAGTGCACCCCTGTATTATCAGTACATTATATATACAGTGCTCAGTATAAGTGAGTACACCCCTGTATTATCAGTACATTATATATACAGGGCTCAGTATAAGTGAGTTCACCCCTGTATTATCAGTACATTATATATACAGGGCTCAGCATAAGTGAGTACACCCCTGTATTATCAGTACATTATATATACAGTGCTCAGTATAAGTGAGTACACCCCTGTATTATCAGTACATTATATATACAGCGCTCAGTATAAACGAGTACACCCCTGTATTATCAGTACATTATATATACAGGGCTCAGCATAAGTGAGTACACCCTTGTATTATCAGTACATTATATATACAGTGTTCAGTGTAAGTGAGTACACCCCTGTATTAAGAGTACATTATATATACAGTGCTCAGCATAAGTGAGTACACCCCTGTATTATCAGTACATTATATATACAGTGTTCAGTGTAAGTGAGTACACCCCTGTATTAACAGTACATTATATATACAGTGCTCAGCATAAGTGAGTACACCCCTGTATTATCAGTACATTATATATACAGTGCTCAACATAAGTGAGTACACCCCTGTATTATCAGTACATTATATATACAGTGCTCAGTATAAGTGAGTTCACCCCTATATTATCAGTACATTGTATATACAGCGCTCACCATAAGTGAGTACACCCCTGTATTATCAGTACATTATATATACAGGGCTCAGTATAATTGAGTACACCCCTGTATTACCAGGTCATTATATATATAGGGCTCAGCATAAGTGAGTACACCCCTGTATTATCAGGTCATTATATATAGGGGTCTCAGCATAAGTGAGTACACCCCTGTATTATCAGTACATTATATATACTGCGCTTAGCATAAGTGAGTACACCCCTGTATTATCAGTACATTATATATACTGCGCTTAGCATAAGTGAGTACACCTCTGTATTATCAGTACATTATATATACAGGGCTCAGCATAAGTGAGTACACCCCCTGTATTATCAGGTCATTATATATACGGGACTCAGAATAAGTGAGTACACCCCTGTATTATCAGGTCATTATATATATAGGGCTCAGCATAAGTGAGTACATCCTGTATTATCAGTACATTATATATACAGGGCTCAGCATAAGTGAGTACACCCCCTGTATTATCAGGTTATTATATATACGGGGTTCAGCATAAGTGAGTACACCCCTGTATTACCAGTACATTATATATACGGGGCTCAGCATAAGTGAGTACACCCCTGTATTATCAGTACATTACATATAGGGCTCAGCATAAGTGAGTACACCCTGTATTATCAGTACATTATATATACAGGGCTCAGTATAAGTGAGTACACACCCTGTATTATCAGTACATTATATATACAGGGCTCAGCATAAGTGAGTACACCCCTGTATTATCAGTACATTATATATACAGGGCTCAGTATAAGTGAGTACACCCCCTGTATTATCAGTACATTATATATATGGGGCTCAGAATAAGTGAGTACACCCCCGTATTATCAGGTTATTATATATACGGGGTTCAGCATAAGTGAGTACACCGCTGGATTATCAGTACATTATATATACGGGGCTCAGCATAAGTGAGTACACCCCCTGTATTATCAGTACATTATATATACAGGGCTCAGCATAAGTGAGTACACCACTGTATTATCAGTACATTATATATACAGTGCTCAGCATAAGTGAGTACACCCCTGAATTATCAGTACATTATATATACAGTGCTCAGCATAAGAGAGTACACCACTGTATTATCAGTACATTATATATACAGAGCTCAGTATAAGTGAGTACACCCCTGTATTATCAGTACATTATATATACAGCGCTCAGCATAAGTGAGTACACCCCGGTATTATCAGTACATTATATATACAGTGCTCAGTATAAGTGAGTACACCCCGGTATTATCAGTACATTATATATACAGTGCTTAGCATAAGTGAGTACACCCCTGTATTATCAGTACATTATATATACAGTGCTCAGCGTAAGTGAGTACACCCCCTGTATTATCAGTACATTATATATACGGGGCTCAGCATAAGTGAGTACACCCCCTGTATTATCAGTACATTATATATACAGCGCTCAGCATGAGTGAGTACACCCCTGTATTATCAGTACATTATATATACAGGGCTCAGCATAAGTGAGTACACCCCCTGTATTATCAGTACATTATATATACAGGGCTCAGTATAAGTGAGTACACCCTGTATTATCAGTACATTATATATACAGGGCTCAGTATAAGTGAGTACACCCCCTGTATTATCAGTACATTATATATACAGGGCTCAGTATAAGTGAGTACACCCTGTATTATCAGTACATTATATATACAGTGCTCAGTATAAGTGAGTACACCCCCTGTATTATCAGTACATTATATATACGGGGCTCAGCATAAGTGAGTACACCCCCTGTATTATCAGTACATTATATATACAGTGCTCAGCATAAGTGAGCACACCCCTGTATTATCGGTACATTATATATACAGGGCTCAGCATAAGTGAGTACACCCCCTGTATTATCAGTACATTATATATACAGGGCTCAGTATAAGTGAGTACACCCTGTATTATCAGTACATTATATATACAGGGCTCAGTATAAGTGAGTACACCCCCTGTATTATCAGTACATTATATATACGGGGCTCAGCATAAGTGAGTACACCCCTGTATTATCAGTACATTATATATACGGGGCTCAGCATAAGTGAGTACACCCCTGTATTATCAGTACATTATATATACAGCGCTCAGCATAAGTGAGTACACCCCTGTATTATCAGTACATTATCTATGCAGTGCTCAGCATAAGTGAGTACACCCATGTATTATGAGTACATTATATATACAGTGCTCAGCATAAGTGAGTACACCACTGTATTATCAGTACATTATATATACAGGGCTCAGCATAAGTGAGTACACCCTGTATTATCAGTACATTATATATACAGGGCTCAGCATAAGTGAGTACACCACTGTATTATCAGTACATTATATACACAGGGCTCAGCATAAGTGAGTACACCCTGTATTATCAGTACATTATATATACAGGGCTCAGCATAAGTGAGTACACCACTGTATTATCAGTACATTATATATACAGTGCTCAGCATAAGTGAGTACACCCCCTGTATTATCAGTACATTATATATACAGGGCTCAGCATAAGTGAGTACACCCCTGTATTATCAGTACATTATATATACAGTGCTCAGTGTAAGTGAGTACACCCCTGTATTATCAGAACATTATATATACGGGGCTCAGCATAAGTGAGTACACCACTGTATTATCAGTACATTATATATACAGGGCTCAGCATAAGTGAGTACACCCCTGTATTATCAGCACATTATATATACAGTGCTCAGCATAAGTGAGTAAACCCCTGTATTATCAGTACATTATATATACAGGGCTCAGCATAAGTGAGTACACCCCCTGTATTATCAGTACATTATATATACAGGGCTTAGTATAAGTGAGTACACCCTGTATTATCAGTACATTATATATACAGGGCTCAGTATAAGTGAGTACACCCCTGTATTATCAGTACATTATATATACAGCGCTCAGCATAAGTGAGTACATCACTGTATTAACAGTACATTATATATACAGAGCTCAGCATAAGTGAGTACACCCCCTGTATTATCAGTACATTATATATACGGGGCTCAGCATAAGTGAGTACACCCCTGTATTAACAGTACATTATATATACAGAGCTCAGCATAAGTGAGTACACCCCCTGTATTATCAGTATATTATATATTCAGTGCTCAGCATAAGTGAGTACACCCCTGTATTATCAGTACATTACATATACCGTGCTCAGCATAAGTGAGTACACCCCCTGTATTATCAGTACATTATATATACAGTGCTCACCATAAGCGAGTACACCCCCTGTATTATCAGTACATTATATATACAGTGCTCAGCATAAGTGAGTACACCCCTGTATTATCAGTACATTATATATACAGTGCTCAGCATAAGTGAGTACCCCCTGTATTATCAGTACATTATATATATAGGGCTCAGTATAAGTGAGTACACCCTGTATTATCAGTACATTATATATACAGCGCTCAGCATAAGTGAGTACACCCCTGTATTATCAGTACATTATATATACAGGGCTCAGCATAAGTGAGTACACCCCTGTATTATCAGTACATTATATATACAGAGCTCAGCATAAGTGAGTACACCCCTGTATTATCAGCACATTATATATACAGTGCTCAGCATAAGTGAGTACACCCCTGTATTATCAGTACATTATATATACAGAGCTCAGTATAAGTGAGTACACCACTGTATTATCAGTACATTATATATAGAGTGCTCAGCATAAGTGAGTACACCCCTGTATTATCAGTACATTATATATACAGGGCTCAGCATAAGTGAGTACACCCCCTGTATTATCAGTACATTATATATACAGGGCTCAGCATAAGTGAGTACACCCCCTGTATTATCAGTACATTATATATACAGGGCTCAGTATAAGTGAGTACACCCCCTGTATTATCAGTACATTATATATACAGGGCTCAGTATAAGTGAGTACACCCCCTGTATTATCAGTACATTATATATACAGGGCTCAGTATAAGTGAGTAAACCCCTGTATTATCAGTACATTATATATACAGGGCTCAGCATAAGTGAGTACACCCCCTGTATTATCAGTACATTATATATACAGGGCTCAGTATAAGTGAGTACACCCTGTATTATCAGTACATTATATATACAGGGCTCAGTATAAGTGAGTACACCCCCTGTATTATCAGTACATTATATATACGGGGCTCAGCATAAGTGAGTACACCCCTGTATTATCAGTACATTATATATACAGCGCTCAGTATAAGTGAGTACATCACTGTATTAACAGTACATTATATATACAGAGCTCAGCATAAGTGAGTACACCCCCTGTATTATCAGTACATTATATACACAGTGCTCAGCATAAGTGAGTACACCCCTGTATTATCAGTACATTATATATACCGTGCTCAGCATAAGTGAGTACACCCCTGTATTATCAGTACATTATATATACAGGGATCAGTATAAGTGAGTACACCCCCTGTATTATCAGTACATTATATATACCGTGCTCACCATAAGTGAGTACACCCCCTGTACTATCAGTACATTATATATACAGCGCTCAGCATAAGTGAGTACACCCCCTGTATTATCAGTACATTATATATACGGGGCTCAGCATAAGTGAGTACACCCCTGTATTATCAGTACATTATATATACAGGGCTCAGCATAAGTGAGTACACCCCTGTATTATCAGTACATTATATATACAGGGCTCAGCATAAGTGAGTACACCCCTGTATTATCAGTACATTATATATACAGGGCTCAGCATAAGTGAGTACACCCCTGTATTATCAGTACATTATATATACAGTGCTCAGCATAAGTGAGTACACCCTGTATTATCAGTACATTATATATACAGGGCTCAGCATAAGTGAGTACACCCCCTGTATTATCAGTACATTATATATACAGGGCTCAGCATAAGTGAGTACACCACTGTATTATCAGTACATTATATATACAGGGCTCAGCATAAGTGAGTACACCCTGTATTAACAGTACATTATATATACAGGGCTCAGCATAAGTGAGTACACCCCCTGTATTATCAGTACATTATATATACAGTGCTCACCATAAGCGAGTACACCCCCTGTATTATCAGTACATTATATATACAGTGCTCAGCATAAGTGAGTACACCACTGTATTATCAGTACATTATATATACAGTGCTCAGCATAAGTGAGTACACCCCTGTATTATCAGTACATTATATATACAGGGCTCAGCATAAGTGAGTACACCCCCTGTATTATCAGTACATTATATACACAGGGCTCAGCATAAGTGAGTACATCACTGTATTAACAGTACATTATATATACAGTGCTCAACATAAGTGAGTACACCCCTGTATTATCAGTACATTATATACACAGGGCTCAGCATAAGTGAGTACACCTCTGTATTATTAGTACATTATATACACAGGGCTCAGCATAAGTGAGTACACCTCTGTATTATCAGTACATTATATACACAGGGCTCAGCATAAGTGAGTACACCCCCTGTATTATCAGTACATTATATATACAGGGCTCAGCATAAGTGAGTACACCCCTGTATTATCAGTACATTATATATACAGTGCTCAGCATAAGTGAGTACACCCCTGTATTATCAGTACATTATATATACGGGGCTCAGCATAAGTGAGTACACCCCCTGTATTATCAGTACATTATATATACGGGGCTCAGCATAAGTGAGTACACCCCCGTATTATCAGTACATTATATATACAGTGCTCAGTATAAGTGAGTACACCCCTGTATTATCAGTACATTATATACACAGGGCTCAGCATAAGTGAGTACACCACTGTATTATCAGTACATTATATATACAGGGCTCAGCATAAGTGAGTACACCCCCTGTATTATCAGTACATTATATATGCAGTGCTCAGCATAAGTGAGTACATCACTGTATTAACAGTACATTATATACACAGGGCTCAGCATAAGTGAGTACACCCTGTATTATCAGTACATTATATATACGGGGCTCAGCATAAGTGAGTACACCCCCGTATTATCAGTACATTATATATACAGGGCTCAGCATAAGTGAGTACATCACTGTATTAACAGTACATTATATACACAGGGCTCAGCATAAGTGAGTACACCCCCTGTATTATCAGTACATTATATATACAGTGCTCAGTATAAGTGAGTACACCCCTGTATTATCAGTACATTATATACACAGGGCTCAGCATAAGTGAGTACACCCCCTGTATTATCAGTACATTATATATGCAGTGCTCAGCATAAGTGAGTACATCACTGTATTAACAGTACATTATATACACAGGGCTCAGCATAAGTGAGTACACCCTGTATTATCAGTACATTATATATACAGTGCTCAGCATAAGTGAGTACACCACTGTATTATCAGTACATTATATATACAGTGCTCAGCATAAGTGAGTACACCACTGTATTATCAGTACATTATATATACAGTGCTCAGTGTAAGTGAGTACACCCCTGTATTATCAGTACATTACATATACAGGGCTCAGCATAAGTGAGTACACCCCCGTATTATCAGTACATTATATATACAGTGCTCAGTATAAGTGAGTACACCCCTGTATTATCAGTATATTATATATACAGTGCTCAGCATAAGTGAGTACACCACTGTATTATCAGTACATTATATATACAGTGCTCAGTATAAGTGAGTACACCCCCTGTATTATCAGTACATTATATATACAGTGCTCAGTATAAGTGAGTACACCCCTGTATTATCATTACATTATATATACTGTGCTCAGCATAAGTGAGTACACCCCTGTATTATCAGTACATTATATATACAGTGCTCAGTATAAGTGAGTACACCCCCTGTATTATCAGTACATTATATATACAGTGCTCAGTATAAGTGAGTACACCCCTGTATTATCAGTATATTATATATACAGTGCTCAGCATAAGTGAGTACACCCCTGTATTATCAGTACATTATATATACAGTGCTCAGCATAAGTGAGTACACCACTGTATTATCAGTACATTATATATACAGTGCTCAGCATAAGTGAGTACACCACTGTATTATCAGTACATTATATATACAGTGCTCAGCATAAGTGAGTACACCCCCTGTATTATCAGTACATTATATATGCAGAGCTCAGCATAAGTGAGTACATCACTGTATTAACAGTACATTATATACACAGGGCTCAGCATAAGTGAGTACACCCTGTATTATCAGTACATTATATATACGGGGCTCAGCATAAGTGAGTACACCCCCGTATTATCAGTACATTATATATACAGGGCTCAGCATAAGTGAGTACATCACTGTATTAACAGTACATTATATACACAGGGCTCAGCATAAGTGAGTACACCCCCTGTATTATCAGTACATTATATATACAGTGCTCAGTATAAGTGAGTACACCCCTGTATTATCAGTACATTATATACACAGGGCTCAGCATAAGTGAGTACACCCCCTGTATTATCAGTACATTATATATGCAGTGCTCAGCATAAGTGAGTACATCACTGTATTAACAGTACATTATATACACAGGGCTCAGCATAAGTGAGTACACCCTGTATTATCAGTACATTATATATACAGTGCTCAGCATAAGTGAGTACACCACTGTATTATCAGTACATTATATATACAGTGCTCAGCATAAGTGAGTACACCACTGTATTATCAGTACATTATATATACAGTGCTCAGTGTAAGTGAGTACACCACTGTATTATCAGTACATTATATATACAGAGCTCAGCATAAGTGAGTACACCCCTGTATTATTAGTACATTACATATACAGGGCTCAGCATAAGTGAGTACACCCCCGTATTATCAGTACATTATATATACAGTGCTCAGTATAAGTGAGTACACCCCCTGTATTATCAGTACATTATATATACAGTGCTCAGTATAAGTGAGTACACCCCTGTATTATCAGTATATTATATATACAGTGCTCAGCATAAGTGAGTACACCACTGTATTATCAGTACATTATATATACAGTGCTCAGTATAAGTGAGTACACCCCCTGTATTATCAGTACATTATATATACAGTGCTCAGTATAAGTGAGTACACCCCTGTATTATCATTACATTATATATACTGTGCTCAGCATAAGTGAGTACACCATTGTATTATCAGTACATTATATATAGGGCTCAGCATAAGTGAGTACACCCCTGTATTATCAGTACATTATATATACAGGGCTCAGCATAAGTGAGTACACCCCCTGTATTATCAGTATATTATATATACAGTGCTCAGCATAAGTGAGTACACCCTGTATTATCAGTACATTATATATACAGTGCTCAGTATAAGTGAGTACACCCCTGTATTATCAGTACATTATATATACAGTGCTCAGTATAAGTGAGTACACCCCTGTATTATCATTACATTATATATACTGTGCTCAGCATAAGTGAGTACACCCCTGTATTATCAGTACATTATATATACAGTGCTCAGTATAAGTGAGTACAACCCCTGTATTATCAGTACATTATATATACAGTGCTCAGTATAAGTGAGTACACCCCTGTATTATCAGTATATTATATATACAGTGCTCAGCATAAGTGAGTACACCCCTGTATTATCAGTACATTATATATACAGAGCTCAGCATAAGTGAGTACACCCCTGTATTATCAGTACATTATATACACAGGGCTCAGCATAAGTGAGTACACCCCTGTATTATCAGTACATTATATATACAGTGCTCAGCATAAGTGAGTACACCCCTGTATTATCAGTACATTATATATACGGGGCTCAGTATAAGTGAGTACACCCCCGTATTATCATTACATTTTATATATTTTGGACGCTTTCTGTTGTCTGTAGCAGGATCAGTGTCACCTGTGCAGTGAGTCGCCAGAGTCAGTATGTGTGTATACCGCACTGTTGCGCCATTTTATTGAAGACACTGCGTTTGCGAATTCACAGACAGAGTCTTCAATAAAATGGAGCTGGATATCGTGGGATGCGCACGCCGGGCATTACAATTATCCCTATAGGCGGGTGTGCGCTCTGCTATGTTGCCGGAGTCAGAACGTGCGCATCCTGCGATATCCAGCTCCATTTTACTGAAGACACTGTCTGTAAATTCGCAGACATAATGTCTTTAAAAAATGGCGCAGGATAGCGCGATAAGCGCACGCGCCGACTCCTCTGCCATTAATAAAATTAAAAATGTACCAATAAAAATGCTCGCCACCCGGGCGTAGAATGGGTTCAATAGCTAGTTTTTATATCAATATATACACACAAGCTTTGAACGCTCTTTAATGCAGGTACCCCTGATGAAGCCGCACTAGTAACGGCGATTCGAGTGGGGGAACACCCTTCCAGGTCTTATCCTGTACTGAGTAGCTCAGAATAGTATCCTACTTAAATGGGTTGCACCACCATAAACCGACTAGAAAAGGTGGAAATAGTTTTGTAATTTCTAGTGATTAAAAATTATGCTTCATTCAACAGATACCAAACTTTTATTTCTTGAATGCTGCTCTCTGGCGCCACCTGGCGATATTCCATTACGCACAGGTAGTGGGTGATAAGCTGGTCGAGTTTGCGCAGTTTCTGTCATAAGAGCTCCCCACCCGCAGCCTGCACAATGTATTCTTGGTCACAAGGCTCAGATTCAGACCCTCCCCCTGCACTCACAGCTGATATCCAGGTGATTCACACCCTCCTCCTACACTCACAGCTGATCTCCAGGTGATTCACACCCTCCTCCTACACTCACAGCTGATCTCCAGGTGAGACACCTCCTCCCCCTGCACTCACAGCTGAACTCCAGGTGAGACACCTCCTCCCCCTGCACTCACAGCTGAACTCCAGGTGAGACACCTCCTCCCCCTGCACTCACAGCTGATCTCCAGGTGATTCACACCCTCCTCCTACACTCACAGCTGAACTCCAGGTGAGACACCTCCTCCCCCTGCACTCACAGCTGATCTCCAGGTGATTCACACCCTCCTCCTACACTCACAGCTGATCTCCAGGTGATTCACACCCTCCTCCTACACTCACAGCTGATCTCCAGGTGATTCACACCCTCCTCCAACACTCACAGCTGATCTCCAGGTGATTCACACCCTCCTCCTACACTCACAGCTGATCTCCAGGTGATTCACACCCTCCTCCTACACTCACAGCTGATCTCCAGGTGATTCACACCCTCCTCCTGCACTCACAGCTGATCTCTGGGTGAGACACCCCCTCACCCTACACTCACAGCTGATCTCCAGGTGAGACACCTCCTCCCCCTGCACTCACAGCTGAACTCCAGGTGAGATACCCCCTCCCCCTGCACTCACAGCTGATCTCCGGGTGATACACCCCCTCCCCCTGCACTCACAGCTGATCTCCAGGTGAGACACCCCCTCCCCCTGCACTCACAGCTGATCTCCAGGTGAGATACCCCCTCCCCCTGCACTCACAGCTGATCTCCAGGTGAGACACCCCCTCCCCCTGCACTCACAGCTGATCTCCAGGTGAGACACCTCCTCCCCCTGCACTCACAGCTGAACTCCAGGTGAGACACCTCCTCCCCCTGCACTCACAGCTGATCTCCAGGTGAGACACCCCCTCCCCCTGCACTCACAGCTGATCTCCAGGTGAGACACCCCCTCCCCCTGCGCTCACAGCTGTTCTCCCGCTTAGACACCTCCTCCTCCTGCACTTACAGCTGATCTCAGGGTGAGACAACTCCTCCCCCTGCACTCACAGCTGATCTCCAGGTGAGACACCCCCTCCCCCTGCACTCACAGCTGATCTCCAGGTGAGATACCCCCTCCCCCTGCACTCACAGCTGTTCTCCCGCTTAGACACCTCCTCCTCCTGCACTCACAGCTGATCTCTGGGTGAGACACCCCCTCCCCCTGCACTCACAGCTGATCTCCAGGTGAGATACCCCCTCCCCCTGCACTCACAGCTGATCTCCAGGTGAGACACCTCCTCCCCCTGCACTCACAGCTGATCTCCAGGTGAGATACCCCCTCCCCCTGCACTCACAGCTGATCTCCAAGTGAGACACCTCCTCCCCCTGCACTCACAGCTGATCTCCAGGTGAGACACCTCCTCCCCCTGCACTCACAGCTGATCTCCAGGTGAGATACCCCCTCCCCCTGCACTCACAGCTGATCTCCAGGTGAGATACCCCCTCCCCCTGCACTCACAGCTGATCTCCAGGTGAGATACCCCCTCCCCCTGCACTCACAGCTGATCTCCAGGTGAGACACCTCCTCCCCCTGCACTCACAGCTGATCTCCAGGTGAGATACCCCCTCCCCCTGCACTCACAGCTGATCTCCAAGTGAGACACCTCCTCCCCCTGCACTCACAGCTGATCTCCAGGTGAGATACCCCCTCCCCCTGCACTCACAGCTGATCTCCAGGTGAGACACCTCCTCCCCCTGCACTCACAGCTGATCTCCAGGTGAGATACCCCCTCCCCCTGCACTCACAGCTGATCTCCAGGTGAGATACCCCCTCCCCCTGCACTCACAGCTGATCTCCAGGTGAGATACCCCCTCCCCCTGCACTCACAGCTGATCTCCAGGTGAGACACCCCCTCCCTCTGCACTCATAGCTGATCTCTGGGTGAGACACCTCCTCCCCCTGCACTCACAGCTGATCTCCAGGTGAGATACCTCCTCCTCCTGCACTCACAGCTGATCTCTGGGTGAGACACCCCCTCCCTCTGCACTCATAGCTGATCTCTGGGTGAGACACCCCCTCCCCCTGCACTCACAGCTGATCTCCAGGTGAGACACCTCCTCCCCCTGCACTCACAGCTGATCTCCAGGTGAGATACCTCCTCCTCCTGCACTCACAGCTGATCTCTGGGTGAGACACCCCCTCCCTCTGCACTCACAGGTGATCTCTGGGTGAGATACCCCCTCCCCCTGCACTCACAGCTGATCTCCAGGTGAGATACCCCTCCCCCTGCACTCACAGCTGATCTCCAGGTGAGATACCCCCTCCTCTTGCACTGACAGCTGATCTCCGGGTGATTCACTACCTCCTCCTGCACTCACAGCTGATCTCCGGGTGAGATCATCTGCATCACAGACTAAGCACAGGAAGAGTCTCTCTGCTATCCTGCTTACAATTCTGTGAAGCACATGACCTCACCTGGAGATCAGCTATGAGTGCAGGAGGAGGAGGTATCTCACCTGGAGATCAGCTGTGAGTGCAGGAGGAGGGGGTATCTCACCTGGAGATCAGCTGTGAGTGCAGGAGGAGGGGGTATCTCACCTGGAGATCAGCTGTGAGTGCAGGAGGAGGAGGTATCTCACCTGGAGATCATCTGTGAGTGCAGGAGGAGGGGGTATCTCACCTGGAGATCAGCTATGAGTGCAGGAGGAGGAGGTATCTCACCTGGAGATCAGCTGTGAGTGCAGGAGGAGGAGGTGTCTCACCTGGAGATCAGCTGTGAGTGCAGGGGGAGGGGGTATCTCACCTGGAGATCAGCTGTGAGTGCAGGAGGAGGGGGTATCTCACCTGGAGATCAGCTGTGAGTGCAGGAGGAGGGGTATCTCACCTGGAGATCAGCTGTGAGGGCAGGAGGAGGAGGTATCTCACCCTGAGATCAGCTGTGAGTGCAGGGGGAGGGGGTATCTCACCTGGAGATCAGCTGTGAGTGCAGGAGAAGAGGGTATCTCACCTGGAGAACAGCTGTGAGTGCAGGAGAAGAGGGTATCTCACCTGGAGATCAGCTGTGAGTGCAGGGGGAGGGGGTGTCTCACCTGGAGATCAGCTGTGAGTGCAGGGGGAGGGGGTATCTCACCTGGAGATCAGCTGTGAGTGCAGGGGGAGGGGGTATCTCACCTGGAGATCAGCTGTGAGTGCAGGGGGAGGGGGTATCTCACCTGGAGATCAGCTGTGAGTGCAGGGGGAGGGGGTATCTCACCTGGAGATCAGCTGTGAGTGCAGGGGGAGGGGTATCTCACCTGGAGATCAGCTGCGAGTGCAGGGGGAGGGGGTATCTCACCTGGAGATCAGCTGTGAGTGCAGGGGGAGGAGGTGTCTCACCTGGAGATCAGCTGTGAGTGCAGGGCGACGGGGTATCTCACCTGGAGATCAGCTGTGAGTGCAGGGGGAGGAGGTGTCTCACCTGGAGATCAGCTGTGAGTGCAGGGAGAGGGGGTATCTCACCTGGAGATGAGCTGTGAGTGCAGGGGGAGGCTGTGTCTCACCCGGAGATCAGCTGTGAGTGCAGGGGGAGGGAGTGTCTCACCCGGAGATCAGCTGTGAGGCAGGAGGAGGAGGTGTCTTATCCAGATTTCAGCTGTGAGTGCAGGGGGAGGGGGTGTCTCACCCGGAGATCAGCTGTGAGTGCAGGGGGAGGGAGTGTCTCACGCGGAGATCAGCTGTGAGGCAGGGGAAGGGGGTATCTCACCCGGAGATCAGCTGTGAGTGCAGGGGGAGGGGGTATCTCACCCGAATATGAGCTGTTAGCACAGGGGGAGGGGGTGTCTCACCTGGAGATCAGCTGTGAGGCAGGGGGAGGGGGTGTCTCACCTGGGGATCAGCTGTGAGTGCAGGAGGAGGGGGTATCTCACCCGAATATGAGCTGTTAGCACAGGGGGAGGGGGTGTCTAACCCGGAGATCAGCTGTGAGCCCAGGGGGAAGGTGTCTCACCCGGAGATCAGCTGTGAGAGCAGGGGGAGGGGGTATCTCACCTGGAGATCAGCTGTGAGTGCAGAAGGAGGGGTATCTCACCTGGAGATCAGCTGTGAGTGCAGGGGGAGGGGGTGTCTCACCTGGAGATCAGCTGTGAGTGCAGGGGGAGGGGGTATCTCACCCGGAGATCAGCTGTGAGTGCAGGAGGAGGGGGTATCTCATCCGGATATGAGCGGTGAGCGCAAGGAGAGAGGGTGAATACCCCGGAGAACAGCTGTGAGTTCAGGAGGAGGGGGTGAGTCAGCAGGAGGTGAGCAGTGAGCACAAGGGGAGGGGGTGAATCACAGACACTGTGCTTACAGCAGGGGGCCTTGTGACAGACAATACATTGTGCAGGCTGCGGGTGGGGAACTCTTATGACAGGAACTGCGCAATCTTGACCAGCTGATCACCCACTACCAGAACATAGTGGAATAACGCCAGGGGGCGCTAGAGAGCATAATTTAAAAAATAAAAGTTTGGTATCTTTTGAATGAAGCATAATTTTTAATCACAATAAATTACAAATCTATTTATTTTCACCTTTTCTGGTTGGTTTACTGTATTCTTTATGGTCGCACAACCCCTCTAAATGGACCCACTTTTAATTGGTGGTGCTGGTATTGTATTACTCTTTTATAGTGAGCTCATGCTAATTTACTCTGTACTAAAAACTCCTCATAAGTGCTGAATACCAAAACTGCTACTGGATCTTAAACTTTTATTTGATTAGATCTTTTTGAGTCATTGTCATTGCAATAGCTGGTTTCCTCTGCAGTACATTTCCATTAGAGCAGGGGTGGGGAACCTCTGGCCCGTGATCAGCTTCTCTGTGGCCCCCCAGGCAGATTACTGGGGACCACAGTACTCGGGCCAGCACTTACGAAGAAACAAAGTCAGAGTATTTGGCGCATGTCTGTTTGCGGAGGTGGCCGCCCCTCCAGATGTAAGTTAATTTATGAGTTACATAAATATATATTATATACATACATGTACACACAAGCTTTGAACGCTCTTTAATGCATGTACTCCTGATGAAGCCGCACTGGTAGCGGCGATTCGAGTGGGGGAACACCCTTTCTGGTCTTATCCTGTACCTCAGAGTAGTATCCTTCTTAAAGGGGTTGTGCCACTATAATGAATACAAGTAACCAACCAGAAAAGGTGGAAATAGTTTGTAATTTATGGTGATTCAAAATTATTCTTCATTAAAAAGATACCAAGCTTTTACTTTTATGAATGCTGCTCTCTGTCGCCCCCTGGCGTTATTCCACTATGTTCTGGTAGTGGGTGATCAGCTGGTTGAATTTGCGCAGTTTCTGTCATAAGAGCTCCCAACCGACAGCGTGCAAAATGTATTCTCTGTCACAAGGCTCCTTGCTGTAAGCACAGTGTGTCTGTGATTCACCCCCTCCCCCCGCAATCACAGCTGATCTCAGGTTGGAACCTCCTCCCCCTGCTTCATAGCTGATCTCCGGGTGAGATACCCCCTCCCCAGGCGCTCACAGCTGATCTCCAGGTGAGATACCCCCTCCCCCTGCACTCACAGCTGATCTCCGGGTGAGATACCCCCTCCCCCTGCACTCACAGCTGATCTCCAGGTGAGACACCCCCTCCCCCTGCACTCACAGCTGATCTCCAGGTGAGACTCCCCCTCCCCCTGCACTCACAGCTGATCTCCAGGTGAGATACCTCCTCCCCCTGCACTCACAGCTGATCTCCGGGTGAGATACCCCCTCCATCTGCACTCACAGCTGATCTCCAGGTGAGACACCCCCTCCCCAGGCGCTCACAGCTGATCTCCAGGTGAGATACCCCCTCCCCCTGCACTCACAGCTGATCTCCAGGTGAGACACCTCCTCCCCCTGCACTCACAGCTGATCTCCAGGTGAGATACCTCCTCCCCCTGCACTCACAGCTGATCTCCAGGTGAGACACCTCCTCCCCCTGCACTCACAGCTGATCTCCGGGTGAGATACCCCCTCCTCCTGCCCTCACAGCTGATCTCCAGGTGAGATACCCCCTCCCCCTGCACTCACAGCTGATCTCCGGGTGAGATACCCCCTCCTCCTGCCCTCACAGCTGATCTCCAGGTGAGATACCCCCTCCCTCTGCACTCACAGCTGATCTCCAGGTGAGATACCCTCTCCTCCTGCACTCACAGCTGATCTCCAGGTGAGATACCTCCTCCCCCTGCACTCACAGCTGATCTCCGGGTGAGATACCTCCTCCCCCTGCACTCACAGCTGATCTCCGGGTGAGATACCCCCTCCCCCTGCACTCACAGCTGATCTCCGGGTGAGATACCTCCTCCTCCTGCACTCACAGCTGATCTCCAGGTGAGATACCTCCTCCTCCTGCACTCACAGCTGATCTCCGGGTGAGATACCCCCTCCTCCTGCCCTCACAGCTGATCTCCAGGTGAGATACCCCCTCCCTCTGCCCTCACAGCTGATCTCCAGGTGAGATACCCCCTCCCTCTGCACTCACAGCTGATCTACAGGTGAGACACATCCTCCCCCTGCACTCACAGCTCATCTCCGAGTGAAATACCCCCTCCCCCTGCACTCACAGCTGATCTCCGGGTGAGATACCCCCTCCCCTTGCACTCACAGCTGATCTCCGGGTGAGATACCTCCTCCTCCTGCACTCACAGCTGATCTCCAGGTGAGACACACCCTCCTCCTGCACTCACAGCTGATCTCCAGGTGAGATACCCCCTCCCTCTGCACTCACAGCTGATCTCCAGGTGAGATACCCCCTCCCCCTGCACTCACAGCTGATCTCCAGGTGAGATACCCTCTCCTCCTGCCCTCACAGCTGATCTCCAGATGAGATACCCCCTCCCCCTGCACACACAGCCGATCTCAGGGTGAGACACCCCCTCCCCCTGCACTGACAGCTGATCTCCAGGTGATTCACTACCTCCACCTGCATTCACAGCTGATCTCTGCGTGAGATCATCTGATTCACAGACTAAGCACAGGAAGAGTCTCTGCTATGCTGCTTACAAGTCTGTGAACTAGATGATCTCACCCGGAGATCAGCAGTCAGCGCAGGGGGAGGAGGTGTCTCATCCAGATTTCAGCTGTGAGTGCAGGGGGAGGAGGTGTCTCATCCAGATTTCAGCTGTGAGTGCAGGGGGAGGGGGTATCTCACCTGGAGATCAGCTGTGAGTGCAGGGGGAGGAGGTGTCTCACCTGGAGATCAGCTGTGAGTGCAGGAGGAGAGGGTGTCTCACCTAGAGATCAGCTGTGAGTGCAGGGGGAGGGGGTATCTCACCTGGAGATCAGCTGTGAGTGCAGGGGGAGGGGGTATCTCACCTGGAGATCAGCTGTGAGTGCAGGGGGAGGGGGTATCTCACCTGGAGATCAGCTGTGAGTGCAGGGGGAGGGGGTATCTCACCTAGAGATCAGCTGTGAGTGCAGGGGGAGGGGGTATCTCACCTGGAGATCAGCTGTGAGTGCAGGGGGAGGGGGTATCTCACCTGGAGATCAGCTGTGAGGGCAGAGGGAGGGGGTGTCTCACCTGGAGATCAGCTGTGAGTGCAGAGGGAGGGGGTGTCTCACCTAGAGATCAGCTGTGAGTGCAGGGGGAGGGGGTATCTCACCTGGAGATCAGCTGTGAGTGCAGGGGGAGGGGGTGTCTCACCTGGAGATCAGCTGTGAGTGCAGAGGGAGGGGGTGTCTCACCCGGAGATCAGCTGTGAGTGCAGGGGGAGGGGGTGTCTCACCTGGAGATCAGCTGTGAGTGCAGATGGAGGGGGTATCTCACCCGGAGATGAGCTGTGAGTGCAGGGGGAGGAGGTGTCTCACCTGGAGATCAGCAGTCAGCGCAGGGGGAGGAGGTGTCTCATCCAGATTTCAGCTGTGAGTGCAGGGGGAGGAGGTGTCTCATCCAGATTTCAGCTGTGAGTGCAGGGGGAGGGGGTGTCTCACCCAGAGATCAGCTATGAGTGCAGAGGGAGGGGGTGTCTCACCCGGAGAACAGCTGTGAGTGCAGGGGGAGGGGGTGTCTCATCTGGAGATCAGCTGTGAGTGCAGGGGGAGGAGGTGTCTCACCTGGAGATCAGCTGTGAGTGCAGGGAGATGGGTGAATCACCTGGAGATCAGTTGTGAGTGCAGGGGGAGAGGGTGTCTCATCTGGAGAACAGCTGTGAGTGCAGGGGGTGGGGTGAATCACGTGGAGATCAGCTGTGAATGCAGGGGGAGAGGGTGTCTCATCTGCAGAACAGCTGTGAGTGCAGGGGGTGGGGTGAATCACGTGGAGATCAGTTGTGAGTGCAGGGGGAGGAGGTGTCTCATCTGCAGAACAGCTGTGACTGCAGGGGGTGGGGTGAATCACCCAGAGATCATCTGTGAGTGCAGGGGGAGAGGGTGAATCACCTGGAGATCAGTTGTGAGTGCAGGGGGAGAGGGTGAATCACCAGGAAACCAGATGTGAGTGCAGGGGGTGGGGTGAATCACCTGGAGATCAGTTGTGAGTGCAGGGGGAGAGGGTGAATCACCAGGAAACCAGATGTGAGTGCAGGGGGTGGGGTGAATCACCCGGAGATCAGTTGTGAGTGCAGGGGAGAGAGTGAATCATCAGGAAACCAGATGTGAGTGCAGGGGGAGAGGGTGAATCACCTGGAGATGAGCTGTGAGTGCAGGGGGAGAGGGTGAATCACCAGGAAATCAGATGTGAGTGCAGGGGGTGGGGTGAATCACCTGGAGATGAGCTGTGAGTGCAGGGGGAGAGGGTGAATCACCAGGAAATCAGATGTGAGTGCAGGGGGTGGGGTGAATCACCTGGAGATGAGCTGTGAGTGCAGGGGGAGAGGGTGAATCACCAGGAAACCAGATGTGAGTGCAGGGGGAGAGGGTGAATCACCTGGAGATGAGCTGTGAGTGCAGGGGGAGAGGGTGAATCACCAGGAAATCAGATGTGAGTGCAGGGGGTGGGGTGAATCACCTGGAGATGAGCTGTGAGTGCAGGGGGAGAGGGTGAATCACCAGGAAATCAGATGTGAGTGCAGGGGGAGGGTCTGAATCTGAGCCTTGTGACAGAGAATACATTGTGCACGCTGCGGGTGGGGAGCTCTTATGACAGGAACTGCGCAAATTCAACCAGCTGATCACCCACTACCAGGACGTAATGGAATAACATGAGGCGGCACCAGAGAGCAGCATTCAAAAAATAAAAGCTTGGTAACTTTTGAATGAAGCATAATTTTGAATCACTATGAATTACAAAACTATTTCCACCTTTTCTGGTTGGTTTACTGTATTCTTTATGGTGGCACAACCCCTCTAAATGGACCCACTTTTAATTGGTGGTGCTGGTATTGTATTACTCTTTTATAGTGAGCTCATGCTAATTTACTCTGTACTAAAAACTCCTCATAAGTGCTGAATACCAAAACTGCAGATTAACATTAGTAATGCTGCGGATTGATATAGGATTTTATTCACATATTTGCTGCTGTGTATACGTAAAGCATATTTGCTTCCCATTGCACTTGATATGAATGTTATGCACTTTCTATATTCTTGAGTACATTAAATTTATCAAGTATATGAGCCCTGACTAATCTGTATGTAATCATCTTTTTTGTATAATTATTAAACATGTTATACACCAATCATGTTATACATTGTTTGAGGTTTCAGGGCAGTTGGCTGGACCCAAGTCCTACAGAGACTAGGTCAGTTTTTGTCTTATTATCGTTTTGGTCTTTTTAAATGTTTTTTACATTATACGAGAGTAGAAGCCAACCCGAATAAAAGCCGAGGCACCTAATTTTACCACAAAAAATAGGAAAAAGTATTGACTCGAGTATAAGTCAGGGGTGGGAAATGCAGCAACTACTGGTAAATTTCCCCTTCCTGGCAAGCATTGCCCCTCATCCCCAATCCTTGTATGCATGGGTCCCTCATCCCCAATCCTGGTATGCATGGGCCCCTCATCCCCAATCCTGGCATGCATGGGCCCCTCATCCCCAATCCTGGCATGCGTGGGCCCCTCATCCCCAATCCTGGTATGCGTGGGTCCCTCATCCCTAATCCTGGAATGCATGGGTTCCTCACCCTAATCCTGGTATGCATGAGTCCCTCATCCCCAATCCTGGTAGGTATGGCCCCCTCATCCCCAATCCTCATATGCATGGTCCCCCAATCCTGGTATATATGGCCCTCTCATCTAATCCTGGTATGCATGGCTCCCGTCATCACCAATCCTGGTAAGCATGGTCCCCTCATACCCAATTCTGGTATGAATGGTCCCCTCATCCCCAATCCGGGTATGCATGGTCACCTTATCACCAATCCTGCTATGTATGGCAACCCTCATCCCCAATCGTGGTATGCATGGCCCCCTATCCTGGTATACATGCCCCCCCCATCACCGCACACAAGAAAAAAATAAACACTTTTACTCACCTTCCTTCCTCCCCTCTGCTCCAGCGCTGTATCCTGTTCTGCCACTAGTTCATCTCAGCACTTGAGCATCGCATGATGTCACTGCCATGCGCCCTCAGATGCCAATGTGAGCTGTGGGGATATTCACTCCTCTTCACACCAGGACTATGGGCGTGGAGAGGAGTGAATATCCACTTTCTTTAACAGCGCATACTGTCAGCAACAATCCTGTGTGTGCCCATGGGAGTGGAGAGGAGTGAATATTCATTCTCTCTAATAGTGGGCACAGAGGATAGCTGAGCCGCAGCAGAAGCTGCGGCGCTGCTGACAGTGCGCGCTATTAAAGAAAATTAATATTCACTCCTCTCCACTCACATGAGCATGGAGAAGAGTGAGTATTAATTTTCTTTTAGCAGCGGGCACACGTGGTAGCTGCAGCAGCGGCTACTGCCTGTGCAGTGCTCTTCTGCTGCCGCAACCTCCCCACCACCATCGGAACGTATATACTATACCTGAGTATATAACGTATAAGCCGATGGGGGCTTTTTCAACATAAAAAATGTTCTGAAAAAGTCAGCTTAGACTTGCGTATATACGGTATATACCATTTGATCATGTCAACTAAATAAAATTGCCTTTACATAACGTGAGGTTTGAATAACTGTTACTACATGACTGAGAAAAATTAAGAATGTGATTTTTAATAAAGTGTATCACATTCCCATCATCCACACAGGGCTGTGCATGGTCTATAGAAAATAAATTAATAGGTTAGTTGAGAAAGTGATTTACAAAAATAAAAAGCTACAAGGGAGTAGAGAGAGACTCTGAAAGTTGCAAAACAAAGTGCTGTATTACATTAGAATCTCCTCTTCATTAAAATCACTGGGGAGGGCTGAGAAGCATATACATCAGTAGGGACAGCTGGTGTGCATATACATCAATGTGGAGGGCTAGGGGGCACAGACATCCCTGGGGGCATAGACATCACTGAGGAGGGCTGGGAGGCATATACATCAATGGGGTGAGCTGGGGTCATAGATAACGCTGGGGGGCATAAATATCACTGAGTAGGGCTGGGGGTATGGACATCACTGGGGAAGGCTCCCAGCCCGCCCAGTAATGTCTATACCCCGAGCCCTATAAAAATTAATAAAAAACGTTTGATTTAAAAAAAAAATAGTCGTAAGATAAAGTTTTGGCAATGGGTTTCTTGACACAAGCAGATTTTACTGGTACGCTATAAAATATAAAATCTCTAATAGCAGAATGACAGCAGATAGGAAAAACAAGGCAAAGACAAACTTGATTATTTTCATGCTGTCATTAAAAAGTAATTAAAGCAATTTAAGAACTTGACAACACCTCATTAAATAACAGTGGATGAACATAGTAGCTGCTGTATAAAGTATGTAGACTGCATGGGAATCATTAAAGGGAACCTGTCAACTAATTTGTGCTGAGTAAATCATGGGCAGCACGAATCAGAGCCTGGCAGCACGAATGCCAGTGACTCTCTCAGCCAGCTTATCACAGTGATGCACCAGGGAATTGAGAGGACTCTCCCTATGTACACACAGGAGAGACCTGTCAATCAGGTAGGTTGCAGGATACAGTGCAGAACAGAGCCAATCAAGATTTTCTTTATGAGTGAATCAGTGAAGATATATACACACACACAAACATATACGTATGTACAAATATATATTAGAAATAGTTACTACAAACAGTATAAAACACACACACACACACACACACACATATATAACATTCTATATTCCCACTTACAGTAGGGCAGCCGGTCGTGAACTAAGAATCACAGCCTGTGATAAAATTCTTATATAAAATGTGGAAGGCCGGCATTGTTTTTATTGGCTTTTCTTCTTTTAGATTACACGAACTGTTGATGGAAAAATAAAGAGGTTTCAATAAATAAATACTCTTGACTCTTGCAATCAAGTCTTTACAAGTCTGGTAATTTAACACAGATAATATTATGTGTATATATATATATATTATGTTTTTTTGAAGAGAATTAAGTTAGGCTAAAAAGCTTTTCTCACCACTTTCCAAAAAATGCTAATGACGCTTCAAGGTTACATGGACAGCTTGGTGAACATCAAGCCACAGGTAAACTAAATGCAACATGGTAAGAAAGGATCCCGCACTTTACACAAGCCCACTCCTTCTGAAATGATCCTCTACCTGACTCAGGCATGTGCCAGCTGCATGCCAACACAGGGGGGTGGGGGGGAGGTATTGCTTTATCACTTTTATGTATCATCCTAACAACCCTTTTAACAGGTCTAATACAAGGAGAGGACTGGAAATAACATTTTCATAAAACAGAAGGAATTTGAAATTTCCAATTAATTAAAAGATTTCAACCAGGACTTAATTGTAGAAGTCAACTTCTAGATCATTATTATTATAGGAATACAATAAATCATTATTGATATCGAAAAAAGATTTTCTTTCCATTTTCCATATTACAATATTTAAAAGAAAAAACTGAAATATTGTAATTTTCACACATCGCTGAGCATAATACTGGATTTCCTGTTCTGTACAGATGACTTTTCAGCAGTCGCATTATCATTACATTCAGAACTACAACAGCTTCATTTACAATCACCATTCATTAAGCTGCATGTCAACAGCGTTATCATGCTGCACGGCGCCTGCGCGTAGCCGAATGCAGCGGGGAGAAAATTAACTGTATTCTCCCCACCAGCGTTCAGTTTCAGTCATGGGGGTGAGGGTGGTGCTGGCCAAGTCACCTGCTCCGAGTATAGACCGCAGCGGCTGTAATGGCGCCCCAGCATTGACTGACAATCAGCCGCAATGCAGAGCCAATGTCAGTCAGGGCCGGGGGTGCGGTTAAACTTGCAGATTAACCGGATATCTGCAAGTTAATAGTATTATTTCTGATGACTAGTGATGAGCGAGTATGTTCTGTTAACCCTTTCATCGAGCATGCTCGAGTGCTCGCCGAGTATTTTCAGCGTGCTCGGGTGTTATGTTTAAGTCTCTCTGTGCGCATGATTTGCGATTGTTTGACAGCTTTAATACATGTGAGGAATGCCTAAGAAACAGGCATTCCTCACATGAATTAAAGCTGTCAAACAGTTGCAAATCATGTGCACGGAGTGAGTCAAATATAACACCCGAGCACGCTGAAAATACTCGGAAAACGCTTGACCATGCTCGTAAATCTCGAGTAACGAGCATGCTCGCTCATCACTACTGGTAACATGTTCCCTTTAAGGTGACTAAAAAGTAAAGTAAAGTAAAAATAAAATAAAAACTTTGTTCATAAAACATAAAAAATCCAATTATACAAAAGTTTATAATCAGTCCTTTGTTCCCTTCAAAAATAAAAAAGTTAAAAATTAGTATAAAAAAACAGCAGCTCGGGATGCAAAAAAGCAAGACCCCCAGAGCTCCATTGATGGACAGGTCTCAGAAAATGGCAGCTTTTCTGCAATAGATTTTTATCATTATTTATGAAAAGTATAGCAAGATAACACAGAATTGCAAGAACAAGCAGTTACAAGAAAACATCTGCTAGCACACAGGCCAGCATATATAAAATGTAGTATATATCATATAATGTGATATGGAAAATGCCATCATATGTCAGCCTGTCAAGTATGAGTAAAATAAGAGAAGAGGAAGAAAGAAGAAATAAACTTAAGATGTGCAAGATGGGGAAAGAAGGAGGAAGGGATGAAGAATAAAGATTTGGAGGGGGAGTAGGTAGGGGTGAGGAGGTAAAGAAAATAGCAAACAAAAGACTAAGACTATGTTCACACACGTTGTGTTTTTCAGCGAATTTTGTGGCAGATTTTTATGCAAATTTTCAGTTGCGTTTTGAAGTACCAGCAAAGTCTATGAGAAACCAGAATTCTCTGTTCACACAACTTGTGTTTTTTTGCTGCGTATTTTCTGCCTTGGTTGGGTTTTTGGAAAATAGAGCATGTCACTTCTTTCAGCGTTTTTTCACCCATAGGAAGTAATGAGTGGTAAAAAAAACCCGTTGAAAAAACGCACCAAAAAACGCAGGTACATTTTTTCAGCATTTTTGATGGCAAAATAGAAAGGGGTTCTTTTTTTCACAGAATTTTATGTACATGCATGAATAGAGACAGAAGGACAGTGAAAAAAATGCTGAAAAACCCCTGAAAAAAAGCAGCAAAACAAGCATTTTTTAGGCAGATTTCCTGCCAGAGATCAGTTTTGCTGCATATTTTTGATTGAAAAAAACACAACGTGTGTGAACATAGCCTAAGACTCAATAGAAGAAGTAGCCAAAGACTAGGATGACCACAGGGACCATATTTTTCAATTTCAATTGCCAGTTTCATGATGAAAATGAGTTTATTTTAAGTGGGATATCTTCAACGACAATATTCAGATCTGCTAAACCTGGATGTGCCTGGATGTCAGTTTTAGTAACCATAGAAAGAGGTTTTAAAATATTAGTCCGAATTCCACTCACTATTGGACAAAACCACCAAGCATGGCTTAGATTCCTGGTTGGAAACAGCCTTTCCAACAGAAAGGAAAAAACCTTGAGAACAGTTGGCTAGTCTTCCAAGTGTCAAATAGCATCTCTATAGCAAGGGTGGAGAATCTCAGGGCCAAGGGCCATTTACAGCCCTAGATGGCCTTTTTTCCTGCCGCCAAGCAGATTTCTGGGGACTACAGTGCGTGGGTTGGCAGCTTAGTTTTGATGCCCCTTAGTTTCTTCTTACTCTGTGAGCACATGCAATGCAGCTTTCACTACTGAACGCTTTCACTACGTAATGCTGATTACGTCCTGACACCAGTGCCAGCGTTAAGGCTTAATTTGTGGGTGGAGTTAGCATACAATTTGTACGGTCCCCGAAGGATGGTATGAATATCCAAATGGAGGTTTCTTCACCCCTGTTCTATAGGACTAATACATGTAGTTGTTTTTTGAGACCCAACTAGAGCTCAATGACACTGCGTTCATGTAAATGGAAAGGATGAACCCTCCTTCCATTTGACCATATAAGGGAGTTTCTGATCATCCAGGGGGGCATTTAACAACTTGTAAATAATTGAGGACTTTTGTATTAAGAGAAAAGTTTTGAAAGGGAAAGAAAGAAGAATTACAAGAGTAAGGGAAAACGGAAGATAAAGTGTCTAATCTGCAGATATTGGTAAAAACTATCCATGTTGAAGAGACGAAAGGGAACTTAACAGCTGATACATTCTGCCCGATCAAAGGGCACCATGTATCAAACCCTGGCTGCATGATTCCAGCCATATAAGTCTAACTCTGAAATGCCATAGTGTTTCAGATAAAAACATAGTTGGAAAGCTACCGGGTACTGTCATACAAGAGACTAGTCAGACGGGAGGGTCCCTGGTGGCTTCTCGCCAACACCTTGCCCTAGAATGAGAGGTCTCTCCCTGCAGAGGGAGAGACGTGTCCATGGCCGCAGTCCACGGCGACTATTAAACTATGTATTTCTCTGAAACTCTGCAGTGTTTCACAGTTGCACATGAATGGCTGAAGTCGTGCAGCTAGTGTCTGATACATGCTGCCCGGTCCACGGGCAGCATGTATCAGCTGTCAGGTGCCCTTTAACAATCTCATCAAATGATAAAGGAGAGGAACTTCCACACGTCTGCTAGAGTCAATAACTCATGATGACATATTTAGATAAGGAATATGATTTAACGGAAATCTCAGATAAATGGACATGTTTTTAATCATCCAGTGTTTCCAAATGGTGATGATAGCAGACATGGTTGGAGAATTGAAGCAAAAGAGGATGCTTTCATATCTTCTGTATCAAGAGTTCATCTAGCAGAACAAAGCTTAGCAAACTAATTTTAAATCTGTTACCACCTACCGTATTTTGCGGATTATTAGAAACACTGGATTATAAAACGTACCACAAATTTTGAAGAAGAAAATAGGAAAAATTTTTTTTAAATAAAATGATGGTGCGTCTTATAGTCTGTTTTTACGGTAGCTGGAGGCAGGAGTGGGGCGATGCTGTGGGCCCCAGGCTGGTAGGAGAGGGTGTTCAGTAGTGCGGGGGCTCTGCTGACATTTTGTGAAGGTGGCACATGCGTAGATTGATATCTCAGCACCAAGATGTCGATCTGCCATGCGCCGCCTTCGGCGACCATTTTCCCAAAGTCCACTGCATTCAAAATCATGGAAAGTGTGGGGGCTCCAGGCTTTCTCAAAATGTCGGCGAACCCCTCCACTGCCCAACACCCCCTCCTACCAGCCTGGGAACAACAGCATCGCCGCACTCCTCCAAACGCCCCCAGTTTCCTGCAGCAATGACCCTGGGTCCCTGCTCCACCTCAGCCGGTAAGCTACATTCAGATTATAAGACGCACTCCCATTTCCCCTGCAAATTTTGAGGAAAGAAAGTGTGTCTTATAATCTGAAAAATAAGGTATGTGTCATATTTGAAATACACCAACCTTTAGTCAAGTCTAAAATTGCAGGCTTAGCATAGACCATAACGTGAGGGGCTCCCATCAGACATAAATTATTAGAAAAAAACATCCCTTTTTGTGCAAATCTTGGGCCCAGAATCAGTACGACTGGCGTTTCGCACAAATTTATTAAGACCCACTTAATAAATTTTGCACATCTTATAAAAACTGGAATAACATTTTTGCCATAAGAGAAAAAAAATAAATAAAAAAATCGCAATTTTTTTTCGCAACATCAATTTGCAAAAAATTTTTATGAGCCTTTTCAAAAAGTTTTGGCCGAAAACACTTTGATGAATAGAGCTTGGAATTTAGAGATTCGAGTCCTTGGAATGTTTACAGCAATGCTTCTGAAGAGATACAAAATCTTCGTCATGAAGATCATTCTAAAATAGTGGACTGCAGATCAGATTTGAGAGAGATATAAAGATCAAAGTTCTTTTTCACAATCATGTGAGAAGTAGTCAGTGCAATCCCTTGTTTGCGATACCCTCCTCAGACTGTCTGAATGAAAATAGTGATTCAAGATTGGCCTTACTTTGTATAAGGACATAAATTGGGAAAATCAGGGACTTCGTAGCCTCAAAGGGGTGGTTGGGCACCTAAAATGTATTTTCTAAATATCTATCCTTACACCCTAACCACTTTTGTAATGAGTTTTATTACACAAATACACTTTTCCATATCTAGCTAATCTCTAAATGTGCTTTTTACTGTACTTCCTGTGACGTTTCATTTGAGGAGTCTCAAACGTGAAGTCACAGAAGGCTTGGACTGCACTCACTCCCCTCAGAGTCCATTGCCTGTCTGGAACAGGATGTCACAGGGGACAGTGCTGCAATTACTCACTAGTTTCTTGCATCGCTGCCCCCTCTGAAGAAGTCCTGAATCATGGGTATGGATGCCATGGGAGATGTGAGTGCTTCTATCTCAACTGTCGCTTCTGTGAACGAAGACGTCATCAGGGGGCGGAGATAATGTAGAAGCAGTGAGTAATACCAGCATCGCCCAACAGCTTCTAGTACCGCCCTCAAACAAATCATCATCCGGGGGAAAGACTCTTCTCAAACAAAACGTCACAGGATGTACAGTAAGAAAATACATTTAGAGATTAGGTAGATAGGGAAAAGTGTAGGGAGTTACGCACGTGGTTGTGGAACTACTATGCCACAGTCCGGGGAGAGTCTGGAGAGGCATAACTAAGTGACCACTTGGTTCTTCACTAGAATCCCTGACGGTGGGGCAGACCCCGGAGCCGCAGCAACTGTCCCCCAAAGGGTCAGGGAAGCAGAACCGGCAAGGAACTGGTAAATAGGAAGACGTGTGGCTGGTTAGACAGTACAGGTTCAGGATCTGGACTGCTCGGCTGGTAGACAGAACAGGTTCTGGATCAGGAATGGACAGGATAGGTTAAGAAACACAAGCAGGGTCACAGGTGCAGGTTCAGACTGAATTGGTGAGGGTAGCGGTATACAGTGCTGGCCAAAAGTATTGGCACCCCTGCAATTCTGTCAGATAATACTCAGTTTCTTATTGAAAATGGTTGCAATCACAAATTCTTTGGTATTATTCTCTTCATTTAATTTGCTTGCAAGGAAAAAACACAAAAGAGAATGAAGCAAAAATCAAATCATTGATCATTTCACACAAAACTCCAAAAATGGGCCAGACAAAAGTATTGGCACCCTCAGCCTAATACTTGGTTGCACAACCTTTAGCCAAAATAACTGCGAACAACCGCTTCCGGTAACCATCAATGAGTTTCTTACAATGCTCTGCTGGAATTGTAGACCATTCTTCTTTGGCAAACTGCTCCAGGTCCCTGATATTTGAAGGGTGCCTTCTCCAAACTGCCATTTTGAGATCTCTCCTCAGGTGTTCTATGGGATTTAGGTCTGGACTCATTGCTGGCCACCTTAGAAGTCTCTAGTGCTTTCTCTAAAACCATTTTATAGTGCTTTTGGAAGTGTGTTTTGGGTCATTGTCCTGCTGGAAGACCCATGACCTCTGAGGGAGACCCAGCTTTCTCACACTGGGCCCTACATTATACTGCAAAATTTGTTGGTAGTCTTCAGACTTCATAATGCCATGCACACGGTCAAGCAGTCCAGTGACAGAGGCAGCAAAGCAACTCCAAAACATCAGGGAACCTCCGCCATGTTTGACTGTAGGGACCGTGTTCTTTTCTTTGAATGCCTCTTTTTTTTCCTGTACACTCTATGTTGATGCTTTTTCCCAAAAAGCTCTACTTTTGTCTCATCTGACCAGAGAACATTCTTCCAAAACGTTTTAGGCTTTCTCAGGTACGTTTTGGCAAACTCCAGCCTGGCTTTTTTATGTATCGGGGTAAGAAGTGGGGTCTTCCTGGGTATCCTACCATACAGTCCCTTTTCCTTCAGACGTCGACGGATAGTACGGGTTGACACTGTTGTACCCTCGGACTGCAGGGCAGCTTGAACTTGTTTGGATGTTAGTCGAGGTTCTTTATCCACCATCCGCACAATCTTGCGTTGAAATCTCTCATCAATTTTTCTTTTCCGTCCACATCTAGGGAGGTTAGCCACAGTGCCATGGGCTTTAAACTTCTTGATGACACTGCGCACGGAAGACACAGGAACATTCAGGTCTTTGGAGATGGACTTGTAGCCTTGAGATTGCTCATGCTTCCTCACAATTTGGTTTCTCAAGTCCTCAGACAGTTCTTTGGTCTTCTTTCTTTTCTCCATGCTCAATGTGGTACACAAGGACACAGGACAGAGGTTGAGTCAACTTTAATCCATGTTAACTGGCTGCAAGTGTGATTTAGTTATAGCCAACACCAGTTAGGTGCCACAGGTAAGTTACAGGTGCTGTTAATTACACGAATTAGAGAAGCATCACATGATTTTTCAAAGGGTGCCAATACTTTTGTCTACCCCCTTTTTTAGGTTTGGTGTGGAATTATATCGAATTTGGCTTTAGGGCAATTCTTTTTGTGTTTTTTTCATTGAAGACAAATTAAATGATGAGAATAATACCAAAGAATTTGTGATTGCAATCATTTTCAGGAATAAACTGAGTATTATCTGACAGAATTGCAGGGGTGCCAATACTTTTGGCCAGCACTGTAGGTGCGGACAATGCAGATCAGACTCAGGACTTTGTAGAGATAGGACTGGCTCAGAAACAGGTTACAGAGAAATGGGCAGGATCACGATCAGACAGGACAAACCCAGAGCCCCAACATGTGTGTTTTACCCTGCTTCCGCAGGTGACGTGTGTAAAGGGGAGAAAGTGCTGTGGATTAAAGTATTGTGTAATGACCAATAGAATGAGGCCAGAACCGCAATTCCAGCTGAAATCAATAAGCATTCAAGTCGCGTGTGTGGCGCATAGCATGTCGGCTCATGGGATGGTGTAATGTCCTCTTTCTGTTTCGGGGCAGCGAGACGCAAGCCAGGCCCAGACACCATTGTAGCGATGTGCAAAGTACGTCCAGCATGCGCCGGAGTCCCGCTGTGCTGTGCTACATGAGCAGGAACCCAGGAGTTAAGGTCAAGCATGCGCACTTCGACACGAGGTGACGAGGAACCTCAACGAGTAGCAGGAGCGTTATTGCACTATTAAGAACAACAGCATGTCAAGGATGAATGAATGAGTGTGGCTGCTCCGATATATGCAAGGGCTTAGAAAAATCTTTAGCACCGAGTATCCAAGGAAGGCATTAAATGAATGGATGATGACTACCCCTAATAATAAACGTACTTTGTGTGCATGGAAGAAGATAGGTAAATGATGGTGATAATAGACCAATATAGACTATAGACCATGAAGTAAATATAACAAATGGGATCCTAAACAATATTGGAATTATTGAAAGTAAAAGTGTAAAAAAGAATTAACAATAAATAAAAAACATACATAACAAATACATAGCTAAAAATATATATATGTATATATGTAATACATAAATAATAATGAATACATTATTTTTTTCAACTTTTGTTTTCTTATTCATTATTATTAGTTATTTATTATTTTTGCATGCGATTGTGCATTGTTCTGCATGAAAATCATGTTTTTCTGGGAAGATGCAGTCTTTTCCTGCAGCACAGCTTCTAAAATCTGGCAGTAGGTTTGGAAGTTGACATTGAGTTTTCAACCAAAAAAAAGTCCAAATAGCTAATCTTTAATAAAACCAGCCCATAGCAGTACCCCACCTCCACCTTGCTGGCATATGAGTCGAAGTTGAGGTCTCTGCCCACTACTGATCCAGGAATGAGAGTAATGATGGTGACCAGCAGCTAGAAGAACATTCTGGGTCCACAGACACAGAAATGTTTGAAATAGAGGAACACAGTATTGTAACTGAGGAGCAAATTGAAGTTGCTTCACATGAACAGCAACATGATAGTTTAGATGATCTTGTTGAAACTGTGTCAATACGTTCTTTCATTCATCACATGCGCTGTGTTGTGCATACGCTACAGCTGGCTATAAGAGACTGTCTGCAAGAAGGACATGCTGCTGCACTGATTGGCAAGGTGAGAAAATTGGCTACTGTTGCCAGAACCCCTAAAGTTGACTCAATTTTGAAGAGACGTGCTGGAAAAAGGGCAATTATTGATCAAGCCACACGATGGGGCAGTACTTACTTAATGATTCAGCGCTTGGTTGAACTGAAAACCTTTCTTGTAGACATGGCTAACCCTCAACTGACGCTAAATGAAAGTCAGTGGCATCAGGTGACTGAGCTGGAAAAATTGCTAGAGCACCCATTTACAGTGACTAAAAAATTACAAGCAGAGGACTTAACTCCAGGTATTTTCTTAAAGGAGTGGAAGAACCTGATGTTTCGCCTGTCCCAAAGAGGAGGGTTAATTGCAAGTGGCATTGCTACATCAATGAAACGGAGAGAAGAGCTACTATTACAAAATAACATTCTTTTGGCAGCTGTTTAGGTAGACCCAATGCATCGGATTTTTCTAGATGATCAACAGCTAACTAAAGGAAAAGAAGCTCTGTTTGAAATAGCAGTAAGGATGAAAGGGTTGCAGAACAGTCAGGAGGAACAAGAAGAATTTGGTCGTCCTGCCACATCTTCACCCTCATCAACTGATGAAGAATTTAATTTAGAAAAATATTTGGATCACAAGGACCGTGCAAAGCGTTCCCGCATAGAAGAGTCATCCCCATCAAAGAACACAGCCAGTACATTTCAGCAGAATTTTTCATGTGCACTAAAAGAAATTGAGAAATTTGACCGTTCATCAAAAATAACAGTGCAACAAGCGATTCCTCTGTATCCTGACATTGTCAGAGATGTTGCCCGAGTGGTTACTGCTTTGCCACCAACCCAAGTTAGTGTAGAGAGGTTGTTCTCTGCTCTCAAAATAATTAGATCAGATTTGAGGGCATCCATGAAGGAGGATCTGACAGAGGCAATACTTTTTCTGAGGACAAATTTATAGACTTCTTATTAACTGCATAACAGTGTTTATTGCATATTTACTTACAAGAGTTTAGAAAAGTTTATAAAAGTTATTTGCTATATTCTAATTGTATTCTAATAAATATAGTTTTTGCTCTAAGTGGTCTGATTACTTATATGATGGTGAGAAACTGAATAAGCACAATGTTAATATTTTACAACAGTAAATTTATTGTTACAAATTGGCCATTTATGAAGGAGTCGGAGTCGGAGCCGGAACCTGATAAAATCCAGGAGTCGGAGTCGCAACTGTGGCTTACCGACTCCACAGCCCTGGTTTACGCTCCCCTTCTTTTTCTTGAGCAGCCACCACGTCGGCTGCAAAATGAGTGAAATCCGTGTTCTCGTCGCCTTCTAGATCTTCATCTGTGTCTCCCTTTGGACTTATTGAAGTGACTTGAGACAAATATCGGCATGAGTATTCTGAGCTTTTGACCAATACGCGATTCAGCACTGGTACTTGGATATTCTGGCAACCCACCTTTGTTCCAGCGCTCCTAACTTTGCATTTTCGCGATGAGCAAGGGGATTGTTATCGGTTCTCACCTGAACCTCTGACCCTGACAGATCCTTAACAACCTTTTCAGCTCTAACTTGAATGAACTGTAGTTATCAGGGTTCCTTTCAGTTTCTCTCAGTGACCAACAAGCATATACAATCACCCGTTCTTTGCCTTCTTGAATTTGCACTAATACTGCTCCTAAGCCGTACAGACTTCCATCGTGTATAGTAAGAAGGGTTGGGAGAAGTCGCCATAGGCCGATATGGGAGCATTGGTTAATGCCATATTCAGGGTACAAAAGGCTTCTTGCTGTCGGCGCCCCTACTGAATGGCCCATTGTCTATGTTCCCCAGCTGATCCTCTCAGAAGCTTGTGGTGAGGGGTCGCTATTTAGGCAAAATCTTTGATGAATCTTCGATAGTAGCCTGCCAGGCCCAGGAACGCTCTTAGCTCTCTTATATTAGTCGGAATGGGCCAGTTCTGTACAGCCAACACTTTTTCTTGGGTGGGGTAGACCCCAGCACAGGAGACTGTGCCCCAGATACTCAATCTCCCTCTGGAACAAGTGAAATTAGTGAAATTTCGGAGTATTAATCTTCAGCCCAAGCTTTTGGATCCTCTCTAACACTTGTTCTAACCGACGGAGATCTTCCTCGAAGGTGGAAAATAATACAATGTCATCCAGATAGATTAAGCTCGCTTTTAAATTGATCTCTCCATCAACCGTTGAAAAGTTCCAGGTGCGTTAGTTAGGCCAAAGGGCATCTGGTTGAACTCGTACAGACCAATGGGGAGGATGAAGGCAGTCTTCAACCGACCCTTATCGGCTGTCACGGCACAGCTGCCGAGTGCACAGGGTTCAGGGGCTCCTACCCTGACCCTAACACTAGGGGGCGCCCTTGCTTGCCCTATTCCACAGGATACCTCTGAAGATGAGGATGCCGTGGCATCCACCCTCTCCCTAACTCTTGAGTTAGCCCTCCGATTGATCTCCTCCCCCACCCGGGGAAGAGGGGCGCTTCTGTGCACCGAAGTACACCCACCCGACAAACAGGGCAACACAGAAAGGGGTAAACAGAAAACTCCAGGCACACAAAATATTCTCTCACATATAACAGAGGGAATCACCAGGGTGTGAAGATAGGGTGAATGAACCAAAATGGAAAAGGAATAACCACACATACGAACAAAACACCAGTCACAAGTAATTCCTCCAAAGCTCCTTTTCATAAACTCCACTCTCCACTAGCCATGCAGCAAGATGCTAGCTCTGACAAAGAACAGAGTCAGAGCCCAGATTATAAAGGGAGAGTGAGTGATTAACCTAGCTCAGCTGTGAACAGGGAAATTCAAGATGGCCGCTTAACCCCTGTTCTGCCAAAAGAAACCAACACATTTAAAATGAAGGAGAAGTGCTTCTTCTCAAAGCAGCAGTAGGAGCCATCTGACTCTGAGGTCTTCTGGCTCCAAACTGTCACGGTAACCCCGTGACGTCGGCCATAGGAACTTGCCAGTAGCCGCTGGCCAGCTTGAGGGAGGAGAAATATTAAGCTTTTCCTAAATCAGACAGGGACTCTTCAATCCGCGGCAGGGGATAGGAATCCCACATCGTACAAGCGTTCAACCGTCCCATTCTTCTTCCGAACTAGTACAATGGGTGCAGCCCAAGGGCTCTGACTTTCTCAAATTACTCCATTTCGTAACATATGGGACAAGAGGTCTTTCACTTCTTGATACATTCGTGGCAGAATCTTACGGTATCTCTCTCTAATGAGAGCGGTGTCCCCCATAGGTATCTCATTCTGGATAGCCTCAGTGCACCCAAAATAGTCTTCACGACGAGCGAACACCCCGTGATAACGCTGCAGTAGGCCCTCAATTTGTTCTGCTTGCTCAGGGGAAAATTCGGTAAGGTCAGCCTTCATCTGTTCTAGGAGAGAGCAACCAACCCATGCTCCCCTTTCTTTTATTCTCTTAGTGAGAGACACTGATAGAGTCCATGGATCTCCTTCCAGGGGTGTTAACTCAATGGAGTCTAGTTTGGGGAGATCCTCTGGCATTAAGTTCACCTGGGCGATTTCATTCTGAGGGTTCAACTATAAATTTATTTCGCTCAAGTTAACGCAGCATACTGGCACATGCCTGTGCCGCACTGGGGTGAGAGTTCAGGTGACCAAGAGCCCAGGTTTTGTCACCTTCTCTGGGCTCAAATTGCAACTTCACCCCCTCGATAGGTACACAAGCCCTTACAGGGAGGGTGAGTGTAGTTTGTCCAATGGGTAGAGTCACGGCAGCCTCCGGAGGCATAATCACTTTGCCAAGAAGCTGAGAGGTGTCTGGTAAGTTCTGGACCTGACTCCCTTGGATGAGTTATTGAAAAACACTTTGTCTAACGTGACGCCTGGTTACGCGATTCCAGTTGCCTCTTTGTGATTCACCAATCAGGAACTCCCCTACTTCCTTTAGGCTATTCATTCTCAATGTCACTATGGGCCCGGGGATTATTGGGCCTTTCACCAACACAATCCTTTTCTTTCCTAATTTTCATCCACACATACAGACAGTCATCCATATCACCCCAGCCACTGGAATGGGGAGCTGGTTGGCAGCTACTAGTCTAATATTCGGCCCCTTGTTGGACCAGCTGACTGCAGGGAAGTGAGCGTGGAAGTATTCTTCAGCCACAGTGGTCACCCCATGTCCATTAAACATTGAATGCGTTTCCCATCAAATCCGTCCCAAATCATGGGCCTTTCAGAGACAATGTTTTCGGAGCCTTCCTCCCCTTCTCCTGGGACATGGTACCCCACGGTGTGCTCCTCAACTGTGGGGCTCCTTAGTTTAAAGGATGCCCCCTTCTTCCTTGGCTCCGGCTTGGGCACTCTCAGGATATATGTCCTCAGTCACCACAGTTCCAACATTCAACTCTTTGCTCTTCCGTCCGGTGACGGGTCTGAGACAAGGAATGTGCGGGTATAGCATCCTCTCCTTGGTCCTTCTTTTATATATCTGAGGGGCCATCCCTTGGCAAGTTACTAGAGGCTCCTTTGAGATTGTGTAACTCTCCTCGAATATTTCTAATATCCTGACGAAATTCTCGTGCCCAGTCAGGTTCCCTGTTAGCCTCCGATGCGGTAGCTACCTGGTGACTCCAGACCATACCCATCAAGGCGGGTGCCTCTTTTTCTCGAACTTGTGCCTCAGCCCCGTTTCCAAGAAAGTCATGTCCGGATTAGTCAGTTACTGCTCCTTCAGAGCCTGTCGCAGGCAGGGTTCCCTTAGTCCGGCAACAAATTGATCCCACAGTACTTCGTCTAAGGATCCTAGCCCTTGAAATTCCTCTTCTTGGCGATATGGGCCGTCACCTCCCGCAGAGCAATAGTCTCACTTTCCCCTTGAATTCATTTAAATAAGCGCATGGGTAAGTTACCAAGGTCAGTAGTGTCACTGTGCATAAAGGCTAGCTCTGCCTGCATGGCTGGGGTCATAGGGTACATGCTGATCATCATCTGCAGTCTCTCCACCCAATCCCTCAACTCTATATTATTCCCCGCAAATTTTGGGAAGTTACTGAGCAGGGCCCCTAGGGCAATACTTCTCCTGACATGTCCGCCATCACCCTGTCCCGCCTTTTCCGCACTGGAATGTTGCATCCTGCCGAATACGCCAAATATAGTGCAGTCAAACAAGTAATATAAACTGTAAAATGTATTATATGGTAACAATTTCTTTACAACATTTGACAGTAAAATTAGCAGCCAATCACATAACAGAATAAATTATCAGAGTACACTAGAATTCAGGGGTTGGTAGTTTCAAATGATCTATTGGAGGAAAGGGGAACTATATTAACTATAGTGGGCAAGAGGCAGTCTTTTAAAGCTTTGGCAATACACTGTTCCTATCACAACTCGCTGTCCCTTTGCCCCGTAACTCCCTATCCACTTTTGCAATGCCGCTCTGGCGTCTGCTGGTCCTCGAATGACTACTGTCTTTCCCTCTATCTGTGACCGGTACTATATGTCCCTGTCAGCGGTAACGGCCCGTTTCGTGTATCCTTCTTGGTCGTCGACCCGACCATGAATCTCCAATCTGACAACTGAAAAGCTTTTGCGACGTCTTGTCACTGCCGCACACGTCTGAGAACTGTGCCACCACAACCTGTTCCCGTTCTGTTGACAGACGTCACCCGTATGAAGAATCTTGACTGGCATCGCTCGAGTCTTCACCGTCGACTTCTGGGCTGGGAACCTTTTCTGGCATCACTTGGGTCTTCGGGGCTTGAACATGGACGTCTGTCCTCGGTGGATACGTGGCACCTTTCTTCCTGACAGGAGCTCCGGAAGCTACTGTTGCTCCTCCCGTCTCTCTCTTTAGTGTCATAACCACCTCAGAACTTGTACACGTGCTGTTTTTCTCCTCAGCTCATTTTCCTGACAATGCTGTCCCCAGAGACCTGATCAAACTCCTCCCCTCTGCCACACCTCCATGCTGTTCTGGTACCAGTGTCTTGTCTCTTCACACACAAAAAAAATTGTATATCATGTGGGAGACTCCTCAAATGTATGGAAGAAGGTGCAGTGGTCAGATGAGACCAAAATAGAACTTTTTGGCCACCAAGGTAAATGCTATGTCTGGCACCAAACCAACACAGCTCATCAACCCAAGAACACCGCACTGAAGCATAGTGGTCGCAACATCATGCTGTGGGGATGTTTTTCAGCAGCAGAGACATTGAAAATGGTCCGAGTCTGAGGTAAGGTGGATGGCGCTAAATACAGGGATATTCTTCAGCAAAACCTGTTTCAGTCTGTCAGTGATTTGAGACTGGGAAGGAGGTTAGCCTTCCAAAAAGACAATGACCCAAAGCATACTGCTAAAGCAACACTCAAGTGGTTTAAGGGGAAATGTGTAAATGTTTTGCAGTGGCCTAGTGAAAGCTCAGACCTTAATCCAATTGAGAATCTGTAGTCAGACTTGAAGATTAGTGTTCATCAGAGGAAACCACCTGACTTGAAGGAACTGGAGCACTTTTGCCTTGAGTAATGGGCAAAACTCCCAGTGACAAAGCGATAAAGAAAGCTCAGAGACTTATCCAAAGTGACTTTCAGCTGTAATTGCAGCAAAAGGAGGCACAACAAAGTAGTCACTTTAGGGGGGTGAATAGTTATGCACACTGAAGTTTTCAGGTATTTTGTCCTATATGTTGTTTTCTTCACAATAAAAAGAAAACCAAATGTTCACATTTGTAGGCATGTTTTTTATATAAACTTATGCAAACCCTTAAAAAAAAATCTGTGAAATTCCATGTTAGGTAGCAAAACACGAAGGGGGGTGAATACTTCCAAAAGCCACTGTATATAGTTTTTTTTATGTTTGGCTGCTGTCATGCTGTCACACACTAAAAGACGCATTGTTTTGCAAAATAAAGTTTTTGCATCGCCATATTTTGAGAGCTATCATTTTCACGCCGACAGAGTCATGTGAGGGCTCTATTTTTGCGAGACAAGTTGATGTTTTTATTGGTAGCATTTTTTAGCTTATAACATTTTTTGATCGCTTTTGTATTATGATTTTTGGGTGGCAGAATTAACAAAAAAGAGCAATTCAGAAATTGTTTTTTGGGCGGTTTTATTTAATGGCGTTCACAGTGTGGTAAAAGTGATAACATTTATTTATTCTTCTCTTCGGGTCAGTACGATTACAGCGATACCACATTTATATAATTTTTTATGTTTTGTCACTTCTTCACAATAAAAACTATTTTATAGAAAAAATATTGTTTTTGCATCGCTTTATTCTGAGAGCTATAACTTTTTTATTTTTTTCACTGATGGGGCTGTATGTTGGCTTGTTTTTTGAAGGGCAAGGTTGTATTTTCAGCGATACTCTTTTTAGTAACATTGGTCTTTTTGACTGTGTTTTATTCTACTTTTTTTCCACCGGTATGATGAAAAACCATAGTTTTTTCCACTTTTTTTTTTTACAGTGTTCACTGAAAACGTTAACTAGTGAGACAGTTTTGTAGATCAAATCGTTCCAGACGTGGCAATACTAAATGTGTGTACTTTTTTGTTTTTGCATCATGCATTGCAATGTATGAGACCTGTGTGATTACACAGGCAGAACCACTGTTATAACCAGTCTATGGCTGGGTGTAACAGGCCACTGTACATGGCACACCAGGTGGTTATTGTTTGACATCTGGGTGCCGTGACAACCATCGACTCCCCTTGATTTGGTCACTGGGGTGCCAATGGGATTTAGAGAGGGAGCCGCCTCCCTCTCACAACCTTTCAAATGTTGCGATCGCTCTCAATCGTGGCATCTGGAGGGATAATGAGCCTGGGGCTGTGCTGGCACCGTCTCTGGCTCTCATTGCAGGAGCTCGGTTGTTAGCTGCGTCAAGCTCCTGCGGGGATCATGTGGGAGGTGCTGATATTTTAATACTTCCTGCATGATCATACTGTGTCAGTCACATTGACTGACCAAACACAGCACTCTGAGCACGTTGACCACCGGCATGGGTCCCCGCACCTCTTCCCGTGCTGCTCAGCTGTTAGCATGTTACTGTCACAGCATGTTTACACGCATTGACAGTTTTAAATCACAATGGACATAGCACGTCATGATGTGGAAACTGCTCATGACATGCTATGTCCGCCATTGGTCGTAAAGGGGTTAAACAAACCGCCAATACTGTGTTTTGTTGCTCTGGTCCCTGTTGTGTGGATTCAGCAGTGACGCTACGTCGACAGCCCTGCAGCTAATCACTCCACTCAGCAGGTCTGCGAATGTAAATGGCAGAAGCTACGGAGTTTAGTATTGTTTGGGTGCAGCGCTGTTGACATTATGCTGCAGCTAAACAGAGAGAGGGGTAGTGGGGAAGACTCAGTATATAACCCAGTAAGAGCAAGCAAAGCTAGCGTGCAAAAGATTGCTGAAAGAGGACAATCCCTTCAACCCCTTCATCCCAGGGTGATTTTCCGTTTTCACCTCCACCTTTTCCAAGAGCCATAACTCCTTTACTATTCCAACAAAATAGAAGTATGATGGCTTGTTTTTTGTGGGGTGAGTTGCACTTTTAAATTACATCATTCATTTTATCATGTGATGCACTGGAAAGCAGAGAAAAAAAATAAAAGTGTGCTGAGTTGCAAAAAAATTGCAATACCAAAATTGTTTTTTGGGTTTACCATGTACACTAAAGTATGTAGTAAAACGGACCGGGCAGTATGATTCTCCAAGTCAGTCAGAGTATGTAGATACCACATACAGTGGTGGCCAAAAGTATTGGTACCCCTGCAATTCTGTCAGATAATACTCAGTTTCTTCCTGAAAATGATTGCAATCACAAATTCTTTGGTATTAGTGCCTTCATTTAATTTGTCTAAATTGAAAAAACACAAAAAGAATTGTACTAAAGCCAAATTGGATACAATTCCACACCAAACCTAAAAAAGGGGCCGGACAAAAGTATTGGCACTGTTTGAAAAATCATGTGATGCTTCTCTAATTCGTGTAATTAACAGCACCTGTAACTTACCTGTGGCACCTAACAGGTGTTGGCAATAACTAAATCACACTTGCAGCCAGTTAACATGGATTAAAGTTGACTCAACCTCTGTCCTGTGTCCTTGTGTGTACCACATTGAGCATGGAGAAAATAAAGAAGACCAAAGAACTGTCTGAGGACTTGAGAAACCAAATTGTGAGGAAGCATGAGTAATCTCAAGGCTACAAGTCCATCTCCAAAGACCTGAATGTTCCTGGGTCTTCCGTGTGCAGTATCATCAAGAAGTTTAAAGCCCATGGGACTGTGGCTATCCTCCCTAGGTGTGGACGGAAAAGAAAAATTGACGAGAGATTTCAACGCAAGATTGTGCGGATGGTGGATAAAGAACCTCGACTAACATCCAAACAAGTTCAAGCTGCCCTGCAGTCCGAGGGTACAACAGTGTCAACCCGTACTATCCGTCGGCATCTGAATGAAAAGGGACTGTATGGTAGGATACCCAGGAAGACCCCACTTCTTACCCCGAGACATAAAAAATCCAGGCTGGAGTTTGCCAAAACTTACCTGAGAAAGCCTAAAACGTTTTGGAAGAATGTTCTCTGGTCAGATGAGACAAAAGTAGAGCTTTTTGGGAAAAAGCATCAACATAAAGTGTACAGGAAAAAAAAAGAGGCATTCAAAGAAAAGAACACGGTCCCTACAGTCAAACATGGCAGAGGTTCCCTGATGTTTTGGGGTTGCTTTGCTGCCTCTGGCACTGGACTGCTTGACCGTGTGCATGGCATTATGAAGTCTGAAGACTACCAACAAATTTTGCAGCATAATGTAGGGCCAAGTGTGAGAAAGCTGGGTCTCCTTCAGAGGTCATGGGTCTTCCAGCAGGACAATGACCCAAAACACACTTCCAAAAGCACTATAAAATGGTTTGAGAGAAAGCACTGGAGACTTCTAAGATAGCCAGCAATGAGTCCAGACCTGAATCCCATAGAACACCTGTGGAGAGATCTCAAAATGGCAGTTTGGAGAAGGCACCCTTCAAATATCAGGGACCTGGAGCAGTTTGCCAAAGAAGAATGGTCTACAATTCCAGCAGAGCATTGTAAGAAACTCATTGATGGTTACCGGAAGCGGTTGTTCGCAGTTATTTTGGCTAAAGGTTGTGCAACCAAGTATTAGGCTGAGGGTGGCAATACTTTTGTCTGGCCCATTTTTGGAGTTTTGTGTGAAATGATCAATGATTTGATTTTTGCTTCATTCTCTTTTGTGTTTTTTCCTTGCAAGCAAATTAAATGAAGATAATAATACCAAAGAATTTGTGATTGCAATCATTTTCAGGAAGAAACGGAGTATTATCTGACAGAATTGCAGGGGTGCCAATACTTTTGGCCACCACTGTATGCGGGGCTGGTGCCACCATCCGGCGAACCCAGGAAATGCTGGGGTAATTGGACAAACGGGGAGGCCAACTCGCTGTCGGCATGGGGAATAACTACCGCAGTCGCAGTTGTGATTGCCTGGGCCCAGCGGGTGAGAAGCCCGCCAACATCAGCAAATATTTTAGCTAGATGTGCATCCTCGGACGCACATTCAACTGAAGTGTAGTGTAGCGAACAGACCCATTGGGTCCGTGCGCAGCAAAACACACTGCCAGCCAATCAGAGGTAAGCAGCTGACGTTGGCGTGCACGTGACCGGGGTCGCATGGGGTCAACTTTTATATATATTGCCTGGAAAAGTGCGGGCTCAGTGTTGGAGCCCGCGCTGAACAGGGGGTTATGATATCAGGAGTACTATTACGTCTGACGTCATAAAGTGGTTAATATATGGAACACTATAGGCTGTTCATTATACTGTATGGGTGACTATGGGTTGCGCATTATACTACATTGATAAAAAAAAATATGAAAATGGGCTGTGAAAATGGGCTGTGCATTATACTATATGGATTGCTATTGGTTTTGCATTATACAACAAGGATGACTATGGGATGAGCATTATACTCCATGGATAACTATGGAATGAGCATTATACTCCATGGTTGACTATGGGATGAGCATTATACTCCATGAATGACTATTGGCTGTGTATTATACTACATATATGGATGACTATGGGCTGTGCATTGCACTACTACATTGATGACATTTTTTTATTTAAATGGTGAAAAAAAATTATGAAATTCTTAAGACAAAATTTTGCTTTGTCGCCATTTTCCCAAGACCTATAGCATTTTTATTTTTTGTGATATGGAGCTATATGAGGGGCTATCTTTTGTGCCGTGAGCTGACATTATATTGATACCATTTTGGGATAGATACAATGTTTTGATCGTTCTTTACAGCATTTTATTGCAATGTTGTGGCGGCCCAAAAAAAAGTAATTCTGGAGTTTCAACTTTTTTCTCGTTACGTTATTTACAAATCTGATTAGCTTACTTTATATTTTTTATTGTTTTATTTTGAATGGAGCAAAAGGGGGTGTTTTGAACTTTTGGTTTTCATTTTTTTATTACTTTTTAAAACTTTTTTTTTTTTTAACTTTTTACTGGCTTCAATAGTCCCCTTAGGAGACTTTGAAGCTGTGATCATCCGATCGCCTGTGCTACACATAGAAGGGCTTTAGCCCTGCTAAGTGTAGTTGAAATCACTATCTCTTATGAATGCCGAATCTTCGGCAGACCCCTGGCTCTCATGACAACCCATCGGCGCCCCGTGATCACGTGACAGGAGTGTTGATGGGTGGGTCTTGTGACACACTTCTAGACATTGCGTGTTAAATGCTGCTGTCAGTGATTAACAGCCGCATGTGGATGTCGCATGAGCAGGGAAAGATGCGGGCTCAGCATCGGAGCCCGTATCAAAGGAAGGGACACGACCTTGGACGTACCAATATGTCCAAGGTTGTGAGGGGGTTATACCTTCTACTAAATTTAGGTCATTATAATTTAGGACTAATTCTGAATATATCTGAAATTTGATGAAAATTTAAAAATTTTTAATTTGTATACCTTTAAAACAGTCAGTTCACATAAAATGGTTAATAGATAACTTTTACAGAATTAAACCTACAGTACATTTAAGACCATGTCCAGCATTTAGTCAGTATTTTACATCAGTAAGCCAAAATCAGGAACGGAACAATAAGGCCACGTGTATACGTGAAGTATTTGGTGAGTATTTTAGCTGAAGATTTGTAAGCCAAAACAAGGAGTAGAACAAAGTATAAGGCTACATTCCCACAATGAGCTTTTGATGTTGCCGAATTTCTGCACCATTTCTACACCTATTATTTAAATTAAGTCATTTGCATTTTTTCATTGTGTTTTTGTGAGCGTTATTTAACACTGTCTCTGTTTGGTGTGTCATTCTTTAAATAAAGCTGCTTTGTTTTTGAAACTCCTTGGTATTTTGATTTCATTGAAATTTATTCATATAGTTAGGTGCGGATTACATGTGTTTTTGATGCGTTTAAGCTGTGTAAATGCACTAAAAACACATGTGCATTTTTACCTGCGGATTTTCCGAATCTAGCGTAAGTTTATGAGGAAAATCTGCACAGAAACCTCAGCGTACCCTCAAGGGAAATTGACATGTTGCGCATTTGAAAAATGGACCGCAGGTCAGTTTACACAACGTAAAGAAGAAGCACGGTGGGCGTGAGATTTCTAGAAATCCCATCCACTTTGCTGGAACTGTAAGATGTTGCGTTTAAGATGCAGGGAAAATGCGCAGTGTCAAAAACGCAATAAAAGCTCATCATGGGAACGAAGCCCGTAGAAACACGCAACACTTCTGTATTTTTCACCCACTCCTGATTTTGGCTTACAAATACTGATGTAAAATACTGAACATGTGAACGTAGCCTAAATCTCCAAACACACTACAACAAGACCCCTGTGAGATGAACTAAACACAAAACAAACCAAATGGGACAGGAACCAGTTAAGGCCATTTGCACAAGCGTCTTTTTCAGCTACATTCTGCCTAGAATCCGCTTGAAAAAGTGCCACATAGGCATCCCATAAAATGAGCATTGTGCACAGTAATGTATTGTGATTGCTGGCCACGTTATGCCTTATTTCACTTCTTTTAACTGTTTTAGGGTTCGTAAACCCTGAAGCGGTTAGAAAAAGTAACATGTTCAATCTTTGGGCGGCTTCTTTTGGGAAGCTGCCATGCTCTATATTCAGAGTACAAATTGAAAACCGCCAGTGAAACTGCTTTAGGAAAACAATTGTAGTAGAAATGCTCACTTACTATGAGTGCCGACCACTGGGTGGCGCTCAAAGCAATCGAGACATGCCAATCCATCGATGACCCACGATTACGGGACTGGGTCACCGATGGGTGGGGCTTAGGACATGCTTCCTGTAAGTGCAAGTTAAATCCCGCTGTCAGAGATTAACAGCGGCATTTAACTGGTTAACAGCGTTATCATCAAGTGGCTTCAATTGGGAATATGTGGCAGCTGCGATGCTGTGTGCACATACCCTAATACTGGATTTGTCAAATGAAAAAAAAAGATTGTAATAATAATATAAGAGGCCAAACTAAAAAGATAAGCATCAGGGGGAAGTTCTGAAAATATGGTAGCAAACAAAAGTCTCCCTGATGCAAGAGGCATTCCCCCCCCCTCCACATTTTGTAGCCATCGGTTTACAATAGTAATGTGGCACTAGCAACACTAGGAAAGCAATTAGCATATATTATCAATATAATTGTACATGTCATAAGAAATACTGAAAGTCACACAGTGTAATAATGTTAGATATAACTAAGATAATACCACAATCATGAAACCAAGAGCTCAGAGATGATCCCAGAAATAAAGGACCTTTATATAGATACAATATATTACTTGCCAGTTAAACAGCGTAAAGAGCAACAAGCCTACTGTGAGACAGTGAGTGGAATTATATTCGAGGACCGGTATGTATCCCCCAGGATGTGCTTAAAAGCATATTGAATCGCTGGAGAGCAGAGTAATCACAGTTACTATACAAAATAAAAGTGTGGACTGGGTCAAGTTATTTGACCAAATCAGTTTAGGAAAACCTGTATTGGGCTTTTATTTTTGGAGAGATCTGTAGGATGGTAGTGGGACGGATTTCTCCCTCCATTCTGGACTGTACAAATGGCCCATGGTCATGGTTTTTATTTAAACCTGCAGTTAAGTTTTGGATTTCACATGAAGCAGAACTGAAGGCACTGTGGATGTATGACTAGCTGTGTGAAGCTAGCACAGACCAGAGCCAGCAACGTGGGCATCAACGATGGCACCCAAGAACCTTACGGGGATGCAAGTGCTAGCTGCACTGGGCTTTATTGAAGTGTTCCCAGCTGCTAATCGGAGGTGAGCAATTTCATGTGTGCAGTATTTGGACAATAAAGGACATTTTACTTAACTTGCCTAGGTCACTGTCTCACTAAATTTTGTGGTGGAAACACTGCTGCCTTACATATGGTGGAGAATGCGAGCAGTGTGAATTGAAACATACCCCAAAGAAAACTGCGTGTCGGTAATTAAGGCTGCAAAATTACAAATCAGGCCCTTGGTCCTCCCCCAGCAGCAGCAGCTGCAGTTTAAGTGGCAACAACAGGATCAGCACAAACAGCAAAAGCTGTACCAGTAGAAGCAGACGAACAATCTGATTCTGCAACAGACTGTGGCCCTGTGAGAGACTGCCAACCCTGGTTCGTCTTGAGGCCTGGGACATAGTCAGGTCGACACTGAGGAAGATGAGTCCAGAGGACAACATAGAAGCTTTCCTCACCATGTTTGAATGCACAGCGAAGTGGGAGAGCTTGCCAATTTTACAGTGGGCTGAAGTGGTGACTCCGTTCCTGATGCGAGACTCCCAGCCAGGAACAGAGGTACTTTAACCTCCGCCAGGAGGATGGCCAGAACTATGGGAAACTCAAAGGTGAGATCCTTGCCCGTATGGAAGTTAATACATATGTATGGGAACACCTTGAGTACCAGTTGTCATTTGTAGAAACCAGCCCCGCTTGGCGTTTGATTTGTTACAGTTACAGTAAAAAATGGCTCCAGCCTGAGACCTTGAGCCCAGCCTAGATGGTAGAGAGGGTAGTAGTCGACCAGTTGGTGCGACCTTCGCCAGTAGCCATACAGCGCTTGGCGTGACAAGGGGACCCATGAAGCCTATATCAGGTGGCCTGATCTAGGGTAAGGTGGCCACACACGACTTTGTACGAGATTCTGCCCCACTGCAAATATCATGCCGGGCCCTACGAGCCCAGAAACATGTCATAGGGATACGATTCTCTGCTGCGGTTAGTCCGGACCATGCCACAATTGATCGGGAAGAGTCCAGTATACCCTAAACCGATCTCGCTAAGTCCCACTGCTATCAGGTGCTGGCTGTGCCAAGGGCCAGGACATGTGGTGGCTGCCAACTTCTCCCTGACTGCAAAGCCCAATGACTGCGGGTTTACTCAACGGTTATCTATATATGCCCAGACAAGCAATGAGGGGAATGATGGGGTCATCAGATGGTTTCTGTCCTTAAAAAAAATTAGTTTTTGAGTGGAACATCGAGGTAGGAAGTCACAAAGGAATGTGGATGCCCTGTCACGGGCACCCTGTTCACAGGTGTTCAACCCCACAAGTTACAACAGAGGGGTGGGTGGTAGGATAATGAGGGGAATCAAATTCGAGGGCCATTATGTATTCACCAAAATGTGCTAAGAAGCATACTGAACCGCTGGAGTACATACTAATCACAGCCACGGCTGTTGTTATCATGCAAAGTAAAAGTAAGTGTGGACTGGGTCAAGTTATTTGACCAAGTCAGTTTAGGAAAACAACCCTCAATACACCAGTAAACAAGCAAAATCTTGGTTCCAGTCCAACAAATTGGAGGTTATGGAGTGGCCAGCCCAATCCCCGGACCTTAATCCGATAGAATACTTGTGGGGTGACATAAAAAATGCAGTTTCTGAGGCAAAGCCAACAAATGCCAAAAAATTGTGGGATGTAGTCAAAGCATCCTGGGCTGGAATAACAGTTGACAGGTCCCAGAAGTTCGTTGACTCTATGCAACATAGATATGAACCAGTTCCAAAAAAACTGTGGGTATACAACTAAATATTAGGTTAGTGATCCACAGGAATGCTAAATCTCCAAAAAAGAGTACATATTGTGAGTTTGTAAAGACAAATGCAGACACTGCTATTATTTTGAACAGCCCAATGTTCATTTTTTTGTTATTTTCTGTAAAGTAGTTAAAAATTATATACATTTCTCTTCATGTTTTGAATTAGAAAACAGTGTGCAATGTTTCCAATGAATCGAAATAAAAACTAGTATGAAGATTTTGTGCTTAACTCATGTTTTTGAACTCTGCTATTATTTTGAACACTACTCTATAGGTCATTAAGGGTATACAATTAACTTTCAAAGTTTCATATTTTTCAAAATTTTCTGAAACTTTGAAATATTTTCATGAATAACAACAAAACATACTGATCTAAATTTACCAGTAGCAACAGGTACAATGTGTTACAAAAACAGGATTTTTGGTTACTGACCGTAAAATCTGTTTCTCAGAGCCTTCATTGGGGGACACAGGAAACCATGGGTGTATGTTGCTGCCACTAGAAGGCTGCCACTTTGCTGGGGAGGAGCTATTTTTTTTTGTACATTGTACACCTCACCAACTGCCATTAAGTTAATCAGTTTGTATACAAGCAGTAGGAGAAGCAACATTAAACAGAGAGAAATACAAGAAAAAAACAAACTGTAACATAACAATAAAAGTTAGTAAAGCTGTCAAAATGGGAGGGTGCTATGTTCCCCAATGAAGACTCCGAGAAACAGATTTTATGGTGAGTAACCAAAAATCCTGCTTTCTCTATTGATTCATTGGGGGACACAGGAAACCATGGGATGTCCAAAACCAGTCCCTGGCGAGGGAAACAACAGAAAGAAACTCCATTCAGGTGGGAGAACTAACCACTGTCACCTGAAGGATTCTCCTACCTAGGGTGGCATCTGCTGAAGAATAGGTATGAAACCTGTAAAACTTGGTGAACGTGTGGATGGAGGACCAGGTTGCCGCTTTGCAAAGCTGTTGTCACAGCTGTGTCAGGTTTGACAGACAGTCATTCTGGATCCAGCTATAGAAAGTCTCTGCACTTGGCCTTGCAGACATCTTCTTGATCCTTCCATCATCGGAGGACCCAGCGGTGATCTCCACTTTCTACGGCTAATTGACACACCTTTGCTGGATCTTTAACCCCTTTCCGACGTGGTCAGTAATAGTACGCACCACATCGGAAAGGCCGGTTCAGCGGGGGCTCCGGCGCTGAGCCCACGCTGAACCGGGCACATGTCAGCTGATTTATACAGCTGACATGTGCCCGCAACAGCCGCGGGTGGAATCGCGATCCACCCGCGGCTGTTAACCAGTTAAATGCCGCTGTTAATCTCTGACAGCGGGATTTAACTTGCACTTACAGGAAGCATGTCCTAAGCCCCACCCATCGGTGACCCAGTCCCGTAATCGTGGGTCATCGATGGATTGGCATGTCTCGATTGCTTTGAGCGCCACCCAGTGGTCGGCACTCATAGTAAGTGAGCATTTCTACTACATAGAGGCGATCTGCTCATCGCCTCTATGTAGCAGAGGCGATCGGACAGCTGCTGCTTTTAGTCTCCTATGGAGACTATTGAAGCAAGCAAAAAGTGTAAAAAAAATGTTTTTAAAAATATTAAAAAAATATAAAAGTTTAAATCACCCCCCTTTTGCCACATTCAAAATAAAATAAAAAATAAACCCCACATACACATATTTAGTATTGCCGCGTTCAGAATCGCCCGATCTATCAATATAAAAAAAGAATTAATCCGATCGTTAAACAGCGTAACGAGAAAAAATTTCCAAACGCCAGAATTACGTTTTTTTTGGTCGCCGCAACATTGTAATAAAATGCAATAAAGGGCGATCAAAACATGGGATCTACCCCAAAATGGTATTAATAAAAATGTCAGCCCAGCGCGCAAAACATAAGCCCTCACCCGGCCCCAGATCCTGAAAAATGGAGACGCTACGGGTCTCTAAACATTTTTTTTACCAAATTTTGGAATTTGTTTTCACCACTTAAATAAAAAATAACCTATACATGTTTGGTGTTTAAGAACTCATAATGACCTTGAGAATAATAATGGCAGGTCAGTTTTAGCATTCAGTGAACGTGGTAAAAAAACAAAAAACAAATGTGGAATTGCATTTTTTTTGCAATTTCACCGCACTTGGAATTTTTTTCTTGTTTTCTAGTACACAATATGGTAAAACCAGTGATGGCATTTAAAAGTAAAACTCGTCTCGCAAAAAATGAACCCTCACATGGCCATATTGAGCAAAAAATAAAAAAGTTCTGGCTCTGGAAAGAAGGGGAGCAAAAAAGAAAACGCAAAATGATCCGGTCATTAAGGGGTTAAATACACTCAGTTTATCCAGAAACTTGCTGGTGATAGAGTAAATTCCTCTGTACAGGTCTGAATTCTAGTAGTCGGCTAGGTTATCCTTGGAGTTCCTTTGTAGATTGTAGTCGTTATCTCTCTGGTGTCTTCTCAAAGTTAAGTGTATCCCCTTGTATGTCTCCCTTGTTTGTCTTTAGTTGCAGTGGGGCTGACTAGTGCTCACCCCTCCCTAACTAGGGCCTAGCTCTAGGGTCAGCCAGGGCTAAGGTATCCTGCTTGGCGATCGGTGCGGAACCTATTTAGGGATGATAGGGGAGTCATGGAGTTGTTAGATCTGCATTGGGGTCTCCACTCCCCCTTTTCTCTAGTTGCTGGGCTAACCACCTTTTCCCATCTTCGTACGCTGGTTTTTTTCCATAGCTAGCATGACAGCTGTAGAGCGGACTGCCCAGGAGGCGCCAATAGCTCTGGTAGATTGGGCTTAATTCCGGGAGGAGCAGTCCTGTTCTTACTCCGGTATGCCTCAAAGATTGCCGTCCGGATCCAGAGAGAAATTGTAGCCTTAAAAGCCGGAAGGCCTTCCGCACCCCCTCAGGGATAACAAAGAGGTATTCGTCTTCCGGAAGGGGGCGGCCCTTGCAAGATAAACCCTAACTGCTCTGACAATGTCCAACCTATTCAGGGAACACACCAGAGGGTGACAGAGCCAGACAAAAACAAGGGAGGATGAGGTCCTCACTGAAGTGAAAGGTGGAGACCACCTGGGGAGGAACGAAGGCACCGGTCGCAAGACCACCTTGTCCTGGTGGAGGATCAGGAAAGGAGATCAATAGAAAAAAAGGCCGCCAGCTCTGAAATACACCGAGTGAAAGTGATGTCCACCAGAAAGACCACCTTCCAAGAGAAAAAAGACAGAGACACTTCTTGCAGCAGTTCAAAGGGGGAACTCCTAATGGCCCCCAGAACTAGGTTGAGGCCCACCCGGGATCGACGAGCGTTCGGTACGGAGGGACAGAGTGAGCTATTCCCTGAAGAAAGGTTTTGACCTGAGAGCGAGATGCCAAATTCTTCTGGAAGAGGATAGTAAGTGCAGAGACTTGGCCGTTCAAGGAGCTGACAGCAAGTCGTGCGTCAAGCCCAGCCTGAAGGAAGGCCAAAATTGCCGGAAGGGCGAATGTCATAGGTGCGTTGTGATTAATCTCACAATGGAAAAAGGCCGTCTGATAGTATACTCGAGACGATGATGGCTTCCATACCCAGATCATCGTCTCAGCAACTCGTTCTGAAAATCCAGATGCTCTTAGGACCAGGGTTTCAACAGCCAAGCCGTCAAATCGAGCAACCGAGAATTTCCGGTGGGAGATGGGGCCCTGGGAAAGCAGAGCTGATCTGTCCTGGAGCTTCCAAGGGGCATCTGCGAGAAGACTGATGACCTCTACATACAAGGACCTCGTGGGCCAATCCGGAGCGATCATGATGACCGGCACCCCTTCTGCTTTGATCTTCTTCAACAGTCTGGGAAGAAGGGAAAGAGGCGGGAACAGATAAGGAAGTGCAAACTGCAACCAGGGTATCGACAACACGTCGACTCCCACCATGAGGGGGTCGGAGGGACCTGGAAATGAACTGCGGCACCTTCCGGTTAAACCAGGACACCATGAGATCTACAACCGAAGTGCCCCTCCTCAGGCAAATCTGAAGGAAGACGTCCTGATGTAGAGACCATACCATCGCGACTGAGAAAATCGGCGGACCAGTTCTCGACGCCGGGGATATGCACTGCGGATATTGCCGGAACCCTGCTATCAGCACAGAGAAGGATCTTGGAGACTTCAGATAATGCCAAAGGACTCAAGAGTCTCTCCCTGGTGGTTGACATATGCCACCACCGTGGCATTGTCTATCTGAACTCGGACTGGTAGGCCTCCGAGAAGGTCCTGCAGTGACAAAGGGACAATGGAATGGCTCTGATCTCTAGAATATTGATCGGCAGAGTGGACTCCTCCTACGACCAATGTCCCTGGACAGCAATGTTGTGGAGTACCGCTCCCCAGTCAAGGAGGCTGGCATCTGTAGTCACCACTTGCCAGTGAACGGGGAGAAGGAATCGACCCTGATTAATAAGAGGGGAACACAGTCACCAGTTCAGAGACATCCTGACCCGGGACGAGATCCGAACTGGACGGTCAAGGGAGAGAGATGATCTGTTCCATTAGGAAAGGATGGCGTGCGGAAGTGGTCTGTTGCGGAACTGCTCAAAAGGAATCGCTACCAACACCGCCACCATCCTCCCCAGGACCGCCATAGCTGAGCAGAGCGATAATGGTTGAGGGGTCTGAAGAGAGCTAACAATCGGCTGGTGCGCGGAGAGTAGGATGCCGAGGAAGATCAGGCGCTGGGTAGGAACAAGACAAGATTTTTTCCTGTTTACAAGTCACCCGAGTCGAGACAGTGTATCAAGAGCAAGAGCAATGGAAAGACTGGGCGAGGGAGAAGGATGGAACCTTGACGAGAATGTCTCAAGGTAAGGAATGATCACTAGGCCCCTGACCTGAAGGACCATTACCGCTGCCATTATCTTTGTGAAAAGTCTGAGCTGTAGAAAGGCCGAATGGCAGGGTGACGAAATGGAAGTGGTCCTGAAGTACCGCAAAGCGCAGGAATCTCTGATCCACTGGGAAGATAGGGACATGGAGGTACAGTACAGACCAAAAGTTTGGACACACCTTCTCATTTAAAGATTTTTCTGTATTTTCATGACTATGAAAATTGTACATTCACATTGAAGGCATCAAAACTATGAATTAACACATGTGGAATTATATACTTAACAAAAAAGTGTGAAATAACTGAAAATATGTCTTATATTCTAGGTTCTTCAAAGTGGCCACCTTTTGCTTTGATGACTGCTTTGCACACTCTTGGCATTCTCTTGATGAGCTTCAAGAGGTAGTCACCGGAAATGGTTTTCACTTCACAGGTGTGCCCTGTCAGGTTTAATAAGTGTGATTTCTTGCCTTATAAATGGGGTTGGGACCATCAGTTGTGCTGTGCAGAACTCTGGTGGATACACAGCTGATAGTCCTACTGAATAGGCTGTTAAAATTTGTATTATGGCAAGAAAAAAGCAGTTAAGTAAAGAAAAACGAGCGGCCATCATTACTTTAAAAAATGAAGGTCAGTCAGTCCGAAAAATTGGGAAAACTTTGAAAGTATCCCCTAGTGCAGTTGCAAAAACCATCAATCGCTACAAAGAAACTGGCTCACATGAGGACCGACCCAGGAAAGGAAGACCAAGAGTCATCTTTGCTCCTGAGGATAAGATTATCCGAGTCACCAGCCTCAGAAATCGCAGGTTAACAGCAGCTCAGATTAGAGACCAGGTCAATGCCACACAGAGTTCTAGCAGCAGACACATCTCTTCAACAACTGTTAAGAGGAGACTTTGTGCAGCAGGCCTTCATGGTAAAATAGCTGCTAGGAAACCACTGATAAGGACAGGCAACAAGCAGAAGAGACTTGTTTGGGCTAAAGAACACAAGAAATGGACATTAGACCAGTGGAAATCTGTGCTTTGGTCTGATGAGTCCAAATTTGAGATCTTTGGTTCCAACCACCGTGTCTTTGTGTGACGCAGAAAAGGTGAATGGATGGACTCTACATGCCTGGGTGCCCACTGTGAAGCATGGAGGAGAAGGTGTGATGGTGTGGGGGTGCTTTGCTGGTGACACTGTTGGGGATTTATTCAAAACTGAAGGCATACTGAATCAGCATGGCTACCACAGCATCTTGCAGCGGCATGCTATTCCATCCGGTTTTCGTTTAGTTGGACCATCATTTATTTTTCAACAGGACAATGACCCCAAACATACCTCCAGGCTGTGTAAGGGCTATTTGACCAAAAGGGAGAGTGATGGGGTGCTACGCCAGATGACCTGGCCTCCAGTCACCAGACCTGAACCCAATCGAGATGGTTTGGGGTGAGCTGGACCGCAGAGTGAAGACAAAAGGGCCAACAAGTGCTAAGCATCTCTGGGAACTCCTTCAAGATTGTTGGAAGACCATTTCCGGTGATTACCTCTTGAAGCTCATCAAGAGAATGCCAAGAGTGTGCAAAGCAGTCATCAAAGCAAAAGGTGGCCACTTTGAAGAACCTAGAATATAAGACATATTTTCAGTTGTTTCACACTTTTTTGTTAAGTATATAATTCCACATGTGTTAATTCATAGTTTTGATGCCTTCAGTGTGAATGTACAATTTTCATAGTCATGAAAATACAGAAAAATCTTTAAATGAGGTGTGTCCAAACTTTTGGTCTGTACTGTAGGTGTCTTGGATGTCTATAGAGCACAGGAACTCTTGCAACTCCATGGAAGCTATTACTGAACGAATGGTGAAGACAAACCTTTCTGTTCAGCAATTTTAAATCCAGGATGGGACAAACTGACCAGTCCTTCTTTGGAACCACAAAGAGTCTCGAATAAAAGCCTGTGAAACGTTCCTGAATTGGAATACGAACGATGACCCCTGATTTGAGGAGAGAGGCAACGGCTTCCAAAAAAACCCAGGACCAGAGATGGATCCCTTGGGGAGAAGGATTCGAAGTAATCTCAGGGCCACAAAACAAAATCTGTCTTGTATCCTGAAGATACAACTTCTCTGACCCAGGTGTCCTCAATGGAAGCTAGCCAGATGTCCTTGAAATACATGAGACGACCGCCCAACCTGTGGGAATCCCTGGGTGGTAGTGAGTAAAGCGGAGGAGAACATGCCAGGCTGGGCCGTGGAGGATCTGCCTTGAAAGGGGTTGGTTTAAAGGAAACCCTTTTCCTCTCCTTACGTGCCTGCTGCTTCTCCCAGCTTGAGGGCTCATCCGTGGATGAAAGGGGCGAAAAGACCAAAGCTTAAGTTTCGGAGGAGGACGTCGGGGTTTGGCCAGAGGACGGAGAGAGCTTGTCCCTACCATGGCGTCCTTAATAATCTGGTCCAGCTTGGTACCAAATAGCTGCGATCCCTGGAAAGGTAGATTGGTAAGGGACTTCTTAGATGTCAAGTCCACTTGCCACGCCTTTAGCCAAATGGTTCTGCGGATGGCCACTACATTACTGGCCACTTGGGCGGCACATGAAGCTGCGTAAAAGGAGGAAGATACCACGTATTTTCCCGCATGAGATATCTGATCCGCCAAATCAGCTAACTCCTCAGCCCGAGCTCCAGTGAGGATGACTTGACTGAGTTGTTTAGCCCATGCAGAGATGGATTTTGAAACCCATGTAGTGGCAAAGGCAGTGCACAACATGGAAGATGCTGCTTCGAAGGCTGATTTGGAAAACTACTCTAAGAGCCTGTCATGGGAGTCCTTGAGGGATGCCCCGTCCGTAACAGGAAGACCCATGTTGGTGGATAACCTAGAGACTGGAGGTCTACCATGGGGGATGTGGTCCAGTTCTCAGTAACGTCAGAGAGCAAAGTGGTACAGGATGCCGAGACGCTTCCCTCTCTGGAAGCATCTGGTGAGGTATTCTCGCTCCCTGGAAAGGACCTCTTCAAATTCCTTTTGAGCAGCGAATAAATTAGGGGTTGGTCTAGACCATCAAAAACAAAACTGGCTGTTCAGCGGCTTCCATAGCGGTATCCTTAATGTTAAAGGTCTGGTTGACAGCTAAAATAAGGCTCTGAACTATGTCCCACTTGTTAGAGGCCTGGTCATAGTCCATGTCAGAGTCAGGTTCGGTAAACGTATCCGAGTCTGGCTCGACAGGTGAGTCAGGGGATGAGGACCGGGAAGAAGCTGCCCGCCGGGAAGGACCAGGGGGAGTGTGGGAGAGAGAGGAGGACCTGGAACGGCTTTCCTGCCTAGATCTCTTACAGCCGAAATTGGTAGGCTTAGCCGGAGGTTCCTGTGATTCGTTGGCAGTGGTAGAAGCAGGTGTAGCTAATCTGTATAATGCAGATACCAGGATCTGAGATACAATCTGTCACGGACCTTACCAGGGTAACAGGGAAGTCGCCCACCCGTGATAGGGGGAACACTCACTCCGGACGCAATGGGACCTCTGGGGTAGCAGGAGCGGGAGTAATGTTGCAGTTCCGACAGAGGAAAGAAAAGTGACCCGAAGGGAGACTGCATTTACATAAAGAACAGACAAATTCAGTTACCAGAGTAGTAGAGGCTGGAGGGCGAGAGTGCTCTCCTTTAGACTTAGACATGATAAAAGAGACGGCAGAGTCACTAACCAATGCCAGAGGTCAGGGGACAGGTAAAGATTTGCTGAGGAGAGTGCCAGTTTGCAGAGCAGAGCTTACCCACAGAAGTGATGAGGTCCTAAAGTCTGCTGCTAGTAGTCTGAGGAGAGGATGTATCAGGAAGGAACTGCTGAAGATACTCCTGGAGAAGGGAGGGCTCAGGGCGACCGGAGGAAAGCGCCTGTCACAAGCTGGCTGGATGTCGGCAAATAGGGGGCAGCAGGATGAAGCAGGAGAAAGAGGAGGTAAAAAGGCACGCAGATTCCGCGCCACTGGGAAGGGGACTTGACCGAGGCAGACAGAGAAGCCCACTCAATGAGGCCGGATAAGGGTGGAGCTAACCACAGACAGAGAAAAGCCCGCTTGAGGGGACAGGGAAGGGGCAGAGCTAAACACTGCAATTAGGCCACACTGAAGCCAGAGCCTAAATTAGAAAGTGAGGCCGGCGAAGAGGGGGGTTGCGGCATGAAGGCTGTAAAAGACGTTGCAAGTAGCCTAGAGTCCCATTTAAGATGCCCAGATACAGCCTGCTGCAGGGGAAACACAAATAAGCAGGGCCCCTGTAGAGATAAATGCACAAAGTTCAGACTAACGTGCCCGGGTAAGCACAATGTAACAGTACACAGTAACAATAAAATCAGCCCCATGCCTATGGAATCTTCTTTCTTCTTCCTATCGAACTTTGTCTTCTCTTAGCCTCTGGAATGAGAACCTGATGGAGAGCGAAAAAGAAGTACCTCTCCATCCCTGAAGATGTAGTGGGATCAAAAGATGTCCAGGCTTCATTGGGTTGTAGGACGTCCACCGCTCCTGAAACTGTCAAGCTCTGGTAGACAACCGGGCAGGAGAGGGGTGCGAGGAACGACGATTGGATCACCTGAACACACTGTAAGGGGTTGGGGTCCTAGCCGATAGTCATGAGGATATGGAGTGGCAGTTCACACCATACTCATAGCCTTTAAATGGGAGTACAGTGTGACCGTCGCACACTGTATCCCTCCAGAGCTAATCTAGGAGAAGAGCCTTCTGAAGAAGAGGGAGACACTACTGGAAAACTACGAAACTCGAGGTAAATCTGGGTCTAGTAAAATATCAGTGTCCACCTCCTACTGACACTAAACTAAACTGATTAACTTAATGCCAGTCAGTGGGGTGTACATTGCTGGGGAGAAGCTAACTTTTTTGTGCATAGTGTCAGCCTCCTAGTGGCAGCAGCATACACCCATGGTTTCCTGGGTCACCTAATGAAGCGAAAGAGAAAAGAAAATCACAATCTCAGTATCACTGGCAGAAGCATTTTACAGTTATTACCACATAAATTGATGTGTCAAACTTGAATAATGGGGCTGTCAGGAAGGTTAATACTGATTACCACAAGACAAGGTTAGGAGACATGGAATGGTAATGTGCAGTACATACCTGACAAATCAAGTCATGCTCTTCTTATGCTAAATAGTAATTAGAGGAAATACTGATTAGTCAGGGTAATACAATAATGTATGTAACATGAAAATAGGTGATATATTTATGCATGTTTAAATGTAATTTTTTTTGCAGTGCTCAGCAAAAAGTGACCACAACTCCTTCAAAAAGTAGGATTTTAACTAATACCTCACTGAACACAAGAACAATTTCCAAAATGCTGATAAGAAGGGTTTCACAGAACATTTTTTTTGACCCATAAAGCATAAAGGTAAGGTTAATATTATAACTTTCTTTACAAACTCTTCAGTTTTCCCACATTAGTTGATGCAAAAATGTATACACCCCACATCAAAACTACTACATGTAGTATTTTGTATGACCTCTATATTGTTAAGGACAGCACCAAGTCTTCTAGACATGGAATGAAAAAGTTGGTGACATATTGTAACATCTATCTTTTTCTATTCTTATAGAAGGACCTTTTTAGAGCCTGAATGTAGAGCGATTCTTAACTTGTCTCTTTAGAATTCCCCCACAGCTGTTCAGGTTGGGTTCAGACAGTCACAGGGGTACAGTGGGGCAATCATATTGAATTGGGGGTGTGGAGCCAACACATTTTGTGGGCAGCATTCTGTGCATATGGTGGCTGTGTGAGGAGGGATCTGTTTGGTATCATACCTTGTGTGTGTCTGGGGGAGAACTTTGAGGAATGATACTGTATGTATGGGGTACCATAAAATGTGTAGGGTGAACAGTAGTCATCCTGCCATAGGGGCATCTACTATGTGTATGGTGGCTGTGATGGCTATTATACTGTGCGTGGGAGGGAGCTTTGGGGCATGGGCGATATAAAAATCAATAAATTATATGGTTTTGATTGGCTGCTCGAAGTAAGAGCACGTTACAATAAGCTCTAATAATAGTGGCAGTTGATCAACATGCTTGTGATAAATAGCAAGCAGTCAAAATTAATATAATAATAACTTTGCTTAATATTTCTACTAATATTCTTAAATTCAGTGTGTTGGTTTAACCCTGCACAACAGGCGCAGTCTCTTATGTGAGCCCTTGAGAAAACTAATTGCTGACCCCAGATCCATGCTCTATTGAAGGGAATCTGTCAGCAGGTTTTGTCTATGTAATCTGAGGACAGCAGGAGATAGAGGCTGAAACACAGAATTCAAGGATGTGTCACTTGTCAAACTGCATGCAGTTATTTGCTAACTGTGAATGGTTTATCACTAAGCCATTGTTTATATGTATCCTTTATAAAAGACATAAAAATTTGGAATAAATAAAATAAGGACATACCGCATGAATGATACAAATGTTCCACAATGCTGTAGATTAGAAAAAAGCACATTACTACATGCATGTGCAAAATATTAACTACAATAAAAAAATTAAAAAAGAAAACTGTTATAGAGTAAAACAATAGTACTGAAATTTACATTAAAGGGAAACTTTCAAGTGAAACAACGCAATTAACCTGCACATATGGAGATAATCTGCAGGTTAATACAATTCTGAACCTGCCCTGCGCCGACACTTAGACCCCCCAAATTAAATTTCCCCCGGTAGTGATTAGGTTTCAGTCATGGGGGTGGCACCAACATTGGTTCAGTCACTGCTCTGATTAATAAAGTTAATGAATAAAGTTAATTTCCTCCCAGCTGCAGGGGTCTAAATGCCGGCGCCAGGCAGGTTCAGAAAGCAAGGATATTTTATTAGACAGAGGACAGCCCCTTGCTAATATGTTCCAAAGAGAAGAAAAACTAACAGCATCAAAAGGGTTCCCTATAAAGGAATGCTCATATACAGTACCAATAATAAGTTTGAACATAAATAATATTCCTTTATTTTATTGAAATGTGCTCATTGTAGATTCAGACTGAAGGCAGCAAAATCACGAAGGAACACAAATGGAAACTAGGAGTAAAGAAATACACTTAAAACAAACCAGGATATGTGTTAAACCTTTAGGCTATGTGCCAACAATGCAGAACTGATGCAGATTTTTCCTGAGCGTTTCTGCCTCTCCCTGGCAGAAAAAAAGCATGCGGATTTTACTTGTGTTTTTTCTGCCAGGGAGAAGCGTTTTTGCATGCGTTTTTTCAAGCGCTTTTCCAAGCGATTTTGAGCATCACTTGGATAAAATGCTTGACAAGTTGGTTACACAATATAAATCCATGCAACTGGCATGGATTTATATTGTGTGACCAACTTATGCTGCTTTAAATGCAGCATGAATAGTAAAAAAAATGAATTAAAATGTAAAAAAACAAAAAAAAAACCATTACACTTACCTCTCTGGTGGCCCCCGGTCTCCTCTCTGGTGGCGCCCTCGGTCATCTGCATCCCACGGTGTTCTCAAAGGACCTGCGTTGACGTCATTTAGTCAGCTGACAGGTCACGCGACCGTCGACGTCAGCGGTCGCGTGACCATCACATGACTAAATGACGTCACCGCAGGTCCTTTGAGAACACTGCGGGACGCCGAGGACAGAGCACGCCACCGGAGAGGAGACCGGGGGCCACCGGAGAGGTAAGTATAATGTTTTTTTTTAATTCTCTTTTTACTATTGGTACCCGAGTCTGGAGGAAAGTTTCCTCTTTTCCAGACCCGGGTACCATCCGTGCATTGAACCACACAACACACCGCAATTACGCACAATAAATGGTTGTGCTGCGGATATTTCCACAATGATAATCCGCATCAGAAATTTCTGCAGCACATGCGGATTATCATTGGGAAACATGGCAGACAACTTAACAAGCGTTTTTAATGCGTTTTTGTGGCGGAAATGCAGCCACGGAAACGCATTAAATCCGCATCGTGGGCACACAGCCTTATACATCCTCGGCATTGTCTCAAGCAGCTTCTAACTCAAAATGGCAGCAGTGGTAAATGAAGCTTGCTTAGACTGAACAATTCAGCCCTTCATAAGCCAGCACATACTTTGGTTTGTTTCACATGTGCTTTTTTACACTTTGTTTCAATATGTGTCCTTTTGTGGATTTGGTGTCTTAGGCTATATGCCCACAATGCTGAATTTTTCCTGAGCGTTTCTGCCTCTCCCTGGTAGAAAAAAAACGCATGCGGATTTTACATGCGTTTTTTCTGCCAGGGAGAAGCGTTTTTGCATGCATTTTATCATGTGTTTTTTCAAGCGCTTTTCCAAGCGATTTTGAGCATCACTTGGAAAAGTGCTTGCAACTGGCATTGATTTATATTGATTTATATTGTGTCACCAACTTATGCTGCTTTAAATGCAGCATCAATAGTAAAAAAAAAAAGAATTAAAATATAAATATAAAATATAAAAAATAAAAAAATAACATTATACTTTTTACCTCTCCGTTGCATCCTTTGTCCTCGGCGTCCTGAAATGACCTGTGGTCGTCATTTAGTCAGCTGACAGGTCACGCGACCGCTGACGTCAGAGGTCGCGTGATCATCACATAACTAAATTACGTCACCGCAGGTCCTTTCAGAACACCGCGGGACGCCGAGGACAGAAGACGCCACCGGAGAGGAGACTGGGGACCGCCAAAGAGGTAACTTTAATGTTTTTTTTTTATTTATTTTTTACGTTTTAATTATTTTTTTACTAATGGTACCCGGGTCTGGAGGAGAGTCTCCTTTTCACCAGACCCAGGTACCATCCGCGCATTGAACCGCATAACATCCGCAAGTATGTATGTATGCAGTTCAATGCAAGTCAATGGCGGCGATTTTGCACAATAACTGGTTGTGCTGCGGATTTTTATGCAATGATAATCCGCAGCGGAAATTTCCGCAGCATGTGCACAGCACATGCGGATTATCATTGGGAAGCATGGAAGACAACTTAACAAGCGTTTTTAATGTGTTTTCGCGGTGGAAACGCCGTCGCGGAAAAGCTTTGAATCCGCATCTTGGGCCCACAGCCTTAAGTCTAAATCTACAATGAGTACTTTCCAATAAAAAAAGGAAAACCATTGCATAAAAAGGATTCTTCAAACTTTTGATTAGTACTGAGCTTAACCCTTTCATGACACGACGTGACATTTGGGGGAAGTCGTATGTTGTGTCTCTCCCTTTGATGAGGCTCCGGCGCTGAGCCTTGATCTTTTCAGGCACATGACAGCTGATCTGATCAGCAGTCATGTGTCTCTAACAGAAGCGGGTGAAATCGTGATCCACACACGGCTGTTAACATGTTAAATGTTGGTGTCAACCTCTGACAGCGGCATTTAACATGCCCGGGCTGGAAGCGCGTCAATGGCTACGGCCATCGGCGCACCTGTCACATGATCGCAGGGCGCCCATGGGTTGGCCTGCCAACACGGGTTTTGTAGAAGACTGCAGGTTGTCTGCTATGAGCGCCACCCAGTGGCCAGCGTTCATAGTATATGAGCATTTCTGCTACACATAGCAAGGCTGAAACCCTAATATGTTCAGCACAAGCAATCGGATAACCGCAGTTGAAGTCTCCCAAGAAAAGTAAAGATTTCCAAAAATATTTAAAAAAATTAAAACCATATAAAGTTCAAATCGACACCCTTTTGCGCCATTCAAAATAAAACTATATAAAAAAAAACAAAAAACACATATTTGTGATATACGTATCGGCAGGTTCAGAAATGCCCGATCTATCAAAATATAAAAATAATTAATCCGATCGGTAAACGGCATAATGAGTAAAAAATTCAAAACGCCTGAATTACATTTTTTTGGTCGCCTCAACATTGCAATAAAAGGGGATCAAAACATTGTATGTACCCCAAAATGGTATCGATAAAAACGTCAGCTCAGGCCACAAAAAATAAAGCCCAAAATCCGGAAAAATGGAGACGCTACGGGACTCAGACATGGCGACATTTTTGTTTTTTTTACCAACTTTGGATTTTTTTTCACCACTTACACAAATAAGAACCTATACATGTTTGGTATCTGTGAACTCGTAAAGACATGTAGAATAATAATGGCAGATCACTTTTAGAATTTAGCTAGCATGGTAAAAAAAACACAATTGTGGAATTGCACTTATTTAAAAAAAAAAAAACTTTGGCACTAGGAATTTTTTCCCTGTTTTCCAGTACACTATATGGTAAATTCAATGATGTTTTTCAAAAGTACAACTTCCTCAAAATACAAGCCCTCACATGGCTATATTGAGGGAAAAATAAAAAAGTTATTGCTCTGGGAAGAAAGGGAACAAAAATCAAAAATGAAAACAAAGCAGAAAATTGCCCGGGAGTGAAGGGGTTAAAGGGAAATGGACACATGCTGCCTAATCCGTGGGCAGCATATCTCCATCACTGACTGAATGAACTCATCCATGTATATTTTACTCTGAAAAGCTGCGTTCTTAGGTTCCCTTTAAGTACAGTACCAAACAGAGAAAAACAAACTTTTACTAGCCACTCGCATCCCTGACATGACAGGCCTCTGCCTATGAGCGCGTACAGCCCTGAATAAGAGCATATAGCCAACATAGATAACATAGCACCTGGCTTAGCCCTAGAATGGTCCAGCTGTGCAAAACAGCATATATATGGCTAGAAAAGACACTATCACTTTGCTTTATGCATATTATGTTAATATTAACTTTTACTTTAAGTTAAGTTTAAGTTGAATTCAAAAGTTATATAAATTGTTAATCTTTTATTTCTATTATTCTATGTTGTCAAAATTACTTACAACTCTGAATCTTCCACGACACAGATGAACTTGCGGGGGGGGATGTCTTTACACCCACATGATTTACTGCAGAAACATACAAATCAAGGTCTCTTTTAGTATTAAAAACAAAATAAAAATAACATTTTAACTAATAAAACCATCATGGTGGGGGCATTGTCCTAGCAAATGTGGAGTGAAGACGTGTTCATTGTTCTCCTGGGCCCTAATCCACAACTAATCAGATTGCATTTTACCTAACCAGATGGGTGGCAAAAGAGAAGATAGACACCTACACCATCACAAGACACTACAATTACCATGGAAGGCAGCATCCACCAATTCCTTACTGATACCTCAGATTGCGCTCCTAGATTCAGATGCAGACAGTTCAAGGTTCTGGAGTGTCCATCTCAGTCTCCTGACCTCAATATCATTGAGCCACTCTGGGGAGATCTGAAGCGCACATTTCATGCTAGACAGCCCAGGAATTTACAGGAACTGGAGGCTTTTTGCCAAGAAGAATGGTCAGCTTTACCATGTGAGAACATAAAGAATCTCATCCACAACTACCACAAAAGACTTCAAGCAGTCATTGATGTTAGAGGGGGCAATACACGGTATTAAGAACTGGGGTATGTGAACTTTTGATCAGGGTCATTTGGATGTTTTTGGTTGTCATTAAGATTTAAAACGAGAAAACACAGTAGTTTGACAATAAATGGCTTCACCCAACCAATGATGAATTTATGTATCAATGGTGTATTTAAGTACTGATGGTGATGCTTGTGGAATACTGATGGAATGTTCTGGTGATGTATTCATTTAACGATGATCGTTCTGTTGATGCCTTCCCTCATTAAAAATAAAATAACAATTTAAAATATTTGGTATGTCCACATCCACAAAAGTCTTATTTTGTGCTTACTTTGCCTCTACAGCCTCTTCCTCAATTACTGGCCTTTTTCTTTTTTTCTGTTGCCTTCCTAAAATATATAACAAAACTGATTATGATTCTCATTCATCTCCATATTTACACATTGTCAAAAGCAGCAGTCTCCACCTCTCACTAATGAAAGAAGCAGAACCTATTACACACCATATGGATAAACCTATTGAGACACATACACATTACTCCCAGAGATGCTTTTATGGCATTCCTTTTTAAATCCAGGGTCATTAATATGGAGTTGATCTCCCTTTGCAGGTAATAAAGCTTCCACTCTTTTGGAAGGCTTTCTTAAAAAAAAAATTGGGAATATTTCTATGTTGACTTTTATCCACTCTTCTAGAAGAGCATTTATCAGGTCAGTCGCTGATGTTGGACAGGAGGACCTGGCTTGCAATCTCTAGCTCATCTGATAGAGGTATCTGATGGAGTTGAGGTTAATCAAGTTCTTCCACATCAAACTCATCCAACTATGGCTTATTTGGACTTTCATGAACTGCCTTAAGACAACATATTACAGCAACATGCTGAATTCAGTGAGCTCTTTAGAACAAGCCATTCTTTCACAAATGTTTGCAGAGGCAGACTACATGTTTAGATGCTGGATTTTATATACCCGTGCCATTGGGACCAAAAGAGAAAACCTGAATTCAATGATTAAGAGGTGACTTTCCATCCTTGTCCATACAGTGTAAGGGCTCTTTCACACGTCAGTGTGTCCGGTACGTGTGGTGTCAGTTTCCACACATACCCAAGACACCAAATGAATGGGTCTACGCAAATGTCAGTGTGTTTCCACGGACCGTGTGTCCGAGTGACACACACGTAGACATGTCTGTTTTTGGCCAGCAGCTTGGATCACATGGACCCATTCAAGTCAATGGGTCTGTGTAAACACATACGGCACACGGATGCTATCCGTATGACACGTACCGGAGCCTGGGATCAGCGGTACAGTTAGCGCTGTTCCCAAGTGTCGGGTGCTGAATGCTGCCCTCATCATTGTTCCCTGCTTGCACTGCGATCAGCACCAGCAGGGACAATGATGAATAGTAGTATTCTGCTCCCACAGTGTCCAACTGTAAAATAAAAAAAACTTATACTCACCTGTCCTAGGTGTCCCCCCGCTGTAATCCATGCGAATGATTACACGCGGAGAATGACATGCTGCAGCGAGAGGGCCCCGGAGCTGCGTTCAGTGAGTGACAGGACACCGCTTGATGAGCTCAGCAGAGGTCCGGTGCCCTCTTGTTGCAGGAGCCATTTTCCCCGGCTCCTCTGTGTGAGCGGTTGCATGGATTACAGCAGTGGACACTTAGGACAGATGTGTATAAGTTTTTTTTTGTTTAATTCTCATTTCTACAGTTGGACACTGCGGGAGCAGACACTTCTATTCTCAAAATTGTCCCTGCTGGTGCTGATCACAGCGCAAGCAGGGAACTATGATGAAGGCAGAGTTCAGCACCCACCCGGTGCTTGGGAACAGGGCTAACTGTACACTGATTCCCCAGCCCCTGTACGTGTGATCCACACACGGACACAGATATCTCCGGTACTGGTGTTTCTGGTACCGGAAATATCAAGACATGTGAAAGAGCCCTAAAGCCTCCTTCACATGTACGTGTTTCCGGTACATGTGGCATCCGGTTTCACATGCACCGGAGACAAGTATCCACACATACCTATTATAATCTATGGTGATCTTCGTATGACCAGTCCATTTTCTCCCGGCTGCATGGATGACAAGGGCCAATACAAGTTTATGGCTCTGTGTAAAACATCCTTGTAACATCTTTGTGCTGTACATGTTTAACATTGCAAAGTATAGGAGAAGCTTTTGAATTGATATTTCTGAAGTCATAGTGGAAAAAAAATGGATGGCACACGGATGGAACACTGATCCAAAATACTGATGACAATGGTACCAGTATTATATGGATGTGTTAAGGGGGCCTTAGTCAAAGGAATCTATTACACATGTCATCCTTCGAATAACAAACCCTGAGCAGGAGGTTGCAACGAGGTAGACATAGAGCTTTTTCCCAGGATAGTGTAACTTTGTCTTTTACTCCATTTCTAATAAGAGCCATAAACTTTTTATATTTCAACATAGCTGCAAGAGGGCTTGTTATTTGCAGAACACCATTTATTTATGAAATAAGTGGAAACGGTGAGGAGAAAAACACTAGTTCCACAAATTCTTATTTGGAGTTTTGCATTAGCTCTGCTCACTTTGTGGTAATGTGGTGGTGATCTGTTAACTTTGTTCTATGGGTCAGTATGGTTACGGGATACCAAATCTATATATTCTTCTTTTGATTTACTACTTAAAAATAAAATAAAACCAATTACAAAAACAATTTGGCTTTGTCGACAATTTTCTGACAGCCATAATTTTTTAAAAAGTGGGCATCCGGCAATCAAGATAACCCTTCGGAAATCTGCGTCCATACTGCACGGTGGGCACATGGTCAATAGAACTGATGGCCACCATGTTGAAGTCTTTTACATGCCACTATCACACTTTAAAGAAGTAAAACTGATGTGAACAGAGACAACTGTAAGGCTAGGTACACACTCTGTTTGTGCTTGACATTGGCCACAGTCAGGATGGGTGTCATCCATCAGCTATAGGGGCGCACTGCAAGGAAAACATACTGTATAGCATACGTTTCTCTGCCGTGGGCTTCTGTGTAGAAAGGCACAGCCCACTGTGATTTGCTTTTCCAGTTTTTTTGCCAAGTTTTTAATTTATTTTTTAACGGTGTTCACTGAAGGGGTTAACTTCAGTTTTATAGATCAGGTCATTTCGACGATAACAAATGTGTACTTTTATTTTTGTTTTTATATAAATATAGTTATTTATTGGTATGTTTATTATTTTTATTTTGTAATTTTTTTTTTAGATTTTTACAATTTTTTACTTTTTTTTTTTTACTTTGTCCTATAGGATTTTAATTTTTATTACTGTAGATTACTGGTACAACACATTTCAATGCTCCAGCACTGCAATACATTATACCTGTCAGTGTTAGGCAATGTTCACATATTGCGTTTTTGATTCATGTTTTTTATGCAAATTAACCTCTTCACCCCCTGGCCATTTTCAATTTTTGTGCTTTCTTTTTGCTCCCCTTCTTTCTAGAGCCTTAACTTTTTTTATTTTTCTGGCAATATGGCCGTGTGAGGACTTATTTTTTTGCAGGACGAGTTGTACTTTTCAACAACACCATTGATTTTACCCTATAATGTACTGAAAAACAGGGAAAAAAACTTCCAAGTGTGGTGAAATTCCAAAAAAAGTGCAATTCCACAACGTTTTTTTTTTTTTTTTATCTACCATGCTCACTAAATGTTAAAACTAATCAGCCATTATGATTCTCCAGGTCATTACAAGTTTGCAGATACAAAACATATGTAGGTTCGCATTTATTTAAAGGGGTACTCTGGGGAGATAAAAAAAATGTGTACTGTTCCTGCACTCATACACTATAAAGACAAAATGGTCAGTGCAGTTTAATTATCTTTATAACCCTTGCAATTCCACGTGACAGAATCTGCTCCTGACCACTCACCCTTCCCATCCGGGTCATTACATGATACACAAGTGTTCAGCCCCCCCCCCGTAAGGAACAGCCACCCTGAGAAGAGAGGACATGGCCTGTTCCAGTGCTGTTCAGAGCTCCAGCGCCATGATATCTGTTTGGTTAGTTCAAAAATATGGGGCATGCTCCCTTCTAGCAGGGCTGTGGAGTCGGGAGTCGGTGCCCATTTTGGTGGAGTCGGAATCCGTATAAAATGGTCCGACTCCAACTCCTAAAATGTATAATAAATTGGGTACAGTAGTTCAATGCAGTTTGTGGGGAATATTTTTTCATAAGAATTTGGGAAAGTTATGAAATGTCCTATAAATGTCTGTCCTATTCCCCATCTAAGGGTCTAGACTTTTAGCTGAGATTAATCTGTGATACAGTAAATTTATCACTTAAATATGAGCCATGCATGAGGGAGTTGGTGTCATGGAAATTGAGGAGTCAGAGGTTTGGCAAACCGACTCCACAGTCCTACCTTCTAGTAGCAGTCATGTCAACAAGAAGATGCAAACACATGCTCGGCTGTACAACAGGAAAAAATGGACCCCAAAATTTCAAAATTTGTTATGCAATTTATCCTGAGTACACCGATACCCCATATGTGGGGGAAATCCACTGTTTTGGAGCACGGCATGGCTCGGAAGGGAAGCATCGCCATTTGATTTTTTTGGATGTAAAATTTCCTTGAATAATTAGCAGACGCCATGTCGTGTTTGGGGAGCCCCTGATGTGCCTAAACATGGGAAACAACCCACAAGTGACACCATTTTGGAAACTAGACCCCTTAAGGAACTTATCTAGATGTGTGGTGAGCACTTTGAACCCCAAGTGTTTTACAAAAGTTTATAACGTAGAGCCGTGAAAATAAAAAAATCTCTTTTTTTCAACAAAAATTATCTCCTGAGTACGCTGAGGCCTCCATATGTTGGGTAAAACTATTGTTTGGCCACACGGCAGGGCTCAGAAAGGAAGACGTATAATTTTGGAATGCACATTTTGATGGAATGGTCTGTGTGTGTCATATCGTGTTTGGAGAGCCCCTGATGTGCTTAAACCAGGGCTGTGGAGTCGGTAAGCCAAACCTTGGACTTTGACTCCTCAATTTCCATGACACCAACTCCGACTCCATGACTCTGACTCCCTCATACATTGCTCATGTTTAATTGATAAATTTACTGTAGCACAGATTCATCTCAGCTAAAAGTCTAGACCCTGAGATCAGGAATAGGACATTCATAGGACATTTCATAACTTTCCCAAATTCTTGTGAAAAAATATTCCCCACAAACTTTATTGAACTACTGCACCCAATTTATTATATATTTTCGGAGTCGGTCCATTTTATACCAACTCCACAGCCCTGGCTTAAACAGTGGAAAACCCCCACAAGTGACCCCATTTTGGAAGCTAGACCCTTTAAGGAACTTATCTAGATGTATAGTGAGCACTTTGAACCCCAAGTGTTTTACAAAAGTTTATAATGTAGAGCCATGAAAATAAAAAAAAAAACACTTTTTTTGAACAAAAATAATCTTTTAGGCCCCATTTTTTTTATCTTCATAAGGATAACATGAGAAATTGAACCCCAAAAGTTGTTGAGCCATTTCTCCTGAGTACGCAGATGCCCCCATATGTGGGGTAAAACTATTGAAGGGCGCACGGCAGGGCTCAGAAAGGAAGAAGAGAAATTTTGGAATGCACACTTTGATGGAATAGTCTGCAGGTGTCATATTGCGTTTGGAAAGCCCCTGATGTGCTTTAACAGTGGAAAAACCATACAAATTACCCCATTTTGGAAACTAGACAGAAGGAATAAATCTAGATGTGTGGTGAGCACAGGTGCATCACAGAATTTTACAACATGGATGTGTAAAAATAAAAAAATATATACAGTAGTTTCCCCACAAAAAATTTGTTTTAGCCCCCAATATTTTCATTTTCACAAGGATAGCAGGGAAAATGAACTCATCTAGCGGTGCAGTGAGCATGTTGACACCACATGTGCCTCACAGAAATTTACCCCATTGGGCGGTGAAGAAAGAATAATTACATTTTTCACCACCAAAGTTTTGTTTTAGATTTTACATTTTCACACAGGAAAATGGGTAAAAATGGCACCAAAATTTGTCCCACAATTTATGCTGAATGTGGAAATACCCCATATGTGGCTGTACAGTACTGCTTAGCCACATCGTGAGACTCCGGAGGGAAGGAGCGCTATTTGCCTCCTGGAGCGCAGATTTTGCTAGAATAGTTTGCAGACTCCATTAACAGAGACCCTAAGTGCTAAAAGAGCAGAATCTCCCCTCAAGTGACTCCATTTTGGAAATTATACCCCTTTGAGAATTTATGTACAGGTGTGGTGAGGATTTTAACTACATGGGTGTTTTCCAGAAACAAGCAGCAGTGGATGCTGCTGACTGAAAATTGCAAACTGCCATTGTAGTGACCAGTACGTTACGCCTAGCTTGTGCTTCTGGAGACATGCACCCGTAAATTAGGCGGGCTCTTGTCGCAAAAGTAATGCCAAACATGTGGATGCTAACTGCGATTTAGGCACACTGTGGGGCTCAAAAGGGAGGTGGGCATTTGTATTTGGGAGCACAGAATTTACTGAATTTCTTTTGGGGGCAAGAGCCATTTCGCTTTTCCAGAGCTTTTGTGCTACTAATAACGTGGAAGCCCCCTATATTTCCGTTAACAGATGATGGACCCGAGTGGGTACTTGCTTTTTTCGTGGATTGAGCCAAAGCTTTTATTGTGATCCAAAATGTTATGTAAAATGTTCCCATTTATCCTGTGCTCTAAGCTCAGCAGTGATATCGGGGTTTCCATTTAAATCTAAGAGTGACGTAATTCAGATGAAACTCCAGAGGGATCCATTCATTATAATGAGGCAGCAGAGTTACTCTGGACCCTGTCTGGCCTCTGTTTAGCAGTGTCCTTTTTTTTCAGAGGTGAATAAAACTATGGCCGACGGCACTTTTTTATGCACACCTAATAAAAAAGACGGACATCGTGGGATTACAGGCCACACGGCGTCCACAGGGTCTCCATTTGCCTCATTATAGGAAATCTTCCGCCGGGGGTTCCGTCTGAATCACGTATTTCAGAGATTTACACAGGAAGCACTGTGAGTGCTCAGCACAGGATAAATGTGAGCCGAGCCTTACTGCAATCCTTGGGAGGCAGAAGGAACAAATCAGCAGCAGGTGAAGAATTGGCTTAATTTATTTTTTACGCTATTCCTTGTGCGGTGTAAGTGATTAGACGTCTTTATTCTTCAGGTCGGTGCGATTACAGCGATACCAGATTTATAATGGATTTTTATGTTTGGCAGCTGTCACACACTAAAAGTGCTTTTTTTCCTCCAAACACTAGTTTCTCCAAACACTAGTTTTTGCATCGCCATATTTTGAGAGCTATAATTTTTTCATATTTCGGCTGACAGAGTCAAGGTAACGATTTTAGCGGTAACATTTTTATTTACATTTGTCTTTTTGATCGCGTTTTATTCCACTTTTTCTTCAGCGGCATGATGATAAAACACCTTTTTTTTCCTTCATTTTTTTTTTTTTTTTTTTACCGTGTTCACTAAAGGGGTAAATAGTGGGATTGTTTCATAGGTCAGGTCATTCCTGACGAGGCATAATATTTATGGGTACTACGCCAGATGACCTGGCCCCCACAGTCACCAGACCTGAACCCAATCGAGATGGTTTGGGGTGAGCTGGATAGCAGAGTGAAGGCAAAAGGGCCAACAAGTGCTAAGCATCTCTGGGAACTCCTTCAAGATTGTTGGAAGACCATTTCCGGTGACTACCACTTGAAGCTCATCAAGAGAATGCCAAGAGTGTGCAAAGCAGTCATCAAAGCAAAAGGTGGCTACTTTGAAGAACCTAGAATATAAGACATATTTTCAGTTATTTCACACTTTTTTGTTAAGTATATAATTCCACATGTGTTAATTCATAGTTTTGATGCCTTCAGTGTGAATGTACAATTTTCATAGTCATGAAAACACAGAAAAATCTTTAAATGAGAAGGTGTGTCCAAACTTTTGGTCTGTACTGTATATGTTACATTTTTGAAGAACTGGGGGAAAGAGATTCAGTGGCCAAGAATTAATCTGAACCCAATCAAGACACCTATGGGGAATTCTGAAGAGACAAGTTAAAGAGGTTGTTCCATGAACAGAAGTTCATTTTAATCAATAGATTTTGAAATAATTATAATTTCCACAATTAGATGTGTTTAAAAAAAAGGTTTCTGTGCTGAGATAATCTTATAAATGTGCCCCTGCTGTGTACTATGTAATGGCTGTGTCTGACCGTGCAGGAACATGATCTGATCATACTACATCTCCTGGGCAAGGGGGTAGAAAAAAAGTGAATAGACATTACAGCAGGGGATCACAGATGATTCTTTCTTTGAAGTATAACATTGTTTAAGAACAGGCAGGGAAATGTTTTATCTCACAAAAAGAATCAGCTGTGAACCCACGCTGTAATGTCTGTATACTCTTTGGCTCCCCCCACCCCCTGCCCAAGAGATGTGGCATTATCAGACTATGTCTCTGTATGGTCGGTGAGACATGGCCATTACACAGTACACAACAGGGGCACATTTATAAGATCTCAGCAAAGAAACATTTTATTTAAACACATCCGATTGTGGAACTTATTATTCCAAAATCTATTGATTAAAATGTACTTTTGTTTATGTGAAAAACCCCTTTAAGCATCACTCTCATCCATCATCCAGGCTCTAAAAGAGGTTGTTCTTGAAAAAAGGGAAGAGATAGATGTTGCAATATGTCACCAACTTGTTCATTCCATGCCTAGAAAACTTGGTGTTGTCCTTAAAAGTCATGAAGCTCATACCAAATACTAGATGTAGTAGTTTTTGATGTGGGGTGTATACATTTTTGCATTAACTAATTTGAGAAAAACTGAAGATTTTGTAAGAAAAGTCATAAGTTCATACTTTAACTGCTGGCTACAGCAAGCTCCAGGGATAAAAGCTGGGAGGTAGCACAGGTGCAAAATACTGGTGAACAACCACTCACACCGACCATTCATAGGGAAAGGGGTGAATGATTAGAATTCTAGATGCATGTGAATAAAACCTGCATAATGTGCCAGTCACACAGATACGTGTAGTGCACCACGCCGGCTTATTATGTATAAGTGCGCCAACCATCCTATTTTCCCCACCAACACTACAGAGCCTGGTTGTATCCTGCAAAGATTAAAAATATTAGAGTTAATGGTTTATATTTTGAGCAAAATATGCAAGTTTGTAACCTGTGTCATAGGTCCCCATTTTCTTGTGAGTTCCTACACTAAAATTACAAGCAATTCACTGAAAAGGACATTAAATCCCCCAAAACTGTAAGAGCAAAAAGCAGCCTAATTTACCAATATTTGATCACAATACTAATGCATTAAGGATGTAGCTGACCACCATGATAAAAAGACAGAGCACTACACATACAAAGGGCCAGACTGGCCATTAGACGGGTCGGTACAGCCGTGGGCCACACTGTCTGGTACACTGTTAACAATATCAGCTTCCTGTGGATGCTGATACTGATAAGGACACGTTCACACTAGGTTTTTTTTCAGCTTTTTTTTAATGAAAATTTTCAGCTGTGTTTTACAGTACCAGCAAAGTTTAAGATTTCAGAAATCTCATGCACACACCTTGGTTTTTGTGTCATCAGTATTTTGTGCTTTGCATGTTTTTTTGTTGTACAATAGAGCAAAAAACGCCTCGTGTGAACACAGACATCAGGCTTTGCTGCATTTTTAGTGAAAAAAAATCAATTACAACAGTATGTGAAACTCATTTATTTTTGTGTTTTTCCCAAGTTTACCATCTTGTCTTGGTCACCTGAGATTACAATTTGGATTAGTACAGTTTAATTAAATTTTTGATGTTTACAACAATAAACATTGGTTGAGCCAGGTGTGTGATTGAACAATACCTGAGCAACTCAATGCCAGACCATAGTTTGAAAATAAATAGTGTCCTATAAACTCAATGCACTGCCAGTGTCTTAAGTAAACTATTCCTGAACAATTAACCTCCCTCAACTGTTATATTTGTAATTCGGGTTAATATAGTTTCACATATATTTTGCATTGGTGACATGTGTTCATGCTTCTGTGGTGAAAGCAAAGCTGAATTTTGGGATCTTGAAAAACGCACCAAAACTGGAGTTTTTGACGCAGCTTCTTTCCTGCCAAGAGATCAGGTTTTGCTGCAGAGAAAAATGCTGAAAAAACGCCTAGTGTGAACATACCCTAACAGTTGTGATTGAGCATAGAGCTACTATATTAGTGCCACATCGCTTACTGTTAGGCCACAGGATACCTCTGGCCAGCTGGAGGCCGGCACCGCACAGGGGATATCAGGCTGTGCGGTGACATCACTGCATCACGCCATGCGCATTCACTGAGACACAGGTTAGAAGAGGGGACAGAGACTCGGGACTGTGGAGAACAATCCTACTATATAGTGGACCATGTGGGACTATCATACTGTATGAGGGCTGTGTGATGCCTTTATACTGTATACTGTATTGGGAGGCCCAACATAATGTTAAGCTAACAGATGGATTAGAGAAGGCACAGCGCGCCAGCTTCAGCAATCAAATGTACTCGCGTCTTTCACTTCCGAATCACATCTGGGTGACATCAGCAGCGTAATCAGATCAGCGGCACCGCAGAGGTGCATACAACGTCGGTGGTAAGTGCTTCAGTGAAGCCGGATAGAAGATTTGTTGTAATAGGGTGGGGAGGGATTTGAGGAGAAAGTATGGGGAGCGATCAGAGTTGGGTGCAGACACAGTATGGAGAGCAAGGGGGGATGGGTGCTGACAGTATGGGGAGCGAGGAAGGGGAGATGGGTACAGACACAGTATTGGGAGCAAGAGAGGGAGGGATGGTGTCATGTATTCCACAGGGACGACACCGGGGAGATCACGCAATACCTCACCGTGCCGTCACTATCAGGATTTTGCCAGGGATCCGCGAGCACACGGCCCCACTACTCACTACGGAGGTATCGGCAAGCAACCAGTGGGCATATGGCGTCACACCTCTGGATTCCAGCGCATGGAATATGTGTTTACGCCCTCCATACGATCACTGTCAGCTTCACAATAGCCCAATTATTAATATTATTGGCTGCCACCACCGGCCGAGTTTGAAATATAATACAGGCCTGGCCAAACGCCTGCGTTCTGGTAGCATATAGCTTCGGGGGAGGGAGCGATTACAGGACAAAAGAAACAGAAATATTTATATTTAATCCAAAAGGGAGGCAGTGTTTAGGAAAAATATATACAAGGATGTTATAAAGGAGACATTTATAGTACAGAATAGACAGTTACATAAAATAGGATTACAGAAGAAACTTATTATAGAGTTCGCAGAGACGAATAAGTATAGCTGTAGGGGGGGCTCCCAGATTTGATTTGAGCGTTATCTAAAGCAATCTGTTGCTTATAGTCTCTATACCCACTTGGCAAAGAACATTGATCAATCTTCCGTCGGCTCTCTTGTGTCGAAGGGGAAGATCGGCCCACACACCCCTGTGATGACATCATGTGGGCTCGGGCTCCACCCTTCATGTTTGTATTTAAAACCTGCTTTTGGGATAACTTATCGCTTGTTGATCACAGAAGCTTGCAAACGACGCCATTTTTTCCGTTATGATTTTAGCTTCATTTAGAGACCACACATGGCGCAGTTTCGATCCGTTATTCTGGTGCTTTTGCACTACAGCTCCACGGAGGGGTTTATGGCTATGCAAAAATAAGCATATTATTCCTTGGCTGACCCTGCCACTAAAAATATAGGTCCCGTTATTATCGGACGTATGGAACTTTAGTTATTCCGTATTTCGTATCGGAGTCAAAAATCCTGCAGTTTGTGGTTGGGGAATTGTCTTAATTATTGTAAGTGCGTTTGATGCCTAACGAGCCATTTCCTCTCTCCTTCCATCTCTGCCCATCTGCTGGAGGTGTCTACTTCGCAGGTCTGTGCTAAGAGGAACTGCATTCGTATGTTAAATAGAATAGGCTATTGAGATTCTTGTACTGTTATTGGCATACAGACAGCTGCGTGGAGTGTCAGCTCTTGTCTCGTGACAAATAGGGGATAAGGGAGTGGTGAGGGGGGCTTCAGGGGGAGAAGGAAAATTTTCAATATCTCTCAATATTTCCCTGACAGATGGTTACAGACACAGTATGGTGAGCAAAGTGTGGGAATGGGTGCGGACACAGTATGGGGTGCAAGTAGACAAAATAGACACCGAGGGGATAAATATGTGAGGAGACAGTATGAGGAAGGGGGGAAAAATGTGTGCAGAGACTATTGAGAGGAATAGTGTGTGGGGGCAGTATAAAGAAAGGGCAGCATGGGAGTACAGTGTGCCGAGGATGGGGAATGTGATGAGGGGCACAGTGTAGAGACTGGGCACTATAGGGGAGACAGTGTGAGAGGACAGTGTGAAGAGGGGGCCCAGTATATACAGTATAGGAGAGGGGAAATGAAGGGCAAGTACCATAAGGAGGACAGTGTGTGGAAGTCATATTTTGTTCAGGGAACACAGTGAGAGGCAATTATTTATTGAGGGACTCAGCATAGGGCAGTTATTTTTATTCAGGAACATTATAATCACGCTACTATTTTTATGGGCATTGTGTGGTGATGTACTGCACAAGACCGGAGAAGATGGAAGTCTACAAAGACAAAGTGTGGATGAGAAAAGTCAATATAGCGTCTGAACAAGATGAAGAATAGAGAATGATTTCAATCAGAGACAATGTACCTGGACGTAAATGTTTGTATGTGATACTAATTCTCATCAGTACTGTGGTTTCAGCATGGTCCGCAGCCTGATGATGATTTATAACAACAACTCCCAGCATCATCTTACCATTGTTAAGGATATACTGGGAGTTTAGGTTCATGCGATAAAAATGATACAAATGTGTATGGATCTGATCTGACATTACTATTAATGTACCATGAACTGATGCCGGTTTTGGTGATGTAGTTCTGTGCTGATGGTGGTTCTGGTGCTGAATTCATGAATGAAAAGTGGTTCTGGTGATGTATCAATGGTGGTCCTGGTGATGTATTTATGTACTGCTAGTCATTATGGTAATGAATTTCTGTATTGCTGGTGGTTCTGGTGATGTATATCTGTACTGATGAGGTTTGTGATGGTGTGTTTCTGTATGGATGTCGGTTCTACTGATGCATTTCTGTACTGATAGTGATTTTATTGATGTATTATTGTGCTGTTATTGAATTTGATCGTGTACACATGTAATAATCCATGACTTGTATGATTACGTGATACATGTCTATATTAATAAAGCATTGTGTTTGACAAATTATAGGTTACTATATTTTTATTTATGTTAGGAGCATTAAAAGGGTTGTCTAAGTTTGTAATGAAAGTATGCAGTTACTCTACGTGACTGCAGACTTCTGAATTCCCACAGTGAGCACTGCAACCTAACTGGATTCTCTGGTGCCATCGGTGAGAGCAGGAAGTCAAGAGACCACATGTATGCGATTTACATACATGCAATCATGTGCCAACTAGACATGCATGGCCTCGCTAAATTAAAATTAATTGAGTGAGGCTGGACACATCTAGTCGGAATCTGGTTGGAAGTTTGCAAACACTGCGTTTGTATGACCGTACACTCTTGCCGCAATCATGGAAGAATCCTAAAAGTGCGCAGTACACGCATTGTGAGAATTCAGAAGCCTGTTGTCACCTAGAATGACTGCCCCGTAGCATTCCAATCCTAAAAGCGTGTAATATACTCACTGTCAACTCAGCTTGCTAGTTCCAGAAGTCATCACATGGCCAATTCACTCAAGCGATTTGCATACTTACGGTCAAGTGAAATCTAGCGTTTCTGGTTGCTGCTCTCAGTTTTTCACTGAACATTGAGAATTAGGAAGAGCAGCTAGTTGGCACATGATTGTAAGTGTGTAAGTCGCATATGAATGAACGGTCACATGACGACTACTCAAACCGCATGAGGAAGGGGGGTTGCGCCAAACTGAATTCTTGCTCCCAGTGTGGAAAACCTAGATGTCAGGGACAAGATAATAGAACAGCACAAAGCTGGAATGGGCTACAAAACCATAAGTAAGACACTGGATGTGAAGGAGACAACTGTTGGTGCAATAGTAAGAAAATGGAAGAAATAAAAAATGACTGTCAATCGACATCCATCTGGGGCACCATGCAAAATCTCACCTCGTGGGGTATCCTTGATCATGAAGAAGGTGAGAGATCAGCCTAAAACTACACGTGGGGAACTTGTTAATTATCTCAAGGCAGCTGGGACCACAGTCACCGAAAATTACGCCTTAAAGGTTTAAAATCCTGCAGTGCCCGCAAGGTCCACCTGCTCAAGAAGGCACATGTGCAGGCCAGTCTGAAGCTTGCGAATGAACACCTGGATGATTCTGTGAGTTATTGGGAGAAGGTGCTGTGGTCAGATGAGACAAAAGTTGAGCTCTTTGGCATTAACTCAACTCGCCGTGTTTGGAGGAAGAAGGATAAGTATAACCCTGAGAACATCGTTCCAGTCGTGAAGCATGGTGGGCGAAACATTATACTTTGTAGGTGCTTTTCTGCAAAAGGGGACATGACGACTGCACCATACTGAAGGGAAGATGGATGGGGTCATGTATCGCAAGATTTTGGCCAACAACCTCCTTCCCTCAGTAACAGCACTGAAGATGGGTCGTGGCTGGATCTTCCAGCAAGACAATGACACAAAACATACAGCCAAGGCAACAAAGGGGTGGCTCAAAAAGAAGCACATTAAGGTCATGGAGTGGCCTAGCCAGTCTCCAGACCTTAATCCCATACAAAACTTATGGAGGGAGTTGAAGCTCCGAATTGCCAAGCGACAGCCTCAAAATCTTAATTATTTAGAGATGATCTGAAAAGAGGAGTGGTCCAAAATTCCTTCTGACATGTGCAAACCTCATCATCAACTACAAAAAACATCTGACTGCTGTGCTTGCCAACAGGGTTTTTGCCACCAATTATTAAGTGTTGTGAGCGCAGCACAGAAGCCGGGGAGAGACAGGAGGCAGAGGCACAGCCTCTATATAGCAAGCAGGAGAGTACAACAGCTGAGCACCTCGTAACAGGAATGGATAGGAGGCAAATCGATGATAGATGGACAAATGGAGAGGATTTGGAGACAAATTACAGGCAGGGATTGTCTCCCTGTCAGAGATATGAGTCCATGGATAGTGACTGTTAACAGGAAAAGAGCATCCAGGAACTGTCAGTAGCAGTCACAGACTACTATTCCAATATAAAAGCTTGCTACTCCAGCCAAATAACAATGGCATAGAGGAGTTTATAATTAATGGAGAGATATGCGTTTCTTTATAAGGGATTAAACTTCCCATCTATGCTTCCCCTTAAATATGTCCAGATGAGGAACAATCATAATCAAAGGATCATAACTCCTACCCTTAAGATAATGAAGAGACCTTTAAAAGGCTGTCTGCCACCTGTCAATCACATGAATCTAATAAAAAAAATGAGAATAGCTATCAGGAGATGAGTTCTCAAGAGCGCATTAACACAGAGGATTTAACCCTCAACTGGTGAGGTGGGGTTTGGCACACCCCAGTGAATTTTTGATCGGCTGCCACGTTTCATAATGCCCTCGGATTGAATCATCAAAGTATTACATTTTCTGATACTTGCGGGTGTCAAAAATTTGTTATACTCATGTGTAATCAATCGCCAATAAGAAAACGATTAAAACTAATGTGATCTTTGCATTTTCAGTAAAAATAAGAGATTTCTAAACACTGGGGTATTGGAAACCCCACCACCAGTTGCGTGACAAAAACCCCACCTCACCAGTTGAGGGTTAAATCTCCAAGAGAGAAAGAAAGAATCTGCAACCTTACGAACCAATGGTCTAAATTATACTAACACATCCTCTACATCTTCTTACCATAGAAGCAATAGCTTTGTCTCAATTCAATCTGAATACCCCTTAGACACGTCAGATGCAAGCTCTGAAAACTCAAAAGGCATCCAATCACAAAATAATTATAACGAGTCTAATGGTCATCAGTCATTTCAGGTCCTTAATAATTATTTCATTAAGAACATACACGCTACCAACGCACCTGTAACAGAAGAGTTTGAGGAGAATTTGCAATGCTCTACTTCAATCCCTTGAATGTCGCCATACCCCAACTCAAGTTAATATTTTAGACAGGTACTTGACTAACCCAGAAGGTAATTTTCTTCACAAAACTACGACCGCAATAGACAAAGTTACCCTTATTCAAGCAATGCCATGAGAGACATTCATTAAGGATATATTAATGGAGGTCAATAGCCCTGATTCACATACCGTATTTTTCAGACCATAAGATGCAGTTTTTTTCCCCAAAATTTGGAAGGAAAGTGGGGTGTGTCTTATGGTCCGAACAGTACTTTACCGTTGGTGGTGGAGCGGGGATCGCAGGGTCCTCCGGCGGCGGCAGAGGTGAGATGCGGCTGGAGCCGGGGCCTGTACCTCTGCTGGTGTCCGGCGGTGAGGCAGAGGAGCCGGGGGCTCTGCCGGGCTGTGAGCGATGTCCTGCAGTGCGGCAGAGCACGGTGTACGGCTTCCGGGGGCGGCGGCCATCTTCCCAAGGCCGTAATCCACGGGAAAATGGCCGCCGGCGCATGCGCCGACCCGGAGCTCCGGCGTCCATTTTCCTGCAGATCACAGCCTCAGGACGCCGGAAACCGCACACGCTGCTCTGCCGCATCTCCGGAAACCACTCACAGCCCGACAGAGGCCCCGGCTCCTCTGCATCACCACCGGACACCAGCAGAGGTACAGGCCCCAGTCCACTGGCCCCAGGCCACAGGTCCAGGCCCGTCCACAAGCCCCAGTCCACAGGCCAGGCCCCAGTCCACAGGCCAGGCCAGGCCCCAGTCCACAGGTCCAGGTCCCAGGCCCGTCCACAAGCCCCAGGCCCGTCCCCAGTCCACAGGCCAGGCCAGGCCCCAGTCCACAGGCCAGGCCAGGCCCCAACCAGACACCGGCATCTCACCTCTTCTGCTGCCGCCGAGTTCCTGAGGCAGGAAATGGAGGGACCTGCGATCCTGCTCCACCCCCCCCCCCCAAGGTAAGATACCTAATCAGAGTATAAGACGGACCCCATCTTATAAAAATTATTTTTTTTCCTATTTTACACCCCAAAATTTGGGGTGCGTCTTATGGTCCAGTGCGTCTTATAGTTCGAAAAATACGGTAGTTTAGTTACATCCTCTGAAATTACAAAAATGAAAGTAAGAATCGATAAGGTAGTATCTTAGTAAACAACACAAAATCATTCGGAGATGGTGAGCTCAATTAATTCTTTACAAAAAGGTCTCATCTTTTAAAGCTAAGATGTCTAATCTTGAAGACATTTCTAGAAGGAACAATTTAAAATAAGAAGCATTCCTAAATCAGTCCAACCAATTAAATTAGATAGCTATATCACCAAAATACTAGCTCAACTAATTTCAAACATATGCAAAGATAAGACAGTCGCCAAGGTCTATAGGATTGCAAAGCCTCATTACATCTCTCCCGATATTCCAAGAGACGTTAAAGTAAACTTCTACTCCTTTTTAACAAGAAATACCACTATCAATGATGTGGAACTCAAAAACTATAGGCCCATTATGATTTCATCTCTTTATAGATCTATCAAGAGCCACTCTACAAGCCAGGAAATCTGTCTAACAAACTACAAAATAACTACTTTGTGTAGCATCGGCATCTCTGCCCTCTGCCAGGCAGAGATGTCGTCCCCCTTACCGCCGCGCTCCTACCCCGGCGTCTTGAGGCTCCCCTGCTGTTGCAGTCGGTACGCGCAGCTTCCTGGGCACTGTGCTTAAGGCGCACGCACTCCTTCCCTCTTAAAGGGGCCACGCGCGCCGTCCTAAGGAGTCCCCGGCCAATGGCCGGAAGACTTCTCACATATAAGGGACCTCCTCCAAAATGGAGGTGCCCGTGCAAGGTTGTTGCTCTGTGTGCTAACTTTGCTTCAGCCCTTAGGTCCCGCTGCCAGTCTGACTACCAGTCCAGTCCGCCAGCCTGACTGCCAGTCCAGTCCGCCAGCCTGACTACCAGTCCAGTCCGCCAGCCTGACTACCAGTCCAGTCTGCCAGCCTGACTACCAGTCTAGCCCGCCAGCCTGACTACCAGTCCAGCCCGACAGTCAGCTTCCAATCCAGTCTGCCAGTCTGTCTCTCGGCTTGGCCAGTAAGCCTATCTGGAGCCTTTACCTGCTACCTGTCTCCACCAGCCGGAACACACTCCAGTCTGCCTACGGTCCAACCCGCCAGTCTGTTATGGGCTTAGTCAGTCCGCCTACCCAGAGAACTTACCAGTAACCTGTCTTGCCTGCCAGCCAGCCTACCTGGAGGCTCCGGCCTGTTACCTGCCGTGCCTACCAGCCTGCCTACCTGGAGGCTCCTGCCTGTTACTTGCTGTGCCTACCAGCCAGCCTACCTGGAGGCTCCTGCCTGTTACTTGCTGTGCCTACCAGCCAGCCTACCTGGAGGCTCCTGCCTGTTACCTGCTGTGCCTACCAGCCTGCCTACCTGGAGGCTCCAGCCAGTTACCCGGGGTGTCCGCCAGTCTGTCTACCCGGACCACCCATCAGCCTGCCTGCCGTGCTCATCTGCTGTACCGGTCAGTCCCTGTCATCTGACCCATGGGAGTCACCTGCTCTCATACAAAGACTGGCCCAGAGTGGCACCTGGTCCCTCTGCTCGGTCCCTCCCTGGTTCACGGAGTCATTTGAGCCGCCGTGCGACCTTGGTCAGTCCGAGTAGATACTTAGTCACGCCCCTTTGGTCCCTCTTTGCACCGCAGCACAGAGGTTCCACCACTCGGATCCATAACACTTTGTGCGGGAATAAGCTACTGTTGGTTAGAATCAGCCACTTTGCAGGTCAATTTAGGAAGCAAGATTTACTTCCTTTTTTGCCAGTAGGACTAAATCTCCTAAGAACATTAAGGCTAAGTTCCCTCGATGCAGAAATGCTGCAGATTTTTTCCGCATCTTCCTGGCAGGGAAAAAGCATGCGGAATTTACATGCATTTTCCCTGCCATGGTAGAAGCGCTTGTCAAGCGTTTTTGCGTGCATTTCTGCATGCGGGTTATCAAGCGGTTTTCCAAGCGATTTTAGCATCACTTGGAAAAGTGCTTGACAACTTGGTCACACTATATAAATCCATGCAACCGGCATGGATTTATATAGTGTGACCAAGTTAATAGTTGAAAAAAAAAATAGTAAAAAATAAACATTATGATTACCTTGAGATGGCCCCCGGTCTTTTCTCCGGTGAGTCCGGTCTCTTGTACGGCTCGCGGTGGTCTAAGAGGATCTTTGATGACGTAATTTAGTCATGTGACAGGTAACGCGACCGCCGACGTCAGCGGTCAAGTGACCTGTCACATGACTAAATTACGTCATGGAAGGTCATTTTAGACCATCGCGAGACGCTGTGGAGCCAAGACGCATCGCTATGGAGACCAGGGGCCATCGGAAGGAAAGTATAATGTTTATTCTTTATCTTAAAGTCTCCTCTTCTCCAAACCCCGGTACCATCCGCACATTGAAACGCTAAATATCCGCATGTGCACATGTAGTCATGCGGATATTAAGCGATTCAATGCAAGTCAATGGCGGCAATTACGCAGCGTGTCCACAAAATTAATGGACATGCTGAGTATTTTTCCGTAATGATAATCTGCAGCGGAAATTTCCGCAGCATGTGCACAGAATATGCGGATTATCATTGGGGACCATGGGGCACGTATTACCAAGCGTTTTCGCAGCGGAAATTCCGTGGCAAAAACGATTGAAAAACGCATAGTGGGCACGCAGCCTAAAACTGCAAAATATCTTGAAACAAATCTAATCCCAATGCTAATTATCACCAACGGGAATAAAATCCCAGTAATTTACTCAGTCATCACAGACTACATATCAGCTAACATACACTTAATCCTATGTGGTTATTTGTTTCAAACCCATCAGGATAACAGAGACTCTCATTTCAATTAAAAATCAATATTTTTTATTCATTATCCATATTAAAAAAAAGAAAAACAATTTTTAAAAAAAAAAATGACAGGGGACATCCAGAAAAGAGAGATGCAATATACACTGTGTTCCAAATTATTATGCAAATAATATTTTCTCAGATTTTCCCAAATTACCTATATGAATTGCAGTCATTGTAATTTTCCAGTCAAATAACTATTAGAGTACAATTGAAAGGTTTTTGTACAAACTGCCTATGATAACAGTATATTTAAAAAAAATAAAATACTCAAACTGCACTCAAAATGCATGTTCCAAATTATTATGCACAGCAGAGTTTTCAACCTTTTCATTTTAATAAAGAACAAAAAAATGGGCATTTTTGAAATTATAAGCATTAGCAGGTTATTACAAACTGAAATCAAACCGTTTTCAACTCAAAACTTTATTCTAGGTGATGTTACATTTGCACATAGGACCCTTTGTCCGAAAGGAGCTTCTGAACTCTCTCGTCCATTGAATTTGTCAGGTTTTAGATGGTTTCTGCTTCAATTGTTTTGCATGAGGACAGAATACCCTCCCAGAGCTGTTGCTTAGATGTGAACTGCCTGCCGCCATCATAGACACTCCTTTTGATGATGCTCCAGAGGTTCTCAATGGGGTTGAGGTCAGGGGAGCATGGGGGCCACACCATTCAAGTCCCATTCAAGAGAATGTCAAGAGTGTGCAAAGCAGTCATCAAAGCAAAAGCTGGCTACTTTGAAGAACCTAGAATATAAGACATATTTTCAGTTGTTTCACACTTTTTTGTTAATTCATAGTTTTGATGCCTTCAGTGTGAATGTACAATTTTCATAGTCATGAAAATACAGAAAAATCTTTAAATGAGAAGGTGTGTCCAAACTTTTGGTCTGTACTGTATGTATAGTGAAAAAGCAAAGAATAAGCATGGGAGCTGTGCACACGGGCGTGTGACATCACCTACTGACTTCCAGGGATGCGCTACATGTGGACCGCGTGCGTTCCACTGCGCACCACCCGGAAGTCCCTTTTGCAAACAGGTGTAGTATACACGCAAGCGATGCGCCATCAAAGCACCTTACAGCTGGCACATGATTGATGGGATAACTTCCTATGGACGCACCAGCCCCGGAAGCCTGGCCTATCATTAGATATCTTTCATCTTTTCTTACTTTCTTTTTCATACATCAGATGATGCAATTGGCTACATGGCTCTATATATACTCAAGCCCCTCAGTGGATAGACACACCCCCGGAAGAAGCTTAACAGCGAAACGGCGTAGGGGTTCTGAGAGGTAAATGCTGTCAATATGGTCAGTTTGTAGCAATTTTTAATAGGTATATTGACTACTCCATGGCACTTTGCATAGTTGTAAGCAGTTGTTTACTCTCCAACTAATGGAATGAGATTATGCAGACAATTTTTTCTAAATATAAGCACTTAGCACTTTATGATCATAGATGTAAATGTCTGACTCCCTACTTTAATATAATTAGGGTATTGCATAATTTGCACTTTGTCAAATCTGTTTACATCTGTCTATAATACTGGTTCAAATATGCATCAAGTGAATAAGGTGGTTTAGTTTTCTGCTATACAATCATGATGAATGTGACATGACCAAGCTATATATTGCATCTCTCTTTTCTGGATGTCCCCTGTCATTTTTAAAAAATTGTTTTGTTTTTCTGTTTTTTTAATATGGATAATGAATAAAAAATATTGATTTTTAATTGAAATTAGAGTCTGTGTTATCCTGGTGGGTTTGAAACAAATAACCACATAGGATTAAGTGTATAGTAATATTTTCCCAGTGTCTAGTGTTGCTTAGAATTTCTTGGACTATGTGAATAATTATGTTTGCTGTTTTCAAACAGATTGGTCCATTCAAAATACTTAAAATGGATTTAAAAGCCAGAATGAATGCCTGGCAAACTAAGGCTTCAGATCTATTCAAACAGGGAACATCCAGTGTATGGTGGAATAAAACATCCTTAGAGAATTATTATACCAAAAGAATCATCCCACGTGGCTTACGTATACAAGTGTACCCATCTTTTGATCTAAAAGACGAGACTTTGAGCAATAAATGGATTAAGGCCGCAACTTTATGCTCACTGGATTTCATCCAGATCATCATTGAAACAAATACTAAAACCCTTGGTGACTTGGATGATGAGTTGGAGGCATTGGAGAAAACTATTCACAAGGAGATTACAGGGGAAAATTTTGAAAAACTTATGACTGATATAAATAAATGGGAAGGAGATATCAGTCAGATAAAATCTAAGAAACACCAACGAGATCTAACTGAATTTGAGAACAATAAAATATTTCGCTGGCAGATTAAAAAACATAAAAACGTCACTAAAGTCTTCAATCAAGGTCAGTCTTATGAAAGTCCTTATCAGTCACAGACGGATGAATTTTTCATCCTCTAGTGATATTGATAGCACCAGTAGTAGGGGCTTTCATATGGACAAGGGCAAAAGACAGGAACGAAGATTTCAGGATATGTTTGCTAAGGCTGCTGGAACCAAAAAGGGAGAGAACTGTAGCACCCTGAGGACTCGGCTGCTACAGGGGTATTACACCTCAAGCCAGAGGTGTGGTATTCCACTCCCGGGTAAGGATGGAGTGTGGAACTGAGCTTAGTAGGCTGCATGCACTACATACATCCCATTTCCGGGGGACAGAACTACGGTACTCCCACTAGGTATATGTGCAGGTACGACAGCGTCTGTCCCTGGCTGGAGTGGGAAGGGGGGTGGAACATCCCAGTAGTGTAGGGGCAGATAGGGGGAGTAGTCTGGGTAAAGCTAGGAGCTCATTGGGTGCTGGTCACCTGAGCTCACACATAGAGGGAGTATATAAGGTGGGCACCATCTTAGGTCAGGGCCAGTCAGTCTTTGAGAGTCAGTCAGCTCAGAGGAGCTCAGCCAGGAGGGCTGACAGGGAGCTGTGGCTCCGGCTGGGCCCAGCTCCAAGGCCAAGTCTGCAGTGAGGAAGAGAGGAGTAAGAAAGACCCAGAGAGAGAGACAGAAGGAACCCCAAGATCCCAGAATTAAGCCAGAAGGGTGAAGGGTTGGCGGACACGGGTACCGGAACCCGAACTGGTGGAGGCCACTTATCCTCAGCCAGAAACCGGAGGTCTTGGTCAAGATTTGCCACGACCCTCACCAAATCCACCAGAAAGGCACACCGAGTATAGGGTCAGGGAACCCAGAGAAGGGTTGACCACCAAGAGACCCGAGGGAGCCGGCCATAAGTGGATCCCTGGTGGGAACGGCCAGGAGGAAGAGAGAGAGAGACAGGGAAGCTCAGGACCACGCTCCGGACTGCCTGGGGGTTAGCCGAGTCCAGGACCTGGTGGACGCGGCACGGCTCGGGTGGTCACTCAAGGCCAGAGTGACCAAGGAATACCCGTGAGTAAAAACACTGAACTTGCATCTCGTGTCTCTGACTCTTCTTACTACACCATAACTACCCCCATCATCCGCACCAGCTGCCCTGAGGCCATACCCCTCCCGTTGGGGGTTATACCATCATTGCTGCACCCATACCACCGGCCTCAGCGGACTGTTCTGCAGCGGCGGCTTGCACTCAACGGGTGGCGTAGTCGATCAAGTTAACATCTACTGCCTTAGACTGCCACTTAGTTTGACACCCTGGGCACGGACCGGGTCACCGCCACAAGGACTACTACCCCTATCCAGATCCGGCTCCGGGTATCCCCTGAACATGGCCCAGGGGGCGCGTCAGAACCGCTTAAGGGTAATTAACTTGTCTTCACATGTTCTATCAGAAATTCAACTCAGAGTTCTTGAAAGAGGTTTGACGTTTTCTCCTCTTCGTATTTAGACACGTTCTCGGTGGTGAGAGATGTACATCTCCTTGCTATAAAGCTAGTTTTTAAAAAATTGCATAACAAGGCCGACCATCAGAGTATGTTTTCCATCGTGGAAGAAAGGGAAGCACTTCAGATTTTGGAATCATTGGATGATGAAAATCAACTTACAAACGTTGGTAACATTCCTTCGAACCTTTTTCACAAATCCAAAAAGTTCCCCCCTCTAAGTACATGCCCAGTGGTCGATGTCTTCACCAAACTAGTTACTAATGACATTCAATCTCTTCCAAGCTGTCCCCCTGGAAGTCAAACATTAATAAAACAGGAGAGAGCAGCTGTAAAAGAATTACAATCCCTCCCCGACGTGGTATATAAACCAGCAGATACGGGGGGGAATCTGGTGGTGCGGCCCACCTATTTATACGAAAAACAAGCCCACCATCTTGCTATAAAAAAACTGGTATATAATCCGACCCCTACCTTCCACAATGAATTAATTTTCATCATGGAGAAGGCTTTGGAGAAGGGTATTATTACCCAAAAAATGTTAGATACAATTAATAACTTTCATCCAAAACTTCCCACATTGTATCTCATTCCAAAGGTCCACAAAAAGCACACTGACCCCCCGGTAGACCCATTGTTTCAGGCAATGGGGGATTATGTGAGGTAATTTCCGACGTCATTGATTATTTTTTGAAACCTATCGTATCCACCCTACCATCATTCATCCAGGACACCAATGCGGCTCTCCAAAGATTAAACCACCTTTATATTCCAGACCAAGCCATCATGGTAACGGCAGATGTGGAAGCCTTGTATACTTGTATAAAACATGAAGATGGCTTGAGAGCGGCATCTTGGTATCAGACATCTACAAATTTGGATTCAGAGCTAGCTGACTTAATATTGATCCTCCTGGAATATGTCCTCAAGCATAATGTATTTATTTTTCATAATTTTTTTTATTTACAACTACAGGGCACAGCGATGGGGGCCTCTTGTGCCCCCTCCTATGCCAATTTGTTTATATGAGCTTGGAGAGGGACATATTCCAGGGAAATCAATTCCTGGCATTGATTTGGTGCAAGGGTGGATGCGATATATCGATGACTTATGGTTTATGTGGGAGGGGTCAGTGGGGGATTTGGATATTCTGATGAAAGCTCTCAATAATAATAATAATCTTAACATTAAATTGACATATCATTTTCATAGAGAGCTAGACTTCTTGGATCTCAAAATCCACATTTCTAGTGAAGGACGTGTCATTACGGATATATATCGCAAGTCTATGGCCACTAACTCACTGCTACATGCAGAATCGTCTCATTTGCCCTCCACCATTAGGGGAATCCCTATTGGTCAGTTGAACAACAAGCCACTAATCTTGCTCAACGCTTTTTGGATAGGGGTTACAGTCGAAGACAAATTAGACGCGGATATATGAGAGCCAAAAAAGTATCCAGAGAACAGCTCATTCATAATGCGCCCAGGAAGATTGATACAAATAATGATGGAGTGGTACGGTTTATATCAACGTATAATAACCAATGGGATGAATTGACATCAATTATCAACAAACATTGGAAAGTTTTGCTAAGGACCATGTTTTGTCCAAAATTCTCCCTTCAGCCCCATCAATGGTGGCAAAGAGATGTAGAAATCTGAAAGATATATTAGTACATAGTTACTATGATTCAACTGCCAAAAACAAGGAACCTTCTACTATTCCACAGGGTTTCTTTCCTTGTGGCCACTGTAAGGCTTGCTGGAATCTCGTGAAAGCCAAAACATTTGCCAACCATGATGGCACCAGAACTTTCCAGAAATGCAAACATCTGAATTACAGCTCCAAAGGAGTAATCTACTATGCCGAATGTCGCTACCGAAAACTTTAAGTTGGCTTTACCACGAGAGAATTCAAAATACGGGAAAGAGAGCATGTGAAGGACATCGAAAAAGCAGTTGGCATTGATGACCCCACATTAAAACTATTCCGCGTCATTTTAAACTGTACCACAATTGTTCCCCTAAAGGCCTTAAGGCATTTGCCATAGATCAGATAGTCCTAGGTCTAAGGGGTGGAGATCTTGGAAAAGCCTTAGGTTAGTTAGAAAGTCATTGGATTTTTCGATTGGGTACCTTGAATCCACAGGGTTTAAATGAAGCTACGGGTTTTAGTTCTTTCTTGTAATTTATTCATATTTCTTCCCCCATTTTTTTCGAGTTGGTAGGTTTCATGTTTATTTCTGGGTGGCTATTTTTTATGTTTTTATCTTATGGTATTTTAATAACTTTTTAACTTTTCCCTTTTTTTCATTCTGACCATTTTTCCTGGCGTCTGCGAGGCCGTTTATAGGGTAGCCGAGAATTATGCTGTAATCAGCTTTTAAATAGATCTTAGGTCCAATTTCCCTTCCCTTGTTCCCTTTTTTCCCTCCCGCCCCCATTCTCATTTTTCATTTTTGTGTATCATGGGTACTGTAAAGGATGAGTAGTCCTCTTTACAAACCATTATGTACTTCTAATTGATTGTGTTTTTATCCCAAATCAAAGACTTACTTATATCCACTACTTACCTGCTGCCTTGGCTACTTGGGGTGGAGTCTGGTGACCTGGTTGACTCCTCCTTCCGAAGGGGATGGTGTTCCTAGAGCCTTCTGTGGAGATCCATGATAATGGACAATTAGAATCAAGGAACATTAGTTTGGAACCATCTACCAATGATATGCATGGACTATAATTATAGATGGCGCTGTGTCCCTTTAACAAGTGAATCTGAAACATATTGAATATTTTTGAAATTCGTGGCATTGTGTAGGCTTCTCCCCTTATTCTCCGTGATTGCGTGGCATAAAATCCTAGCACAATTAAATGTTTCTAATTGTTACACTTCGCTTCTCTTTGACAATAGACATATTAACACTTACTTACATATATTTGTTTTATTACTTTTCACTTATTCTTTGCTTTTTCACTATACATACATTATTTTCGTTATTTATACACTTCACATTCAACAAATACATATTTTCATTCATACATGATTTTTCTTTTTTAATTTACACTTTTAGGGTATGTGCACACGATGCAGAAATGCTCAGGATTTTTTCCTGAGCGTTTCTGCATCTCTCTGGCAGGAAAAAACGCATGCGGATTGTACATGCGGTTTCCTGCCAGGGACATGCGGAAATGAAGCGGTCTTCACTTTCATTTCCGCATGCGGGTTGACAAGCGCTTCCCAAGCGATTTTAGCATCACTTGAAAAGTGCTTGTCAACTTCACACTATATAAATCCATGCAGCCGGCATGGATTTATATAGTGTGTGATGTCAAAAAATAAAAAATAAATCTATACTTTACCCTCTGATGGCCCCCGGTGTCCTGCTTCATCGGTCCCGGCTGCCGGCAGTGAAGACTGTAGGACCTTCCGACGTCAGCGTCACGTGACCCGTCACATGACTCTGACGTCAGCGAAGGTCCTTCATTCAACCCCGAAGTGCGCGGGAAGCCGGCAGGACGCAGCGCGGGCCGTCAGAAGGTGAGAATATATATATTTTTTATTTTATTCTTTTTTTTTTAATGGTACCTGGGTCTGGATGAGAGTCCTCTCCTCCACACCCGGGTACCATCCGCACATTAGACCGCATGAAAAGCGCATCAACATATACAGTGATGCGGATTCCATGAGGTCTAATGCAAGGCAATGGCGGCAAAAGAGCAGCGTTTCCGCAAAATTAATTGACATGCTGCGGATTTTTGACCGCAGCGTTTACGCTGCGGAAAAATCCGCATCATGGGCACAGGACATGCGGATTTCCATTGGGGAACATTGCTGCCCTTCTACCATGCGTTTTTCATGCGTTTCCGCGGCGTTTACGCAACTGCAAAAACGCAGCGGAAACGCATGAAAAACGCATCGTGTGAACTCAGCCTTACTTTCATTTTCACCCCCCCACCCCCTTCACATTTCACTTTATGGTAATCGATGCTCCTACAGCATCTATTTTCTGTCTTTACATTTGGTTTATTCTTTTCTTCTTCCCTCCTTCCTTCCCCATTCCCCTCCCATTTTCCCTTGTCATTCCTTGATATGTATGCCATGTCCTACAGGTTCATGGTTTAGGAAGTGGGGATGGACCTTTTTGAGGTTGTGCTCCATGTGGTCCGCATGCGTTCCACACATGCGTTCCACTGCTCTGCACAGCTAGGCTTTACTCCACGGGTCCGGTTCCTGTATAGTGGCGTGCGGCACCTTACAACTGGCACATGATTGATGGGATAACTTCCTATGGACGGCTCCCCCGGACGCCTGGCCTATCATTAGATATCTTTGATCTTTTCTTACTTTCTTACCAATTTTTAATAGGTATATTGACTACTCCATGGCACTTTGCATAGTTGTAAGCAGTTGTTTACGGTCCAACTAATGCAATGAAATAATGCAGACAATTTTTTCTAAATACAAGCACTTAGCACTTTATGATCATAGATGTAAATGTCTGACTCCCTACCATTTAATTTAATTTATTATATTTGACTGAGTATTGCATAATTTGCACTTTGTCAAATCTGTTTACATCTGTCTATAATACCGGTTCAAATATGCATCAAGTGAATAAGGTGGTTTAGTTTTCGGCTATACAATCATGATGAATGTGATATGACCAAGCTATATATTGCATCTCTCTTTTCTGGATGTCCCCTGTCATTTTTTTTAAAAAAAAATTGTTTTTCTGTTTTTTATATGGATAATGAATAAAAAATATTGATTTTTAATTGAATTTAGAGTCTCTGTTATCCTGATGGGTTTGAAACAAATAACCACATAGAATTAAGTGTATAGTAATATTTTCACAGTGTCTAGTGTTGCTTAGAATTTCTTGGACTAGGTGAATACATATCAGCTAATATCTACGGATTTTAACCAAGATTATAACATTATAAACACTTGAATTACAATTCATACTAAATTCGATTACAATATGGGTCAATTTGGGTCTATGCCTTGGATTTCATCTGGATTGTAATACAATTTTCCATTTTGGACTATTACCATAGAATTACAATCTATCTTCAAGAACCAGATTATAAAAAGATCATAATCCTTTTTTTTCCATCTTCCAATTGAAACAATCTTCAATATTTGCATTAGGTCAGCGAACTTCTATTCATACTTCACTCTGACTGAATGGAAACTTAAATCAAACTCCTTCCCCCCAGGTCGATGGAGAACATCTTGATCCCCGGCAAGTGTCCACATATATCATTAAGCTACTTTTAATGTACTATATGTGTCTTACTAATATTTCTGTCTTTCTTTTTTCAGCAATTAATTCATAAGGAATAAGCTATAATTTTAACAAGTGCAAGTTACATGTAAAATTCAAAGACAGCTTTTTGTACACTTGCCTCTCTTTTCCATATTTTCAAAAGGAATTACCTTTTACTTCCCCTTCCTTCCCCCTAGCTTTCCTACCTCCCCTACTCTCCGCCAACCTTTACTCTTATATTGTGTGTGCATTTCTCCCTTTAAAATGTTTTAAAATACCAATAAACATAATTGAACAAGAAAAAAGCCTTTACTTACAAAAATTGTAAGGTATTTTGAGTTTCCCAAAACACATGTGGGAGTCTCCTCAAAGGTGTGGAGGAAGGCGATGTGGTCAGATGAGACCAAAATTGAACTTTCTTGCCACCAAAGTAAACGCTATGTCTGGTGCCAAACCAACACAACTCATCACCCCAAGAACACTATCCCCACAGTGAAACATGGTGGTGTTAGCATCATACTATGGGGATGTTTTTCGGCAGCAGGGATAGGGGAAATTGTTCAAGTCCAGGAAAAGATGGATCCTGCGAAAAACATGGATCTTTCTGAGCAAAACCTGTTTCAGTCTGTCAGTGATTTGAGACTGGGACAGTGGTTCACCTTCCAACAAGACAATGATCCAAAGCATACTGCTAAAGCAACACTCGAGTGGTTTAAGGGAAAAAGTGTAAGGCTGTGTGCCCACGATGCGGTTTTTTTAAGCGTTTCCGCAGCGGCAAAAATGCTGCAGAAACGAATGGTAGAAGGCCAGCCATGGTCCCCAATGATAATCCGCATGTGCTGTGCACATGCTGCGGAAATTTCCGCTGCGGGTTATCATTGCGGAAAAAAACGCAGCACTACCAATTATTTTTTTCGCCGCCGTTGACTTGCATGGATTACGCATCACTGCATCTGTATATGCGGAATCCAAGTGTTTCAATGTGCGGATGGTACCCGGGTGTGGAGGACAGGAGACTCTCCTCCGGACCAGGGTACCATAGAACCTGTAAAAAAAAGAATAAAATAAAAAATAAATATTATATTTACCTTCTGACGGCCCCCGCTGCGCTCATCCTCCCATGCCGGCAGTTTGCGATGGACTGAAGGACCTGCGCTGACATCATAGTCATGTGATGGCAGGTCCTTCAGTGCAGTGTACCGCGAGCTGCCGGCAAGGGAGAATGGAGCGAAGCAAGACTTCGGGGGCCATCGGAAGGTAAGTATAGATTAATTTTTTTATTTTTAAACATTCTTTAAGGTCACACTATATAACACACATGGATTTATATAGTGTGACCAAGTTGTCAAGCACTTTCCAAGTGATGCTAAAATCGCTTGGAAAGCGCTTGTCAATCCGCATGCAGAAATGCATGTGAAGAACGCTTCACATCCGCATGTCCCTGGCAGTAAAAACGCATGTACAATCCGCATGCGTTTTTTCTGCAAGGGAGATGCAGAAACGCTCAGGAAAAATCCGGAGTATTTCTGCATCGTGGGCACATAGCCTAAATGTTTTGTAGTGATAAAGCCCAGATTGTAATCCAACTGAGAATCTGTAGTCAGACTTGAAGATTGCTGTTCACCAGAGGAAATCATCTAACTTGAAGGAGATGGAGCAGTTTGGCCTTGAAGAATGGCCAAAAATCCCAGTGGCAAGAGGTAGAAAGCTCATAGAGACTAACCCAAAACGACCTTCAGCTGTAATTGCTACAAAAGGAGCTTCTACTAAGTACTGACTTTAGACGGGTGAATAGTTATGCGCATTGAAGTTTTCAGGTATTTTGTCCTATTTGTTGTTTGCTTCACAAGAAAAATAAAACCAAATGTTCAGAACTGTAGGCATGTTCTTTACATGATCTCATGCAAAGCCTTTAAAAAACAATTAAATTCCAGGTTGTAAGGTAGAAAAACACAAAAACTGCGAAGGGGGTGAATACTTTTGCAAGCCACTGTATATCGGATTTTTATGTTTGGCTGCTGTCACACACTAAAAAAGTGTTCCCCAACTCCAATTTTTGCAAATTTATTAAAAAAGAAAAACTGAAATATCACATGGTCATAAGTATTCAGACCCTTTTCTCAGACACTCTTATTTAAGTCACATGCTGTCCATTTCCTTGTGATCCTCCTTGAGATGGTTCTACTCCTTCATTGGATTCCAGCTGTGTTTAATTAAACTGATAGGACTTGATTTGGAAAGGTACACACAAGATCTTACAGCTCAAAGTACATGTCAGACCAAATGAGAATCATGAGCTCAAAGAAACTGCCCAAGGAGCTCAGAGACAGAATTGAGGCAAGGCATAGATCTGGCCAAGATTACAAAAGAATGTCTGCATTACTCAAGGTTCCTAAGAGCACAGTGGCCTCCATAATCCTTAAATGGAAGAAGTTTGGGACCACCAGAAGTCTTCCTAGACCTGGCCGTCCAGCCAAACTGAGCAATCGTGGGAGAAGAGCCTTGGTGAGAGAGATAAAGAGGAACCCCAAGATCACTGTGGCTGAGCTCCAGAGATGCAGTAGGGAGATGGGAGAAAGTTCCAAAGTCAACTATCACTGCAGCTCTCCACCAGTCAGGCCTTTATGGCAGAGTGGCCCGAAGGAAACCTCTGCTCAGTGCAAGACATATTAAAGCCAGCATAAAGTTTGCTCAAAAACACATGAAGGACACCTAGACTATGAGAAATAAGATTCTCTGGTCTGATGAGACAAAGATAGAACTTTTTGGTGGTAATTCTAAGCGGTGTGTGTGCAGAAAACCAGGCACTACTCATCACCTGCCCAATACAATCCCAACTGTGAAACATGGTGGTGGCATCATCATGCTATGGACCTAAGACTTGGCTGAAGGTTCACCTTCCAACAACACAATGGCCCTAAGCACACAGCTAAAATAACAAAGGAGAGGCTTCAGAACAAATCTGTGACCATTCTTGACTGGTCTAGCCAGATGCCTGACCTAAACCCAATTGAGCATCTCTGGAGTGACCTGAAAATGGCTGTCCACCAACGTTCACCATCCAACCTGACGGAACTGGAGAGGATCTGCAAGGAAGATTGGCAGAGGATCCCCAAATCCAGGTGTGAAAAACTTGTTGCATTATTCCCAAGAAGACTCATGGCAGTACCAGCTCAAAAGGGTCTTTCTACTCAATACTGAGCAAAGGGTCTGAATACTTATGACCATGTAATATTTCAGTTTTTCTTTTTTAATAAATTTGCAAAAATTTCTGCATTTCTGTTTATGTTCAGTCAAGATGGGGTGTAGAGTGTACTTTAATGAGAAAAAAAATTAACTTTTTAGAATTTACCAAATGGCTACAATGAAACAAAGAGTGAAAAATTTAAAGGGGTCTGAATACTTTCCGTACCTTTAATAAAACCTATAAAAATTTTGGAATAAAATATAAAGTCACATATTTCATTATACCATCTGAATTTTCATAAAATGTCTTACCGCTATAATAGGTGCGGTCTGAAGGTCCGCTTGCACTGCAGATTTAAAAAACAAAACAAAACAAAAAAAGACATTACTACATGCTTGTAAGAAATAATAACTACAATAAAAAAAGCTTCTTTACTTGAAGGGAATTTGTCATGTGAAAAAACGAAATTAGCCTGCACATATGGGGATAATCTCTAGGTTAATACTATTCTGAACCCGCCCGGCGCCGACACTTAATCCCCTGCTGTTGGGAGGAAATGAACTTTATTTCTCCCGGCATCCATTGGGTTTCCATCTCGGGAGTGGCACAGGTGTAGGTTCAGTCACCACTCTGTATAGTGAGCGGTGGCGGTAACCACATCACTGGCACTGACTGAAAGCAGCTCAGCATTACTCAGAGCCGGGGATGCGGTTACAGCTGCCCTCTCTATACACAGAGCGGTGACTGAACCACACCGGCACCATCCCGGTGACTGAACCCAGAACACTACCGGGAGGAATAAAGTTCATTTCCTCCTGAGAGCGGGGGTCTAAGTGCAGTGCAGGTTCAGGATGCTATTACTCTGCAGATTAACCCCATATCTGCAGATAAATAGCTTTTTTTCACGTCACAGGTTCCCTTTAAGGAACAAAAAAAATATATTACATCAGTGGAGAACCTAGAAACACCAAGGTGCATTCTGATCATAGGGAAAACAACCACAAACCAATGTTCAAGAAGAAGCAAATAGAGGACAATATATCCGCATGCATTTAGCCGTGTGAGATGCCACCAGTAGCAGTGCAGGAAGGATTGTGAAATTTGGCGACAGATCCACTTTAACCATTCACATGCACAGACATGAACTAAGGAAATTTTACATCTAGAACTTTACGATATATGAAAAAAAGAGGATAGTCCCTTGCGTAATAAGTTACAAAGTGAAGAAAAAGTAACAGCACCGAAGGGGTTCCCTATAAAGGGATGCTCATGTACAGTACCAATAAAAAGTTTAACAACAACAGTTCACGCAATAATTTTCATTCATTTTATTGGAATGTGCTAATAGGTCCCTTCATAGGTCCCTCACGAACGATGACGTTACTAAGTTACTGATGTCATCGCTCGTGAGACATGACCAGGAGTGATCTGTGAATTGTCGTTCTCAGAATGACGCACCAAAGGTTGCTGTACAGAATCGCGAGACGTCGTGGGAACCCCAATGGGTCACATCACAGCTGCAGGAATTATTATTAATAATAAATTGGTGAATGAGGGAATGTTTCTTGTTTTCATTTAGTTAACTCTCTTTTTATGTCTTTCAGGTTCCCATTTTTGGACTACTTCTAAGTGGCTGGATTACGTCGGATCTTCATGTTGATTTGTTTGCTTTTTAATAAATTGGCGAGCAAGGTGTGTGGGAGTGTTTTTTAAAATAAACGATTTTTTCCTGTGGTTTTTTTTATGACTACTGGATTAGTAATGGGGGTGTCTGATAGACAACTCTCCATTAATAACCATTAGGCTTGTTGCTCACTGACATTACAAAGCTGACATCCACCCCATAAACTATTACCCCAATTGCCACCGCACCAGGGCAATCGGGAAGAGTCGGCAAAGTGCCCAAATTGGCGCATCTCATGGATGCGTCAATTCTGGGGCGGCTGAGAGCTTTCATTTTTGGGCTGGGAAAGGGCCAATATCCATGGATCTTCCCAGCTTGATAATATAAGCCCGCACCTGTCTCCTTTACCTAGGCTGGTTATCAAAAGTAGGGGGGACCCCGCGTCATTTTTTAAAATTATTTATGATATAGATGTGTTTTTGGGTGCGTTTGCGAGGAGTAAATGCACTTTAACCCCTTTCTGACATTGTCAGCAATAGTACGTCCCTGCGCCCTGGTACTTATGGACCAGGTACCTACGATTACGCACAATGTGATCGCGCCCGCACAGAGGCTGTGCATTTCCGGGGCAAGCAGAGTTAAGAGCGCCCCTCTAACCTTGAATACCATGACAACATCTGGGTCACCAGGCATCAGGAAGATAGGTAGAGCGTGTGCAATGCACGATTTATCTAACTTGTGCCAGTGCAGGGCTGACAGCCTGCATAGCACAAGGATGCTACTGCATCCCTATGCTTTAAAAGTGATCGGTCTGCAAAAAAATGAAAGTCCCATAGTGGGACAAAGTGTAAAAGAGTTATCAGAAAGTGAAAAAAAAAATAGTAAAAATATTTAAAAAAAAAGAAAAAATCCAAAAAAATAAAAATATTCTGTACCCATAAATAAATATTATTATGAAAATATATATATATATATTAGAAGTACACATATTTGGTATTGCGGCGCCCGGAAAGACCTGTCCTATAAAACTATCCCTCTATTTAACCCCTTTAGTGAACACAGTAAAAAAAAGAAATAAAAAACTAATCAAAAAACTATGCTTTATCATCATACAGCCAAACAAAAAAAAGTGATCAAAAAGACGAATGTAAATAAAAATAGTACCACTGAAAATGTCATCTTGTCCTGCAAAAAAATAAGCTGCCATACAGCTCCATCAGCGAAAAAATCTAAAAGTTACTGCTCTCAGAATAAAGCGATGCAAAAAAAATTTTTTTTACACTATAAAATATTTTTTATTGTGTAAAAGTGACAAAACATGAAAAAAACTATATAAATGTCGTACCCGAAGAATATCGCTGCCTTATCAATTTTACCACACGCGGAACTGCATAAAAAACAAAGCGATCAAAAATGTAATTTGCCCGATAATGGTACCAATAAAAACGTCAACTTGTCCCGCAAAAAACAAGCCCTTACATGACTGTCGGTCAAAATATGGAAAAATGATTGCAAAAACTAGCCTTTGCAAAAAAAAGTGTATTTTAGTGTGTGACATCTGCCAAACATAAAAACCCGATATGAATCTGGTATTGCTGTAATTGCACTGACCGAAAGAATAAAGTCGTCTAATCACAAGGAAAGGTGTTAAAAAAACCTCTAGGCTTAGGGTTGTACTAGGATTAGGGTTGTGCTAAGGTTAGGGTTGTGTTACTTTTAGGGTTGTGCTAGTAGTTAGGGTTGGAGATAGGGTTGGGGTTAGGATTTTATCAAAAGTTAAAAAAAAAAAAAAAAAAAAAATGATGACCATATGGCGACTAGTGTTGAGAGCAACTGCTTGCTACTTGAGTTCGCATCGGGTGCTCGGGTATACACCGAGAATTGCACATGCTCGAGTCTCCACCCTATATGTTTTGCGGCTGTTATACAGCCAAAAAAACTTGAAGGGATTGCCTGCCATGCACGAGCGATCCCCGCATGTTTTTTTTTTGGGTGTCTAACAACCATGAAACATGAGGGGCGGGGACTCGAGCATGTCACTCGTGCACCCGCAATACATGGTGCTTACCCGATGCAAACTCAAGTAGCAAGCACATGCGCTCAATACTAATGACAACTTATTCAATATGATGACCTAATGGGTATCAAATTCTGTGTCGTACCTCTGGGTTCAAAATGTTCACTATAACCCTTGATAAAATCCTTGAGGGGTCTAGTTTCTAAAATAGGGTCATTTGTGGGGGGTTTCCGCTGTTTAGGCACATCAGGGGCTCTCCAAACGTGACATGGCATACGCTCTCGATTCCAGCCAATTTTGCGTTCAAAAAGTCACACCATGCTCCTTCCCTTCTGAACCCTACCGTGCGCTTAAACAGTGTATTTTCCCCATATATGGGGTATCGCTGTACTCAGGAGAAATTGCACAACAGTTTTTACGGTCCATTTTCTCCTCTTACCCTTGTGAAAATAAAAACATTTGGGGCTAAAACATCATTTTTGTGGAAAAAGTGATTTTTTCATTTTCCTAAAAAGTGATTTATTTTTAAGAGTGCTCATCACACATCTAGAGAAGTTCCTTGAGGGGTCTAGTTTCCAAAATGGGGTCACTTGTGGGGGGCTTCCACTGTTTAGGCACATCAGTGACTCTCCAAACCCGACATGGCATCCGCAAATTATTCAAGCAAATTTTACATTCAAGAAGTCAAATGGCGCTCCTTCCCTTCTGAGCCCTGCCGTGTGCCCAAACAGTGGTTTTCCCCCACATATGGGGTATCGGCTTCTTCAGGAGAAAATGCACAACAAATATTGTGGTTCATTTTTTCCTGTTGAAAACCCTTGTGAGTGAACATAAGAAAATTTGAGTCTAATGTAACATTTTTGTGAAAAAAGAAAGGTAAATGTTCATTGTTTTCTTCCACATTCCAAAAAATCATGTGAAGCACCTGGAAGGTTAATAAACTTCTTGAATGTGGTTTTGAGCACCTTGAGGGTTGCAGTTTTTAGAATGGTGTCACTTTTGGGTATTTTCTGTCATAAAGGCCCCTCAAAGTCGCTGGTCAATTTTTAACCCATTTTTAAAAAATGTTGGTTCCAAAATTGTGCTGATGTAAAGTAGACATGTGGGAAATGTTATTTAGTGGGTGTGTCCAGATGAGGAGCTGAGCGGCCGCACATAGACCCAGCTCCGAGCTTCCACCGTCGAATAGCGGCTCACAGCGCAAAAAAAAGTAGAGGACTACCTTAATATCGTGCAGCACAAGCTCCGCTACACTTTGGGCGGCGATGGGGCGCACCACAAAGAGCAGAGATGTGGCACAGGGCAGGCACCCTGTAAAATCCAAGATGGCTGCCGTAGAACTCATCATGCAGCCAGAGGCGGTGCAGAACGCTCCATGAGGTCTGATCCTCTGCTATCGGGTCAGACCTCACCTAATAAGAGCGGTTATAGTCCGAGACCTGCACAGGAACATCACCCCCTGACAGAGGACCCATGTGGATCGCAATCCTGCAGCCCAGAGACCTCCAGACACCAAACAGCAAGTATCAAATGCACCTGACACATGGCACAGCTCTGCCCCCATTACAGAGACCACACTGAAGTCCCTTTTAGGGGATCTTAAACAGGGCATACACAGTGATATTACCTCCACCTTCACTGCATTACAGAAAGACATTGTGCACATTGGAGATAGAAAAGCACATATTAAGGAGAAGTTGGAGGAGTTCACTACTGCTCACAATAATCTGGTCGACGCTCATAATGAGGCAGATGAGGAGATTAATGCACGGAGATTAAAGTTGGCGGATATGGAGAACTGCTTCAGACGCAACAATCTACATTTTAGAGGGATACCGGAGAGTATTGCTGCAGACGCACTGAAGGAGTTCCTAACGGACTTTTTTACTGAATTAATCCTTGAGAAGGATCAGCGGGACCTTCTAATAGACAGGGCGCACAGGATCCCCAAACCCAAAAGTGCCCCCACCTCTGCACCCAGAGATGTAATTGCCCGGCTTCACTTTTTCCACTTTAAAGAAGCCATAACCAAAGACGCGGCGGGAAATCCAGAGCTTCCGGACAGGTTCAGGAACATCATGATGTTCACTGATCTGTCTGCTGTCACCCTGAACAGGAGATGCGAGTTTTCTACAGCGACCAAAATCCTGCAAGACAACGAGATCGTGTACAAGTGGGGCTACCCTGGAAGCTGATCATGACTAAGAAAGGAGTCACACATGTCCTGACATCTCCTCGGCAGGGAATGACTCTGATGCAGAAGTGGTCGCTGGCGACTGTGGCAGAAGGGACAAGTTCTCTAATAAAGAAGAAGAAACCGCCGATGTTGAGGAAGGAGTGGATCTGAACAAGCAGCAAGCTTACTTTCCTAACCGTTGTACCCTCAATTTAGTTGCTCTGCCTAGATCTTTTATTATTTTTTTTGAGCAGATCATACAACTATTTTTTCCAATACTCTGCGGTAGCACGAGAAAAATATTTTTTCATTCTCACTTCCCCTTGTTGTATACTGGATAGCACGGCATGTCCAGTAGGTTCACTTAGAACCGGACTCTATTCTTGGAACTGTTATAGTTATTTATATCTTTTGAGATTTGTATTTTGTTATTTCCCCATTCTTCCCTAACTGTCTAGTGGTGTCATATAGATTTTCTCTGCATTTTGTATATGGTACTTCACATTTTGAATATCAACGTGAAAGGGTTAAATAGTCTGCTTAACCCTTTAATGAACTTGCGATTTTCCGTTTTAATTTTTTGCTCCCCTTCTTCCCAGAGCCATAACTTTTATATTTTTCGCTCAATATGGTCATGTGAGGGCTTATTTTTTGCGGGACAAGTTGTACTTTTGAACGACATCACTGGTTCTTACCATATCATGTACTAGAAAACGTGGAAAAAATTCCAAGTGCGGTGAAATTGCAAAAAAAAATGTTTTTTTTTTTTTTTTTCCACATTCACTGAATACTAAAACTGACCTGCTATTATTATTCTCTGTGTTATTACGAGTTCGTAGATACCACACTTGTATAGGTTCTTTTTATTTAAGTGGTGAAAAAAAAATCCAAAATTTCCTTATAGAAAAAAGCCACGCCATTTCCGAGACCCTGAGCGTCTCCATTTTTCGGAATCTAGGGCCAGGTGATGGCTTATTTTTTGCGCGTCGAGCTGACGTTTTTATTGATACTATTTTGGGTTAGATCGGCTTTGCTGCATACAGGAGATGAGCAGATCGCCTATATGCAGCAGAATTGTTCACTTGCTATGAGCATCAACCATTGGCCGGCGGCGCTCATAGCAATCAGGACATGACAACCACTGGGGTCTGCTGCAGACCACGGGTTGTCATGCCAACCCATCGGTGACCCGCGATCATGTGATGGGAACACCGATGGGCGGGGCTAATGCCAAGATTGACAGCGGCATTTAACTGGTTAACAGCTGGGGGTGGATAGCGATTCCACCCGCGGCTGTTGCGAGCACATGTCAGTTGTATAAATCACTGGTTCAGCGCAGGCTGAGCGCCGGAGCCCGTGCTGAACCGCGGGTATGATGACCTGGGGCGAACTAGTATGCCCCAGGTCATAAAGGGGTTAAAAGATCTCTCCTATGGAGAGAGGCCCGACTGTGTGTTCAAGAAACTCACTTAAACAGTGTTGACGCACACAGGTTGCAGAACAGAAACTTCCCAATGTGTTTCACTCTCACGCAATTGGTAAAAAAGGGGAGTAGTAATAGTGATAAAAAACACCGTCGCCTTCCAATTGATCAACAGCATTGTAGACAATGAAGGCAGATACATCATCTTAGTATGCAGAAGAAATAACAAAACTTACACGATCGCCTCCAAATATGCCCCTAATTCCAAGCAGATTTCCTTTGTTAAGGAAACTTTAGCGGTAATAACAGATGCAAAAAAAAAGCCCTCCTGGTGCGCAGGGATTTTAATATCACCCCATGCCAGGCATAGACAAATCTGTACATCCTCAAAAAAAAAGCTTGTTCTCTTTCTCAGACTCTCTTGGCAGAAGAACTCTACGATGTTTGGTGAGTTTTGCACACCTCCGTACGTGATTACACGTTCTATTCACATTCACACAAAGGCTACTCAAGAATCGACCTAATTCTTACAGATAAATGGTTATTACATGACATCCAAAAGCCACGATAGGTAACATCACATGGTCAGACCATGCCCATCTCGTAACACATTAAAGAGGGATACAACTACACGACATACTCCCCATGGAGAGTAAATAATTACCTAATCGCAACACATAAAATTAGGCCCCAACTGCAGGAGACCTTGAAAGAATATTTTATAATTAATAATACACCCAACGTGTCCGCATCAACAGTATGGTATGCTCATGAGGCTTATATTAGAGGAAAACTAATTCAAATAGCATCCCAAAACAAAAAAGAAAGAATATGCCAAATAGAGGAAATCAACCAAAACAAAGCCTCACTAGAAGAAATGCATAAAAACAGCCCCGTAAACACAACTCTCCAAAAATTACAAAAATTAAGATACGATTTATATCAATTGCTCCAACATAAATACGGGCATAACCTACGGAAAAGCAAAGCTAAATACTATTGGCAGGGAAACAGAGCAGGTAAAATACAAGCGAATAAAGTCAAAGTTAAAATGACCAAACAAAGAGATTGCCAATACCTTCGCAAATTATTACTCAACCCTCTACAATTTACAAAAAAAACAATACAATACCACAACCTAATGCCCAACTGATCAATCAATTTTTAGAAAGTATAAAGCTACCCAAAATATCAGAAGATAAAATTATATTAAACCAACCAATATCCCAATTAGAAATAAAGTGTTATGATCTGCAACATGTACTAAGGAAAGATAGGGGAAAGCTGTCCCTACATTAAGACTAAGCTGAATCCCTATGATGTAGCAGGCTGCCTGTTCCTAGCGAACAGACCCACCTTAGTCCTCGGCTAGTCTGAACGAAGACCTATAGCATTAAGGGAGGGGTTCCTAAAAGAACTAAGGACTGGGACAAAAAATGGGACACCTCCTAAACAGAGAAGTTGTTGCAGAACACAAAAAGACAAACTGACAAAAGGTACAAGAGGTCCCAGAAGGACCAAGCGAACTGACAGAGAAGGGCACCAAAGCACCAGGCTAGAGAAACAGTCAAACACTGAAGTCCAGCACAGCCAGAAGGGCGGAGCTGGAATATAAAGGCAAATGGTCACGTGACCGCAAAACACAAGATGGAAAAAACAAACAGGAGGGTTCTAACAGTACCCCCTCTTTTATGAGGATCCTCCGGATTCTCCAGGCCCAGGCCTATCCGGAAACCTCCTGTGGAAAAGCTTTAACAAGCCTAGGAGCAGATACATCATCCGTCCTTACCCAGGAGTTATCTTCGGGACCAAAACCCTTCCAGGAGACAAGATACTGTAATCTCCCTCTATGCCATCTAGAATTCAAGATACGAGAAATTTCGCCGTCTTCCACCAAAGGAGGAACTGTGACAGTGGCGGCCCTATCAGATACATCAGCCTTTTTCAAACATCATTTTTATTTGTTTTTTTCAACAGAACAAATCATAGAAAGACATATAAAACAAATAAATCAAAGCCAGGATGCACATAATAAGGAACCTGTACACAGATCATCCACAATGAATAATCAATAAGTTCCGGTTAGCTGGCTTAACAAATAGACATCTAAACTAAGTATTAGCAAGTTACAGTCATCTACAGTCAATGGAATTAATTAAATAACGATAAATTGTGATGATTATCTCCCCTGCTTTAGTTAACACGTAAGAGTCCTAGGTTATTATTTAGATCCTCCAGAATATACCATTCTGTAGAAGTAAATGGTTTGACAATTTTATTCTTTTCAGACAGAGAACAGCATGTTATAATAAACTGCTTCCATTTTGATAGAAATTTGCCAGCTTGCTGTTCTTTGTTACAAAGGGTATCTAATTGCTCTACTCGCATAAAATGTTTCATTTGGATTATTAGCTCTGCTATAGGGGGAATGATAGGATCCAGCCAATGTTTAAGTAACTTTTTTTGCCAGGAAGAATAGAGCATGAAGTAGTTTTGGGGGGCCTTTTGATTTTTGGTCAGGATTTTCTGGGTTATTCCAATGATGTAGTATGGCTACATATGGAGAGAGAGTGTATCCTGGGCCCCATATAGTCTTTATCACATCTGAGACTTGATTCCAGTATACTGTTGAATCAGGGCAGGACCATAGGCCGTGCATAAGATCAGAGTATGGGTGATGACATTTAGGGCATGCAATCATCCTATTTGACAAGGGATCTTTTTTCGGTATATTAAAAGCGTAAATGGCCCCGTGTATTATTTTATTCTGAGTCTCTCTCCATGATTCGTTTATAATGTATTTTCTAAATATATTCCAGCCTAATCTGATCTTAGTAGGGATTTCAACGTCATCAAGTTGCTGCTTCCAATATTTAAAGAAAATGTCAGGGTGTAGAAGTGTATTAGTGCAGTTAAATTAAAGGGGTAAGCATAGTCAGGAACCGCCGGAGCGGTGAGCAAGGCAGAGCAGAGAGAAACCGCCGGAGCGGTGAGCAAGGCAGAGCGGGCAGAAACCGCCTGAGCGGTGAGCAAGGCAGAGTGGGCAGAAACTGCCGGAGCGGTGAGTAAGACAGAGCAGAGATAAACCGCCGGAGCGGTGAGCAAGGCAGAGCGGGCAGAAACCGCCGGAGCGGTGAGTAAAGCAGAGCAGAGATAAACCGCCGGAGCAGTGAGCAAGGCAGAGCGGGTAGAATCCGTCGGAGCGGTGAGCAAGGCAGAGCAGAGGGGACAGGGCTCTGTTCACACCGAACAGACTGGAAGGGAAAGGCAGAACCAGATACACACAAGATACTTGCAATGAAGTAGCAAGGCAGAGCAGGCAGGAACCGCCGAAGCGGCGAGCAAGGCAGAGCAGAGAGAAACCGCCGGAGAGGTGAGCAAGGCAGAGCAGAGAGAAACCGCCAGAGCGGTGAGAAAGGCAGAGCAGGCAGGAACCGCCGGAGCAGTGAGCAAGGCAGAGCAGGCAGGAACCGCCGGAGCGGTGAGCAAGGCAGAGCAGGCAGGAACCGCCGGAGCGGTGAGCAAGGCAGAGCAGGCAGGAATCGCTGGAGCGGTGAGCAAGGCAAAGCAGGCAGAAACCGCCGGAGCGGTGAGCAAGGCAGAGCAGGCAGGAACCGCCGGAGCGGTGAGCAAGGCAAAGCAGAGAGAAACCACCGGAGCGGTGAGCAAGGCAGAGCGGGCAGAAACCGCCAGAGCAGTGAGCAAGGCAGAGCGGGCAGAAACTGCCTGAGAGGTGAGTAAGGCAAAGCAGAGATAAACCGCCGGAGCGGTGAGCAAGGCAGAGCGGGCAGAAACCGCCGAAGCGGTGAGCAAGGCAGAGCGGGCAGAAACCGCCGGAGCGGTGAGTAAGGCAGAGCAGAGATAAACAGCCGGAGCGGTGAGCAAGGCAGAGCGGGCAGAATCCGCCGGAGCGGTGAGCAAGTCAGAGCAGAGGGGACAGGGCTCTGTTCACACCGAACAGACTGGAAGGGAAAGGCAGAACCAGATACACACAAGATACTTGCAATGAAGTAGCGAGTGGACTCTAAACTCACAAACGGAAGTACAGCGACAACAAGTAGGAGTTAGGTGCAGGTTCAGACTCTGCAGAAAAAGGGACATAGAGGGAAAAACGGACATAGAGAAAAACAGGAAACAGGCTAGGAGAGTGTCCAGACAGGAACTGAGTGTTCAGACAGGAACTGACACTGCAGCGAGATACAGGAGCAGGAGCAGGTCTGGGTATGTGGCCCCCAGAAGGCGGGACGAACAGGCTAGGAGCGTGTTCAGACTGGCCTGGAAATACAGCCTCCAGGAAGGCGGACAGACAGGCAAGAAAACACAGGTAACAGATCTAGGTATGCGGCCCCTAGAAAGCGGGACGAACAGGCTAGGAGCATGTTCAGACTGGCCTGGAAATACAGCCTCCAGGAAGGCAGAAAGACAGGCAAGAAAACACAGAACAGGACCTAGCACATTCAGAGTCAAGGAGCACACTAAATGATAGAGCTGCTCAGGCATCAGCTTTCAGGTGGAGCTGGTTTAAATATCCAGTGACAGACTGCAATAGGCTGAGAATGCATTAGGGGTGTGCCCACAGCAGCTACAAGAAACAGGAAGTAACCGGGCCGCCGCCCTAAGCAGTCAGAACAGAGACAAACAGACAGCATGAATAGAAGCCAGGCTAGCAGACTGGACTGAAGATCAAGTTTGCATAGTGAGAGATGGTGCACCATGCAAGCCCGCCACCAGGTATGTTACACTTATACACATGTTCACAATTGCACAAATGACTGGCACGGCAGAGAATAAGCGCTCATCCTCCACTTCCACGATGTGCAGTGGCATAATGAAGTGAACTTATTTTACGGCTGACATCACAACTGTGCTTTAGAGGTGCATTAAAGAAGTTGTCCACTACATTTATATTGATGCTCTATCAATGTCTGATTGGCAGGGCTGGCGGACCCTGGCCTATTGTAGTGTCGGCGTCCCTGCCTCCTGCCAGACAGGGACGCCGTTCCCCTCACCTCTCCGCTCCGTGCCCGGCGGCTTCCTCCCGCTCTGCTGGCAGCGCGCGCTGCTTCCCGGCCTCTGCGCTTAGGGCGCGCGAGCATGCTCCCCCTCTCTTAAAGGGGCCGCGCGCGTCGTCCTAAGGAGTCCCCGGCCAATGGCCGGAGGACCTCACCATATATAAGGCACCTCCTCCAAAATGGAGGTGCCCGAGCAATGTTGTTGCAAAGCCTTTCAACTCTGCTTCAGCCCTCAGGTCCCGTTACCAGTTACCTGCCAGTCACCTGCCAGATTCCTGCTTGATACCTGCCTGATATCTGCTTACCTGCTTGTTATCCTGTGGTCCGACAGTCTGCCTACCAGCACCTGCCAGTCTGTCTATGGATCAGTCCGCCTGCAGACCAGGAAGTACCTGCCAAATACCTGCCTGATACCTGCCTGCCTGTCCAGAGACTCTTACTCGCTCACCTGGGAGCGCTCACCTGCTACCTGCCTGCTAGCCTACTTGAGGCTTAGCCGTCACTTGCTGTGACCACCTGCCTGTCCAGAAACTCTTAATCGCTCACCTGGGAGCGCTTACCTGCTACCTACCTGCTAGCCTACCTGGAGGCTTAGCCGTCACTCGCTGTGACCACCTGTCTGTCCAGAGACTCTTGCCCGCTCACCTGGGAGTGCTCACCTGCTACCTGCCTACTAGCCTACCTGGAGGCTTAGCCGTCACTCGCTGTGACCACCTGCCTGTCCAGAGACTCTTGCCAGCTCACCTGGGAGCGCTCACCTGCTACCTGCCTGCTAGCCTACCTGGAGGCTCTGCCGTCACTTGCCGTGACCACCTGCCTGTCCAGAGACTCTTGCCCGCTCACCTGGGAGCGCTCACCTGCTACCTGCCTGCTAGCCTATCTAGAGACTCTTCCCTGCTGTCACTTGCCGTGACCACCTGCCCGTCTAGAGACTCTTTCGCTGCTGTCACTTGCCGTGACCACCTGCCCATCTAGAGACTCTTACCCTGCTGTCACTTGCCGTGACCATCCGCCTGTCTAGAGACTGTCCCCGTCACTAGCCGTGACCTCCTGCCCCTTTTACCCAGAGACTGTCCCTGTCAATTGCCGTGACTACCTGCCCGCCTTCCCTGGGAGCCACCCGCTTCCTTACAAGGACTGCCCCTTTGTATAGTTGCTCAGAGGTTCCACCTCCCAGACTCGTTACACCTATCAGCTGCTATCGGTGTCGGCAGCAGCTGTCGTTGGCCAAAAGTGCTTACTTGCGGTTCTTGGCCATCTAGTTGTTGAGGTCGCTGTGGGTACTGTATATCTGCCTCCCAATGAATTGAATAGGAGGCGGATATGCAGTACCCCGTGGTGGCCACTACAATTAGATGGCCAAGCTCTACAAGTAAGCATTTCCAGCAGCCGCCGCCACCACCGATAACAGCTGATCGGCCGGGGTGCTGGACCCCAGCCAATCAGACGATGATGCCCTATTCTACGTATAGGGCATCATTGTAAAAGTTGTTGACAACTTCTTTAAGGTAAGTTCTCGGTATTAGCTGAAGACACTGAAAACTATAATTTTGTATTAGTATGAGCAGGGCTGTGGAGACGGTAAGCTAAACCTCCGAATCTGACTCCTCAATTTCCATGACACCGACTCCGACTCCATGACTCCGAATCCCTCATACATGGCTCATCTTTAAGTGATAAATTTACGATAGCACAGATTCATCTCAGCTAAAAGTCTACACCCTTAGACTATAAAAGGGCAGACATTTGTAGGGCATTTCATAACTTTCCAAAATTCTTATGAAAACATATTCCCTACAAACTGCATTGAACTACTGTACTCAATTTATTATATATTTTAGGAGTCGGTCCATTTTCTACCGAGTTCACCAAAATGAACACTGACTCCGAATCCACAGCCTTGAGTATGAGAGGGCAGTATGGGAGAACATGGTTCAAGAGGGGGGAGAAATGTCCTAGAAAGCAGCATGGGAGGAACATTATGTTGTCAGTAAGGAGGATAGCTTGTGGGATGCACAGTATTGAAAAGGGGCAGCTTGTGGTGAACTGTTTGTAGAGAAGGCATCGTGTGTGGGATAGAATGGAGAGGGGTCAGCATGAGGGGGAAGTATGAATGGAGAGGGGACAGCTTGTGGGAGACTTGATAAAGAAGGGACAGTATGGAGATGGCTACAGCATCAACATAATTAGTAGATAGGGGACAGCATAAACTGGGGATGGTGTGGATGTCATAGCTCATAAGGGAACAGTGTGGAGGTTAAAGTTCATAAGGGTGGTTAGTGTGGCAGTTATAGTTCACAAAATCAGAGAATGTAGACATTATAGTTCAAAAGGGAAAACAGTCTGGCGGTTATAGCTAATATGAGCAAACAGTCTGGTGGTTATAATTCATAAGGACAATTGTGGCGGTCATCGCTCCTAAGACAGAATTGTATGGAGGCTGTGGTTGACAAGGAGAGCAGTGTAGCGGTTATAAATCATAAGGGGGGATATTGTGGAGGAAATATTTTCTAGTACAGGGAAGTTTAGGACATATATCTTGAGAAGGACAAAGTGGGTGTCAAATTTTGTACAAGAAGCACAGTGAGGGGCAATTATTCAGGGGCACAGTATAGCAGGAATGTGGAGTCGGTAAGCCAAACCTCCGACTCCGACTCTGTCTCCTCAATTTCCATGACACCGACTTCAACTCCGACTCAGACATACATAGTTCATGTTTAAGTGATAAATTTACTGTAGCAGCACAGATTCATCTCAGCTAAAAGTCTAGACCCTTTTTCCCTTATCAGTGAAGTAGAAAATAGGATAGTAAATGGAGTCATATGACAAACAATTTTATAGAAAAAATTTTATTGAATAGGAAAAAACAATATATAGTGGTGTTTTTTTTTTTTTTTTAAAATTTTTTCCCCTCTCCCCTTTCTAAATTCATAGAGTTCACTTTTTATTAACTGCTTAATACCTTTTAGAAATTGCACATGTGTTTTAAATTGCTGAAAATTGATTGAGGGGTTGGATTAGTTCCTCCTCCTCTTTTTATTCTATATAAATGTATCCTTTAAAGACAATTATGATTTTACCTGATGAAGGCTAATGTTATGTATAGCCGAAACGCGTTGTTTGTATAAAAATAAACTGGATTATTCCTGAAAGATTTGGAGTAAGTAATGAATCACCTGGAAGCGCTCCCTGACAAACTGGAAACTCTTTCTTGCACGTCCTAGACCCTTAGATGAGGAATAGGACAGACATTTATAGGACATTTCATAAATTTCCCAAATTATTATGAAAAAAATATTCCCCACAAACTTCATTGAACTACTGTACCCAATTTATTATATATTTTAGGAGTTGGAGTCGGTCCATTTTATACCAACTCCGATTCCAACTCCATCAAAATGGACACCGACTCCACGACTCCGACTCCACAGCCCTGCAGCATAGGGCAGATATTTTCAATCAGGAACATTATAATGATACTCTTATTTTGAAAGGTACTGTGTTGGGATGTGCTGCAGAAGACTAGAGAAGATGGAAGTCTGTAGACACAAGCTGTGGATGTGAAAAGTCATCATGGCGTCTGGACAACATGGAGAAGAATAGAAAGAAAACAACACCAATCAGAGAAGATGTTGCTTATAAAGTACCGGGATATAAATGTTTATTTGTGATGTTGCCTGTCTCATCAGTACTGTGGCTTCTGTATAGTCCGCAGTCTGATGTTGACTGATAGCAACGCTTAATATCTCCTAACCATTGTTATGGACATACTGGGAGTTATAGATTTGGGAGATAAAAATGTATATGTTGGGGCAAGATTTGACATTGCAATTGATTGCTGTATTAAAGGGACTCAGCAAAGGATGACTCTTCAAGCTAAGTACATGTGCTTGGTTCTTCACGGCTGTGCCAATCATTTAAATTCACCTTTACATCTGCTTCATACTCCTTTCTTCTCTGATTATCAGCTCTAAATTCATAAGGCCTGAGAAAGGCAGAGATAGATGGAAACAAAGCAGATGAGAAAGTGAAATTTAAATTATTGGCCCAGCGGTGATGCACCGAGAGCTTGTACTTTGTTTGAGCAGTAATTTTGTGCTGACAGAGCACCTTTAAAGGAGGTGTCACAATTCAGAATTTTTTTTTACCCAAGTGCAGTTTGTTATACTGTATAAACATAAAATACGTGCATTACAAACTGTCTCCAGGTGCAGTGCTAAGTCTTCTGCATCGGTGTCTGGAATTGGCTGCATTACTGATGTCACATCGACAGTGTGTCAGACAACAACCTAGCTCAGCGGCTCTGAGCAAGTCATTCTATCTATTCTGGCAGAGCTTACTTATTAGCTGCCGCATTGTCAAAGTGACATCAGGACTGCAGTCAATTCCAGGCACTAGTGCAGCAGCTGAAATGTATCAGTGGACCTGGGGACAATGAGTACAGCTGGTTTATTTTTTAATAACAAACTGCGCAGAGGTACAACATTTTCAGAGTTTAACAGGGCAAATCCTTTAAGCTTAGTGCTGTATCTATGTACTGATGATGATTCTGGAAAAGTACTCATGCACAAATTCTGTTTTTTTTTTATTATGTATTAATGTATTGATGGTGGTTCTGGTGATATTGTTATCTCTGTATGGTAGTTCTAGTCAAGTATTCATGTACTGTTGGTGGTTCTGCTGATGTATTCAAGTAATGATGAGGGTTCTGATACTGTACTTGTGCATTGATGATGGTTCCAGTGCTATATTCAATTACTGATTATGGTTCTAGTGATGAATTTATGTATCAGCTGTGTTTAAGTACTGATGGTGGTGCTGGTGCTGTATTTATACACTGATGAAATGTTCTTGTGATATATTCATGTAAAGATAATGGCTCTGGTGCTGCCTTCCCTCATTAAAATAAAATACACAATTAAAAATATTTTGTTATGTCCATATGCATAAAAACACATAAGCTCTGTTCACACATGTCTGGTTTTTCAGCGTCACAAATCTGCAGCAAAACCTAGTCTCTGGCAGGAAATCAGCTGTGTCAAAAATGCAGGTTTTACTGTATTTTTTGTGCGTTTTTTTTAACAGTCCTACTGTCTCTTGTAAGGTGGCTAAGGGACACATAGTTGATGGGAGGTATGTATCACAGAGATGTCTGTCTTCTGATGTAACCCGGAATGTTGCTCCAGTGCACGCAAGCAGTAAGAGGACTGTTTGGTGCACCTGGGACCGGGTTACGGGTAGTTGGAAGAGATGGGCGAGTCTAGCTAGCCACATACCTCACCTCTGGGAGTGGTTAAAATATAAAAAGGAGGCCGGTGTTTGGCACATGGTCTGTGTGTTTGGAGGGAGAACGCTTCCTGTGTGTTGTGGTCTCATGACTGAGCCAGTGAAAGGGATGCTATCCACAGCCTGTGTGCCCACACGACTGGCTAACCAGAGACTTTGCCTTAAGGACTTTTTACTTAGTTTTTGCATGAATTAAAGGCTGTTTGTATTCCTTTTGCCTGGTTGATGAAGTAATAAACCGACATGGACATTTAAAGGAAAATGCTTCTCGATGAACACAAGTGAGTAGAAACCCCACAATTGGTGTTAGTAGTTTGGACAGCATTCCCAGCAGAAACGTGTGACCGCTAAAAGGAAGACTGCATGTTCAGGGTGAAGTCTGCCACAAGCCAGCAAGTGACAGCAGACAAAATGGAGGACCTGCTGAAACATTTGGTGCAGGCGCAGCAGGCACAACATCAGCAACACCAGCAATTAATGCAGTAGCAACAAATGGTGCAACAAGAGACCACTAAGTTGCTGATGCAGCAGATCCAGCTCCAGAAGCAGCAGCAACAGGATGAGTATCATCAACAGCAACAGCAGTTCAAGTTACTTGCAGAGACGATCGGTGGCACGGCGACCGCAAAGACCAGGTCAGTGGACGATTTTTCTATCTGGAAGGCAGTAAGGAGAGCCCTACAGAAAATGACCCAGGGGATGACAGAGGCCTTCCTGACTGTATTTGAAAGGGTCACCGAGAGGGAGAAACTTCAGACAGAGCAGTGGGCAGAAGTGCTGGTGCCATACTTGATGGGGGAGTCCCAGAAGGCTTACTATGACTTAGCTCTGCAGGACGCCAAGGAATATGGAAAACTTAAAACCGAAATTCACCTGGGGGTGACGTTGACTGTCAGGGCACAGTGGGTCCACCGCTGAGAGTATTACCGGTACAAACCCCCTCGCTCCCAAATGTTTGACCTTTTGCACCTGGTCAAAAATGGCTGCAGCCGGAGTCCTCTACCCCTGCGCTGATGGTAAAGCGAGTGATGATGGATCGGTTTGTGCATTCCATGCCGAAGCCAGTAAAGACCTGTTTTGCCCAAGGTGATCCCCGGAATGTAGATGGACTGGTCGAGAGACAACAAGGGGTTGAGGGCTCCCTGGGAAGGCAGCCCACTCAATACAGGGGGCGGAGACCCAAAAGGGGGTGGGATGTCCCAGGTCCAAAGGGGCGGGGAAGGTAATGCTCAAAGTCCCTACGAGTGAAATTATTTACTGGAAGTGCAGCGGCCCAGGCCATATAGCTGCCCGTTGTCCCCTGACCCTCGAGCAGATGGACTGCAGTGTCTGGCCTGCAGTGTGAACTGTCACCCAACGAGGGGCCACAAGCATGTCCTATGAAGGTAAATTGTTGGCAGGTAACGGGACTGCTGGACTCCGGGAGTCTGGTGACACTTGTGAAGGCCACATTTCCTCTCCAACTGATCCCAGGAAAGAAGCATTCATAGTGATGCTAAAGACTTCCCCACGGCCAGAGTGGACAATGAAACGGGCCACGGTATTGAGTCCCACGAGGTCGCTGTTGTCCAAGACTTGTTGCACCCCATCATTATCGGCCGGGACTTTTGTTTGTTTTGGGATCTGTTGGGGAAGGGTTCTGGGCTCGCTTGCTTTGATAAGAAACCAGTTTGTTCACACACGTTGTGTTTTGCTGCGTATTTTGCAGCAGATTCTTATGAAAATTTTCAGCTGGGTCTAGCAGTACCAGCAAAGTCTATGAGAAACCAGAATTCTCTGTTCACACATGTTGCTTTTTGTTTGCTGCGTATTTTCTGCCTTGCTTGCGTAATTGGAAAATAGAACATGCCACTTCTTTCAGCATTTCTGCGCAGAAAACGCACCTGAGTTTTTGCTGCGTATTTTAACCCATAGGAAGTAATGGCTGGTCAAAAATACGCAGCAAACACGCAACAAAATCCGCAGCAAATACGCATGTTTTTTACGCAACTGTTTTCCTGCCAGAAAAGTTAGCAGCAGATTTTCAGCAGAAAAAAACAACGTGTGTGAACATAGCATAAGTGGTATCACCACACCCAGAGTCAGACGGATTTCTCTTTTGTGTTCTTGTGGATGATGAGGCGATAGTGTCTCCTGAGTCAGACATTCCGGAGTTAGGGGTGACCAGTGAGAATTTTGGATATGCCCAACATAGGGACCTAACTATGAGGGAAGCCTTTAATAATGTCACGGTCATGAATGGGATTGCACAGGAGCCGGGGGCTGACACAAGACTTCTCTATTTAATGTTGAGTGGGGAGTTGTACCGTGTTACGAAAGTGAGGGAGGAGCTTGTGGAACAGTTATTGGTACAGGGCCCTACAGACTAAGGGTGTTGGACATGGCCATTGACATGTCTTGGGAGGACATCTGGGAGTGGAAAAATGCAGGAACGAATCATGCAGAAGCCTTATTGGCCTGGATTTCACCAGGAAATAGTAAAGTATTGCAGGTCCTGCCCTACATGCCAGATTATCCGTCCCCACCTCTCACTTTCGAAGTCGCCTCGTGCCTTTGCCCATCATTGAAGTGCCGTTCGAGAGAATTGCTATGGATTTGGTCTGTCCCCTCGATAAATCTACTTGTGGGCATCAATATATATTGGTCATCTTGGACTATGCCACCCGCTATCCTGAAGCGATCCCTCTGAGAAACTCCTCAGCTAAGAGTATAACTCGCGAGTTGGTCAATGTTTTCTCCCGGACAGGGTTACCAACAGAGATCCTGACCGACCAGGGAACACCCTTTTTGAGTAAGGTGATGAAGGAATTGCGTAAGGTCTTGCAAATCTCCCAACTGAAAACATCAGTATACCATCCTCAGACAGATGGCCTCGTGGAGAGGTTCAACAAAACTGTGCTGAGGAAGGTCATAGAAAAGGATGGCAGAGACTGGGATTGTCTCCTGTCGTATCCGTTGTTCTCTATCTGAGAGGTTCCACAGGCCTCTACTGGGTTCTCGCCATTTGAACTCCTGTATAGCAGACATCTGCGGGGTCTCCTGGATGTAGCAAAGGAAACCTGGAAAGCCAAGGTCACACCCCAGAGGAGCATCATCGAGCATGTAGCCCTGATAAAGGAGAGGATTGCGAAGGTGATGTCCATCATAAAATAACATCACCTCCGGGCACAAGAGGCTCAGGTCAGGGTCTACAACCGATCAGCCAGAGTGCGGCAGTTCATTCCTGGTGACAGAGTCCTTGTGTTAATTCCTACTGTTGAAAGTAAGTTCTTGGCCAAGTGGCAATAGCACTATGAGGTGGTGAAAAAGGTTTGTGAAGAGAATTATAAGATTCATCAACCAGGATGACGTAAGCCATACCAGATCTATCACGTGAATCTCATCAAACCGTGGCAAGACAGAGAGGCTGTTGAAGCTCCGAGCTTGTTGGCCAAACCAGAAGGCGAGGTTGGAGGAGTCGCAATAGCGGAGACACTAATGAAAGACCAAAAACAGCAGTGTCGGGAATTGCTACAGAAGAACAGGGATCTGTTCTCGAAATTTCCGGGATACACAAAGGTTATAAAGCACGAGGTTCTGACGGAACCTCATGTGCGCGTGAACTTGAAGCCCTATCAGATTCCTGAGGCCTGACGAGAGTTGCTCTCCATAGAAGTGAGTCGTAAGCTGAAACTCAGGGTCATTGAGGAATCCAAGAGCAGTTGGTCGAGCCCAACTGTACTGGTCTCAAAACGAGATGGCGAATGGAGAATCTGCAATGACTATCGGTAGTTGAATGAGGTCTCTAAATTCGACCAATATACGATACAGCGTGTCTATGAGCTGATTTAGAGACTTGGGCCAGCAAGGTACATAACCGCCTTGGAGTTGATGAAGGAATATTGGCAGATCCCTATTTCACAGGGAGCCTAAAGAGAAGACTGAGTTATCTATGCCGGACAGATGCTTCCAATATGTTCGGATGCAGTTTGGACTGCAGGGAACACCTGACACCTTCCAGAGAGTCATGGATTGAATCCTTGCACCCCATAAGAAATACTTAATGATATACAGTTAGGTCCATATATATTTGGACAGAGACAACATTTTTCTAATTTTGGTTCTAGACATTACCACAATGAATTTTAAACAAAACAATTCAGATGCAGTTGAAGTTCACAGACTTTCAGCTTTCATTTGAGGGTATCCACATTAAAATTGGATGAAGGGTTTAGGAGTTTCAGCTCCTTAACATGTGCCACCCTGTTTTTAAAGGGACCAAAAGTAATTGGACAGATGAAATAATTGTAAATAAAATGTTCATTTCTAGTACTTGGTTGAAAACCTTTTGTTGGCAATGACTGCCTGAAGTCTTGAACTCATGGACATCACCAGATGCTGTGTTTCCTCCTTTTTGATGCTCTGCCAGGCCTTCACTGCGGTGGTTTTCAGTTGCTGTTTGTTTGTGGGCCTTTCTGTCTGAAGTTTAGTCTTTAACAAGTGAAATGCATGCTCAATTGGGTTGAGATCAGGTGACTGACTTGGCCATTCAAGAATATTCCACTTCTTTGCTTTAATAAACTCCTGGGTTGCTTTGGCTTTATGTTTTGGGTCATTGTCCATCTGTAGTCTGAAACGACGACCAATCAGTTTGGCTGCATTTGGTTGGATCTGAGCACACAGTATGGCTCTGAATACTTCAGAATTCATTCGGCTGCTTCTGTCCTGTGTCACATCATCAATAAACACTAGTGACCCAGTGCCACTGGCAGCCATGCATGCTCAAGCGATCACACTGCCTCCGCAGTGTTTTACAGATTATGTGGTATGCTTTGGATCATGAGCTATACCATGCCTTCGCCATACTTTTCTCTTTCCATCATTCTGGTAGAGATTGATCTTGGTTTAATTTGTCCAAAGAATGTTCTTCCACAACTGTGCTGGCTTTTCTAGATGTTTTTTAGAAAAGTCCAGTCTAGCCTTTTTATTCTTGATGCTTATGAGTGGCTTGCACCGTGCAGTGAACCCTCTGTATTTACTTTCATGCAGTCTTCTCTTTATGGTAGATTTGGATATTGATACGCCTACCTCCTAGAGAGTGTTGTTCACTTGGTTGGCTGTTGTGAAGGGGTTTCTCTTCACCATGGAGATTATTCTGCGATCATCCACCACTGTTGTCTTCCGTGGGCGCCCAGGTCTTTTTGCATTGATGAGTTCACCAGTGCTTTCTTTCTTTCTCAGGATGTACCAAACTGTAGATTTTGCCACTCCTAATATTGTAGCAATTTCTCGGATGTTTTTTTTTTCTGTTTTTGCAGCTTAAGGCTGTGTGCCCACGATGCGTTTTTCAAGCATTTACACTGCGCAATTTCCGCAGCGTAAACGCTTGGGAAACCTTCCCTCATGGTCACCAATGCAATTCCGCACTTTCAATGCCCATGCTGTGGATTTTTCCGCAGCGTTTATGCTGCGCTCAAAAATCCGCAGCATGTCCATTAATTTTGCGGAAGCGCTGCGTTTTCGCTGCCATTGACTTGCATTAGAAAGCATGAAAAACGCATCACTGCATCTGTACATGCGCATTCCATGCGTTCTAATGTGCGGATGGTACCCGGGTGTGGAGAAGAGGAGACTCTCCTCCGGACCCAGGTACCATAAAACTTGTAAAAAAAAAGAATAAAATAAAAAATAAAGATTATATTCACCTTCCGACGGCCCCCGGACTCCTTCCCTGTGCTAGCGAGCAGATCGCGAAGGGCAGTCATGTCACGGCAGATCCTTCAGTACAGTGTCCCGCGATGTGCCGGCAGCCAGCACATGAGCGCAGCAAGACACCAGGGGCCATCGGAAGGTAAGTAAAGATTTATTTTTTATTTTTAACATTCTTTACGGTCACACTGTATAAATCCATGCCGGTTGCATGGATTTATATAGTGTGACCTAGTTGTCAAGCACTTTCCAAGTGATGCTAAAATCACTTGGAAAGCGCTTGACACCCGCATGCGGAAATGCAAATGAACAAATCTCCATTTCCGCATGTCCCTGGCAGGAAAAACGCATGCACAATCTGCATGCGTTTTTTCTGCCAGGGAGATGCAGAAATGCTGCAGAAATTTTCTGCTTCATTTCTGCATCGTGGGCACATAGCCTAAGGATGGCTTGTTTCACCTGCATGGAGAGCTCCTTTGACCGCATGTTTACTTCACAGCAAAACCTTCCAAATGCAAGCTCCACACCTCAAATCAACTCCAGGCCTTTTATCTGCTTAATTGAAAATGACATAAGAAAGGGATTGCCCACACCTGTCCATGAAATAGCCTTGGAGTCAATTGTCCAATTACTTTTGGTCCTATTAAAAACAGGGTGGCACATGTTAAGGAGATGAAACTCCTAAACCCTTCATTCAATTTTAATGTGGATACCCTCAAATGAAAGCTGAAAGTCTGAACTTCAACTGCATCTGAATTGTTTTGTTTAAAATTCATTGTGGTAATGTCTAGAACCAAAATTAGAAAAATGTTGTCTCTGTCCAAATATATATGCACCTAACTGTACCTGGATGATATTGCAAACTGGACTGGAAAAGTCATCTGGAAAAGGTCCAGGTGGTGTTTGATGCTCGAAAGAAGGCGGGGTTTTCAATAAATCTGAAAAAATTGTGCCATGGGGAAAGTAGTAGTCAAATACCTGGGATATGTAGTGAGTAGAGGCGAGATCAAACCCCAAATCACTAAATTGGAACCAATCCAAGCTTGGCCGAAACCACTGTCGAGGAAGCAAGTTAGAACCTTTCTGGGAATCGTGCGATACTACAGGAGGTTCATCCCAAACTTCGTCATGATGGCCGCACCCCTGACTGATCTCATTAAGGGAACAAAATGAGCCATGGCCAAATGGACTGTAGAGGCGGAGACGGCCTTTCAAGAAATGAAAGTGGCTCTGTGTAGGCAACCGGTTCTGGTTGCCCCCAACTTCAAGAAAAAATTTATACTCCAAACAGAAGCATCAGATGTCACATTAGGAGCAGTCCTTTCCCAGGAGATACACAGGGAGGTGCACCCTGTTCTCTACCTGAGTGGGAAGCTGTACTCATGCGAGAAAAATTATTCTATCATAGAGAAAGAGTGCTTGGCCATAAAGTGGGTGGTGGACACGTTACGGTACTATCGCACGAAAGTTTAGATTTGTATTCGACCATGCCCCACTCAGATGAATGAAGGGGAAAAAAAGGAAAAAACGCTAGGGTCACCCGCTGGTTTTTAGCCCTACAGGATTTCAACTTCCAGGTAGAACATAGAGCAGCGAAGCTATAGTTGTGCTCAAAAGTTTACATACCCCGGCAAAATTTTTGCTCACTTGGCCTTGTTTCAGAGAATATGAATGATAACAAAAAAACTTTTTCTCCACTCATGGTTATTGGTTGGGTGAAGCCACTTATTGTCAAACTACTGTGCTCTCTTTTTAAATCTTAATGACAACCAAAAACATCCAAATGACCCTGATCAAAAGTTCACATAACCCAGTTCTTAATACCGTGTATTGCCCCCCCCTACCATCAATGACAGCTTGAAGTCTTTTGTGGTAGTTGTGGATGAGATTCTTTATGTTCTCACATGGTAAAGCTGCCCATTCTTCTTGGCAAAAAGCCTCCAGTTCCTGTAAATTCCTGGGTTATCTAGCATGAACTGTGCGTTTCAGATCTCCCCAGAGAGGCTTAATGATATTGAGGTCAGGAGACTGAGATGGCCACTCCAGAATCTTCACTTTGTTCTGCAGTAGCCAATGACAGGTCGACTTGGCCTTGTGTTTTGGATCATTGTCATGTTGGAACGTCCAAGTACCTCCCATGCGCAGCTTCCGGGCTGATGAGTGCAAATTTGCCTCTAGTATTTTATGATAAGGTGCTGCATTCAACTTTCCTTCAACTTTTACCAAGTTTCCTGTGCCTTTGTAGCTCTCACATCCCCAAAACATCAGCTAGCTACCTCCATGCGTTACAGTAGGAATGGTGTTCCTTTCATCATAGGCCTTGTTGACCTATCTCCAAATGTAACGTTTATGGTTGTGGTCAAAGAGTTCAATTTTGGTCTCATCACTTCAAATTACCTTGGTCCAGAAGTTTTGAGGTTTGTCTCTTTGCTGTTTGGCGTATTGTAGGCGAGATACTTTATGGCATTTGCGCAGTAATGGATTTCTTCTGGTGACTCAACCCGGCAGTCCACTTTTCTTCAAGTGCCTCCTTATTGTACATCTTGAAACAGCCAAACCGCTAGTTTTCAGAGAGTGCTGAATTTCAGCTATTATTTGTGGGTTTTTCTTTGCATCCCGAACAATTTTCCTAGCAGTTGTGGCCGAAATTTTTGTTGGTCTACCTGACCGTGGCTTGGTTTTTACAAAGCCCCTGATTATCCATTTGTTAATCACAGTTTGAATGCTGCTGACTGGCATTATCAATTCCCTGGATATCTCTTTGTGTTCCTTTCCTGTGTTATACAGTTAACTACCGTTTCCCATAGATGCATTGACAATTCTTTTGCTTTCCCCATAACTCACAATCCACAAACGTCAGTGGCTGAATGAAAGATGCAAGAGTCTGTCTGGATCCCAGAAACTCACTCAGCTTTTATGCACACATACTGATTACAAGCAAACAGGTCACAGGTGAGGATGTTACCTTTAGTAGCCATTCAAACCCATTTGTGACAAATTCTGTGCATGTTAAAAGGCCAAAATCACCAGGGTATGTGAACTTTTGATCAGGGTCATTTGGATGTTTTTGGTTGTTATTAAGATTTAAAAAGAGAAAACACAGTAGTTTGACAATAAATGGCTTCACCCAAACAATAACCATGAGTGGAGAAAAAGTTTTTTTGTTATCATTCATATTGTCTGAAACAAGGCCAAGAAAGCAAAAATTCTGCCGAGGTATGTAAACTTTTGAGCACAACTGTACATGGTAATGCCGATGCCCTCTCGAGAATCCCTTGTCAAGTAGTAGAAGGTGCCAAGCCCCACTGTAATAGGCAGAGGGGGAGGTATGTAAGGTAGCTAATGAACACATAGTTGATGGGAGGTATGTATCAAAGAGATGTCTGTCCTCTGTGACATAACCCAGAATGTTGCTCTAGTGCACATAAGCACTAATAAGACTGTTTGGCCCGGGTTACGGGTAGTTGGAGAGATGGGCGGGTCTAGTTAGCCACATACCTCACCTCTGGGTGTGGTTAAGCTATAAAATGGAGACCGTTGTTTGGCACATGGTCTGTGTGTTTGCAGGGAGTAGGCCTCTTGTGTATTGTGGTCTCCTGACTGAGCCAGAGAACGGGATGCTATCCAGCCTGTGTGCCCACACGACTGGCTAAGCAGAAACTTTGCCTTAAGGACTCTTTACTTTGTTTTTGCCTGAACTAAAGGATGTTTGTATTCCTTTGCTTTTGCCTGGTTTATGAAGTAATAAACTGACACGAACATTTAAAGGAAAATGCTTCCTGTTTGCCTCCTGACACACCCAAGTGAGTAAAAACCCCACACTCTATTTATGCATGTACATAAAGTTCTGTGAAAAAAGAACCCCATTCTATTTTGCCATCAAAACCGCTGAAAAAACGTTACCTGCGTTTTTTCAGCATTTTTTTCCCCACCCATTACTTCCTATGGGTGGAAAAACGCTAAAAGAAGTGACATGCTCTATTTTCCAAAACCCAACCAAGGCCCAAATTACGCAAAAAAAAGATGTGTGAATAGAGAATTCTGGTTTCTTATAGACTTTGCTGGTACTGCAAAATGCAGCTGAAAATTTGCATAAAAATCTGCAGCAAAAAACACTGAAAAACCCAACATGTGTCAACCTAGCCATACAGTACAGAGAAAAAAAGTAATAGAACTGCTTTTTCACACCTAAAAATGCAGCAAAAAGCCATCAAAATGTTCTCTGCACTCTGAATTGATTTCAATAAATATTTCAACTTACAAAGCAAGAAACAGCCCTCACATTGCTCTATGGACAGAAGAATAAAAATATAACAGGTCTTCAAAAATGGCATCACAAACCAAATCTTCATTTTTTTTTTACAAAAAGTAAAAATCTATGATAGTTTGGTACTGCTGTAATTGCAATGACCTGCAGAATCATGTTCACATGTCACTTTTACCACACAATCAATATCTTAAAAGCAAAACTCCAAAAAAAACAATGATGGAATTGTGTCTATTCATTGCAGGTTTATATTGAACTGCTGGGAGCAGTGACACTTGAATATTCACGTCTGGCAACAAAAAAGCTACAATCAGCCCTGCCCCCACAGACATTAGATAGTCAACCGATTCAAGACCAAATTATAGGTTTAGCCAACTTCTATATGAGAATTAGAATTAAGTGACAACATACTGATTGCTGGGGATCCAACTGCTGAGCCCCCAAGCAATCAAGTCACAATATGATGTTGCTTTTCAGTTACAGTATGGTGGTGCTAAAGTCATGTTAGAAAAGTATTATTTTATAATTTACTAGCTATATGGCAGTATTCGTTACAGTTACATATTTAGTAATGTTATGGTGGCATATAATGGTACTGTTCAGTCAATACAGTTAAAGGGGTTCTCCACTACTTTGGCATTGATATACTGTCTTGGGTTTGCTGTGGGGTATTTTTGCATTCTGCGATATTTTAATTATAATATGAATTGAGGATTGACCATGAGAGTATAATGTTGTGGTCTTGTACAGTGCATTTCTTGTGTTTTTAATTGTTGATGCCCTACGGATGGGGCATCAATGTGAAAGTAGAGGACGACTTCTTTAAGGATTTCTGTCCTTGAATAAAAATTAAAATGTTGATTTTTTGGAGCAAAACAATAACTAAGCAGTGACTTGACGGGACTCTGTGTAACAAATCATATACTACATAGTTACAAGTCATATTTATGTATGAGCTAGCCAAGATGACCGTCTATAAAATGATGGTAATAATAGAGGATAAGGCTGTGTTCAACCGATAATATTCTGGTGCTCAGGAAAAAGATGTCCAATATATAATATACTATCCTGGAAGACAAGGAGATAATATGCAAAAAGAAGATCCTTTTATTCATTTGATCCAAAAGAAAAAATCCGACGATGGTTTCAATCATAACATGATTTTCATCAGGGATGAGGATCTATACAGAAACAATGTCATATTTTATAACATATAAACACATCATTTCATGATACAACGAGTAAACAGTAGCTTTCCTGAACACAATATATCTGAGGTATACGTTGTATATTTTTTCACTTAAACTCTTCTTATATACGATTTTCTTTTGCTTTATAAAACATATACATGTATGACAGCACTACAGTGTCTTTTCCTAACTGATTACTCGTTGTATCATCTTTGATATAATGTCCTTAAAACAAGTCAAAATGAGGCTCAGTATTGTGTGTGGCCTCCACGTGCCTGTATGACCTCCCTACAACGCCTGGGCATGGTCCGGATGAGGTTGCGGATGGTCTCCTGTGGGATCTCCTCCCAGAGCTGGACTACAGCATCTGCCAACTCCTGGACAGTCTGTGGTGCAACGTGACATTGGTGGATGGAGCGAGACATGATGTTCCAGATGTGCTCAATCAGATTCAGGTCTGGGGAATGGGCGGGCCAGTCCATAGCTTCAATGCCTTCATCTTGCAGGAACTGCTGACACACTCAAGCCACATGAGGTCTGGCATTGTCCTGCATTAGATGGAACCCAGGGCCAACTGAACTAGCATATGGTCTCACAAGGGGTCTGAGGATCTCATCTTGGTACCTAATGGCAGTCAGGCTACTTCTGGCGAGCACATGGAGGGCTGTGCGGCCCTCAAAAGAAATGCCACCCCACATCATTACTGACCCACAGCCAAACCAGTCATGCTGAAGGATGTTGCAGGCAACAGATCTCTCTCCATGGCGTCTCCAGAATCTGTCACGTCTGTCACATGTGCTCAGTGTGAACCTGCTTTCATCTGTGAAGAGCACAGAGCGCCAGTGGCAACTTTGCCAATCCTGGTGTTCTCTGGCAAATGCAAAGCGTCCTGCACGGTGTTGGGCTGTGAGCACAACCCCCATCTGTGGACGTCGGGCCCTCATACCACCCTCATGGAGTCGGTTTCTAACCGTTTGTGCAGACACATGGACATCTGTGAACTGCTGGAGGTCATTTTGCAGAGCTCCTCCTGTTCCTCCTTGCACAAAGGAGGAGGTAACGGTCCTGCTGCTGGGTTGTTGCAATCCTATGGCTCCCTCCACATCTCCTGGTATCTGCTCCATGCTCTGGACACTGTGCTGACACACACAGCTACCCTTCTTGCCACAGCTCGCATTGATGTGCCATCCTGGATGAACTGCACTACCTGAGCAACTTCTGTGGGTTGTACTGTAGATACCGCCTCATGCTACGGTACCTCTAGGGATGAGAGCAATGGCAAAATGAAAAAGTGACCAAAACAACAGCCAAAAAGGATGAGAACAGAGAAATGGTCTGTGGTCACCACCTGCAGAACCACTCTTTTATAGGGAGTATCTTGCTAATTGCCTATTTCTACCAGTTGTCTGTTCCATTTGCACAACAGCAGGAGAAATTGATTCACAATCAGATCAGTGTTGCTTCATTACTGGACAGGTAGATTTCACAGAAGATTTATTGATTTGGAGTTACATTGTGTTGTTTAAGTGTTCCCTTTATTTTTTTGAGCAGTGTATATATACACATACATGTGCATCTCACTAAATTAGAATATCAAAAAGTTAATTTATTTCAGTTCTTCAATCCAAAAAGTGAAACTCATATTATGTAGAGTCATTACAAACAGAGTGACTTATTTGTGTTTATTTCTGTTAATGTTGATTATTATGGGTTAAAGCCAATGAAAACACGTAAGTAATTATCTCAGTAAATTAAAAGAATTAACAAAAAACACCTGCAAAGGCTTCCTAAGCGTTTAGGTCCCTTAAGGCCCCGTCACACTAAGCGATATCGCTAGCGAGATCGCTGCTGTGTCACGGTTTTGGTGACTCACCAGCGACCTCACCAGCGATGTCGCTATGTGTGACACTTTGCAACGATCAGGCCCCTGCTGTGAGGTCGCTGATCATTGCAAAGTGTCCTGGACCATTTTTTGGTCGTTGGCCTCCCGCTGGCCAGCACACATCGCTGTGTGTGACCAGCGGGACCAACGATCTGGCTGGTAACCATGGTAAATATCGGGTTACTAGGGGCACGCGCGCACTCAGTAACCCGCTGTTTACCATAGATACCACTCTGCTACGTTGAGCGGAGGCTCCAGCGCACCGTAGCACAGTGGTATCCATGGTAAACAGCGGGTTACTAGGGGCACACGCGCACTTAGTAACCCGATATTTACCATAGTTACCAGCCTGCTCCTGCTTAAGCAGCAGGCTGGTAACGGGAGCAGGACATCGTGGAACGATTCTTTCCACGATATCGCTGCTCCCCTCATCGCTGGTGAGCCTGCCTGTTTGACAGCTCACCAGCGATGTATTAGCGATGCAGCAACGATCCCTGACAGGTCGTATCGTTGTCGGGATCGCTGCTGCATCGCTTAGTGTGACGGGGCCTTTAGTCTGTTTAAGTAGGCTCCACAATCATAGGGAAGACTGCTGACTTGAACGCAGAAGGCAGTCATTGACACACAGCAGAGGGTCCCAGCGTTCCAATTTTCATTTGGAAATCAAGGTCCCAGAGTCTGGAAGAAAAGTGAAGAGGCACACAATCCAAGCTGCTTGAGGTCTAGTGTGAAGTTTCCACAATCAGTGATGGTTTGGGGAGCCATGTCATCTGCTGGTGTAGGTCCACTGTGTTTTATCCAGACTGAAGTCAGCACAGCCATCTACCAGGAAATTTAAGAGCACTTCATGCTTCACTTTTCTAACAAAATTTGGTAGAAGGAAATTTCATTCTCCAGCAGGACTTGGCACCTGTCCACACTGCCAAAAGTACCAATACCTGGTTTAAAAACAACAGTATCACTGTGCTTGATTGGCCAGTAAACTCGTCAGACCTTGTCAAGAGGAAGATGAGAGACACCAGAACCAACAATGCAGACGAGCTGAAGGCTGCTATCAAAGCAAAGTGGGCTTCCATAACACCTCAGCAGTGCCACAGGCTGATCGCCTCCATGCCACGCCACAGTGATGCAGTAATTGATGCAAAAGGAGCCCCGACCAAGTATTGAGTGCATTTAGTGAACACACATTTCAGTAGGGAAACATTTCAGATTTTAAAAACATTTATCAAGCTGTTGTTATAAAGTATTCTAATTTACTGAGATAATGACTTTTGTGCTTTCATTGGCTGTAAGCCATAATCATCAGCATTAACAGAAATAAACACTTGAAATAGATCACTCTGTTCGTAATGACTCTATATAATATAGGAGTTTCACTTTTTGTATTGAAAGACTGAAATAAATTAATATTTTGATAATATTCTTATTTAGTGAGATGCACCTGTATATGCAGTATGGACCAAAAATTTGGACACACCTTCTCATTTAAAGATTTTTCTGTATTTTCTTGACTATGGAAATTGTACATTCACACTGAAGGCATCAAAACTATGAATTAACACATGTGGAATTATATACTTAACAAAAAAGTGTGAAACTACTGAAAATATGTCTTATATTCTAGGTTCTTCAAAGTAGCCACCTTTTGCTTTGATGACTGCTTTGCACAATCTTGGCATTCTCTTGATGAGCTTCAAGAGGTAGTCACCGGAAATGGTCTTCCAACAATCTTGAAGGAGTTCCCAGAGATGCTTAGCACTTGTTGGCCCTTTTGCCTTCACTCTGCGGTCCAGCTCACCCCAAACAATCTCGATTGGGTTCAGGTCTGGAGACTGTGGAGGCCAGGTCATCTGGCGTAGCACCCCATCACTCTCCTTCTTGGTCAAATAGCCCTTACACAGCCTGGAGGTGTGTTTGGGGTCATTGTCCTGTTGAAAAATAAATGATGGTCCAACTAAACGCAAACCGGATGGAATGGCATGCCGCTGCAAGATGCTGTGGTAGCCATGCTGGTTCAGTATGCCTTCAATTTTGAATAAATCCCCAACATTGTCACCAGCAAAGCACCCCTACACCATCACACCTCCTCCTCCATGCTTCACGGTGGGAACCAGGCATGTAGAGTCCATCTGTTCATCTTTTCTGCGTCACACAAAGACATGGTGGTTGGAACCAAAGATCTCAAATTTGGACTCATCAGACCAAAGCACAGATTTCCACTGGTCTAATGTCCATTCCTTGTGTTCTTTAGCCCAAACAAGTCTCTTCTGCTTGTGGCCTGTCCTTAGCAGTGGTTCCCTAGCAGCTATTTTACCATGAAGGCCTGCTGCACAAAGTCTCCTCTTAACAGTTGTTGAAGAGATGTGTCTGCTGGTAGAACTCTGTGTGGCATTGACCTGGTCTCTAATCTGAGCTGCTGTTAACCTGTGATTTCTGAGGCTGGTGACTCGGATAAACTTATGCTCAGAAGCAGAGGTGACTCTTGGTCTTCCTTTCCTGGGGCGGTCCTCATGTGAGCCAGTTTCTTTGTACCGCTTGATGGTTTTTGCAATTGCACTTGGGGACACTTTCAAAGTTTTCCCAATTTTTCGGACTGACTGACTTTCAATTCTTAAAGTAATGATGGCCACTCGTTTTTCTTTACTTAGAATTTGTATTATGGCAAGAAAAAAGCAGCTAACAGTCTACTCAGTAGGACTATCAGCTGTGTATCCACCAGACTTCTGCACAACACAACTGATGGTGCCAACCCCATTTATAAAGCAAGAAATCTCACATATTTTCAGTTGTTTCACACTTTTTTGTTAAGTATATAATTCCACATGTGTTAACTCATAGTTTTGATGCCTTCAGTGTAAATGTACAATTTTCATAGTCAAGAAAATACAGAAAAATCTTTAAATGAGAAGGTGTGTCCAAACTTTTGGTCTGTACTGTATATATACATATATATTATACATCCTCTTCTCCTTTTCTTCCCAGGCGTATTCAGGCACGAATGTCTGGGAAAACATGTAGCACAAAACATTTACAGCTTGCTACAAATTAATTTTTACTACAAGTGTCTCTGAACACCTCCAGTGTTCTGGGCATTCACAGTTCTAAAAAACAATTAGTTAACAGGTGGCACGGCAGATGACATCCATTAAGATCCATGTACCACTGACTTTTATCATGCTAAAAAAATGGACTGCAGTAAAAAAAGAAGACAATTTAAGACATTATTGTCCCCATTTAAATGACATAATTTTGCATTCCAAGTAAATGGCCAAAATACAGTTCTCTCAGTCCTTAAGTTCTCAACCTGGGATCAGTTGATAACTGAGCTCCAACACTCCACAAGCCATCCATCCATCATCTCTTCTGCCACAGCCATAGGTCCTATCTCTCCAGTGTCCTTCCATCAACTCTCCCACTAAAACATGTCTTTTTCTCTACATCTCTGGGGTCAGCCACCTCCCAGCACAGAAGTGATCACCCTCCCACTCAAGCATTCACTGTAAGCCAAAAGCAATGAAGAATATTCTAGAAGCCTTCATTTGAGAAAAGATGTAAGACCCCCTGTGATGACGGCTCCACTGTGTCTCAATCCACTAATGAGACCATTGGCTGTTGAAACAATGGACTCCTGTGATAAAGATGTCCTGAGATACAGATTAGTGGAATGCTGGACATTTTACAAGTGAATCTAGTGTACACACTGACAAGTTAGCAGAACTATATAAAACATGACAAGTAAATCACTAATAAAACACAATAATAATATTAACAAAAATGGTGGTCCGTTGCTGGAAAAGTATCATAGTCTTTAGAAAATGGGCAGCTCCTCACATTTATCATGCTAAAAAAATGGACTGCAGTAAAAAAAGAAGACAATTTAAGACATTCTCGTCCCCATTTAAATGACATAATTTTGCATTGAATATTTCCATTTTTATCATATCAAATGGATCCAAAAATGGAAATAACTACTGGACATGTGAACAGAGCCTTATACTACAATGTAACAATACCGGAATGATAGCCATATTTCTTGCTTACCTTGGCTGCACCTCCTCATCTTCATTATCTGTTACCGGCGTCTTCCAATGGACTGTTTTTTTTGCTTTTTCTTTTTGTTTATAGTTTCCTACAATTTATACAAAAACTGATTATAATTCTCATTCACCTTAAGATTTACACATGCAGAACCTATTACACACTATTGGGATAAAACAATTGGGACACATACACATTAATCCCAAAGGAGCTTTTATGATATTCCATTCTAAATGCATGGTCATTAATATGGAGTTGATCTCGTTTTGCAAATATTACAGCTCCCACGCATTTGGAAGGCATTTTAAAAAAACCTTTTTTTTTTTGTGTGCAATTTTTTATCTATTCATCCAGAAGAGAATTTATCAGGTTAGCGACTGATGTTGGACAAGAGGACCTGGCTTGTAATCTCTAGTTCAGCCAAAATGTATCTGATAGAGTTGAGGTCAGTCAAGTTCTTCCACTCCAAACTCACCCAACCATGTCTGTTTTGGACTTTCATGAACTGACTTGTGACAACATGTTATTAGGGCTCACTTGCGAGAAAAACGGAAGAGTGCAATCCGATAAAAAATCGGATTGCACTCTGACCAATGTTAATCAATGGGTTACATCTAATTTGCGATTTTTTTTCTCAGCTGAAATCGAACTGAGAAAAAAAATCGCAGCATGCTGCATATTGCCGCGTATCTCGGACGAGACTCGCCAATGCAAGTCAATAGGTGCGAGGAAAAAAAACGGACGGCATGAGGACCATCTGTATGCCATCTGATTTTTACGGATACATTACCATTCTGTAGCACAGAACACTGTAAATGATCCTGTAAGTGATTGCAGAATAATAGCTGCAGAGAAAAAAAACGCATTGTATATAGATGCCATACGGATGCTAGGTGTGAAAAATCGCATAGCAGTCGCATGACACTCGCATGGCACTCGTCCGTTTCTTCGGTCTAGAATACGGACCTTTTTTTTCTCACATATGGGTATGAGGCCTTACAGAAACATGCTGAATTCAGGATGCTCTTTAAAATGAGTCAATCTTTCACAAATGTTTGAAGGGGCAGGCTGCATATTTAGGTGCTGGATTTTATATACCTGTGGCAATGGGACAAAAAGAAAAAACCCGAATTCAATGATTAAATTGTGAGTTTCAATCCTTGGCCTTAGGCCATAGCCCCACTATCCGTATTTGGCCACGGCCCCACTATCAGTATTTGGTCAGTATTCGGTCAGTATATTTTTTCAGGAGTGGGTGTCAAAACCAGGTGAAGAACAATCAAAGAAAAGGTATAATAGAAACAAAAGCACAAATTCTTCATTTATCACCCACTCCTGGTTTTGGCTCCAACTCCTGAGAAAAAATACTTATGATACCAAACACTACACTTCTGGGTATACTTCGGTGCACAAGTAGGACCTGGCACTGGCTTCTTCACATAGACTGAAATATTTTATTGTTCATAGAAATTCCAGATTCAAGACTTGTCGGTCATAAAGACCCTACCCTTCAGACAGGCAGAGTAGGGAGAGGTGCTGCTGAGCTAGGGAGAGAAATGATGGTTTATTTAGTTAGGAATTCCAAAGCAATATACGATGGAATCGTGGAGTCGGAGTTGGAGTGGGTGTCATGGAAATTGAGGAGTCGGAGTTGGAGTCGAAGGTTTGGTTTACCGACTCCACAGCCCTGCATTTTATACCGACTACAATTCCGACTCCACCAAAATGATCACCGACCTCGACTTTACAGCTCTGGACTTCCCCCTCTCTGATTCTAACCAGATTGGAGGCTCCCCTTGAATCCGACTTGGAGACTACCTTAGCTCCCACAACCTGGATGAACAAATCAGGAATCAGAGGAAGAGGGTATGGACCACGGATAGTAATTTGATTTAATGCCCATAAATCTAAACAGGGATGTAGACAGTCATCTTTTTTCTTCACAAAGAAGAACCCTGCCGCCACGGACGAAGATGGGGGTCTGATATGTCCCTTCTCCAGACTTGCCGCAATGAAATCCTTCATGTTTGCCAAGTGAACAGACACAAGGTTTAACTAGCCTGGCAAAGTCAGCAACCACACTATGTGCTCTTGGTTATCCAACTCCAGACTACCAAGAGTTAATCGAGTCTCCTTTTGCTTAGGAATTGAAGGACAGGTCCCAACAAAATGTCCCTTTTTCCCACAAAAAAAATACGCCTTTTTTCTTGCAAATCTTCAGGGAGATGTATGATGCAGAGATACGCCCTAACTGCATGGGTTCCTCCACCTAGCCCAGTACTGGTACACCCCTAGACTGCTCCCCCTGCAGAGGTACACAACCCCGACCAGAAGGCCTCGGAGAAGGTGGTATCACTCGTCTATCCCAAAGGCATCTCTGAAGACGTATGGCCAACGGCATGGCAGCCTCCAAGGACTGAGGGGTTTCAGGTATCTTTCAACCTTTCAGAAAGCCCCTCACAAAATTGACTTCTAAGGGCTGAGTCATTCCATTTGGAATCCGTTGCCCATATACAGAATTCCGAATTGTACATTTACACTAACCGACTCAGCCAAGGCGACTCGGTCAGGGTCATCATAGATGAGGGACAGAGCCTCAAAAAAAACCTCCAAAGACTGGAGACAAACCAAGTCCTGGGGTAAAGAAAACGCCCACGACTGAGGATCTCCCTGCAGTAGAGAGATCACAATTCCAATCCGTTGCTCCTCATTTCAGGAGGAATAAGGACGAAGTTCAAAATACAATTTGCATGCCTCCTTGAATACAAAAAACTTGTCCCTACCTCCAGAATACCTGTCCGGGAGGGCAACCTTGGGTTCAGGCTGGGCAGGCCTACATGCAGAGACCCAACATTGGCAACCTGAAGCCACCTATGCTGCTGTTTAACATTACAGCGGAGGTCATTCACCTCCAGAAACAGAGAGCGTAACTGCTCTGCGAGCTCTGCAACTGAACCCAAACCAGGGGAGAAAGGAAAAAAAAAAAGGCCCACGCCCAAAAACACACAGAGAAAAAAAGTGTCTTTTTTTTTTGTTTTTTTTTTCCTTTTCAAAATGTGCTTGGCCAGCGATAATGTCATGCAAAGTGTGGAAAGACTTAGTGCAACACAAAGGGAAGAGAAAAAGAGAGCCCAGACTCTAGGGAAAGGGGGGAGTGGAAACCTCCTAGTCTGGTCTAATGTCATCCCATCTCCCCTATCGACCCTATATTGGCTCTTCACCAATCGCCGCACGCGTACCTCGCTCTGTCCTTCCCTGGCGTTAGACTCAGGCTAGGGAAGGGAGGAGATGAGCAGTAGTCGATCCCCACAGAACACTAAAGGCAACAAGGGATGACAAACAGGGGAAATTGTTTAGCTTTAGACAACTCCAGACAAATGCGCACACGTACTCAGGCACCAGAGAGGAAGCAGTACTGCTCTTGCAAAAGCCTTCACAAGAAGTAAATGAATATTGCCAGTACCTCCCTATGATACACAGCAGGTATTTATACACCCAGAGCAGGGAGTTATTTAACAAGAGGAAGTTAGCCGCTAGGTCCTAGAGAGGCTGGGTGCCCACGTAGCGTTTTTCAAGCGTTTATGCTGCGGAATTTCCGCAGCATAAACGCTTGTTAAACGCTAGGTAATCCGCACCCCATGGTCCCCAATGGGATTCCGCATGTTCTATGCACATGATGCGGATTTTTCCGCAGCGTTTATGCTGCGTACAAAAATCCGCAACATGTCATTTAATTTTGCGGAAGCGCAGCGGAACTCCCGCCATTGACTTGCATTGAGATGCATAGAAACCGCGACTGTACATTTGTACAAGCGGCTTCTATGCGTCTCTATGTGCGGATGGTACCCAGTTCTGGAGGAGAGAAGACTCTCCTCCAGACCTGGGTACCATTTTACCTGTAAAAAAAAGAATAAAATAACAAATAAAGTTATATTCACCTGTCCGGCGTCTTCTCTCTGAATGCCGGCATCGCTTGAGGACCTGCGGTGACGTCACAGTCATGTGACCGCAGGCCCTTCACCGCTCTGTCTCGCGATATGCCGGCAGCCGGGAACCAGACATGAACGAGCGCTGCAGCCACGCCGGGGCCTCGGGGGTGAGCATAGCTTTATTTGTTTTAATTTTTACGGTTCACACTGTATAAATCCATGCTGGTTGCAAGGATTTATACAGTGTGACCTAGTTGTCAAGCACTTTCCAAGTGATGCTATCGCCTGGAAAGCGCTTGTCAATCTGCATGCGGAAACGCATGTGAATCCGCATGTGGATCCGCATGTATTCTGCAGGAAAAACGCATGCACAATCTGCATGCGTTTTTTCTGCCAGGGAGATGCAGAAATGCTGCAGAAATTTTCTGCTTCATTTCTGCATCGTGGGCACATAGCCAGACAGTCTGTAAGATGTCTGTAATGCCAAAAGTAGAGATCTCCTGCAGCCAACTGCAGGGCGACTGTCTGCCACTTCTGACACACCCGTGACAATAAGAGACCCACTCCTTAATAATGGGAACAACAAAGCATAGCCGGCTGACGGCTGTCTAACAATAGTAAGGGCAAAGTGAAGGCCTTGTAAAAATAGGCTTTGCGACTTTCAGAGTACCTCCTTCATAAATGAAACAGGATTTGTCTTATCATGTCTTAAACACCATATGGCCAGATAAGGTAGTAAAATGTTAAAATCACATTTACTGATGTATGTATTTTTCATTGTTGAAAGCAATGCAAAAGTGCAAAAATGCATTAAAAACGCTATGTGTGAACATAGGCCAACGTTTGGTGGAGCATTTGTGTTTTTGCTTTACATACAAGTCATTACCCTGGAAAGAATGTTCCTTACCATTTTTTCAAGGAAAGTCCATTTTGGCTTAGTTTTTGTATGTTTTATTCTCAGTCAGTAAAAGTGGAGTAAAAATGTTAACAGCAGTGACCAGGGAGTCAATGCTTCCAGAGGTCTTCCCCATGCTGTTTCCATAACAATTCAGCACTGTTTCCACCGATTTGGCCAATTTTTCGGCCCCCTTCAGAACTCCGGGGGAACCGCCGGAAAAATGCTCGAGTTTCCCACTGAATAACATTGGGCTGCTTGTGTTGACCATCCGAGCATTACGATTTGCCTGACCTTAGCAACGAGCACCTGAGCATTTTAGTGTTCTCTCATCACTGATTAGCGCCGTTCACTTAATGGTAATCTGTTGGTGATATGTTGACTCTGCTCTACAGGCCAGTTTACTTATGAGATTCCAAATTTACATAGATTTTTCATTTACTACTTAAAAATAAAACAAAAAACTTTACAATAACCCTTCAGAAACCTGTGGTTGTACTACATGGAGGGCCAATGGTCAACAGAACTGAGGACCACTATGTAGTAGTCAGTTAAATGTCACTGTCACACTTGACATTGGCACTAAAGAAGTTCAAACTAATGTGATCAACTGTGAAGCTAGGTATACACAGCATTTGTGTTCACTGGTAGGTGCATGCCCTCAAGAGGTATATGTCTGACATTGGCCACGGTCAGGATGAGTGTCAAGGCATCTATCCGCTATAGAAGCTGACTAAGGAAAACCTATATTACATAGTATACCCTCCTTTGCTGTGGCATTCTGTGTAGGAAGGCACATCCCACTGCGCTTCCTTTACAATAAACAAATGGTATGCAGAAACTTTCTCCTCCATAATGAGCCTGAAAGAAGCCTTTTTTAGTCTCTTTCTTTTGAATAGGGGACTCTGGGAATGTTACAGCATGTCACGGAATGCAACAAGCCAAGTGAACAGACACAAGGTTTAACTAGCCTGGCAAAGTCAGCAACCACACTATGTGCTCTGCTAATGGTTCAAAGTAGGCCATCGCTGTCGAGATGTCCATCTGTTCTCAAAGCTAAAGGTTCCTCAGCATGAGGAAAAACTGAGAGTCAGAAAAATTGTTTTCCGTTCCATAAGGTTGATCCAGAGTCGGTATTCTGACCGAGACCAGAAACCATAAATGGTGTAAAAGCTGAACACCACATCCAGTTGTCAAAACCTGCCAGGACGGTTTGAAAGGATCACTGGCAATGTAAGTAGGGGGGAGATATGCATCACGCAGATTGCTATCTCCCGTAATGTGAAAACCATTTGACTCCAGCATGTTATTTGCTCAGAGGGGTTAATCGGTCATGACAGGGATGGATGTTTTTTGTGAGTGGCTGTTAGGCTATGTGCCCATGATGCAGAAATGCTCCGGATTTTTCCTGAGCGTTTCTGCATCTACCTGGCAGAAAAAAAAACATGCGGGTTTACATGCGTTTTTTCAGTCATGGACAAGCGTTTGTGAAGGGTTTTGATCATGCGATTTCGCATGCGGGTTGTCAAGAGCTTTCCAAGCGATTTTAGCATCACTTGGAAAGTGCTTGACAACTTTGTCACACTATATAAATCCAAGCAAACGGCATGGATTTTATAAAGAGTGACCAAGTTTGTTAAAATAAAGAATAAAAATGGTAAAAAAAAACAACAAAAAAACATATACTCACCTTCCGATGGTCCGGTCTCTACGGTGTCTCGTGGTGGTGTAAAAGGACCTTCCATGACGTAATTTAGTTATGCGACGGGTCACGCGACCACCGACGTCAGCGGTTATGTGACCCGTCACATGAATAAATGACGTCATGGAAAGTCCTTTTAGACCAACGTGAGCTGCCGGGGAGCCAGGACGCTATGGAGACCGGGGACAAATCAAAAGGTAAGTATAATGTATTTTTTTATTTTAAATTCTTTTTTTTTTTTTACAGGTACTATTGTACCCGAGTCTGGAGGAGAGTCTCCTCTTCGCCAGACCTGGGTGCCATCCGCACATTGAATCGTTTAATATCCACATGTGCACATGTAGTCATGCGGATATTAAGCGATTCAACGCAAGTCAATGGTGGTGAAATCGCCGCGATTCCGCAAAATAATTGGTAGTGCTGCGGACTTTTCCGCAATGATAACCGCAGCGGAAATTTCCGCAGCATGTGCACAGCACATGCGGATTATCATTTGGGAACATAGCAGATCTCCTACCAGGACCGGCTCCAGGTTTTTTTTGTGGGCCCCGGGCGAAACAGTCTCAGTAGACGCCTTTAGCACATACCACGATTCATGAAGCACAGATACGGCGGAGAAATATAGGTACACAACACAGGTCCCAGGCTGCCCCCTCATCCTTAACAAATGGAAACATGCATGCACACACACAGTACGCAGACATGCACGCACACACACACAGTACGCAGACACGCACACACACAGTATGCAGACACGCACACATAGTACGCAGACACTCACGCACACACATAGTACGCAGACATGCAGGCACACACACAGTATGTAGACACGCACACAGACACACAGTACGCAGACATGCACGCACACACAGTACGCAGACATGCACGCACACACAGTACGCAGACACGCACACACAGTACGCAGACACGCACACACACACAGTACGCAGACAAGCAGGCCCACACACAGTACGCAGACACGCACACACACAGTATGCAGACACGCACACATAGTACGCAGACACGCACGCACACAGTACGCAGACACGCACACACACACAGTACGCAGACATGCACACACACAGTACGCAGACACGCACACACACACAGTACGCAAACACACACAGTACGCAGACACGCACACACACACACAGTATGCAGACACGCACACACAGTACACAGACACGCACTCACACACACAGTATGCAGACACGCACACACACAGTATGCAGACACGCACACATAGTACGCAGACACTTACGCACACACATAGTACGTAGACACGCACACAGACACACAGTACGCAGACATGCACGCACACACAGTACGCAGACATGCACGCACACACAGTACGCAGACACGCACACACACACAGTACGCAGACACGCAGGCCCACACACAGTACGCAGACACGCAGGCCCACACACTGTACGCAGACACGCACACACACAGTATGCAGACACGCACACATAGTACGCAGACACGCACACATAGTACGCAGACACGCACACACACACAGTACGCAGACACGCACACACACACAGTACGCAGACATGCACACACACAGTACGCAGACACGCACACACACACAGTACGCAAACACACACAGTACGCAGACACGCACACACACACAGTATGCAGACACGCACACACACAGTACACAGACACGCACACACACAGTACGCAGACATGCACACACACACACAATACGCAGACACGCACACACACAATACGCAGACACGCACACACACAATACGCAGACACGCACACACACACAATACGCAGAGACGCACACACAATACGCAGACACGCACACACACAATACGCAGACACGCACACACACAATACGCAGACACGCACACACACAGTACGCAGACATGCACACACACAAAAAGCAGACACGCACACACACACAATACGCAGACATGCACACAATACGCAGACATGCACACACAGTACACAGACATGCGCATGCACACGGTACACAGGCATGCACACACATACACACATGAACATGGTACACAGATATACACACACAATATACAGACACGCACAGATACACACACATACATATTTGAACACATTCTTAAAGACACATATAAAACAGACATAAATATATATACACAGTCATACACACTGACATACACAGACATTCACATCATACATGCGCACACACATTAAAAATATTTTTTATATGGGGATTGGGGAAGCTCGCTTACCTGCCCCCTGGCCTGTGTCCCGTCCAGCTCCTCAGTCATGTGGCAGTGCAGGGCCTCAGGCATGTCACATGGCCCTGGGCCATCAGGGGGGCCCACTCGTTATCGGGGCCCGGGCTGCTTCCCCGGCATCTGTGCAGGGCCGCTTCCCCGGCATCTGTGCTGTTCAAGCCCTGCTCTGTTACATGCAGCAGCGTCTACTCACCACATCTCCACCCCAAGGGTTTGGTTCAGGAAATTTAATGCCCAGCCACTGATGTTTTTTTTCTCTCTCTGTGTGTGTAGAGGCCAGAGACCTCCAGGGAAGAGGTTATGTGCAACTGTGCAGGACTGTTGATTGTACCCTGAGGGGACAGATCCCAACAGGTATATGGACAGTGCTATAAGTTATGTTTTGTTTTCTCATATTGCCAGAAAGGCCACGTTTATGTTGATCTCTGCACTGGTTTATGTCGTGTTTGAATAAACCTGCAGAAGAAATGCTCCTTGGAGGGATGAAATTACAATAAATTGCAGGAAGGCCGAAGACCATTGCAATATCTATCTGTAGCAGGACATAAAACTTGGTTTTTGTTTAAGTAATAGTAAAATGAAAGTGATAGTAAAATGTGGTGAGAATATAATTATGATAAAGAGAGGGTCCGTAGTGAACACATCACACCATAGATATTTTTCTTTGACTCTGTACTACAATATGTTTACCCACATGCTCACCTTCAAGTTACAAGTATGTCTTCAAGTTACAAGTACAAGTGCATCTCACTAAATTAGAATATCATCAAAAAGTTAATTCATTTCAGTTCTTCAATACAAAAAGTGAAACTGATATATTATATAGAGTCATTAAAAACAGAGTGATCTACTTCAAGTGTTTATTTCTGTTAATGTTGATGATTATGGCTTACAGCCAATGAAAACACAAAACTAATTTTCTCAGTAAAGTAAAATAATTAACAAAAAACACCTGCAAAGGCTTCCTAAGCGTTTAAAAAGATCCATTAATCTTTTTCAGTAGGCTCCACAATCATGGGAAAGACTGCTGACTTGACAGATGTCCAGAAGGCAGTCATTGACACAGTTCAGAAGGTTTTCATTTGGAAATCAAGGTTCCATAGTATGCTTCAATAGCCTGCAAATCAGGCCGCACTCCAAATATTTCTGGATCTACTGTATTTTTCAGACTATAAGACGCAATTTTTTCCTCCAAAATATTGGAGCAAAGTGGGGGTATGTCTTATAGTCCGATATACATAAATACTGTGGCTGTGGGTGGTGGGGGAAGCGACAGTGGCGGAATAGCGGTGCATAGGAGGCAGCAGCCACCTGCTGCAGCCTACACTGTGCCCACTACTAAAGAAAATGAATATTTACTGCTCCCCACGTCCATGGGCGTGGGGAGTAGTGAATATTAATTTTCCTTAATAACTGGCACACTGTGCCTGCAGCCCGGCTCCTGGTAAGTATGGCACCCTGTATGTATTGCCCCCCTCATCCTTGTATCTATGGCCCCTTTCATCCCTGTATTTATGTCCCCCTCATTCAGGTATGCTTGGCACCCCCTAATACCCGTCACGCTGCACAGAAAAAAAAAATAAACACTCATACTCACTTCCTCTCTCCTTCAGCGCTGTGTCACACTCTGTAATGGAATAGTCACTGCTCACCATGCCGGGACTGCGTGTATGGGGAGCAGTGACCATTCATTCTCCCTAATAGCGCACACACTTTAGCTGCTGCGCAGCTACCAGGATGAGGGGGCCATGCATACAAGGATGAGGGGGGCCATACATAGCGGGATGAGGGGAGCCATACATACAGGGATGAGGCATGAGAGGGGCCATACATACAGGGATGAGGCATGAGGGGGGCCATACATACAAGGATGAAGGGAGCCATACATACAGGGATGAAGGGGCCATACATACATGGATGTAGGGAGCCATACAAACCAGGATGAGGGGGGCTATACATACCAGGATGAGGGGGGACATACATATAGGGATGAAGAGTGCCATACAGATCAGGAAGAGGATGAAGGTGCCATACAATCCAGGATGGGTGTGAGGGGGGCCATACATAACAGGATGAAGAGTGCCATACTGTACATACCAGGAAGAGGGATGTGGGAGCCTTGCATACCAGGATGGGGGATTGGGGTGCCATACATATCAGGATGGGGATGAGGGCCACGTATAATAGGAGAGAGAAGGCCATATATACCAGGATGGGGGATATTAACAGAATTAGGGGACATTACACCTATAACAGTGTCAGAAGCAGACCCCCTCCCCCTTAACAGGGCATCATGACCACATTTTTTGCTTATATTTTTTTTCTCTTTTCCTCCTCTAAAAGCTAGGTGCATTTTATGATCCGGTGCATCTTATAGTCCGAAAAATACGGTAATTTTAGTCTATGGTTCCATAGGTGTAGCTCAGCTACAGCTAAGGGAGTTAGCATTGCAATACCCCAAATTTTGCCCTTCACGTCAAAAGATCACTTAATTGATGCAGAAGGCAGATAAGTTTTTGTTAAGGGATATGTTACTAATACCACTGTCACACTCTGTAACCTTGAAGTACCAAACAAGGGCCAATCAGCATGGCTCATCAGAACATTAGAGACCCTGAATTCCTTCAAAGAGGGCATTCTCATACTAGGTATAGATCTTAACACCACTTTAAATCCACTCTTTGACTTTTCCACTGGTCTCTCCACTTCGTCATAAAGAGTCCTCAAAAGAATCCATTTATCTTTAAATTCCTTACAACTTATTGACATCTGGAGCCTCCTCAACCTCTATGAAAGATTATACTTTTTTCTCTAATCCACACTCCACATATCATAGACTCGACTACATCTTTCTTCAAAGCTTGTGTTTGTCCCTGATTAAATCTACCTCAATTGGTTTTATAACGCTATCTCATCATGAACCTGTATTCTTGGAATTGGCCATATCTTCACTTTACATGGAGGTTAAACAAATCTATGCTGGGTAATGAGGAAATTTTTACCAAAATATCCAAGGTTTTAGATTTCTACTTTCTTGAAAACTCAGGATCTGGCACCCCTCCCCCAGTGGTTTGGGAAGCAAATAAAGCTGTTATTCGAGGTTAATTGCTCGCGCTAAGTTCCCACCTAAAAAAGGTGGTTTCCTCCTTGCTCTATCAAAAAAAAACGCACCAAGGAGCAGGTTTGGTTGATAATACAAAAGACATAAATTATTTTAACCCCTTTCTGACATTATACGTAATAATACGTCCGTGTGCTCTGGGCTTTATGGACCAGAGACGCATTATTACATCTTGGCAATCGCGTGGGCACAGAGGCTATGCGGGCGTGATCGCTGCCGGGTGTCAGCTGATTCTGACAAATGACAGCCAGCACTCAGTGCCAGTGTTGTCATGTCGACATTCGGGTCACCAGGCACTATCAAGATAGCTTGATCATGCACAGTACAGTCTGCAGCACTGACAGGTCATAAGGAATAGCAGTGATCCTGTACTGCTATACCTTATAACCAGGCCCAGCGTCAGCACCCAGGCAAGCACCGGGGCCCTGAGCAGACGGGGGGCCCACTCACCGTCGGGTATCCCGGCGTGCAGTCACAGCGCAGAGAGCAGGAAGAAGGCGACGCTGAGGAGTCCGGAGCAGAGCAGAGTAGCCGCAGCGAGGAGAGGTATTTGATTATTTTATTTTTTTATGTATGGAGGCATGGAGCATTATATGGGGCCCATACAAGGTGGGGCATTATATGGAACCCATACAGGATGGGGCATTATATGGGGGCCATACAACATGGGACATTATATGGAGCCCATACAGGATGAAGCATTATATGGGGCCCAGCCTGCGAGGAGCATTATATGGGGCCCTGACTGCGTGGGGCATTATGTGGGGCATTGTATGGCACCCAGCCTGCAAGGAGCATCCTATGGGACCCAGGGTGCATGGAGCATTATATGGGGCCCAGCCTGCATGGAGCATTATTTGGGGCCCAGCCTGCATGGAGCATTATATGGGGCTCAGCCTGCATGGTGCATTATTTGGGGCCCAGCCTGCATGGAGCACTATATGGGGGCCAGTATTCTGTATGGAGCGTTATATGGGGCCAGAATCCTGTATGGAGCATCATATGGGGCCAGTATTCTGAACGGAGCATTATATGGGGCCAGCATTCTGGATGGAGCATTATATTGGGGCCAGTATTCTGCATGGAGCATTATATTGGGGGCAGTATTCTGGATGGAGCATTATATTGGGGCCAGTATTCTGGATGGAGCATTATATTGGGGCCAGTATTCTGGATGGAGCATTGTATGGGGACAAGCCTGCATGGAGCATTAGCACTGTTGCTTTGCAGCACTGGGGTCCTGTGTTCAAATCCCACCAAGGACAACATCTGCAAGGAGTTTGTATGTTTTCCCCGTGTTTGCATTGATTTCTTCCCACACTCCAAAAACATACTGATAGGGAATATAGATTGTGAGCCCCAATGGGGACAGTGCCGATAATGTATGTAAAGCGCTGTGGAATTAATGGCACTATATAAGTGAGTAAAATAAATAAATAAAAATATGGGGCCCATCCTGCATGGAGCATTATATGGAGGCCAGAATCCTGTATGGAGCATTACATGGGGTCCATTATTCAGTATGGAGCAATATATTGAAAGTGCATTGAGCTGAAGGTTGGATTGCTACAAAAGAGGAAAAAAAAAAAAAACTTTTTAAATCTTCTTACTTAGCGACTGTGAACAGGCTGAGTGTGACCGGAGCGTAAGTGCAAACGGAAGAAAGTGTGTGACTTGTGATTCAGTGAAAAGGTATTTGGGAATCCTGCAGAAAATATCACTGTGAATTGCTGTGAGTTGCTGAATTGTGAACTGCTGAGTGATTTTCTACCGTTTAATTTTATTGGGCTTTTTAAAACCTATTTGCTCTCTACAGTTCTACAGTTTCTTATTTTACTACATGTGTGTTTAAGGGTTAACTACATTGCACTTAAATCCTGAGGTGTAGCTATACTCACAAGGGGTTCATTAAGGGTGAGGGGGTCATAATTATTGGTTTATAAAGGGCAGCTGGTTGGGGCATCCAGTCCTTTGGAAGTGCATTGAGCTGTAGGTTGGATTGCTGCTAAAGGGGGAAAAAAACTCTTTAAATCTTCTTCCTTAGCAAGTGTGAACGAGCTGAGTGTGACTGGAGCGCAAGTTCGAAAGGAAGTAAGTGTGTGACTTCTGATTCAGTGACTTTGGATTCACGGAGTTTGGAAGGGAGGAATTTAGACTGAATTGCTGTCTGTATTTTATTAATTCTTTACATTTCTTTTTACTTAACATTTCTGTCTAGTGCAATCCCCATTAGGAAATGAGCTCCATTATTGACAATGGTATCCAGTGTACATCTTGCCACATGTATGCAATCCTTGAACAGCCGGTCATGGGTGCATACTGCTGTGCGAGATGTGTGCATGCTGTGCGTTTGGAAGCCCAGGTACTAGATCTAAATGAGCAGCTGGCAACACTCCATTGACAATATGGAAAGGAGTCTGCTGCTCACTGAGCAGCTGCTCACTGGGGTAGATGTGGGGGAGGGTGGTAGTAGGTAGCTGCAGGACAGTGAGGCAGCTAGCTGGGTGGCAGTTAGAAGGGGGGGTAGAGGGAAGAATGCAAGGGAGGCTAGTCCTGATCTGGCACACTCCAATAAGTTTGCAAAGTTGGGAGATGAGGGGAGTGTCAGTACAGGGGTAGCACTGCAGCAGCAAGGCATGTCCTCAGAAAGTCGGAGGAGTGTCAGCTCCTGTAAGGGGGGAAATAGGAGAGCATGGCAGGCCAGGCAGGTGCTGGTAGTGGGGGACTCAATTATTAGGGGAAAAGATATGGCAATCTGTCACAAAGACAAGGATCGTCGAACAGTGCGCTGACTACCTAGCGCTCGAGTCCGGCACATCGCTGATCGGGTTGACAGATTGCTGGGAGGGGCTGGTGAGGACCCAGCGGTTATGGTGCACATTGGCACAAATGACAAAGTTAGAGGTAGGTGGAAGGGCCTTAAAGATGATTTCAGGGATTTAGGCTGCAAGCTTCAAGTAAGGACCTCCAAGGTGGTATTCTCTGAAATACTGCCTGTACCATGTGCCACGCCAGAGAGGCTATGGGAAATTAGGGACATAAATAAGTGGCTCAGGAATTGGTGTAGGAAGGAGGGGTTTGGGTTCCTAGAGAACTGGGCCAACTTCTCAGTTGGTTACAGGTTCCACGCTAGGGATGGGCTGCACCTTAATGGGGAGGGTGTAGCTGTGCTGGGGGAGAAAATGGCTAGAAGGTTGGAGGAGTGTTTAAACTAGGGATTGGGGGTGGTGGGGGGTATTCATTTTATAGGTGGGGAAGATAGTGCAGATAGTGACCTGGGCAGAAATAAAGAAACTGGAGGTGGGGTTAGAAAAGTCAATATAGTAAGAAGGAATAGAGGTATAGAGAGATACATAAATGCATGTACACTAATGCAAGAAGCCTCACCAACAAAATGGAGGAATTAGAATACATTTTGTTGGAAAATAATTATGACATGGTGGGGATATCTGAGACATGGCTGGATGAGAGCCATGACTGGGCAGTTAATTTACAGGGTTATAGTCTGTTCAGAAATGACCGTACAAACAAGCGAGGGGGGGGGGGTGTTTATATGTAAAATCATCCTTAAAACCCATCTTGCGTGACAATATATATGAATCTAATGAAAATGTAGAGTCCCTGTGGGTGGAGATAAGGGGAGGGGGAAAAATAGTAAATTACTGATAGGGGTTTGTTATAAGTCTCCAAAAATAATGGAAGCAACAGAGAATATCCTCATAAAGCAAATAGATGAAGCAGCGACTCAAGGAGAAGTCATTATTATGGGGGACTTTAACTACCCGGAAATACATTGGGAAACACAAACCTGTAGTTCAAGCAAAGGTAATAGGTTTCTGACAACTATGAGAGACAATTACCTTTCATAACTGGTTCAGGACTCAACAAGAAAGGGGGGCACTGCTAGACCTAATATTAACCAACAGGCCAGACCGCATATTAAATATACGAGCTGGGGGTCACTTGGGTAATAGTGTTAACAAAATAATAAGTTTTCATGTATCCTTTAATAAAATGTGTAGTAGAAGGGTTACAAGGACAGTAAACTTCAGGAAGGCAAATTTCCAAAGGTTGAGAGAGGTTCTTAGTGCAATAAACTGGGACGATATCCTGAGACATAAAACTACACAAAGCAAATAGGAGACATTTATTAGCATCCTGAATAGGACCTGTGCACAATATATACCATATGGGAATAAACATGCAAGAAATAGGAGGAAACCACTATGGCTAAATAGAGCTGTAAGGGGCACAATAAGTGACAAAAGAAAGCATTTAGAGAACTAAAGCAAGTAGGTAGTGATGAGGCATTAAATAAATACAGAAAATAAAATAAATTCTGTAAAAACCAAATCAAGGCACTAAAGTTTGAGACAAAGAGACTCATTGCCAGAGAAAGTAAAAATAATCCCAAAATATTCTTTAACTACATAAATAGTAAGAAACTAAAACATGATAGTGTTGGCCCCCTTAAAAATACTATGGGTGAAATGTTGGATGAGGAAAAAGCCAATATGCTAAACGATTTTTTTTCAACAGTATTTACACAAGAAAATCACATGACAGAAAACATGATTAGTGATAACAAAAATTCTTCATTAAATGTCACTTGTTTAACCCAGCAGGAAGTATGGCGGCATCTAAAAATCACTAAAGTTGACAAATCCCCGGTACTGCAGGAATTAAGTAAAGTCATAGATGAACATTATTTTTAATATTTAAAGATTCCATAATAACAGGGTCTGTAGCACAGGACTGGCGTATAGCAAATGTGGTGCCAATATTCAAAAAGGGGACAAAAACCGAACTTGGAAATTATAGCTCAGTAAGCTTAACCTCTACTGTGGGTAAAATCCTGGAGAGTTTTCTAAGAGATGCTATACTAGAGTATCTGAAGAAGAATAACCTCATGACCCAATATCAACATGGGTTTACGAGGGACCGTTCCTGTCAAGCTAATTTGATCAGCTTTTATGAGGAGGCAAGTTCTGGACTGGACCAAGGAAATGCAGTGGATGTTGTGTATATGGACTTTTCAAAAGCTTTTGATACAGTTCCACACAAAAGGTTGATACATAAAATGAGAACAATGGAGATAGCGGAAAATATATGTAAGTGGGTTCAGAACTGGCTCAGTGATAGGAAACAAAGGGTGGTTATTGATGGAACACACTCAGACTGGGTCACAGTTAACACTGGGGTACAACAGGGGTCAGTATTGGGCCCGCTTCTTTTTAACATATTTATTAATGACCTTGTAGGGGTATACAGAGTAGTATTTCAATATTTGCAGATGACACCAAACTCTGCAGGGTAATCAATACAGAGGAGGACAATTTTATATTACAGGAGGATCTATGTAAACTAGAAGCTTGGGCTGATAAATGGCAAATGAGCTTTAATGGGGATAAATGTAAGAAAATGCACTTGGGCAGAGGAAATAAAATGTATAATTATATGCTTAATTAATAATTATAAAACACTGGGCAAAACGGTCACTGAAAAAGACCTGGGTGTATTGGTGGACGACAAGCTCACGTTTGGTGGCCAGTGTCAGGCAGCTGCTGCAAAGGCAAATAAAATAATGGGATGCATCAAAAGAGGCATAGATGCTCATGAGGCGAACATAATTTTACCTCTATGCAAGTCACTAGTGCGACCACACTTAGAATACTGTGTACAGTTCTGGTCTCCGGTGTATAAGAAAGACATAGCTGAACTAGAGCGGGTGCAGAGAAAAGCGACCAAGGTTATTAGAGGACTGGGGGGTCTGCAATACCAAGACAGGTTATTTTTTAAACTCTTTTTATCGAAAAATTACACAGGATAATGGTTACAAACAGATACTGTCATAATATAAGGTCAGGATAATCTAAACATTAACCCTTCTCAGTTTAATACAATTTCCATCACGTTCTCAATAATCAGAGTAAACAGTTAGAAGAAAGAAAAAGAAAAAAAACAACAAACAGTTTGAAACATAAGCTTCATTGTGGAGCACTGCACGCTTTACTAAACCGGCCCATTCCTTATCAGAATTCAGTACATATAGCAATTACAGTTTCAATAGAGGTCCACTCTTACAGCCCATATATATCATATATCATTTCCCATGCACTCAAAAGGGCATATATCAGGACTCATAACGTGAGATTCACGAAGTCATAGCACCTTAAGTGTGTTACGGGAAAGTTACACCATCTTTCCCATATCCTTTAGAATTTCTGGGGACATCCCCTATTCCTATATACTATATTTCATACGGTATTGTATCAATTGGTTTCCCAATTATCTGTTCTAGTGTAGTTATCACTTCACCCCAATATTTGCGTATTATTCCACAATTCCAAATAAGATGCCAGAAATCTGCTCCTGATTCTCCACATCTGTGGCACTCATCAGACGCCATTCTACCAACTCTATGAATTCTCACTGGGGTCAGGTAAGATTGATGTAGTATATATAACTGAATAAATTTATTATTGGCGGCTGGTGACACCACCGTATGTGCTTCCATTGCATCATTCCACTGATCATCAGTTATAGAAGGGATTAATTGCCGCCATTTACTCTCAACAGAAAGTTGGGTAGAAGTGATTTTAGAATTCAGTAGAAAAGTATATATAGAGAAGATACCACGCCTGTAGGTTCTTGAGTTTTAAGTACTCCTATTAATGGATATTTAGATATTCGCTTTCTAGGATATGGGAATTGATGTGTTATGGCATGCCTCATTTGTAGATATCTGCAGAAATCCCTATGAGGGATTCCAAACCTTATACGAATTTGATCAAATGTTAATAAAATTTTGTTTTCTAAAATCTGATTAAGTGTTGTTATTCCATGTTGCTTCCAGAAGATTACGTCCTGTAGGTTTTTAAGCTGTGGAAATTCAGGATTATCCCGTATTCGGGTTTCTCCCATTTGATCAGTAAACCCCACGATAAGCTTACTCTCGCGCCACACCTGCATCGCTAGGCTATGTGCAAATAATAAGCCCTGTGGTGGTCTGTAAGAGCCTTCTAATATAGCCCATGGTGTATTCTGATTTAATAAATGTATAAGATGCGCTTCTGCATTAGTTAGTTTATCACTGCTTATCCAACACTTCAAATATCGTATCTGACCAGCTAAATAATAGAGAAATAGGTCAGTCACCGCGCTACTCTCTTGTTCCTTGGGTCTCTGCAGAGATCCAATACTTAGTTTGGGCTTTGCTGAGCCCCATATAAATGTCGCCATCATGCCGTGCAGGTTCTGAAAAAAATCTTTGGGGATTATAATGGAAGAATGTTTTAATACATACAGACATTTTGGAAGGATAATCATTTTGATTAAGTTAATTATTCCCGCCACAGACAATAGAAGTTGGGACCAACTTTCAAATTTTTTCCTCATCATATCTTTTATGGGGTACACATTATCCTTCAGATCCATAATCGGATTTTGATTAATTATAATGCCTAGATATTTGAATTTTTGTAGTACCTCTAATCCAAAAAAAATCGGTTCAGTTATGTTATCTATAAGTGGCATAACCACAGATTTGCTCCAATTGATTTTAAGGCCCAATAATTCCCCAAAGTTACTAATAAGGTCAATTGCTCTTGGAAGGGATTGTTCTATTTTGTTTAGAAAGAGGATCAGGTGGTCTGCGTATAACCCCGCTTTATCTATTCTAGAGTTTACACTAATACCTTCCACCAGGTGGTCCTACTTAATTTTTTAAGGGCAATAGGCTCTATCGCTAGAGTGAAGAGCATCGGAGATAAGGGGCAGCCCTGTCTAGTTCCGCTACCCAGGTTAAAGTATTCTGATAGTATTCCATTTACAAGAATGTTATCCCTTGGCATATAGTAGATCAATTTAATCCAGCTACAAAATGTATCAGAAAACCCAAATTTCAGGAGCACACGCTGTAGAAAGGTCCACTCCAAGGAGTCAAAGGCTTTCGCCGTATCTAAAGAAGCTATAGCCCAGGGTTTCTGATATTCATGGCCAATCTGTGTCAACACTTGAGCTCTTCTAATATTAGATGAAGTAGACCTTCCCGGCATAAAGCCAGATTGATCCTCATGTATAATGTTTAATATTACTGTTTTTAATCTATTGGCTATGAGCTTCGTAAGTATTTTGTAATCTGTATTCAATAGGGATATGGGGCGATAGGAGCTGCATTCCTCAATTGGTTTATCTGGCTTGGGGATCAAGTAACATCATAGAAGGATTGGGGAAGAGAACGTCCCGAAAGTGCTTCAGAAAATGCTTGCAACAGAACTGGGGCTATCAGGTCTATGCATCTTATATATATAATAATATATAATAATACGAATCAATTTGTGAAGCACCTAGGGGTTCCAAGTGCTCACTATGCATCTAGATAGGTGCCTTGGGGGGTCTAGTTTCCAAAATGAGGTCACTTGTGGGGGAGCTCCAATGTTTGGGCACACAGGGACTCTCTAAATGCAACATGGTATCCGCTAACAAATTGAATGGAAAATCGGCTCAAATTGTTAGCGGACACCACATTGCGTTTGGAGAGCCCCTCTGTGCCCAAACTTTGGAGTTCCCCCACAAGTGACCCCATTTTGGAAACTAGACCCCCCAAGGCACCTATCTAGATTCATAGTGAGCACTTGGAACCCCAGGTGCTTCACAAATTGATTCATAAAAATGAAAAAGTGTTTTTTTTTTCACTTTTTCATTATTACGAATCAATTTGTGAAGCACCTGGGGGTTCCAAATGCTCACTATGCATCTAGAAAGGTGCCTTGGGGGGTCTAGTTTCCAAAATGGGGTCACTTGTGGGGGAGCTCCAAAGTTTGGGCACAGAGGGGCTCTCCAAACGCAATGTGGTGTCCGCTAACAATTTGAGCCGATTTTCCATTCAATTTGTTAGCGGATACCATGTTACATTTAGAGAGTCCCTGCGTGCCCAAACATTGGAGCTCCCCCACAAGTGACCCCATTTTGGAAACTAGACCCCTCAAGGCACCTATCTAGATTCATAGTGAGCACTTGGAACCCCAGGTGCTTCACAAATTGATTCATAAAAATGAAAAAGTGTTTTTTTTTTCACTTTTTCATTTTTACGAATCAATTTGTGAAGCACCTGGGGGTTTCAAGTGCTCACTATGCATCTAGATAGGTGCCTTGGGGGGTCTAGTTTCCAAAATGGGGTCATTTGTGGGGGAGCTCCAATGTTTGGGCACACAGGGGCTCTCCAAACGCAACATGGCGTCCGCTAACAATTTGAGCCGATTTTCCATTCAATTTGTTAGCGGACACCATGTCACGTTTGGAGAGCCCGTGATGTGCCTAAACAGTAGAGCTCCCCCACAAGTGTCCCCATTTTGGAAACTATACCCCTCAAGGATTTTATTAAGGTGTATAGTGAACATTTTGAACCCAGAGGTACGGCACAGAATTTGTTTACATTAGGTCATCATATTGAATAAGTTGTCATTATTCTTGAGCGCAAGTGCTCGCTACTTGAGTTTGCATCGGGTACTCAGGTATGCACCATGTACAGCGTGTGCTCGAGTGACATGCTCGAGTCCCTGCTCCGCATGTTTCACGGTTATTAGACACCCAAAAAAAAACATGCGGGGATCGCTCGTGCATGGCAGGCAATCCCCGTAAAGCTTTTTGGCCGCGAAGCATATGGGGCAGAGACTCGAGCATGTCACTCAAATACCCACGATACTCAATGCATACCAGAGCACCCGATGCAAACTCAAGTAGCGAGCACTTGCTCTCAACACTAGTCGCCATATCGTCATCTTTTTTTCTTACTTTTGAAAAAAATCCCAACCCCAGCCCTAACCCTAGCACAACCCTAGCCCCAGCACAACCCTAGCCCCAGCACAACCCTAGCCCCAGCACAACCCTAGCCCCAAACCCAGCCCTAACCCTAGCCCAATCCTAACCCAAGAGTTTATTTTTGACGCCGTTCCTTGTGCGGTATAAGTGATTAGACGACTTTATTCTTCGGGTCGGTGTGATTACAGCAATGCCAGAATCATATGGGGTTTTTATGACTGACAGCTGTCACACACTAAAAGACGCATTTTTTGTAAAATCTAGTTTTTGCATCGCCATATTTTGAGAGCTATAATTTTTCCAGATTTTGGCAGACAGTCATGTGACGGCTCGTTTTTTGCGGGATGACTTGACGTTGTTATTCGTGCCATTTTCAGGCACGTGACATTTTTTGATCGCTTTCTATTCGTATTTTTGGGAGGCAGAATAAACAAAAACCAACAATTCAGGAATTGTTTTTTTTTTTTTTTTATTCTGTTCCGCGTGTGGTAAAATTGATGAGGTAGCTTTATTCTTCGGCTCAGTACGTTTACAGCGGTACCACATTTGTATCATTTTTCTATGTTTTGGCGCTTATACACAATAAAAGCTATTTTATAGAAAAAAATATTTTTTAGTATCGCTTTATTCTGAGAGCTATAACTTTTTTATTTTTCGGCTGATGGAGATGTATGGCGGCTTGTTTTTTGCGGGACGAGATGACGTTTTCAGCGGTATCATTTTTATTTATATGCGTCTTTTTGATCGCGTGTTATTCCATTTTTTGTTTGGCGGTATGGTGATAAAGCATTGTTTTTGGCTTCGTTTTTTCTTTTTTTTTTTTACCGTGTTCACTGAAGGGGTTAACTACTGGAACAGTTTTATAGGTCAGGTTGTTCCGGACGCGGCGATACCAAATATGTGTACTTTTATTGTTTTTTTTTATAATAATATTTATTGATGGGTACATTATATTTTTATTTTTGGTGTATTATTTTTTTTATTTTTTTATAATATTTTTGCACATTTTTATTTTATTTTTTTTCCACTTTCACACAGTTTATACACTTTATTACTTTGTCCCACTCTGGGACTTTCACTTTTTTTTTTCTGATCGCCTGCATGGCACAGGAATGGAGCACCATCCCTATGCCATGAAGGCTGTCAGAAGTGCACAGTGTGAAGATTGCTTGGAGATGCACTGCGCATGTCCAAGCAATCTTCCTGCTCTCTGGTGACCCGGATGTTGTCATGACGACATCGGGTCGTCATGGCAACACCCGGGAAGCCTTTGCAGACTGCGCTGGAAGCCGGAAGAGGAGGTGAGTATCGCCGATCACCTCCCCTTGCCCCCGCAATGCCGAGATCGACTTCGATCGCAGCATCGCGGGGGTTAATGTGCTGGGAGCGGTGCAGGACCGCTCCCTGCACATAGTACCGGGTGTCAGCTGTGACAATCAGCTGACACCAGGCGGCGATCACGCCCGCACAGCCTGTGTGTGCGCGCGATCGCGATGACGTACTAATACGGGTCTGGCTCTTAAGTCCCAGGGCACAGACGCGTATTAGTACGTCAGATGTTATTAAGGGGTTAATATATTTAGCTTCTAATAATTTGCACTCTTCGCCAAGCCTCTGCTCCCCAATAGAAGATTCCCTTTTAATGTATGAAATCGTTGATTTAACGCATCCCCTAATATATGCTTTAAGTGTGTCCCATACTATCAATCTGTCAGGGAAGTCCCCATGACCTGCTATAAATACTTCCCCTTGATCTGGTATCCTATCATGTTCTCAAATAAGAGACAACCAAAACGGATGTATGCGAAACCTCTTGGGTCTGTTAGGACCCCCCAAATGAAAAGATGCTATCAGTGGAGCATGGTCCGACACCGTTCTAGGGGAATATTCAATTTTACTTAAATCCGAAAATGCAGTACTGTTTCCAAATATATGATCCATTCTAGATAAACATCGAACAGCAGGTGTGTAGCAGGAAAATTCTCTCTTGAGTGGGTGCTGCTGCCTCTACAAATCAATCCAACCCACCTCCGTTATGAAAGTATGTAAAGTAGCGGTGTCTTGACTATCAGACCTAGTGTTGGCAGGGCTCATTTTATCCAAGTGTGTATTAAGAATCATATTGAAGTCTCCCATACATAACATTTTAGCATCTGGGTACTGTGATACAAAAATCACTGCCTGTTGGAGTACATCCATTTTGGCTGGTGGTGGGTTGTATATGTTGAGTCTCTTTTGACAGTTTGAACTGACTATCCCACTGACTTATGCACAATGGTAACTACACCTCTAGAATAAGAAGTATGTGTAGCGTGTTTGTCCCACTTTATCCAGGGTTTGTTTATTCTGGACACAGTGTCCGGGGTTAAATGGGTTTCCTGAAGGCATATTATTTGCGCTTGAGATTTACGTATCTGGGAGAATACAATATTCCCTTTCTTGGCATTCCCTAATCCACTAATGTTCCATGAGAGAATTTTAAGTGACGCCATAAAGGTTCCATTTAAAACATTTTTTTTAAACATTCTATATTTAAGTAAATAGAACAGAAACAAATGACATCAGTGCAACATATGGAATTATAGACTAGGAAATTGAGATATCATAACAATATCAATAAAAAGACAATAGTATCTCAATGGAACAAATTAAGGCACGTGAAACAATATATAACAAGACAAATACAAAACTAAAGCTAGTATACCTAGACAACAAGAGACCTAAGCTAGGAAAATGAATAATATCTGAATAAAGTATCAGAAAAGAATTAATACAAGGGAGCATAATGTATGAGAGACATCACATACCAAAACAAAGTTATGTGTGTTGCGGCGCGTTGGCAAGATTAATAAACAACCTGAATGAGGTAGGAGATAAACAGTAATGGGAAGGAGAAGGAGGTGCTCAAGATATGACAGAATAAGTAGTTGTTATTTTTAACCCACAAAACCGGCCAGGTAGGTTTCCAGGGAAAGCAAACCTCATGAAAATAGGAATGCTGGGAAGTCTCCCAACTAGTGAGCTCCTCCAACCGCCTAATCATGTCAACCTTATTCAACCACTCAACGTAAATGGGGGGTGTAACCTGCAATCAGTGCAGAGGGATCAGGTATTTCGCCGCCCCGAACAGTAGAGGGAGCAGATCATGTCTTGTAGGTTTAAAATTTTGAGACGGGAAGGATAGTAAGACTTCTTTCGGAGACAAGGGACCCCTTATCATACCTAGGTCTTTCAACGTCTCCTCTATTTTAACCCAAAAAGGTCTAATATTAGGGCAGTACCAAAATATATGGGACATGTTTCCCACCCCTGCTTTACATCTCCAGCAAAGGTTAGAGTCAGACGATCCATAATGGCATAATAGTTCTGGCGTTCTATACCACCGTATTAATATTTTGTATGAATTCTCTTGCAAAGAAATGCACCTGGAGAATCCGTGAGAATTAGTAAGAATGGATTCGACTTCTTCATCCGCCAAAGAGATGTTAAGTTCCTTTTCCCAAGAGTATATAAAGGAAGGTTTTTGGAAGGACTGAGGCAGGATCATATGGTTATATATCTTCGATATTCCTTTAGGAAAAGGGAACGAGAGTTTACATAGCATGTCCACCCATGAACCTCCTCCCGCACCAGGGAATTTAGATTTAAACATCGAAAGAATGTGGGTGACATGTTTATGCTGTAAGAAATTAATGGGGCGCGTGGAGGAATTAACCGGCCATGAATCCAGCAATGGGATTTTATTGGTCAGGAACTCTTTGATTGAACAGTTCGGCAAATCCAACCAAAGATTATAGGGATCTGAATAATTTGGGTCTAGAAAGTACGGAATGGTAGAAATAGGGGCCTGAGCTGAGGGAAGTATGCTCTTTTTTAGATCTTTATCTAAGTCGCGTTTAATCTTAAGGGAAGTGGTAATAGTAATATCACTTATGGCCTCGGAAGTGCGGACAATATTTGCCCATATGTATTTGTGTGGATTATTACCCAGGAGTAGAAGATCAATGTCTGAGGCTTCCACTCTCTTGGATGCACTGGCTAATTTGAGCCATCTATTTAAGTGGATTGCTTAATAATAGTTTAGGACACTAGGAATGCCAATACCCCCTTTATGATTAGGTAGGGTTAGGATTTTATGAGGAAGTCTAGGTTTTTTATACTTCCAAATGTATTGGGATAGGATCTGTTTTATTGAGGAAAAGAAGGCTAAAGGAAAATTTATAGCTGATGTATGAAAAAGAAAGTAAGAAAAGATGAAAGATATCTAAAGATAGGCCATGCGTACGGGGGGCCATCCATAGGAAGTTATCTCATCAATCATGTGCCAGCTGTAAGGTGCTTTGATGGCGCATTTCGCGCGTGTATACTACACCTGTTTGCAAAAGGGACTTCCGGGTGGTGCGCAATGGAACGCATGTGTGGAACGCATGTGGACCATATGGAGCGCAACCTCAAAAAGGTCCATCCCCACTTCCTAAACCATGAACCTGGAGGACATGGCATACATATCAAGGAATGACAAGGGAGAATGGGAGGGGAATGGGGAAGGAAGGAGGGAAGAAGAAAAGAAAAGAATAAACCAAATGTAAAGACAGAAAATAGATGCTGTAGGAGCATCGATTACCATAAAGTGAAATGTGAAAGTGTGTGTGTGTGTGTGTGGGGGGGGGGGGGGTGAAAACGAAAGTAAAAGTGTAAACTAAAAAAGAAAAATCATATATGAATGAAAATATGTATTTGTTGAATGTGAAGTGTATAAATAACGAAAATAATGTATGTATAGTGAAAAAGCAAAGAATAAGTGAAAATTAATAAAACAAATATATGTAAACTAGATGGTGGCCCGATTCTAACGCATCGGATATTCTAGAATATGTATGCGGCCGACCGGGCGCAATTAGCAGAGCGGTGTTTAAATTTGGCGCCAAAATCGCTGATTGGTCGCGTTTGGCAACCGCGACCAATCAGCAAAGCGGTGTTTAAATTTGGCGGCAATATCGGAGATTGGTCGCGGGCGGCGGCCGCGACCAATCGGCGAACCGTGTTAGTGAGAACTGGAGAGCGTGTTTAAATTTGGCACGAAAATCGCTGATTACTCGCGACCAATCAGCAGAGCGGTTTTTAAATTTGGCTCCAATACTGCTGATTGGTCGCGGCCGCCGACTGCGACCAATCAGCAGAGCGATGCAGAGCGTTGTTTAAAGTTGGCGCCAAAATCGCTGATTGGTCGTGGATGGCGGCCGCGACCAATCAGCAGAGCGGTGTTTAAATTTGGCACCAATCTCGCTGATTGGTCGTGGCTGGCGGCCGCAACCAATCAGCAAAGCGGTGTTTAAATTTTGGGCCAAAATCGCTGATTGGTCGCGGGCGGCGGTCGCGACCAATCGGCGAACCGTGTTAGTGAGGACTGGAGAGCGTGTTTAAATTTGGCACCAAAATCGCTGATTAGTCGCGACCGCGACCAATCAGCAAAGAGGTGTTTAAATTTGGCGACAATACTGCTGATTGGTCGCGGCCGGCGACCGCAACCAATCAGCAGAGCGGGGTTTAAATTTGGCCCCAATACTGCTAATTGGTCGCGGCAAGCGACCGCGACCAATCAGCAGAGCGTTGTTTAAATTTTGCACAAAAAACGAAGATTGGTCGCGGCCGGTGGTTGCGACCAATCAGCAGAGTGAGGTTTAAATTTGGCGCCAATACTGCTGACTGGTCAAGGCCGACAACCGCGACCAATCAGCAGAGCGGTGTTTAAATTTTGCGCCAATACTGCTGATTGATCTCGGCCAGCGACCGCGACCAATCAGCAGAGCGTTGTTTAAATTTGGCGCCAATCTTGCTGATTGGACGCGTCCGGCATCCGCGACCAATCAGCAGAGTGATGTTTAAATTTGGCGACAAAATCGCTGATTAGTCGCGGCTGACGGCCGCGACCAATCAGCAGAGCGGTGTTTAACTTTAGCGCCAAGATCACTGATTGGTCGCGCTCTCCGCACGCGACCAATCAGCGAATCGTATTGGTGAGGAGCGGGGAGCGGAATTGTATTAGTGAGGACCGGGGAGCGCCGCTGCCTGTGCGGGTACATCCGCTAGGAGAACCCGGGACATGAACGGGCGCTCGGAGCAGAAGTATCCCGACCCGCAGCGCCGCTCCCTGGTCCTCCCTTCACACCCTAGCCGCTGATGTCCCCACAGTATCTGCATGGTGTTACAAAGGTCCGGACATTTGTGTAAAAAAATCGCTGATTGGTCGCTGGCGCTGCCCGCGACCAATCACCGATTTGGGCGCCAAATTTAAATATCGGCCGCGACCAATCACCGATCTTGGCTCCACATTTAAACACCGCTGTGCTGATTGGTCGCCGACGTAGGGCGCGACCAATCACCGATTTTGGCGCCACATTTAAATAGCGTCCGCGACCAATCAGCACAGCGGTGTTTAAATGTGGAGCCAAGATCGGTGATTGGTCGCGGCCGATATTTGAATGTGGCGCCCAAATCGGTGATTGGTCGCGGGCAGCGTCCGCGACCAATCAGCACCGTAGTGTTTAACTTTTGCGGCAAGATCCGTGATTGGTCGTGGGCCAAGACCGCGACCAATCACCGATTTGTGCGGCACTTTTAAATAGCGGCAGCGACCAATTGGATGTCAGCGCCGCTCCCCGATCCTCCCTTCACACCCTAGCCGCATGGATGTCAGCGGCGCTGCCTGTGCGGATACTTCCGCTGCGAGAACCCGGGACATGAGCGGGCGCTCGGAGCAGAAGTATCCCGACCCGCAGCGCCGCTCCCCGGTCCTCCCTTCACACCCTAGCCGCTGATGTTCCCACAGTATCCGCATGGTGTTACAAATGTCCGGACATTTGTATTAAAAATCGGTGATTGGTCGCCCACGACCAATCACCGATTTGGGCGCCAAATTTAAATATCGGCCGCGACCAATCACCGATCTTGGCTCCACATATAAACACCGCTGTTCTGATTGGTCGCGGCCGATATTTAAATTTGGCGCCCAAATCGGTGATTGGTCGCGGGCAGCGCCAGCGACCAATCAGCGATTTTTAACACAAATGTCCGGACCTTTGTAACACCATTCGGATACTGTGGGGAGATCAGCGGCTAGGGTGTGAAGGGAGGACAGGGGAGCGGCGCTGCGGGTCCGGATATTTCTGCTGCGAGCGCCCGCTCATGTCCCGGGTTCTCGGAGCGGAAGTACCCGCACAGGCAGCGCCGCTGACATCCAATTGGTCGCGGCCGCTATTTAAATCTGCCGCACAAATCGGTGATTGGTCGCTGTCTTGGCCCGCGACCAATCACTGATTTTGTCGCCAAAGTTAAACACTATTGTGCTGATTGGTCGCGGACGCTGACAGCGACCAATCACCGATTTGGGCGGCAAATTTAAATATCGGCCCCGACCAATCACCGATCTTGGCTCCACATTTAAACACCGCTGTGCTGATTGGTCGCGGCCGATATTTAAATTTGGCGCCCAAATCGGTGATTGGTCGCGGGCAGGGCCGGCGACCAATCAGCACAGCGGTGTTTAAGTTTTGCGCTAAGATCAGTGATTGGTCGGGTCCGAAGACTGCGACCAATCATCGAATCGTCTTGGTGAGGACCGGGGAGCGCCGCTGCTTGTGCGGCTACTTACGCTGCGAGAACCCGGGACATAGTGGGCGCTGGCAGCAGAAGTATCCCGACCTGCAGCGCCGCTCGTCGGTCCTCCCTTCCGCATGGAGGTCAGAGGCGCCGGCGGTCCTTCCGCTGCTACCGGCCGGGAGATGAGCGCCTCGCGCCGCTCATCTCCCGGCTGCATCTCCGTCCCGCAGATGGGTCCGGCGGTCGGGTTCGTTCTGCTAGTACCGGCCGGGAGATGAGCGCCTCACGCCGGTCATCTCCCGGCTGCATCACCGCTGAGCTCCGTCCCGCAAATGAGCTGCTAACGGCCGCCATCTTTTTTCAGAAATCCCGCGGCGCTGATTGGCCGCTGGCGGACCAATGAGAGAAGCGGGATTTCCTGGACAGACAGACACACAGACAGACAGACAGACGGGATAAGACGATTATATATATAGATAAGTGTTAATATGTCTATAGTCAAAGAGAGGCTAAGTGTAACAATTAGAAACATTTAATTGTGCTAGTATTTTATGCCACGCAATCACGGAGAATAAGGGGAGAAGCCTACCCTTCTATCAGTGTCAACCATCATATACAAAAAACATGTTCTTCCCAAATGGGGACCCCGCAACTCACTCCTGAGATCAAATAATGACATGTTAGATATATATCACTTGTTAAAAAGACAGCACCGTCCAATTTTATAGTCCATATTCATCATTGATGGATAATTCCAATCCAAATATTTCTTACTTAATTTGTCCATTGCCATAAATTTCCGTGGACAATGCCACGAATTTCAAAAATATTCAATATGTTTCAGGTTCACTTGTTAAAGGGACACAGCGCCATCTACAATTATAGTCCATGCATACAAATATATGTAAATAAGTGTTAAGATGTCTATGGTAATGGATGGTAATCGATGCTCCTACAGCATCTATTTTCTGTCTTTACATTTGGTTTATTCTTTTCTTCTTCCCTCCTTCCTTCCCCATTCCCCTCCCATTTTCCCTTGTCATTCCTTGATATGTATGCCATGTCCTACAGGTTCATGGTTTAGGAAGTGGGGATGGACCTTTATGAGGTTGCGCTCCATGTGGTCCACATGCGTTCCACTGCTCTGCACAGCTAGGCTTTACTCCACGGGTCCGGTTCCTATATAGTGGCGTGCGGCCCATGGGAGCTGTGAACACGCGCATGTGACATCACCTACTGACTTCCAGGGATGCGCTACATGTGGACCGCGTGAGTTCCACACATGCGTTCCACTGCGCACCACCCGGAAGTCCCTTTTGCAAACTGGTGTAGTATACACGTGCACGATGCGCCATCAAGGCACCTTACAACTTGCACATGATTGATGGGATAACTTCCTATGGACGGCCCCCCGGACGCCTGGCCTATCATTAGATATCTTTTATCTTTTCTTACTTTCTTTTTCATACATCAGTTAATGCAATTGGCTACATGGCTCTATATATACTCAAGCCGCTCAGTGGATAGACACACCCCTGGAAGAAGCTTAACAGCGAAACGGCGTAGGGGTTCTGAGAGGTAAATGCTGTCAATATGGTCAGTTTGTAGCAATTTTTAATAGGTATATTGACTACTCCATGGCACTTTGCATAGTTGTAAGCAGTTGTTTACTCTCCAACTAATGGAATGAGATAATGCAGACAATTTTTTCTAAATATAAGCACTTAGCACTTTATGATCATAGATGTAAATGTCTGCCTCCCTACCATTTAATTTAATTAGGGTATTGCACAATTTGCACTTTGTCAAATCTGTTTACATCTGTCTATAATACCGGTTCAAATATACATCAAGTGAATAAGGTGGTTTAGTTTTCTGCTATACAATCATGATGAATGTGACATGACCAAGCTATATATTGCATCTCTCTTTTCTGGATGTCCCCTGTCATTTTTAAAAAAGTGTTTTGTTTTTCTGTTTTTTTAATATGGATAATGAATAAAAATATTGATTTTTAATTGAAATTAGAGTCTGTGTTATCCTGGTGGGTTTGAAACAAATAACCACATAGGATTAAGTGTATAGTAATATTTTCCCAGTGTCTAGTGTTGCTTAGAATTTCTTGGACTATGTGAATAATTATGTTTGCTATTTTCAAACAGATTGGTCCATTCAAAATACTTAAAATGGATTTAAAAGCCAGAATGAATGCCTGGCAAACTAAGGCTTCAGATCTATTCAAACAGGGAACATCCAGTGTATGGTGGAATAAAACATCCTTAGAGAATTATTATACCAAAAGAATCATCCCACGTGGCTTACGTATACAAGTGTACCCATCTTTTGATCTAAAAGACGAGACTTTGAGCAATAAATGGATTAAGGCCGCAACTTTATGCTCGCTGGATTTCATCCAGATCATCATTGAAACAAATACTAAAACCCTTGGTGACTTGGATGATGAGTTGGAGGCATTGGAGAAAACTATTCACAAGGAGATTACAGGGGAAAATTTTGAAAAACTTATGACTGATATAAATAAATGGGAAGGAGATATCAGTCAGATAAAATGTAAGAAATACCAACGAGATCTAACTGATTTTGAGAACAATAAAATATTTCGCTGGCAGATTAAAAAACATAAAAACGTCACTAAAGTCTTCAATCAAGGTCAGTCTTATGAAAGTCCTTATCAGTCACAGACGGATGAATTTTTCATCCTCTAGTGATATTGATAGCACCAGTAGTAGGGGCTTTCATATGGACAAGGGCAAAAGACAGGAACGAAGATTTCAGGATATGTTTGCTAAGGCTGCTGGAACCAAAAAGGGAGAGAACCGCTTACGGGTAATTAACTTGTCTTCACATGTTCTATCTGAAATTCAACTCAGAGTTCTTGAAAGAGGTTTGACGTTTTCTCCTCTTCGTATTTAGACACGTTCTCGGTGGTGAGAGATGTACATCTCCTTGCTATAAAGCTAGTTTTTAAAAAATTGCATAACAAGGCCGACCATCAGAGTATGTTTTCCACCGTGGAAGAAAGGGAAGCACTTCAGATTTTGGAATCATTGGATGATGAAAATAAACTTACAAAGGTTGGTAACATTCCTTCGAACCTTTTTCACAAATACAAAAAGTTCCCCCCTCTAAGTACATGCCCAGCGGTCGATGTTTTCACCAAACTAGTTACTAATGACATTCAATCTCTTCCAAGCTGTCCCCCTGTAAGTCAAACATTAATAAACAGGAGAGAGCAGCGGTAAAAGAATTACAATCCCTCCCCTACGTGGTATATAAACCAGCAGATAAGGGGGGAAATCTGGTGGTGCGGCCCACCTGTTTATACGAAAAACAAGCCCACCATCTTGCTATAAAAAAACTGGTATATAATCCGACCCCTACCTTCCACAATGAATTAATTTTCATCATGGAGAAGGCTTTGGAGAAGGGTATTATTACCAAAAAAATGTTAGATACAATTAATAACTTTCATCCAAAACTTCCCACATTGTATCTCATTCCAAAGGTCCACAAAAAGCACACTGACCCCCCCCACCCCCGGTAGACCCATTGTTTCAGGCAATGGGGGATTATGTGAAGTAATTTCCGACGTCATTGATTATTTTTTGAAACCTATCGTATCCACCCTACCATCATTCATCCAGGACACCAATGTGGCTCTCCAAAGATTAAACCACCTTTATATTCCAGACCAAGCCATCATGGTAACAGCAGATGTGGAAGCCTTGTATACTTGTATAAAACATGAAGATGGCTTGAGAGCGGCATCTTGGTATCTGAGATCTACCGATTTGGATTCAGAGCTAGTTGACTTAATATTGATCCTCCTGGAATATGTCCTCAAGCATAATGTATTTATTTTTCATAAAAAATTTTTATTTACAACTACAGGGCACAGCGATGGGGGTCTCTTGTGCCCCATCCTAAGCCAATTTGTTTTTAGGAGCTTGGGAGAGGGACATATTCCAGGGGGAATCAATTCCTGGCATTGATTTGGTGCAAGGGTGGATGCGATATATCGATGACTTATGGTTTATGTGGGAGGGGTCAGTGGGGGATTTGGATATTCTGATGAAAGCTCTCAATAATAATAATAATTTTAACATTAAATTGACATATCATTATGGTAGAGAGCTAGACTTCTTGGATCTCAAAATCCACATTTCTAGTGAAGGACGTGTCATTACGGATATATATCGCAAGTCTACGGCCACTAACTCACTGCTACATGCAGAATTGTCTCATTTGCCCTCCACCATTAGGGGAATCCCTATTGGTCAGTTGAACAACAAGCCACTAATCTCGCTCAACGCTTTTAAACTGTACCACAATTGGTCCCCTAAAGGCCTTAAGGCATTTGCCATAGGTCAGATAGTCCTAGGTCTAAGGGGTGGAGATCTTGGAAAAGCCTTAGGTTAGTTAGAAAGTCGTTGGATTTTTCAATTGGGGACCTTGAATCCACAGGGTTTAAATGAAGCTACGGGTTTTAGTTTTTTCTTGTAATTTATTCTTATTTCTTCCCCCATTTTTTCGAGTTGGTAGGTTTCATGTTTTTTCTGGGTGGCTATTTTTTATGTTTTTATCTTATGGTATTTTAATACCTTTTTAACCCCTTAACAACATTTGCCGTACTAATACGCGTCTGTGCCCTGGGACTTAAGAGCCAGACCCGTATTAGTACGTCATGGCGATTGCGCACGCACACAGGCTGTGCGGGCGCGATCGCCGCCGGATGTCAGCTGATTGTCACAGCTGACACCCGGTACTATGTGCAGGGAGCGGTCCTGCACCGCTCCCAGCACATTAACCCCCGCGATGCTGCGATCGAAGTCGATCGAAGTCGATCGCGGCATTGCGGGGGCAAGGGGAGGTGATCGCCGATACTCACCTCCTCTTCCGGCTTCCAGCGCAGTCTGCAAAGGCTTCCCGGGTGTTGCCATGACGACCCGATGTCGTCATGACAACATCCGGGTCACCAGACAGCAGGAAGATTGCTTGGACATGCGCAGTGCATCTCCAAGCAATCTTCACACTGTGCATTTCTGACAGCTTGCATGGCATAGGGATGGTGCTGCATTCCTGTGCCATGCAGGCGATCAGAGAAAAAAAAGCGAAAGTCCCAGAGTGGGACAAAGTAATAAAGTGTATAAACTGTGTGAAAGTGGAAAAAAAAAAAAAAAAAATTGCAAAAATATAAAAAAAAAATAAAAAAAAATAATCCACCAAAAATAAAAATATAATGTACCCATCAATAAATATTATTATAAAAAACAAAAACAAAAACAATAAAAGTACACATATTTGGTATCGCCGCGTCCGGAACAACCTGACCTATAAAACTGTCCCACTAGTTAACCCCTTCAGTGAACACGGTAAAAAAAAAAAAAACGAAGCAAAAAACAATGCTTTATCACCATACCGCCAAACAAAAAGTGGAATAACACGCGATCAAAAAGACGCATATAAATAAAAATGATACCGCTGAAAACGTCATCTCGTCCCGCAAAAAACAAGCCGCCATACAGCACCATCAGCCGAAAAATAAAAAAGTTATAGCTCTCAGAATAAAGAGATGCTAAAAAATATTTTTTTCTATAAAATAGCTTTTATTGTGTATAAGCGCCAAAACATAGAAAATGATACAAATGTGGTACCGCTGTAAACGTACTGACCCGAAGAATAAAGCTACCTCATCAATTTTACCACACGCGGAACAGAATTTAAAAAAAAAAAAAAAAATCCCTGAATTGTTGTTTTTTGTTTATTCTGCCTCCCAAAAATCGGAATAGAAAGCGATCAAAAAATGTCACGTGCCTGAAAATGGCACCAATAACAACGTCAAATCATCCCGCAAAAAACGAGCCGTCACATGACTGTCTGCCAAAATCTGGAAAAATTATAGCTCTCAAAATATGGCGATGCAAAAACTAGATTTTACAAAAAATGCGTCTTTTAGTGTGTGACAGCTGTCAGTCATAAAAACCCCATATGATTCTGGCATTGCTGTAATCACACCGACCCGAAGAATAAAGTCGTCTAATCACTTATACCGCACAAGGAACAGCGTCAAAAATAAACTCTTGGGTTAGGATTGGGCTAGGGTTAGGTTTGGGGCTAGGGCTGTGCTGGGGCTAGGGTTGTGCTGGGGCTAGGGTTGTGCTGGGGCTAGGGTTGTGCTGGGGCTAGGGTTGTGCTGGGGCTAGGGTTGTGCTGGGGCTAGGGTTGTGCTGGGGCTAGGGTTGTGCTAGGGCTAGGGTTGTGCTAGGGCTAGGGTTGTGCTAGGGTTAGGGCTGGGGTTGGGATTTTTTTCAAAAGTAAGAAAAAAAGATGACGATATGGCGACTAGTGTTGAGAGCAAGTGCTCGCTATTTGAGTTTGCATCGGGTGCTCTGGTATGCATTGAGTATCGTGGGTATTTGAGTGACATGCTCGAGTCTCTGCCCCATATGCTTCGCGGCCAAAAAACTTTACGGGGATTGCCTGCCATGCACGAGCGATCCCCGCATGTTTTTTTTGGGGTGTCTAATAACCGTGAAACATGCAGAGCAGGGACTCGAGCATGTCACTCGAGCACACGCTGCACATGGTGCATACCTGAGTACCCGATGCAAACTCAAGTAGCGAGCACTTGCGCTCAAGAATAATGACAACTTATTCAATATGATGACCTAATGTAAACAAATTTTGTGCCATACCTCTAGGTTCAAAATGTTCACTATACACCTTAATAAAATCCTTGAGGGGTATAGTTTCCAAAATGGGGCACTTGTGGGGGAGCTCCACTGTTTAGGCACATCACGGGCTCTCCAAACGCGACATGGTGTCCGCTAACAAATTGAATGGAAAATCGGCTCAAATTGTTAGCGGACGCCATGTTGCGTTTGGAGAGCCCCTGTGTGCCCAAACATTGGAGCTCCCCCACAAGTGACCCCATTTTGGAAACTAGACCCCCCAAGGCACCTATCTAGGTGCATAGTGAGCACTTGGAACCCCCAGGTGCTTCACAAATTGATTCGTAAAAATGAAAAAGTGAAAAAAAAAACACTTTTTCATTTTTATGAATCAATTTGTGAAGCACCTGGGGTTCCAAGTGCTCACTATGAATCTAGGTAGGTGCCTTGGGGGGTCTAGTTTCCAAAATGGGGTCACTTGTGGGGGAGCTCCAATGTTTGGGCACACAAGGACTCTCCAAATGCAACATGATATCCGCTAACAGATTGTGGGCTCAAATTGTTAGCGGACACCATGTTGCGTTTGGAAAGCCCCTGTGTGCCCAAACTTTGGAGCTCCCCCACAATTGACCCCATTTTGGAAACTAGACCCCCCAAGGCACCTATCTAGATGCATAGTGAGCACTTGGAACCCCCAGGTGCTTCACAAATTGATTCGTAAAAATGAAAAAGTGAAAAAAAAAACACTTTTTCATTTTTATGAATCAATTTGGGAAACACCTGGGGTTCCAAGTGCTCACTATGAATCTAGATAGGTGCCTTGGGGGGTCTAGTTTCCAAAATGGGGTCACTTGTGGGGGAGCTCCAATGTTTGGGCACACAGGGACTCTCCAAATGCAACATGATATCCGCTAACAAATTGTCGGCTCAATTTGTTAGCGGATATCATGTTGCATTTGGAGAGTCCCTGTGTGCCCAAACATTGGAGCTCCCCCACAAGTGACCCCATTTTGGAAACTACACCCCCCAAGGCACCTATCTAGATTCATAGTGAGCACTTGGAACCCCAGGTGCTTCTCAAATTGATTCATAAAAATGAAAAAGTGTTTTTTTTTTTCACTTTTTCATTTTTACAAATCAATTTGTGAAGCACCTGGGGGTTCCAAGTGCTCACTATGCATCTAGAAAGGTGCCTTGGGGGGTATAATTTCCAAAATGGGGTCACTTGTGGGGGAGCTCCAAAGTTTGGGCACAGAGGGGCTCTCCAAACGCACCGTGGTGTCCGCTAACAATTTGAGCCGATTTTCCATTCAATTTGTTAGCGGATATCATGTTGCATTTGGAGAGTCCCTGTGTGCCCAAACATTGGAGCTCCCCCACAAGTGACCCCATTTTGGAAACTAGACCCCCCAAGGCACCTATCTAGATGCATAGTGAGCACTTGGAACCCCAGGTGCTTCACAAATTGATTCATAAAATTGAAAAAGTGTTTTTTTTTTCACTTTTTCATTTTTACGAATCAATTTGTGAAGCACCTGGGGGTTCCAAGTGCTCACTATGCATCTAGAAAGGTGCCTTGGGGGGTCTAGTTTCCAAAATGGGGTCACTTGTGGGGGAGCTCCAAAGTTTGGGCACAGAGGGGCTCTCCAAACGCAATGTGGTGTCCGCTAACAATTTGAGCCGATTTTGCATTCAATTTGTTAGCGGATACCATGTTGCATTTAGAGAGTCCCTGTGTGCCCAAACATTGGAGCTCCCCCACAAGTGACCCCATTTTGGAAACTAGACCCCCCAAGGCACCTATCTAGATGCATAGTGAGCACTTGGAACCCCTAGGTGCTTCACAAATTGATTCGTAAAAATGAAAAAGTGTTTTTTTTTTCACTTTTTCATTTATACGAATCAATTTGTGAAGCACCTGGGGGTTCCAAGTGCTCACTATGCATCTATAAAGGTGCCTTGGGGGGTCTAGTTTCCAAAATGGGGTCACTTGTGGGGGAGCTCCAAAGTTTGGGCACACAGGGGCTCTCCAAACACAACATGGCGTCCGCTAATTATTCAAGCAAATTTTACAATCAAAAAGTCAAATGGCGCTCCTTCCCTTCCGAGCCCTGCCGTGCGCCCAAACAGTGTTTTTTCCCCAAATATTGGGTATCTGCGTGCCCAGGGGAAATTGCACAACACATTTTGGCGTCCATTTTTTCTTGCTACCCCTGTGAAAATAAAAAAAATTGGGTCTAAAGTAACATTTTTGTGAAAAAAGTTAAATGTTCATTTTTTTCTTCCACATTCAAAAAATTCCTGTGAAGCACCTGAAGGGTTAATAAAGTTCTTGAATGTGGCTTTGAGCACCTTGAGGGGTGCAGTTTTTAGAATGGTGTCACTTTTGGGTATTTTCTGTCATAAAGACCTCTCCAAGTGACTTCAAATGTGATGTGGTCCCTAAAAAAATGGTTTTGTAAATTTTGTTGGAAAAATGAGAAATCGCTGGTCAACTTTTTACCCTTATAGCTCCCTAACAAAAAAAAATTTTGGTTCCAAAATTGTGCTGATGTAAAGTAGACATGTGGGAAATGTTATTTATTAACTCTTTTGTGTGACATATCGCTCTGATTTCAGGGCTTAAAAATTCAAATTTTGAAAATTGCAAAATTTTCAAAATTTTCGCCAAATTTCCGTTTTTTTCACAAATAAACGCAAGTGATATCGAAGTAATTTTTCCACAATCATGAAGTACAATATGTCACGAAAAAACAGTCTCAGAATCAGGGGGATCCGTTGAAGCGTTCCAGAGTAATTACCTCATAAAGTGACAGTGGTCAGAATTGTAAAAATTGGCCCGGTCATTAACGTGCAAACCACCCGCGGGGCTTAAGGGGTTAACTTTTCCCTTTTTTTCATTCTGACCATTTTTCCTGGCGTCTGCGAGGCCGTTTATAGGGTAGCCGAGAATTATGCTGTAATCAGCTTTTAAATAGATCTTAGGTCCAATTTCCCTTCCCTTGTTCCCTTCCCCCCCCCCCCCCTTCTCATTTTTCATTTTTGTGTATCATGGGTACTGTGAAGGATGAGTAGTCCTCTTTACAAACCATTATGTACTTCTAATTGATTGATTTGTGTTTTTTATCCCAGATCAAAGACTTACTTATATCCACTACTTACCTGCTGCCTTGGCTACTTGGGGTGGAGTCTGATGACCTGGTTGACTCCTCCTTCCGAAGGGGATCGTGTTCCTAGAGCCTTCTGTGGAGATCCATGATAATGGACAATTAGAATCAAGAAACATTAGTTTGGAACCATCTACCAATGATATGCATGGACTATAATTATAGATGGCGCTGTGTCCCTTTAACAAGTGAATCTGAAACATATTGAATATTTTTGAAATTCGTGGCATTGTCCACGGAAATTTATGGCAATGGACAAATTAAGTAAGAAATATTTGGATTGGAATTATCCATCAATGATGAACATGGACTATAAAATTGGACGGTGCTGTCTTTTTAACAAGTGATATATATCCAACATGTCAATATATGATCTCAGGAGTGAGTTGGGGGGTCCCCAATTGGGAAGAACATGTTTTTTGTATATGACGGTTGACACTGATAGAAGGGTAGGCTTCTCCCCTTATTCTCCGTGATTGCGTGGCATAAAATCCTAGCACAATTAAATGTTTCTAATTGTTACACTTAGCCTCTCTTTGACTATAGACATATTAACACTTATTTACATATATTTGTTTTATTAATTTTCACTTATTCTTTGCTTTTTCACTATACATACATTATTTTCGTTATTTATACACTTTACATTCAACAAATACATATTTTCATTCATACATGATTTTTCTTTTTTAATTTACACTTTTACTTTCTTTTTCAACCCCCCCCCCATCCCCCTTCACATTTCACTTTATGGTAATCGATGCTCCTACAGCATCTATTTTCTGTCTTTACATTTGTTTTATTCTTTTCTTTTCTTCTTCCCTCCTTCCTTCCCCATTCCCCTCCCATTTTCCCTTGTCATTCCTTGATATGTATGCCATGTCCTACAGGTTCATGGTTTAGGAAGTGGGGATGGACCATTTTGAGGTTGCGCTCCATGTGGTCCGCATGCGTTTCACACATGCGTTCCACTGCTCTGCACAGCTAGGCTTTACTCCACGGGTCCGGTTCCTGTATAGTGGCGTGCGGCCCATGGGAGCTGTGCGCACACGCGTGTGACATCACCTATTGACTTCCGGGGATGCGCTACATGTGGACCGCGTGCGTTCCACACATGCGTTCCACTGCGTACCACCCGGAAGTCCCTTTTGCAAACAGGTGTAGTATACACATGTGCGATGAGCCATCAAAGCACCTTACAGCTGGCACATGATTGATGGGATAACTCCCTATGGACGGCTCCCCCGGACGCCTGGCCTATCATTAGATATCTTTGATCTTTTCTTACTTTCTTACCAATTTTTAATAGGTATATTGACTACTCCATGGCACTTTGCATAGTTGTAAGCAGTTGTTTACGGTCCAACTAATGCAATGAAATAATGCAGACTATTTTTTCTAAATATAAGCACTTAGCACTTTATGATCATAGATGTAAATGTCTGACTCCCTACCATTTAATTTAATTAGGGTATTGCATAATTTGCACTTTGTCAAATCTGTTTACATCTGTCTATAATACCGGTTCAAATATGCATCAAGTGAATAAGGTGGTTTAGTTTTCTGCTATACAATCATGATGAATGTGATATGACCAAGCTATATATTGCATCTCTCTTTTCTGGATGTCCCCTGTCATTTTTTTTAAAAAAAAATTGTTTTTCAGATTTTTTATATGGATAATGAATAAAAAATATTGATTTTTAATTAGAATTTCTTGGACTAGGTGAATAAATATCAGCTAATATCTACGGATTTTAACCAAGATTATAACATTATAAACACTTGAATTACAATTCATACTAAATTCGATTACAATATGGGTCAATTTGGGTCTATGTCTTGGATTTCATCTGGATTGTAATACAATTTTCCATCTTGGACTATTACCATAGAATTACAATCCATCTTCAAGAACCAGATTATAAAAAGATCATAATCCTTTTTTTTTTCATCTTCCAATTGAAACAATCTTCAATATTTGCATTAGGTCAGCGAACTTCTATTCATACTTCACTCTGACTGAATGGAAACTTAAATCAAACTCCTTCCCCCCAGGTCGATGGAGAACATCTTGATCCCCGGCAAGTGTCCACATATATCATTAAGCTACTTTTAATGTACTATATGTGTCTTACTAATTTTTCTCTCTTTCTTTTTTCAGCATTTAATTCATAAGGAATAAGCTATAATTTTAACAAGTGTAAGTTACATGTAAAATTGAAAGACAGCTTTTTGTACACTTGCCTCTCTTTTCCATATTTTCAAAAGGAATTACCTTTTACTTCCCCTTCCTTCCCCCTAGCTTTCCTACCTCCCCTACTCTCCGCCAACCTTTAGGCTTATATTGTGTGTGCATTTCTCCCTTTAAAATGTTTTAAAATACCAATAAACATAATTGAACAAGAAAAAAGCCTTTACTTACAAAAATTGTAAGGTATTTTGAGTTTCCCAAAAGACATGTGGGAGTCTCCTCAAATGTGTGGAGGAAGGCGATGTGGTCAGATGAGGCCAAAATTGAACTTTCTTGCCACCAAAGTAAACGCTATGTCTGGTGCCAAACCAACACAACTCATCACCCCAAGAACACTATCCCCACAGTGAAACATGGTGGTGTTAGCATCATACTATGGGGATGTTTTTCGACAGCAGGGATAGGGGAAATTGTTCAAGTCCAGGAAAAGATGGATCCAGCGAAATACATGGATATTTTCTGAGCAAAACCTGTTTCAGTCTGTCAGTGATTTGAGACTGGGACAGTGGTTCACCTTCCAAAAAGACAATGATCCAAAGCATACTGCTAAAGCAACACTCGAGTGATTTAAGGGAAAAAGTGTAAGGCTGTGTGCCCACGATGCGTTTTTTTTAAGCGTTTCCGCAGCGGCAAAAACGCTGCAGAAACGCATGGTAGAAGGCCAGCCATGGTCCCCAATGATAATTCGCATGTGCTCTGCACATGCTGTGGAAATTTCCGCTGCGGGTTATCATTGCGGAAAAAAACGCAGCACTACCAATTATTTTTTTTGCCGCCGTTGACTTGCATTGAAACGCACGGATTACGCATCACTGCATCTGTACATGCGGAATCCAAGCGTTTCAATGTGCGGATGGTACCCGGGTGTGGAGGACAGGAGACTCTCCTCCGGACCAGGGTACCATAGAACCTGTAAAAAAAAAGACTAAAATAAAAAATAAATATTATATTTACCTTCTGACGGCCCCTGCTGCGCTCATCCTCCCATGCCGGCAGTTCGCTATGGACTGAAGAACCTGCGCTGACGTCATAGTCATGTGATGGCAGGTCCTTCAGTGCAGTGTACCGCGAGCTGCCGGCAAGGGAGAACGGAGCGAAGCAAGACTTCGGGGGCCATCGGAAGGTAAGTATAGATTAATTTTTTTATTTTTAAACATTCTTTAAGGTCACACTATATAACACACATGGATTTATATAGTGTGACCAAGTTGTCAATCACTTTCCAAGTGATGCTAAAATCGCTTGAAAAGAACTTGTCAATCCGCATGCAGAAATGCATGTGAAGAACGCTTCACATCCGCATGTCCCTGGCAGTAAAAACGCATGTACAATCCGCATGCGTTTTTTCTGCCAGGGAGATGCAGAAACGCTCAGGAAAAATCCGGAGCATTTCTGCAACATGGGCACATAGCCTAAATGTTTTCTAGTGATAAAGCCCAGACTGTAATCCAATTGAGAATCTGTAGTCAGACTTGAAGATTGCTGTTCACCAGAGGAAATCATCTAACTTGAAGGAGATGGAGCAGTTTGGCCTTGAAGAATGGCCAAAAATCCCAGTGGCAAGAGGTAGAAAGCTCATAGAGACTTACCCAAAATTACCTTCAGCTGTAATTGCTGCGAAAGGAGCTTCTACTAAGTACTGACTTTAGACGGGTGAATAGTTATGCGCATTGAAGTTTTCAGGTATTTTGTCCTATTTGTTGTTTGCTTCACAACAAAAATAAAACCAAATGTTCAGAGCTGTAGGCATGTTCTTTACATGATCTCATGCAAAGCCTTTAAAAAACAATTAAATTCCAGGTTGTAAGGTAGAAAAACACAAAAACTGCGAAGGGGGTGAACACTTTTGCAAGCCACTGTATATCGGATTTTTATGGTTGGCTGCTGTCACACACTAAAAAAGTGTTCCCCAACTCCAATTTTTGCAAATTTATTAAAAAAGAAAAACTGAAATATCACATGGTCATAAGTGTTCAGACCCTTTGCTCAGACACTCTTATTTAAGTCACATGCTGTCCATTTCCTTGTGATCCTCCTTGAGATGGTTCTACTCCTTCATTGGATTCCAGCTGTGTTTAATTAAACTGATAGGACTTGATTTGGAAAGGTACACACAAGATCTTACAGCTCAAAGTACATGTCAGACCAAATGAGAATCCTGAGCTCAAAGAAACTGCCCAAGGAGCTCAGAGACAGAATTGAGGCAAAGCATAGATCTGGCCAAGATTACAAAAGAATGTCTGCATTACTCAAGGTTCCTAAGAGCACAGTGGCCTCCATAATCCTTAAATGGAAGAAGTTTGAGACCACCAGAAGTCTTCCTAGACCTGGCCATCCAGCCAAACTGAGCAATCGTGGGAGAAGAGCCTTGGTGAGAGAGATAAAGAGGAACCCCAAGATCACTGTGGCTGAGCTTCAGAGATGCAGTAGGGAGATGGGAGAAAGTTCCACAAAGTCAACTATCATTGCAGCCCTCCACCAGTCACGCCTTTATGGCAGAATGGCCCGACGGAAACCTCTGCTCAGTGCAAGACATATTAACGCCCGCATAAAGTTTGCTCAAAAACACATGAAGGACTCCTAGACTATGAGAAATAAGATTCTCTGGTCTGATGAGACAAAGATAGAACTTTTTGGTGGTAATTCTAAGTGGTATGTGTGCAGAAAACCAGGCACTACTCATCACCTGCCCAATACAATCCCAACTGTGAAACATGGTGGTGGCAGCATCATGCTATGGGGGTGTTTTTCAGCTGCAGGGACAGGATGATTGGTTGCAATTGAAGGAAACATGAATGCGGCCAAGTACAGAGATATTGTGGATGAAAACCTCTTCCAGAATGCTCTGTACCTAAGACTTGGCTGAAGGTTCACCTTCCAACAACACAATGGCCCTAAGCACACAGCTAAAATAACAAATGAGAGGCTTCAGAACAAATCTGTGACCATTCTTGACTGGCCGAGCCAGAGCCCTGACCTAAACCCAACTGAGCATCTCTGGAGAGACCTGAAAATGGCTGTCCACTAACGTTCACCATCCAACCTGACGGAACTGGAGAGGATCTGCAAGGAAGAATGGCAGAGGATCCCCAAATCCAGGTGTGAAAAACTTGTTGCATCATTCCCAAGAAGACTCATGGCTGTACCAGCTCAAAAGGGTCTTTCTACTCAATACTGAGCAAAGGGTCTGAATACTTATGACCATGTGATATTTCAGTTTTTCTTTTTTAATAAATTTGCAAACATTTCTGCATTTCTGTTTATGTTCAGTCAAGATGGGGTGCAGAGTGTACTTTAATGAGAAAAAAATGAACTTTTTAGAATTTACCAAATGGCTACAATGAAACAAAGAGTGAAAAATTTAAAGGGGTCTGAATACTTTCTGTACCCACTGTACCTTTAATAAAACCTATAAAAATTTTGGAATAAAATATAAAGTCACATATTTCATTATACCATCTGAATTTTCGTAAAATGTCTTACCTCTATAATAGGTGCGGTCAGAAGGTCCGCTTGCACTGCAGATTTAAAAAAAAAAAAACACATTACTACATGCTTGTAAGAAATAATAACTACAATAAAAAAGCTTCTTTCCTTGAAGGGAATTTGTCATGTGAAAAAACGAAATTAGCCTGCACATATGGGGATAATCTCTATGTTAATACTATTCTGAACCCGCCCGGCGCCGACACTTAATCCCCTGCTGTTGGGAGGAAATGAACTTTATTTCTCCCAGCATCCATTGGGTTTCCATCTCGGGAGTGGCACAGGTGTAGGTTCAGTCACCACTCTGTGTATAGTGAGCCGTGGCGGTAACCACATCACTGGCACTGACTGAAAGCAGCTCAGCATTACTCAGTGCCGGGGATGCGGTTACAGCTGCCCTCTCTATACACAGAGCGGTGACTGAACCACGCCGGCACCATCCCGGTGACTGAACCCAGAACACTACCGGGAGGAATAAAGTTCATTTCCTCCTGAGAGCGGGGGTCTAAGTGCAGTGCAGGTTCAGGATGCTATTACTCTGCAGATTAACCCCATATCTGCAGATAAATAGCTTTTTTTCACGTCACAGGTTCCCTTTAAGGAACAAAAAAAATATATTACATCAGGGGAGAACCTAGAAACACCAAGGTGCATTCTGATCATAGGGAAAACAACCACAAACCAATGTTCAAGAAGAAGCAAATAGAGGACAATATATCCGCATGCATTTAGCCGTGTGAGATGCCACCAGTAGCAGTGCAGGAAGGATTGTCAAATTTGGTGACAGATCCACTTTAACCATTCACATGCACAGACATGAACTAAGGAAATTTTACATGTAGAACTTTACGATATATGAAAAAAAGAGGATAGTCCCTTGCGTAATAAGTTACAAAGTGAAGAAAAAGTAACAGCATCGAAGGGGTTCCCTATAAAGGGATGCTCATGTACAGTACCAATAAAAAGTTTAACAACAACAGTTCACGCAATAATTTTCATTCATTTTATTGGAATGTGCTAATAGGTCCCTTCATAGGTCCCTCACGAACGATGACGTTACTCAGTTACTGATGTCATCGCTCGTGAGACATGACCAGGAGTGATCTGTGAAGTGTCGTTCTCAGAATGACGCACCAAAGGTTGCTGTACAGAATCGCGAGACGTCGTGGGAACCCCAATGGGTTACATCACAGCAGCAGGAATTATTATTAATAATAAATTGGTGAATGAGGGAATGTTTCTTGTTTTCATTTAGTTAACTCTCTTTTTATGTCTTTCAGGTTCCCATTTTTGGACTACTTCTAATTGGCTGGATTACGTCGGATCTTCATGTTGATGTTTTTGCTTTTTAATAAATTGGCGAGCAAGGTGTGTGGGAGTGTTTTTTAAAATAAACGATTTTTTACTGTGGTTTTTTTTATGACTACTGGATTGGTAATGGGGGTGTCTGATAGACAACTCTCCATTAATAACCCTTAGGCTTGTTGCTCACTGACATTACAAAGCTGACATCCACCCCATAAACTATTACCCCAATTGCCACCGCACCAGGGCAATCGAGAAGAGTCGGCAAAGTGCCCAAATTGGCGCATCTCATGGATGCGTCAATTCTGGGGCGGCTGAGAGCTTTAATTTTTGGGCTGGGAAAGGGCCAATATCCATGGATCTTCCAAGCTTGATAATGTAAGCCCTGTCTCCTTTACCTAGGCTGGGTATCAAAAGTAGGGGGGACCCCGCGTCATTTTTTAAAATTATTTATGACATACATGTGTTTTTGGGTGCGTTGGCGAGGAGTAAATGCACTTTAACCCCTTTCTGACATTGTCAGTAATAGTACGTCCCTGCGCCCTGGTACTTATTGTAACATACCTGGCGGCGTCCTTGCATAGTGGTCCATCTCCCACTGTGCAGGAGCGCGCACTTGATCTCCTGTCCAGAATGTCTCTCTGGCTTCCCTCCATGCTGTCTTGTTTGTGTCTGTGTCTGTTTCTGCTGCTTAAGGGCGGCGCCCGATCACTTCCTGCCTTTTGTACCTGCTGTGGGTCACACCCCTTGTGCGTCCTCAGCCTATCGCTGTCTGTCTCTTGGTATATAGCTCAGCAGCTCCCTTCTATCCCGGCCTGAGCATATGTGTTTCTTTCAGTGTGTGCTTGCACTCTGAAGTTGCCAGGTCCCGTTCCTGTTTCCCTGTCTGCCTTTCCTGGAGGCTTATTTCCAGGCCTGTCTGAACTTAGTCCTGTATGTTTCCTGCCTTGCGGTGTCAGCTCCCGTGTCTGAACTGTGTCCTGTATGTCTCCTGCTTTACGGTATTAGTTCCCGTGTCTGAACTAAGTCCTGTATGTCTCCTGCCTTGCGGTGTCAGCTCCCGTGTCTGAACTGTGTCCTGTATGTCTCCTGCTTTACGGTATTAGTTCCCGTGTCTGAACTAAGTCCTGTATGTCTCCTGCTTTGCGGTATTAGTTCCCGTGTCTGAACTGAGTCTTTTCTGTGTTCTCTTGTCTGTCCTGTCTGAACTCGCTCCTAGCCTGTTCCTCCCGCCTTCTAGGGGCCGATTACCTAGACCCGCTCCTGTATCTTGTCTGTCCTGTCTGAACACGCTCCTTGCCTGTTCGTTCCGCCTCTCTGGGGGCAGTATTCCCAGACCCGCTCCTGTATCCCGCTGCAGTGTCGGTCTCCTCCGTACACTCAGTTCCAGTCTGAACTCTCTCCTATCCTTTACCTGTTTTGCCTCTATGCCCGTTCCCTTCCTTTTTCTGCAGAGTCTGAACTCGTACCTATCTCCTGCCTGTTGTCTCTGTACTCCCGTTTGTGAGTTTTTGGTCCACTCGCTACTTCACTGCAAGTACCCTGTGGGTGTCTGGCTCTGTCTTTCCCTTCCTGTCTGTTCCGTGTGAACAGAGTCCTGTCCTGCCCTGCTTCTGCCCGCTGCTCCTGCAGTCCTGTCCTGCCCTGCTTCTGCCCGCTGCTCCGGCAGTCCTGTCCTGCCCTGCCTGTACCCTATCCTGCCTGTATTGTTCCTGAGTCCCAGTGTGTACTGGGCCCTATCCTGCCTGTATTGTTCCTGAGTCCCAGTGTGTACTGGGCCCTATCCTGCCTGTATTGTTCCTGAGTCCCGGTGTGTACTGGGTTCTATCCCGCCTGTGTTCCTACCTGCTAGTGCCTCCCCGTCTGCACTCTAGCTGTGCTTGCCTTTACCCGCCTGCCTGCATACCCGCCTGCCTGCATACCCGCCTGCCTGCATACCAGTCTGTTCCTGTATTTCCCTGTGTGGGTCAACAGCCGTGTCCGGGGTCTGTCCTGGAGTAGCACCTGGTCCCTCTGCTCGGTTCCTCCTTGGTGCACTGGCGTCGTATGCCGTCGTGCGACCCTGGTCGGATCGGGTGAATACTTAGTCACGCCCCTCCAGGCATTCACTCTCCGGCACGGTCCAGTGGAATCACTACCAATCACATGCACACGCCGCTCTAGCCCGGGCGTGTGCATAACAGCATGCTCAGGCCATGGTTCCCGTTGAGCCCCACGGCCTTCGCTCTCTGAGAAGTTTTTTCCAGCGAATACATGCAGTGAAATAAATAAATATATTTTTTTTCCCTTTAGCTGAGTTCCAGGCGAATTGCGCACTCGTCCAGATGGATCTATCAGCTCTCGTTCCTGCGGATCCGCCACGTTACTATGGGGATCCAAAACAGTGTCGTGCATTTGTGGAGCAATGCATGCTACACTTTAAGGCCTACCCTCTTTATTTTCCTTCCGATTGGGCTAAAGTGGCCTTTATTATGTCTTACCTGGCGGGGGATGCCTTGGAATGGATCAACCCCCTATATGAGACACAGGATCCGATCCTCCGGGACCTAATGGCCTTCCTGGTGGCCTTTCTAATGGTCTTCGATGATCCTAACCCGGAGGCTCCTGCTGAAGCTTCACTTCCCAATATCCCGGAGCAGCCCCAATGGGTAATGTGTGTGGGTAGCGTAATAGTTCTCCAGCCCAATGAGACTACTGCCCACCCAGAATCCTCACAGGGTGACTACGCTTTCCGGAATACTTCTCCCAACCTCAAGAGGCAGTCCAGACGTGCTCGACTTAGAGGCAAGCAGTCACGCCTGGGTCTGTCCTCCCTGAGACCTCCTGAACCCTTCGGGGTGCTACCTGGTAACGAAAGGACAGAGACTCTCCTATACTCTGTACCTGATACCTCGCTCGCTTCGTCCAGTGAGTCCAACCTGGTGTACTCCGAAGCAGAGGTTACTCCCGAGTCTCTACACCCCTCCGACCAGGCGGAGGACCTCCAGTTGTGTTTAGAACCCTTCGGGGTGCCACCTGGTGGTGAATGGACTGAGACTTTCCTATTTCCTGTACCTGATACCTCGCCTGCTTCCTCCAGTGAGTCCAACCTAGTGTACTCTGAAGCAGAGGTTACTCCCGAGTCTCTACACCCCTCCGACCAGGCGGAGGACCTCCAGTTGTGTTTAGAACCCTTCGGGGTGCCACCTGGTGGTGAATGGACAGAGACTTTCCTATTTCCTGTACCTGATACCTCGCCTGCTTCCTCCAGTGAGTCCGACCTAGTGTTCTCCGAAGCAGAAGTTACTCCCGAGTCTCTACACCCCTCCGACCAGGCGGAGGACCTCCAGTTGTGTTTAGAACCCTTCGGGGTGCCACCTGGTGGTGAATGGACAGAGACTTTCCTATTTCCTGTACCTGATACTTCGCCTGCTTCCTCCAGTGAGTCCGACCTAGTGTTCTCCGAAGCAGAAGTTACTCCCGAGTCTCTACACCCCTCCGACCAGGCGGAGGACCTCCAGTTGTGTTTAGAACCCTTCGGGGTGCCACCTGGTGGTGAATGGACAGAGACTTTCCTATTTCTTGTACCTGATAACCCGTCTTTTTCTTCCTGTGAGCTTGACAAGATGTACCTCGAAGCAGAGATTACCCTCAAGTCTCTGTCCCCCTCCAACCCAGTGAACGACTGGTCCTCGAATTCCCTGCGGAAGATTCTGGCAGGCCTGAAGAAGAGGGGGCGTAAGGGGGGAGGTACTGTAACATACCTGGCGGCGTCCTTGCATAGTGGTCCATCTCCCACTGTGCAGGAGCGCGCACTTGATCTCCTGTCCAGAATGTCTCTCTGGCTTCCCTCCATGCTGTCTTGTTTGTGTCTGTGTCTGTTTCTGCTGCTTAAGGGCGGCGCCCGATCACTTCCTGCCTTTTGTACCTGCTGTGGGTCACACCCCTTGTGCGTCCTCAGCCTATCGCTGTCTGTCTCTTGGTATATAGCTCAGCAGCTCCCTTCTATCCCGGCCTGAGCATATGTGTTTCTTTCAGTGTGTGCTTGCACTCTGAAGTTGCCAGGTCCCGTTCCTGTTTCCCTGTCTGCCTTTCCTGGAGGCTTATTTCCAGGCCTGTCTGAACTTAGTCCTGTATGTTTCCTGCCTTGCGGTGTCAGCTCCCGTGTCTGAACTGTGTCCTGTATGTCTCCTGCTTTACGGTATTAGTTCCCGTGTCTGAACTAAGTCCTGTATGTCTCCTGCCTTGCGGTGTCAGCTCCCGTGTCTGAACTGTGTCCTGTATGTCTCCTGCTTTACGGTATTAGTTCCCGTGTCTGAACTAAGTCCTGTATGTCTCCTGCTTTGCGGTATTAGTTCCCGTGTCTGAACTGAGTCTTTTCTGTGTTCTCTTGTCTGTCCTGTCTGAACTCGCTCCTAGCCTGTTCCTCCCGCCTTCTAGGGGCCGATTACCTAGACCCGCTCCTGTATCTTGTCTGTCCTGTCTGAACACGCTCCTTGCCTGTTCGTTCCGCCTCTCTGGGGGCAGTATTCCCAGACCCGCTCCTGTATCCCGCTGCAGTGTCGGTCTCCTCCGTACACTCAGTTCCAGTCTGAACTCTCTCCTATCCTTTACCTGTTTTGCCTCTATGCCCGTTCCCTTCCTTTTTCTGCAGAGTCTGAACTCGTACCTATCTCCTGCCTGTTGTCTCTGTACTCCCGTTTGTGAGTTTTTGGTCCACTCGCTACTTCACTGCAAGTACCCTGTGGGTGTCTGGCTCTGTCTTTCCCTTCCTGTCTGTTCCGTGTGAACAGAGTCCTGTCCTGCCCTGCTTCTGCCCGCTGCTCCTGCAGTCCTGTCCTGCCCTGCTTCTGCCCGCTGCTCCGGCAGTCCTGTCCTGCCCTGCCTGTACCCTATCCTGCCTGTATTGTTCCTGAGTCCCAGTGTGTACTGGGCCCTATCCTGCCTGTATTGTTCCTGAGTCCCAGTGTGTACTGGGCCCTATCCTGCCTGTATTGTTCCTGAGTCCCGGTGTGTACTGGGTTCTATCCCGCCTGTGTTCCTACCTGCTAGTGCCTCCCCGTCTGCACTCTAGCTGTGCTTGCCTTTACCCGCCTGCCTGCATACCCGCCTGCCTGCATACCCGCCTGCCTGCATACCAGTCTGTTCCTGTATTTCCCTGTGTGGGTCAACAGCCGTGTCCGGGGTCTGTCCTGGAGTAGCACCTGGTCCCTCTGCTCGGTTCCTCCTTGGTGCACTGGCGTCGTATGCCGTCGTGCGACCCTGGTCGGATCGGGTGAATACTTAGTCACGCCCCTCCAGGCATTCACTCTCCGGCACGGTCCAGTGGAATCACTACCAATCACATGCACACGCCGCTCTAGCCCGGGCGTGTGCATAACACTTATGGACCAGGTACCTACGATTACGCACAATGTGATCGCGCCCGCACAGAGGCTGTGCATTTCCGGGGCAAGCAGAGTTAAGAGCGCCCCTCTAACCTTGAATACCATGACAACATCTGGGTCACCAGGCATCAGGAAGATGGATAGAGCGTGTGCAATGCACGATTTATCTAACTTGTGCCAGTGCAGGGCTGACAGACTTCATAGCACAAGGATGCTACTGCATCCCTATGCTTTAAAGGCAATCAGGCTGCAAAAAATGAAAGTCCCCTAGTGCGACAAAGTGTAAAAGTGAAAAACAGTATCAGAAAGTGAAAAAAAATAGTAAAAATATAAAAAAAAAAAAGAATAAATCCAAAAAAAATTAAAATATTCTGTACCCATAAATAAATATTATTATGAAAAAAAAACAACTATTAGAAGAACACATATTTGGCATTGCGGTGCCCGGAAAGACCTGTCCTATAAAACTAAAAAACTAAAAATAAAATATAAAAAACTAATCAAAAAACTATGCTTTATCATCATACCGCCAAACAAAAAAAAGTGATTAAAAAGACGAATGTGGGGGCGTGGCCTGGCTATGGAGGAGTGAAGTTGCAGGGTTGTTTGCTCCCGTCCCTGGCCCAGCTTCGGGGCATGCCTACCACATCAAATCGAGCCAAAATACTGCCAATGCCGGCAAAAAAGAAACGGAACATAACACAGACCAGTGTTACCCAGCGGGCATCTCCAACGAACATTACACGCTATCTGAGAAGCACTGCACCTGCTTCCCCTGCACAAGCGGGATCTAAGATGGCGTCGGCGGGCCCTGCACAGCGCTCCTCGGCTCCTGCATCGGAGGCTCTGAGCCCACGTGGTAAACGCTCCCCATCAAGATCAACAGACCGGACGATACCTCTCAGGCGTGGGAGAACACAGGAGGCCTCACCGTCGCAGCTACGGAGGACCCCCCCCAGTCCAAGATGGCGGACCCTGGTTTCGCGCCTCCGGGATTCAGGTGCGTGGTGGGGGATAGCTCCGTGCTCCAACCCTCGGACACTTCAGTCTCGGCAGAGCTTACCTCTGCTGCGGGTCCGGACTTACAGAGACCCCAATGGTCCACTGATGACCAGAGATCCCCTGAGAGAGGCTCCTTTCCCACATTATTACGCTCTCCCTCTCCTGGCTGCTCAGAGGAGAGCCAACAGGATGATTTATCTCAGCATGAGGCAGTGTGGAGAGATCTCAAAGCTATCCCAACCAGGGAGGACATGGAGTCCTATTTGTCCAGACTGGAGTCCTCCTACAGAGCTGAAACTGCTGCCATTAGAGGGGACATGCAAGAGTTAACAGAAAAAGTGTCTGCTGCTGAGTCACACACAGCATCCATCGCCCAACAAGTTAAATCCCATGAACAAACTTTGTCCTCCCACTCATACCAACTGGAATATCTAACAGATTTGATAGACGATATTGAGAACAGAGAAAGGAGCAATAATATTAGGATTAGAGGACTTCCAGAGACAATTGAGCACAATAAATTGGATGAGACACTGCGCCATTTGTTCAACTCTATTCTGGGTCGGCCCTTAGAGAGTGAGTTGGAGTTAGACAGGGCCCATAGATCCCTGGGTCCCAGACCCTCTGACATGTCAAAACATCGAGATGTGATTTGCCGGGTTCATAAATACAAAATCAAAGAAAGCATCTTAATAAAGGCCAGAAAAATAGATTCTATTCTATATCAAGATCATCCTGTACAACTCATGTCTGATTTATCACGTCACTCACTTCAGAAGAGGAGGACATTAAGACCTCTATTAGAGGTTTTAAGACAGCAGAACATATTATATTCTTGGGGTTTCCCTTTCCGCCTACAAGTCCGCCATTCTGGGGTTTTACATGTGGTACGCTGCCCTGGAGACATCTAGGCTTTTGTTAAGGGCTTGGGGATCCCCCTCGTATCTATATCATCAGAGGACTGGCCAAGTCTCCCGGGAGGCCCCAAGTCGGATCTCAATCCACAATCACAAAAAGTGACAAGAAACAAAGCCAGAGAAGAATCTAGAAGAGAGATCAATAGGAAACACGTTTCGCATCCCCCAGATTGAAACATCTCTCACAAAAAGGACCTGTGGTCAATTCTCTAGCCCTCAGTGCTAGTCAAGCTGGTGAAAGACATTAGAATGTTATGTTCCTCTAAAATGTTGGTGAAAGACATTAGAATGTTATATTCCTCTAAAATGTTCTCAACGTAGAATATAGTTGATATTTTGAATACCTCACATATGTGACTGGATATCAGTGACAAAACTAATTGTACTGTGTCAATAGTATTCAGTTCTTGGGAGGTACAGATATTATCTCATAAGGTTATGTGATATATTGATTTGAAATTTAATATAGTGATAAGCAGATGTTAATCTATGTCAGTTTTTGGCTGCCTTTATATCAAAGTTTTAGTACAAAAGGTTTGGCCTGTTGTTTGGGCTTGGGGGGGACGGCTCCTCGGTAGAAAGCCCATTCTCTCAAGGGGTTTACACACTGCTGGCAGGTGTAAAATAGACTCATCTCCCCTCATCAGATTGTTTTCTTTATTCTAATTTTATTTTTGTTCCCCTTTCCTCTTTCTCGTCCCTTTCTTTATATTTCCGTCTTCCATCTTACCCCACCCCCTTCCTCACCCTTGGTAATCATGTCATCTATTAAAGTAGGTTCATTGAATGTAAGAGGCTTTAATGTCCCACAGAAACGTTCTGAAATTTTATACTCTATGCACAAACAAAAAGTTCAGGTTCTTATGTTACAAGAGACGCATTTTAAAATGGGGCATGTGCCTGTTCTTGGTGATAGGTATTATTCTCGATGGTTTCACAGCACTAATCCGGATTCACGCTCTAAGGGTGTATCCATAGCCATACACAAATCGTTGGCTTACACTTTCATGGATTCCCTCATTGATGATAAAGGCAGATATGTGTTTTTAAAACTTAAAATAGCGGAATCAATATATACAATAGCAAATTGGTACCTCCCTAACAAAGATCAGATCCCCACGTGTAGGTCCTTTCTAACATCCCTCTCTGAATTTGCAGAAGGTATTCTGATTGCATGTGGAGACTTTAACTTCACATGGAATCCCGCGCTAGATTCATCCTCAGGAAGGGGTGTTGTCCCTTCGAGAAGGCTCCGATCACTGAAGCGGGCCATCCACGCCCTCAGATTGACAGACGTTTGGCGAATCTTGAATCCTCAGGGTAAGGATTACACATATTTTTCTCCTGCGCATGGTTCATATAGTCGCATTGATTTCTTCCTGTTGAGTCATCACGCTCTTTCTTTAAACCCATCTGCCACAATAGGCGACATGTTGTGGTCTGATCATGCTCCAATTTTTCTATCCCTATCTATTCCTTCCTCTGTCCGACGCTCGTGGACATGGAAAATGAATGATCACCTTCTCAAGGATAGTATCTGTATGACAGAATTAAAAGATTCTGTTGATTCTTTTATGCAAATTCACAAAACAGATCAGACCTCAACTCCTCTGCAATGGGAAACTCTAAAATGTGTCATGAGAGGCGTGTTGATTAAACATGGTTCAAGACTCAAAAAAGAAAGAACACAGAGGGTGAATGACCTGTTGAGACAGATACACATATTGGAGACATCGCACAAACATACATTGTCACCTAATACACTTGCAGAACTATCAAAAAAAAGGAATGATCTTAAGATCTTGCTTGAGCAAAAGTATCTAAGACACAGGGAGCAAACTAAAAGTTTTTTTTATGAATCGTCGGATAAATGTGGACGGGCACTCTCAAGATTGCTTCATCCTCGTTCTGTGGCAACATACGTTCCATATATCAAGAAACAGAATGGGGAGGATGCCCATAACCCTACAGAAATTATCGAGATATTTCGCTCATACTATGAGAAGTTATAGAATATTAAAGGGCAATATTCTGATCTCTCTCCCAGTGACCTAACTGCCCGAATTAAAGAGTATATACAGGATACTTCTTTACCATCTTTAGATAGCCAGGTCTCTGGGGAACTGGAAAAAGACATCACGGAGGAGGAGGTCAATCTTGCTATTCAATCTACACCATCTGGTAAAAGTCCTGGCCCAGACGGATTTACCCCAGCATTCTATAAGTCCCTTAAAACTCAACTATCCCCTATTATGCATAAAACATTTAACTCACTAAATGATAAGACGTGCTTCGTCCCCCAATCATTGGAAGCCCATATTAGTATCCTTCCTAAACAGGGTAAAGATCTTACAAACACGGCTAATTATAGACCCATATCATTAATAAACGTAGACATTAAAATACTCTCCAAAATTCTAGCAGAAAGACTGGCCCCATTGTTACCCTCCCTTATAAACACAGATCAAGTAGGATTTATTCAGGGCCGAGAGGCAAGAGATAACACCATTAAGACTATGTTGCTAATCTCCAAAGCTAAAAGCAATTCCTACCTATGGGCCTTTTATCTGTTGATGCAGAGAAGGCCTTTGAAAGGGTTCATTGGCAATTTATGAAGGAAGCACAAAGCCAAATAGGCATTGGATCACAATTTTTACAGTTGATTTTCTCCTTGTATTCAGGTCCTACTGCCAGAGTTAGGGTTAATGGAACCCTGTCCTCACCCTTTAAGATACAAAATGGGACTAGACAGGAGTGCCCTCTGTCCCCCCTTCTGTACGTGATAGTGATGGAACACCTGGCCAACGCTATAAGGAAAAATAGTAGTATTCAAGGGGTTAAAATAGGTACAAGGACTTATAAGACAGCATTATATGCAGATGATCTCCTCCTCTATGTATCTCAACCTCAGACATCTCTTCCTTCATTAATGAAGGAGTTTGACAGATTTGGGTTCCTGAGTAATTTCAAAGTTAATTACTCAAAATCGGAGGCATTAAACGTGTCATTGCCACAGAGAGAGGTTAGACAGGTGATGGACAACTTCCCTTTTAAGTGGAAATCGGAGGCGATAAAATACCTGGGAGTGCTCGTTTCTTCTGATTCATCAAAAATGTATGCGCTAAACTACCAGTCTCTCTTGGACCGTACATGTAAAGATTTACTAAATTACAGTAAACTGAGAATGTCCTGGTTTGGCAAAATGAATGCCGTAAAAATGGATATACTTCCCCGTTTTTTATAGATTTTTCAAACTGTCCCTATCTCTCCCCCATGCAGCTTTTTCAGCAGATTACGTACAGTATTAACTAGGTTTGTGTGGGGTAAAGGTAGACCTAGGATAAGTATGCAGACTTTAAACCGCCCTAAAGCAGCTGGTGGAGCTGGATTTCCGAATTTTAAAACATACTTTCAAGCCTCTGCTTTGGGTCGCCTTCTAGACTGGCACTATAATTCTTTGACAAAGCAATGGGTCACTGTTGAGCAGGAGGGAGTAGTTGTTCCTTTGAAGCACCTTCCTTGGCTCTTCGCCTCAGATGTTTCCTCAATTGGAGGTTTATCTGAATTGACTAGGGGTACAAAAAAAATTTGGCATGCAATTATGAAAAAACACTTTTCCTCTAGTACAATCAGCCCTCTTATGCCATTATTCTCCAATCCCTCCTTCCCTCCTGGATATTTGAGGGATTCTTTCATGGGATGGAGAGCTAGGGAGGATGTTCGCCTTCTGCAGATATTCGAAAATGGTAGATTTCCGTCATTCAATACAATACAAGACAGGTATCCGTCTAGAAAACTCCAGTGGTTGGAATATCTACAGTTACAATCGTTTTTATCGTCTAGGGGGACAGTGCCCCTGTTCCAGTGTACACCATCTTCCTTTGAGAGACTGTTTTTGCAGGAATCTCCTCCCAATCATGTAATATCCATGCTTTATAATTGTCTGATAGGGGTAAATATCTCAGGAAAGCTTAATTTTCAACATAAGTGGGAACAGGAATTGGGACATATCATACCCTCGTCAGACTGGGAAAAAAGTTTCTTGTTTACACACAAAATGTCAGGTGCAAATTATGCGCAGGAGAAAAATTTCAAAATTATGGCAAGATGGTACCGGTATCCTGTGAAACTCCACTCCATGTTTCCGGCAACTTCAGACATGTGTTGGCGATGTGGAGTGGAAAAGGGATCTATGCTCCACATCTGGTGGGAATGTAGTCGGATCAAACCTCTGTGGGATAAAATATTCTCCAACTATAACCTAATTACTGGAAATAGGGTTGAGAACTGCCCTGAGATAGCCCTACTTTCCATTCTGCCTTCATCGATTAGATCCCAAAAAAAAGATATTTTAAGATTTTGTTTAACAGCAGCTCGTGCGGTGATTCCACGTTATTGGAGGTCACCTCAAATCCCCCCAATCTCAGAGTGGTACAATGAAATGGCTAATATCTGCAGAATGGAGGAGCTTTCTGCTGATTTCAATGATTGTGCGGATAAATTCATCAAGATCTGGAGTGTTTGGATCTTGTTTCAAGACTCGTCGGAGTTCCACGGGCTATTTGGGTAAAAACTGATGAATAGGCGAATTGGATCCGGATTGGTGCTGGAGATGATTAGTGAAATTAAAATGGAACCTTAGCTCAGACTCCCCTGCCCCGTTCCCATTCCTTAAACCCTTCTCTCCTTTCCTATCTTCACTTTCTTATTACTTCTTCTCCTGCTCCCCCCCCTCCCCCTTTTTTTTTTTTTTCTTTTCTCCCGTTTTGGTAGTGTTGATATTTGATATATGTTCTTGGTTCCATTGTTGGAACAGATAAAAGTAAGCTTATACTGCTGGATAAAGGTGCTTCAGTCTTATAAGAAAAATAGTACATATGTGAATATACAATGTTCTGACCGTCGAGACTGAGCACTGGCTTCTACTGATGTTGATTTTGTATGTTTATGTCTTTTCTTATTTCAATAAAAAGAGATTATACTAAAAAGACGAATGTAAATAAAAATAGTACCACTGAAAATGTCATCTTGTCCTGCAAAAAAATAAGCTGCCATACAGCTCCATCAGCCAAAAAATCTCGGGTATACACGGAGAATTGCAGATGCTCGAGTGACATGCTCGAGTTTCCACCCCATATGTTTTGCGGCTGTTATACAGACAAAAAAAACTTGCAGGGATTGCCTGCCATGCACGAGCGATCCCCGCATGTTTTTCTTTTGGGTGTCTAACAACCGTGAAACATGAGGGGCGGGGGACTCGAGCATGTCACTCGTGCACCCGCAATACATGGTGCTTACCCGATGCAAACTCAAGTAGCAAGCACATGCGCTCAATACTAATGACAACTTATTCAATATGATGACCTAATGGGTATCAAATTCTGTGTCGTACCTCTGGGTTCAAAATGTTCACTATAACCCTTGATAAAATCCTTGAGGGGTCTAGTTTCTAAAATAGGGTCATTTGTGGGGGGTTTCCACTGTTTAGGCGCATCAGCGGCTCTCCAAACGTGACATGGCATACGCTCTCGATTCCAGCCAATTTTGCGTTCAAAAAGTCACACCGTGCTCCTTCCCTTCTGAACCCTACCGTGCGCTTAAACAGTGTATTTTCCCCATATATGGGGTATCGCTGTACTCAGGAGAAATTGCACAACAGTTTTTGGGGTCCATTTTCTCCTCTTACCCTTGTGAAAATAAAAACATTTGGGGCTAAAACATCATTTTTGTGGAAAAAGTGATTTTTTCATTTTCCTAAAAAGTGATTTCTTTATTTTTAAGAGTGCTCATCACGCATCAAGAGAAGTTCCTTGAGGGGTCTAGTTTCCAAAATGGGGTCACTTGTGGGGGGTTTCCACTGTTTAGGCACATCAGTGACTCTCCAAACCCGACATGGCATCCCCAAATTATTCAAGCAAATTTTACATTCAAAAAGTCAAATGGCGCTCCTTCCCTTCTGAGCCCTGCCGTGTGCCCAAACAGTGGTTTCCCCCCACATATGGGGTAACGGCTTCTTCAGGAGAAATGCACAACAAATGTAGTGGTTCATTTTTTCCTGTTGAAAACCCTTGTGAATGAAAATAAGAAAATTTGAGTCTAATATAACATTTTTGTGAAAAAAGAAAGGTAAAAATGTTCATTGTTTTCTTCCACATTCCAAAAAATCCTGTGAAGCACCTGGAAGGTTAATAAACTACTTGAATGTGGTTTTGAGCACCTTGAAGGTTGCAGTTTTTAGAATGGTGTCACTTTTGGGTATTTTCTGTCATTAAGGGCCCTCAAAGTCGCTGGTCAATTTTTAACCCATTTTAACCCATTTTTAAAAAATGTTGGTTCCAAAATTGTGCTGATGTAAAGTAGACATGTGGGAAATGTTATTTAGTGGGTGTGTCCAGATGAGGAGCTGAGCGGCCGCACATAGACCCAGCTCCGAGCTTCCACCGTCGAATAGCGGCTCACAGCGCAAAAAAAAGTAGAGGACTACCTTAATATCGTGCAGCACAAGCTCCGGTACACTTTGGGCGGCGATGGGGCGCACCACAAAGAGCAGAGATGTGGCACAGGGCAGGATCTCAGTCTTTGTGCCGACACCCTGTAAAATCCAAGATGGCTGCCGTAGAACTCATCATGCAGCCAGAGTCGGTGCAGAACGCTCCATGAGGTCTGATCCTCTGCTATCGGGTCAGACCTCACCTAATAAAGAGCGGTTATAGTCCGAGACCAGCACAGGAACATCACCCCCTGACAGAGGACCCATGTGGATCGCCATCCTGCAGCCCAGAGACCTCCAGACACCAAACAGCAAGTATCAAATGCACCTGACACATGGCACAGCTCTGCCCCCATTACAGAGACCACACTGAAGTCCCTTTTAGGGGATCTTAAACAGGGCATACACAGTGATATTACCTCCACCTTCACTGCATTACAGAAAGACATTGTGCACATTGGAGATAGAAAAGCACATATTAAGGAGAAGTTGGAGGAGTTCACTACTGCTCACAATAATCTGGTCGACGCTAATAATGAGGCAGATGAGGAGATTAATGCACGGAGATTAAAGTTGGCGGATATGGAGAACCGCTTCAGACGCAACAATCTACATTTTAGAGGGATACCGGAGAGTATTGCTGCAGACGCACTGAAGGAGTTCCTAACGGACTTTTTTACTGAATTAATCCTTGAAAAGTATCAGCGGAACCTTCTAATAGACAGGGCGCACAGGATCCCCAAACCCAAAAGTGCCCCCACCTCTGCACCCAGAGATGTAATTGCCCGGCTTCACTTTTTCCACTTTAAAGAAGCCATAACCAAAGACGCGGCGGGAAATCCAGAGCTTCCGGACAGGTTCAGGAGCATCATGATGTTCACTGATCTGTCTGCTGCCACCCTGAACAGGAGGTGCGAGTTTTCTACAGCGACCAAAATCCTGCAAGACAACGAGATCGTGTACAAGTGGGGCTACCCTGGAAGCTGATCATGACTAAGAAAGGAGTCACACATGTCCTGACATCTCCTCGGCAGGGAATGACTCTGATGCAGAAGTGGTCGCTGGCGACTGTGGCAGAAGGGACAAGTTCTCTAATAAAGAAGAAGAAACCGCCGATGTTGAGGAAGGAGTGGATCTGAACAAGCAGCAAGCTTACTTTCCTAACCGTTGTACCCTCAATTTAGTTGCTCTGCCTAGATCTTTTATTATTTTTTTTTGAGCAGATCATACAACTATTTTTTCCAATACTCTGCGGTAGCACGAGAAAAATATTTTTTCATTCTCACTTCCCCTTGTTGTATACTGGATAGCACGGCATGTCCAGTAGGTTCACTTAGAACCGGACTCTATTCTTGGAACTGTTATAGTTATTTATATCTTTTGAGATTTGTATTTTGTTATTTCCCCATTCTTCCCTAACTGTCTAGTGGTGACATATAGATTTTCTCTGTATTTTGTATATGGTACTTCACATTTCCAATATCAATGTGAAAGGGTTAAATAGTCTGTTTAACCCCTTAATGACCTTGCGATTTTCCGTTTTAATTTTTTGCTCCCCTTCTTCCAAGAGCCATAACTTTTATATTTTTCGCTCAATATGGTCATGTGAGGGCTTATTTTTTGCGGGACAAGTTGTACTTTTGAACGACATCACTAGTTCTTACCATATCATGTACTAGAAAACGGGAAAAAAATTCCAAGTGCGGTGAAATAGCAAAACAAAATGTTTTTTTTTTTTACCACATTCACTGAATACTAAAACTGACCTGCTATTATTATTCTCTGTGTTATTACGAGTTCGTAGATACCACACTTGTATAGGTTCTTTTTATTTAAGTGGTGAAAAAAAAATCCAAAGTTTCCTTATAGAAAAAAGCCACGCCATTTCCGAGACCCTGGGCATCTCCATTTTTCGGAATCTAGGGCCAGGTGATGGCTTATTTTTTGCGCGTCGAGCTGACGTTTTTATTGATACTATTTTGGGTTAGATCGGCTTTGCTGCATACAGGAGATGAGCAGATCGCCTATATGCAGCAGAATTGTTCACTTGCTATGAGCATCAACTACTGGCCGGCGGCGCTCATAGCAATCAGGACATGACAACCACTGGGGTCTGCTGCAGACCGCGGGTTGTCATGCCAACCCATCGGTGACCCGCGATCATGTGATGGGAACACCGATGGGCGGGGCTAATGCCAAGATTGACAGCGACATTTAACTGGTTAACAGCTGGGGGTGGATCGCGATTCCACCCGCGGCTGTTGCGAGCACATGTCAGTTGTATAAATCACTGGTTCAGTGCAGGCTGAGCGCCGGGGCCCGTGCTGAACCGGGTATGATGACCTGGGGCGAACTAGTATGCCCCAGGTCATAAAGGGGTTAAAAGATCTCTACTATGGAGAGAGGCCCGACTGTGTGTTCAAGAAACTCACTTAAACAGTGTTGACGTACACAGGTTGCAGAACAGAAACTTCCCAATGTGTTTCACTCTCACGCAATTGGTAAAAAAGGGGAGTAGTAATAGTGATAAAAAACACCATCGCCTTCCAATTGATCAACAGCATTGTAGACAATGAAGGCAGATACATCATCTTAGTATGCAGAAGAAATAACAAAATTTACACGATCGCCTCCAAATATGCCCCTAATTCCAAGCAGATTTCCTTTGTTAAGGAAACTTTAGCGGTAATAACAGATGCAAAAAAAAGAGCCCTGCTGGTGAGCAGGGATTTTAATATCACCTCATGCCAGGCATAGACAAATCTGTACATCCTCAAAAAAAGAAAAAGCTCGTTCTCTTTCTCAGACTCTCTTGGCGTAAGAACTCTACGATGTTTGGCGAGTTTTGCACACCTCCGTACGTGATTACACGTTCTATTCACATTCACACAAGGGCTACTCAAGAATCGACCTAATTCTTACAGATAAATGGTTATTACATGACATCCAAAAGCCACGATAGGTAACATCACATGGTCAGACCATGCCCATCTCGTAACACATTAAAGAGGGATACAACTACACGACATACTCCCCATGGAGAGTAAATAATTACCTAATCGCAACACATAAAATTAGGCCCCAACTGCAGGAGACCTTGAAAGAATATTTTATAATTAATAATACACTCAACGTGTCCGCATCAACAGTATGGTATGCTCATGAGGCTTATATTAGAGGAAAACTAATTCAAATAGCATCCCAAAACAAAAAAGAAAGAATATGCCAAATAGAGGAAATCAACCAAAACAAAGCCTCACTAGAAGAAATGCATAAAAACAGCCCCGTAAACACAACTCTCCAAAAATTACAAAAATTAAGATACGATTTATATCAATTGCTCCAACATAAATACGGGCATAACCTACGGAAAAGCAAAGCTAAATACTATTGGCAGGGAAACAGAGCAGGTAAAATACAAGCGACTAAAGTCAAAGCTAAAATGACCAAACAAAGAGATTGCCAATACCTTCGCAAATTATTACTCAACCCTCTACAATTTACAAAAAAAACAATACAATACCACAACCTAATGCCCAACTGATCAATCAATTTTTAGAAAGTATAAAGCTACCCAAAATATCAGAAGATAAAATATATTAAACCAACCAATATCCCAATTAGAAATAAAATGTTATGATCTGCAACATGTACTAAGGAAAGATAGGGGAAAGCTGTCCCTACATTAAGACTAAGCTGAATCCCTATGATGTAGCAGGCTGCCTGTTCCTAGCGAACAGACCCGCCTTAGTACTCGGCTAGTCTGAACGAAGACCTATAGCATTAAGGTCCCTAAAAGAACTAAGGACTAGGACAAAAAATGGGACACCTCCTAAACAGAGAAGTTGCTGCAGAACACAAAAAGACAAACTGACAAAAGGTACAAGAGGTACCAGAAGGACCAAGTGAACTGACAGAGAAGGGCACCAAAGCACCAGGCTAGAGAAACAGTCAAACACTGAAGTCCAGCACAGCCAGAAGGGCGGAGCAGGAATATAAAGGCAAATGGTCACGTGACCGCAAAACACAAGATGGAAAAAACAAACAGGAGGGTTCTAACAGTACCCCCTCTTTTATGAGGATCCTCCGGATCCTCCAGATTCTCCAGGCCCATTTTTTGTTCTTTATTAAAATGAAAAGGTTGAAAACTCTGCTGTGCATAATAATTTGGAACATGCATTTTGAGTGCAGTTTGAGTTTTTTATTTTTTTAAAAATATACTGTTATCATAGGCAGTTTATACAAAAACCTTTCAATTGTACTCTAATAGTTATTTGACTGGAAAATTACAATGACTGCAATTCATATAGGTAATTTGGGAAAATCTGAGAAAATAATATTTGCATAATAATTTGGAACACAGTGTAGGTGATATGGGATGTAGCTATATTAATATCATAGAAAGATTTTTTTGGGTAGAGTTTCATACCCTTTTCAGTTAATGGTAGCAATTCACATTTTTTAGTGTTTATTTTGAATCCAGAATATGAGCCAAACTTTTTAAGTAGATCCAACACCAGAGGTAAATGTAGGAAGGGATCTGACATGAACAAAATGATGTCGTCTGCAAAAAAAGTCGCCTGAATTGATTTTTTGTTAAATTAGATGCCTGAAAAAGTTTTAGGGTCTGACAAAATACGGACTAAGGGTTCTAGTGCCAGATTAAAAAGTAAGGGGGATAAAGGACACCCTTGTCTCGTTCCCTTTTCAAGAGGGAAGGGAGAGGATAAAAAACCCGGGTTATGCACCTGGGCTTTTGGAGAAGTGTATAAATTACGAATGTCATAAAAAAAGGGGCCTGACAATGACATCTTCGTTAAAACCATGTATAACCAATCCCAACTTATATTATCAAAGGCTTTTTCGGTGTCAAGGGAGATAATTGCTGTGGATCCCTTTAGATCAGGAGTAGAGTGGATTTTATCGAGCGCCAATAATACTTTCCTAATATTTAGCGTGGGTGAGCGACCTTTAAAAAAGCCTGATTGTACATGGGATATAAGGTGGGGTAGAATGGAGGCCAGTCTATCAGCCATTATTTTAGATAAAAGCTTAATGTCGATATTGATAAGTGAAATCGGTCTGTATGAATTGGGGGATAATGGATCTTTGTCTGGCTTTAGTAATAATTTGACATAAGCCATAGTTGCGGAAGGGAAAATGGGATTGCCACAAATTATTTTGTTGAAGATCGGTACTAACAACGGGGACACCTCTTCCGTTAAGGATTTAAAGAAGTCAGAAGTGTATCCATCAGGTCCAGGGGCTTTGTTTGGTTTCAAATTTTTAATTGTAGTGGTAATCTCCTCCAATGAAAGAGGTTTATTTAATATAGATTTATGTTCCTCCGGAAAAAAAGGTAATTTGACCTTATCCAAGAGTGTATCAGAGAGGGGCAAGGTTTGTTTTGCTTTTTTGTATAGGTCCTTATAGAATGAGCCTAAAATCTCATTAATTGATTTAAGGTCCGTGTGAATAACCCCATTATTATTTCTTAATTTAAAAATTCCCTATGGCTTTCTCATACCTTTAGCTAAATTGGCCATCACCCTCCCCGATTTGTTACCAAACCTATAAAAGAATGCTTCTGTTTGAGATAAATGGAATTTTTCTCTCATATCTGCATATTGGTTGAATTCAGATTGTTTTTGAGACCAATGTGTTTTATTAAGAGGGGAAGGGTCAAGAAGAAATGTAGTGTAGGCTTGTTTCAGTTCAGAGGACAATTCACTATATTTTTTCATAACCCTTTTTTGTGAGAAAAAGTATATGCCAAAATTTTTCCTCTCAGTACCGCCTTGGCCGATTCCCACAATAATGTGGGGTTATCTTGGTGTGCCGAATTGTCAGATAAAAATTCGCTAAACCATATCTTGAGAGAGGAAATAAATGAGTTGTCTTTGCAAAAGTAATCTGGAAATCTCCACAAGAAGTCAGGGCCCCGAGGGAAATCCTTTGATAGTTCCAACCTCACTGAAGCATGATCAGAAATAACAATATCATCAATTTGCACAAAAGTAGTCAATACAAGACCAAGAGTCGTTGGCGTGTGAGAAGCGCGTATATTCTCTATTACTGGGTTTCAAAAACCTCCATGAATCAATTAATTGGCAACTAGACAAAAAAGGTGCTAGTGGTTTGTCATGTGAGGTAACCGATTGCGGAGTACCAGTAGTGTTTTTCCTATCCTCATGAACTGAAACCACCGAGTTAAAGTCTCCACCTATTATTTTGTTAGGGTTGGAGTCAAATAAGAGTCTAGTCTCCAATTCTTTAAAAAAAGGTTTGTTGCCTATGTTAGACGCATATACATTGTAGATAGAGAAGGTTCCACAAGACGTAGATAATGTTAATTGAATCAATCTCCCTTCTCCATCCTGCTGCTCACTTATGAGCTGGTGTATAAACTGCTTATTAATAAGGATTAAGACTCCAGCCTTTCTATCTATGGACGGTGAACCATAGATACCCCCAACCCATAATTTTTTCATCCGGGGGAAATCTGCTTCAGGCAAATGTGTTTCTTGTAGAAGGGCTATGTCAGGCTTTAAACGTTTTAAATGTCTAAGGACTTTCATCCGTTTTTGGGGAGAGAGCAAACCTTTAACATTCAAAGATACGATATACATATTCAAAGACTGTAAAGATAGACATGTTTGGTGAACAACTTACAAAATAATGATGACATGTAGTTAGATTACGTACTAACGAGCAAAGCTCGAACATGTGAAACAAACTCAAAAAAACAATATACAAAAGTTTTAAAGAACTGACCTAGCAAGAGCGTAAACATGTTTAACTGCTCGCTAGGGAAAAGACTATCTCCTGGGCTTCACTTCTGCCCGACCATGTGTGCAATATAACAGATTACATTTAAATTTAAATTTAGATTCAAATTCAAACCTAACTCCCCCCCCTAATTAAGGTAATTTATCAGAATTTTCTCAAACAATTGCCTCCATAAAAGACTTTCACTCCAGGGCCACCAAGCATATAAAAGGAGAAACTCATTAAATCAGCGATTGTTATAGCTCTGGTCTCCTTTGTCTCCTTGTTTCGTGGGTCTCCTAGGTGACCGTGAACTAGAGGGAGTTTTTGCCTGGAGGGTCTGTTCAGGACTGGGCCTGTTGACAAAAGAGTCTGCCTTATCAGGTGAGATAAATTCCCGGAAAGAGCCATCAGTGTCTTTCAGGCGTAGAGTATCCGGATAGCGTAGTTGAAAGCGGATTTTTTCTTTGCGCAGTCTGGTGCATAAAGCGCTGAAGGACTTCCTTTTCCTGGTTACTTCAATTGAGTAGTCTTCGAAAAGCAGGATTTTATGGCCTTGAATGATCAATGGGTGGTTTAATTGTTTGTAAGCTCGGATAATGTCAGCTTTATCATTGAAATCCAAAAATTTCATAATGACCTGTCTTGGCCTGGTAGTATTGTGGGCTCCAGAGACAGAGGATGGAGGACCAATTCTGTGGACCCTTTCTACCTTCAGATAATTTTAGGGCTTTTGGAACTTCGTTCTCACATAGTCCCTCTGCAGACCGCTGAGGGAGTCGCCTGAAAAATGCTCGAATTTCCCATAGACTTACATTGGGCTCGTTGCTCGGATCGAGCACCTGAGCATTCCAATTTGCTCGACCCGAGCAATGAGCACCCGAGCATTTTGGTGCTCGCCCATCACTAATTATTACTTAATAATAAATTGGTGAATTAGGGAGTGTTTCTTGTTTTTATTTAACTCTTTTTATGTCTTTCAGGTTCCCATTTTTGGGCTACTCCTGATTTGCAAGATTACGCCAGATCTTTAGGGTGTTTTTTTTGCTTTTTAATAAGTTGGTGAGTGAAGTGTGGGGGAGTGTTTTCAAAAATAAACTATTTTATCCTGTGTGTGTTTTTTTTATTACTGGGTTAGTAATATATAACAAACTGTGAGGAAAACAATGGCCTGGAAGGGGTATATTGATAATGTATTTACAAAATGGGGAGAACCGCAAAAGAGACCCCTCTCTAACAAGTCATGAAATTTAGCCTTTATTTCATATTTGATTAAAAACGCCTAGGGGTATATAAAAAACTTTGTCCCTAATCTGCCTATAGTATTTTATAGTGGTATTCATACTTCTACACACACTTAGCGGCACTTGGGTGCCTTCTATCAAACGGTAAAAAAGGAAAAACTGTACTCATAGCACAAGGAGCAATGCTCTTCTGGGAAACACAGTGTCAGCAAAGTGAGCTTCTGGTCTTGGATTTTATCCTAAGTCATGTGATAATACTCGTTAAAGGGTCAATATTGGCTTTTAAGATTGATACTTCCAATAGGTGGCACTAGAGTTCTGGTTCTATTCCTCTCTGAAGAGACAATTTGCATATTTCCCAGAAGAGCATTGCGGTTTGAAAAGTCTCCTAACCTTGACGTGCTTAGCATGTCGCTCTCCGCAAGGAGAAACATTACTTCTTAACACCATGGCTTGATGCAAGCTGACATTATGAAACTGACATCAACCCCATAAATTATTCCCTTGTTTGAAACCATACAAGGGCAATCGGGAAGAGTCGGGCAAAGTGCCCGAATTGGCCCATCTCATAGATGGGCCAATTCTGGGGCGACTGCGGGCTTAGGCAGGGAGGGGGCCAATATTCATGGACCTTTCCAGCTTGGTATTATAAACCTGCACCTGTCTGCTTTACTTGGGCTGGTTATCAAAAATAGGGGGCACCCCACGTCATTTTTTTAAATTATTTCTTTATTTATGATATACATGCGTTTTTTGCATTGCCGCAAAACAAATTGACATGCTGCGGCTCAAAAACACGCACTGCAGGTGACTTTATGCAGTGTAAAAAAAGAAGCACAGTGGACATGGGATTCTGTTAATCCCATCCACTGTACTTGTACTGTACAACACAGTAAAAATATGCTGCGTCCAAAACGCTACTATTCCTTCTCGTGTGCACACAGTCTAAATCTACAATATTCATATTCCAATAAAAACAAGTAAAACCATTGCATTAAAAGGATGCTTCAAACTTTTGATTAGTACTGAGCTTAAAGAAAACCTGACAACTGATACATGTTGCCTAATTCTTTTTCTAAGCTTCTTTTTCTTTCCTTTATACATATGAAATACAAATTATGTTAATATTAAAGGGGCTGTGCCACGATAAAGAATACAGTTAACCAACCAGAAAAGGTGGAAATAGTTTTGCAATTCATAGGGATTAAAAATTATGCTTCATTCCAAAGATACCAAGCCTTTTTTTTTTTTTTTTTAATTATGAAGCGTCTCTCTGCAATCAAGCTCGCGGGTCTGTGAAGCAGATGATCTCACTCAGAGGTCAGTTGTGTGAGCGCAGGGGCTGAATCATAGACAGACAGGCTCTGTGCTTACAGCAGGGCGCCTGCGCTGTCAGACTTCTGACAGAGAATATGTTGTGTATGCTGCGGGTGGGGAGTTGGGGGGACCTCTTATGAATGGAACTGTGCAAACTCGACCAGCTGATCACTCACTACCAGGTCGTAATGGAATAACACCAGGGGGCACCAGAGAGCATAACACAAAAAATAAAAGCTTGGTATCTTTTGAATGAAACATAATTTTTAAACACAAATTACAAAACTATTTAATTCCATCTTTTCTGGTTGGTTAACTGTATTCTTTATGGCACAACCCCTTTAACTTTGACTTTAATCTAATTTTAATTTGAATTCAAAAGTTACATAAATTGTTCATCTTTTATTTCTATTTTTGTATGTTGTCAAAATTACTTACAAGGAGTCATTAGAGGATTCATCAGATGTGGTTGATGATTGCTCAGTAGAAAATGGTGGTAATTCCTCTTGAGCAGTGAAAGCAGTGCTGGCCTCAGTCATGTATTTCTTTCTGTAAAACAGGGGTCTCAAACTCGGCTGGGTATATGGGCCGCACATGGAAAAAATTTGAATTTGGGGGGCCGCATTCTTTGTTCAATGTGACATTTTTAGTGATACCATTTTTTTTGTATACACCTTTTGAACATTTTTGCCGTGTTTATTTTTTTATGGCTTGGGTCGTTATGGATGTGGCGATAATAAACGTGCACTTTTTTGTGTTTACTTTAGTTTACATATAAAACAGCATTTTTAGTGCCCAATATTTTTTCATGCTTTATTTTATTTTTTATTTTTTTTACAATTTTATTTCCCCCAATTGGCCACATACAGTAATATTGTCTTACAATTAGCATCATATAGTAATAATGGAAAACATCTTGTAGTAATGTTCCCCATCCAAGTCCCCATCTTGTACTAATGTGCCCCATCCAGGTCCCCATCCTGTGGCTATGTGCCCCATCCAGGTCCCCATCCTGTGGCAACGTTCCCCATCCTGGCGCCCATCTTGTACTAATGTGCCTCATCCAGGTCCCCATCTTGGGGCTATGTGCCCCATCCAGGTCCCCATCCTGTGGCAATATTCCCCATCCAGGTCCCCATCTTGTGGCTCTGGTCCCCATCTGGTCCCCATCTTGTGGCTATGTGCCCCATCCAGGTCCCCATCTTGTGGCTATGTGCCCCATCCAGGTCCCCATCTTGAGGCTCTGTGCCCCATCCAGGTCCCCATCCTGTGGCTATGTGCCCCATCCAGGTCCCCTCTTGTGGCTATGTGCCCCATCCAGGTCCCCTCTTGTGGCTCTGTGCCCCATCCCGGTCCCCATCCTGTGGCTATGTGCCCCCTGTGCTGTTCTTCACACACATAAAATAGAAAAAAAAAAAAAGATGATTCTCACCTGTCCTCCGTTCCCTCGGCGGCCTTCCTGCAGATGTGGCCCGCAGGCACCACAGAGTCCGACCCCTTGACGATCCCGACCTGGTCCAGGAGGATCCGCCGACAGCAGTGCTGCATTGCCGCACAGAGACTGTCTCCCAGCACAGCATTTTCAATGTCAGCCGCCGGCCAATCAGAGGCCAGCAGCTGACTTCTGCATATGGCAATGACGTCATACTCGCTGCGCCGACACACAGATATCAGCTGCTGGCCTCTGATTGGCCAGCGGCTGGCATTGGAAATGCAGTGCTGGGAAACAGTCTCTGTGTGGCAATTCAGCGCTGCTGTCGGCGGCTCCTCCTGGACCAGGTCGGGATCGTCAAGGGGTCTGTGCCTGCGGGCCGCATAAAGCAGCCTCAGGGGCCGCATGCGGCCCGCGGGCCGCGTGTTTGAGACCCCTGCTGTAAAACATACACATCAAGGTCTCTATTAGTGTGAAAAAGAGAAGAAAAATACAATTTTAAGTGATAAAACCTTTCAAGGTGGGAGGAATAGTCCTGGCAAATGTAGAGTAAAGACGTGTTCATTGTTCTTCTGGGCCATAATCTAAACAACAACTACTCGGAGATTACATTTTACCTAACCAGATGGGGAAGAAAGACAACTACACCATCACAGGACACTACAATTACCAAAAAGGCAACATCCACAAATTCCGCACTGATACCTTAGGTAGCGCTCCTAGATCAGAGCAGTTTATTTGGTGTGCAATGTATCGTCCTTCAGGGAGCGCTTCTACCCAGACCATTCCAAGGTCTCAAGCATAACCTACTCCTTTTGAGTCCCAACACGCAGCTCCAATCATGCATTCCCCAGCATCCTTACCGAGGACAAGCCGGCTTCCAATATCATAGGCTGCTGTCCAGGGATCACTATCTCCCAACCCGGCAGTGGACATGGTGCCAAGAACCACCATCATGCCACAAGATCAACTTCATGAGATAGTTCAGGCTATCTTCTATTGTGTCATAGCTACTTGTGAGTCCAGTATTTACAGTTGAAACCAGAAGTTTACATACACTATATAAAAAGACATACGTATGTTTTTCTCAATATCTCATGAAATCAGTATAAACCTTTTCTGTTTTAGGTCAATTAGGATTGTCATAATTTTTAATATTTGTCAAATGCCAGAATATTGAGAGAGAATGTTTTAAGGCATTTTTATTGCTTACTGCAAAGTCAAAAGTTTACATACTCTAAGATTGCTATTCATTTAAACAATTCTGGACTGCCCATATGATGATGTCATGTGTTTGGAAGCTTCTGTTTTTGGCAACATCCGATTTAATTAGAGACACACATGTGGATGTATTTTAATGCATACCTGAAACACACTGCTTCTTAGTGAAGCATCAGAAGACAGTCTAAAGAAATCAGCCAAGATATCAGGAAGAGAGTTGTGGACTTGCACAGGTCTGGCCCATCCTTGGGTACAATTTCAAGATACCTGAAGGTGCCTCCTTCATCTGTACAAACAATTATACGCAAGTAAAAACAAGATGGGAATGTCCAGCCATCGTCCCGCCTAGGAAGGAGACGGGTTCTTTGTCCCAGAGATGAATGTGCTTTGATCCGACATGTGCATATCAACCCAAGGACAAAAGCAAAATTGTGTCAATACCCACAGTAAAACGAGTAGTGTATCAACATGGTCTGAAAGGCCACTCTGTCAGCCAATACTCCAAAAGAAACATAAAAGAGTCAAATTAGCGTTTGCAAATGCACACAGGAACAAAGACCTTAATTTTTGGAGACATATCTTGCGGGCTGATGAAACTAAAAGTGAACTTTTTGGGCATAATGGCCATCGTTACGTTTGTAGGAAAAAGGGAGAAGCTTGGAAGCCTAAGAACACCATCCCAACTGGGGTGGCAGCAACATGTTGTGGGGTTGTTTTACAGCAGGAGGGACTGGTGCACTTCACAAAAGAGATGGCATCATAAGAAAAGATTATGTGGCAATACTGAAGCAACATCTCAAGACATCAGCCAGGAAGTTAAAGCTTGGGCGGAAATGGGTCTTCCAAATGGACAATGACCTGAAGCAAGCTGCCAAAGTGGTAACAAAGTGGCTTAAGGATAGCAAAGTCAATGTTTTGCAGTGGTCATCACAAAGCCCTGATCTCAATCCCATTGAAAATTTATGGGCAAAGCAGAAAAGGCAGGTGCGAGCAAGGCGACATACAAACCTGGATCAGTTACACCAGTTTTGTCAGGAGGAATGGGCCCAAATTCCGACCAACTATCGTGAGAAGCTTGTGGAAGGATATTGCAAACGTTTGACCCAAGTAATTTAGTTTAAGGGCAATGGCACCAAATACTAATGAAATATATGTAAACTTTTGACTTTGCAGTGAGTAATAAAAATGCCTTAAAACATTCGCTCTCTCTCTCATTATTCTGGCATTTGGTAAATATTAAAAATGATGATGATCCTAATTGATCTAAAACAGGCAAAGTTTATTCTGATTTCCTGTGAGATATTGAGAAAAACATGCATATGTGTTTTCTTATATAGTGTATGCAAACTTCTGGTTTCAACTGTAAGTTTGACAGAGACAACAGATCCATGGGTCCACATCCTCCTGATGCAGACCGATCAAGGGAAGATATCTGTGCCCCGAATTACAAGTTTACTGTCTCGAATCTCTAGTGGTGCGTTTTTCAAATTTAAATAAAAGTTTATTTTACCTTTGTAATTAAGCACAGTCACACGCTGCATTATTTTACACAACTCAGTGTGGTGGTTTATCCCATCTTAAAAGATCCTCTTCCCGGATACTCCTGTTTGGTGCCAGTGATAACATCGCTTCTGACTCCTTACACATACTTCAAGCCCATCCAGGATCTCAATGACCCCATGACTCCACCCAGAATGAAATGCAAAGAATGGCCAGGAATGTGTTGTTACGGGTCCGGGTGGTGGAAGGAGGGACCAGAGGGGCGAAACTAGGTGCCTACACGGTCTGACCAAGGTCACACGGCGGCTTAGTCGACTCCGTGAACCAGGGAGGGACCGGGCAGGTGAACCAGGTGCTACTCTGGGACCGACCTTGTATGAGAGCAGGTGACTCCCACTGGTCAGATGACAGGAGCTGACCGGTACAGCGGATAAGCACGGCAGGAAGGCAGACGTGTGGTCCAGGTAGATAAGCAGGCTGGAATGGCAGATAGCCAGACGGGTGCTGCAGGTAGGAAGGCTGGCGGGCACAACAGGTAACGGGTAAGTGCTCCGGGTAAGCAGGCTGATGGGTACAACAGGTAACTGGCAGGTGCTCCAGGTAAGCAGGCTGGCGGGCACAACGGGTAACTGGCGGGTACTCCAGGTAGTCAGGCTGGCGGGCACAACAGGTAACTGGCAGGTGCTCCGGGTAAGCAGACTGGCAGGCACAGCTGGCTGGTAATAGGCAGGCGGGCAGAGCCCATAGACAGACTGGCGGGCTGGACTGTAGGCAGACTGTCGGGCTGGGTTGCAGTCAGACTGGCAGACTGGACTGAAGTCAGGCTGGCGAGCAGAACTAGAGACAGACTGGCGGGCAGGACTGACTGGCAGCGGGACCTGAGGGTTGAAGCAAGTGTAAGTACACGAAACAACAACCTTGCACAGGCACCTCCATTTTGGAGGAGGTGCCTTATATAGGAGAAGTCCTCCGGCCATTGGCCGGGGACTCTTTAGGACGGAGCGCGACCCCTTTAAGCGCAGTGCCCGGGAAGCTGCGTGCAGCAGCAGGGAGGCCTGAAGATGCCGGACCAGGACCGCGGTGGTGAGGGGAATGGTGTCTCTGCCCG